>NC_141672.1:136484050-137118217 GCF_028749965.1 Puma concolor
TACAGCCAGACCAACACTAAACTATCCTACACACCTAGAACACTGATTGGAGGATTTATACAACAATCTGCACAATATGAACCACAAAATTCAGCAGGTACACAGCGCGGAGAGGTGAATTTGGGGAGCGAGGAGCCACAGAGGGTAGGGATCTGCTTTTGTGGGCAGAGAGAGGATGGAGACTGGGGATGGGGGGGCGAAGAACAGGGAAAAGCACCCCTCCCCAAAAGCAGCTGGAGAGGAAGTGGAAAATTGGAGAGATCTCAGCGGAGAGAAGACAGGAACCTCCAGCAAATGGTTATCATTTCTTTTTCCATTCTAAATAAACGTCCGCTTTCCTAACACATTTTGTGTTATTTTTCCTAAAAAGCATCCCCAAATCGAAAATGGAGATCTGCCCATTTCACATCTCATGCATACTCTGCTCCTGGGCTCTTTGGCTTTTCTGGCAATTTCTCTAATTCAACACTCTCTGCCTCTTCATTAGAGCATCTCACCAAGCCACACACACTTCTACAAACACATTCTAGGCAGGATTTCAAATACTCCTAAAGAGGACTTCAAGGTGTGCTGTCAGCCTATCAGTTTCACTGTCAAATGAAGATAGAGAAAATAAAAACTGTGCCAGGCACAACCCAGGCAGAAGATCCCACCTGATTGTCTCAACACAGGCAAAAAGCCTCCCTTAAACACACACACATACACACACAACAACAACAACAAAAAACACCACTGCTTTATTTTCAACACCTTAAGATAATTTAAACACGAAACCCCTCAATTTCTGTGTGTAATTACTCACAATCATAAGGAAGGTTTTAAGAAAGCAAGTTTTGAAATATTACTTAAAATTCAAAGGCTTATTGTCATTCTCATCCTCTACAGCATAATTGCAGTTTGAAAATCACTTTTGTGGTTTACAGGAACTTAAAGAAATTCTGAGCTGTTATGGATCATTCTTACTCAAAGGCTAAACTTGGGATATTAGGATTTCTTCCCAAACAAGCACACTGCAGTACTCTACACTTCTAGAGATTTAAGGAAAAATGGGTAAATCTTTTAAAGTAAATGTTATGTATATTCATGTATGATTATAGATTTATACACACAAAGTCCTTTCTAGGTGATGACGATGGATTCCATTCATCTAGAAGATATGAAATCCAGCTGCAAAAATGTTAAAAGCTATGAATAATATGAAAACTGGCTGTCACCTCAATGCGTAATACACAAGGAATGCCTACAAAGTTTTACTGACTTGTCCCAGTCGGATATGTTGGGTCCTTAAAAATATGTTAAGGAAGACACATAATTAATTCTGTATTTAAAAAAAAAAAAAAGAAGAAGAAGCTGTTCATCTTCTTGTCCCAGACTGACCATGGTTCAACCACACAAAGAGAATAAAAGCAACACTCATACATGACAGTGACCTTCAGTCCCAGGACGTGGATTGTTCTACGAATATAAATTTGAGTTATTTTCCATTCAATCTGCCAGATTTACACTGTTGGCCTCACAGCACTGTGGAGTAGTGAAAAAGTAGGCGTTTTGCCCTCGGACATAGTTACCTGCCACTCTCAGGTGCTCTAACAACCTTGAACAAATTGCTGAATTCTTCCCTGCCTGTACCAGGGGAAGAATACCTATGGTGTGTATTTTATGCAGCAAGATAAAGTGCCCAGCATGGTGCATGGCGCAGAATGGATCCTTAACAATCTTATTTTAAAGAACAGGTTTGATGTCCCTGTCGGGTGGGTGGCAGGCCAGGCTAACGACAGTCTTCAGAGATTTGCATTCTCCCTGCATCTAAATGCTTATTAGCAGAGATTAAAGAGGCGTCCCTGTGCCATTGCCCTTTCTAAACACCCACCTGTGAGGAATGAGTGCCCTAAAATGCCCCCTTCGTCCCAAAACCCGTGCTACCAAAAGCACACCAACCTGGCTCCCGCAGAGGTTCGCCCTTAACAGGCAGACAACAAATACGTATTGAATTCAAATGCTGCTGACCCAAACAAAAAAATGAACGCTAATGGAAACCATAATCCATAGACCTGTCTGCCTGAAGTTCCGCTTCTCGGGAAGCAGGTTTTGTAAAGTTCCAGGGTTCACCTGGAAGCTGTCTGGTAGCCGTAAGTGGCCCTTGCCGAGGTAACTTCCAGCCCACACTTAGTAAGGACCCACACGCCGCCGAAACCCTCAGACACCGCACACAAGTTCGTTAAGATGTGTTCACCCCTTTAAGGAAACGCAACCATCTCTAAAAGCCATCAGCGCCCCCAATTTGCCTAACAAATGGACAGAGCGCTGGGGAACTAACTGCTGAAGCCATCGCCTCTCAAGTTCACCATCATCGTATTTTTTTTTTTTTTTTAACGTGCGAGAGACCCCTCTGTAACCCAGACAAGTCTTCTAAAGCTTTCAGCTGTCGTGCAGCTGCGCTAGGCACCAAAGCGGAACCTCCAGGTCTCCACGGAGGGAGCGCGTCAAATCCCACCCAAATGAGGGGCTGACCTCTGCAGAAAGAGCCCGGGCGGTGGCGGTGACCGACCCCACTGCGCCCAGAGGCGGCCAAAGGTGTGCCTTTTCAGAAGCCAAGAATTCCCGCGGCAGACTGCCCGCCCCTCGTGCGCCCTCCAGGACTAGCCGCCGCGGACTGCTGCCTCCCGTCCTTGCCACACCTTCTGGGTCCCGGGAAGGAGTTTCCCTGGATTCCCATCCTGAGCCCTCAGGGTCCCCGACCCCTCTCACCTCGGTGGGGAGCACAGACGCCCACCCCGGGAGAGAGCAGGCGGCGCCCCCGCGCCCCTCCCGCGCGCGCTGCCAGGTGCGCCCCGCACCGCCCCTCACCTGTCCGAGGTTGCGTCCCCGGGGGCTGCCGAGGGGGTCAAGGCGCGCCCCTCGCTTGCCGGGACCCGCCGCGGCTGCCTCTCGCAGGCGCAAGAGCAGCCGGGACGCGGCGGGGGCGAGGGCACCTCCGGGGCCGTGCGACTTCCTTGGCCCCCGCCCGCCAGCCCCGCCTCCAGGGGGCGGAGGTGGCCGCGCGTCACCTTGGAGCCACCTCCCACCTAAGCGCGGGCGCGGCCCCTGGTGGCTCTGGCGGCTGCTGCCTCTGGGCACCCGCGGGGCGAAGAGGAAGAGATCACGCTGAGCTGCCTCGTCTGGCCCGGCTGCCAAGAAAAGGAAGATACGTCCCAGCAGCGTGGCGGTGACTGGGCGCGGAGTTCACCCGCGTTTTAGTGCGACGTGAGGAAAGGGGACAGCTGTGACTTGCGAACTTGTCATCGCAGAGTACCGTGTCTTCGCGGATACGCAGAGGAGTGCCCCAGGGTGCCACCGCTCCCTAAGGGATCGGTGGGGAGGGCGCAACCTCCGTGTTTACCACCCTGACCCTGGCAGGAGATACCAGGCACCACATCCAGCCCGTGCCACGTGGGCGCGACTGCGGGTGCAAAGCGGCCACCCAGATGCGCTGAGCTCTTTGTTCTCTGAACCTTGGTTCCTCGTCTGTGAACATTAGGCCGATCTCCGTGCCCAGTGCGCTGAGAACTCGTACGCAGGGACCCTTAAAGCCGGCTGGGTCCGATGACTGGCGCGAAGGAGTTCAGCAAATATTTGCCCTTTGGGCCTTTCCCTTGAATTCTTTTTCTTCCTTTCTCTCCCCTTCAAGCTAAACTCTTCTTCTGTTTACTCTTAATGTCTGCCTGGTCAGTTTCTTTCCCCTTCGATTAAGGAGCCCCTGTCTACTGGGTACCGAGTCGGTCTTGCAGGTGGCTGAGGAGGAGATAAGGAAGGATAGGAACCCCCGCCCCCACCGCCTCCCGAGAGGTCAGAACCTCACACCTCTCACCCCCCCCCCCATCAGAAATCAGCTACAACAGAGGTTTAGGAGCTAACCTGGGTGTGGGACAGACCCTGCGTCCCACAGGTGGTTGTAGGGAGTGGGTGGCCCTGAGCTGGAGAGTTTAATTGGTGTCATTGGTGGTTAAGCCGAAAGACCTCATCAAATCCTGTCTTGGCAACAGATGCTATAAACCCGCCAGTTCACTTAATGCCTCTGAATGTCTACTTTCTCGTTAATAAACTGGGATTCGAATAATAGCTGTTGTATAGATTCTGAGAAATAATTAAATGCTTTTCGTAAAGTACTTACCGCAGTGTCCTTAATAGGCACTTATCGAAGGTTGGCTACTGAGGAGGGGCGCCTGGGTGTCTCAGTCGATTAAGCTTCTAACTCTTAATTTCGTTCAGGTCACGTTCTCAGGGTTTGTGGGTTGGAGTCCAGCTTGGGGCTCTGTGTTGACATCCCGGAGCCTGCTTGGGATCCTCTCTCTCTCTCTCTCTCTCTCTCTCTCTCTCTCTCTCTGCCCTCCCTGCTTGGGCTCACACACTCTCTCTCCTCTCTCTCTCAAATAAATAAATTAACATTAAAAAAATTAATAAAGGTTGGCTAATGATGATAATAGTATGGTCAGACATGGAGGGGGCCAGGAAGAAAAATATTTAAAACGCATGAGCCCTTGGGCAGAAACAGAGCTGCCCCCTTCATGAAAAGAATACTTGAGGCGCCTGGGTGGCTCAGTCTGTTAAGCCTCTGACTTCAGCTCAGGTCATGATCTCACAGTTCGTGAGTTTGAGCCCCAAGTTGGGCTCTGTGCTGACAGCTCAGAGCCTGGAGCCTGTCTCGAATTCTGTCTCCCTCTCTCTCTGTCCCTTCCCTACTCGTGCGCTCTCTCTCTCTCTCTCTCTCAAAAATAAACATTAAAAAAATTGTTTTTATTTTTTTAGATTTAAAAGAATTTTTTTAAGTTTTGTTTATTTATTTTTGAGAGAGAGACAGAGAGAGTAAGGGGGGGTGAGTGGGGGAGGGGCAGATAGAGAGAGGGAGAGAGAGAGAATCCCAAGCAGGCTCTGTGCTGTCAGCACCAAGCCCCACGCGGGGCTCGAACTCACACACGTGAGATCATGACCTGAGCCGAAACCAAGAGTCAGATTCTTAACCGACTGAGCTACCTAGGTGCCCCAAAATTGTTTTTAAATAAATAAAAATTTAAAAACAAAAGAATACTTACAGTATCAGCTACTGCTGATGAACAGAATCACTCACCACTTTCTGGGCTTAGCATACAACACAGGTTCACATTTAATTTTCACAAACCTGTGAAGCAGTTCATAATATCCCTAGTTTAAAATGGGGAGAATTAGCCTCAGAACCATGAAATCCCTGGGCTGAAGGTATGAGACAAGTTACCAGCAGAGTCAGAGAAAAGTCACCTGGGACCTATAGAAAATCTGGGATTTTCCCCCTGTGGCCTCCCTGCAGATGCATCACCAGCCTTAGCGAGGGAAGGTTCTGGAGGGAAAATAAAGGGTAGAAAGGAAAGGAAAAAATAAAAGCAGGGAAAGAGCCTTAAGCAGGAGAAGTTAACAACCATACCTTAGAACCCACTAATAATACAACAAAATTAAAATAGTGAGTGAACCCACACAAAACGCTTTTTGCTTCCAACTCCTGCCACAGTGGGGTTCCTGTTCTGTGGTTCCTGTAGCCCGACCGCAAGTTGAAAATGACTAGCAGCACTTTTCAATCATTAAATGCTGCAGAAAGTGAAACATTTGAAAAGGCAGAAATCTAAGGTCACACCTTCTCATCTCTCACCACGATACATTCTTCTGTCAAGCTTCCTTGAAAGTTTTGTTGTTGTTCTTGCTTCTTTACTTGTCCAGGTACATTACCTGCCTCTTTCTAACATGTTCCATCCAGGAAATAATACTGTTGCTTTAACCAACTTGACCTCACCATGTAACCACAAGAAGCACTTAGAAGAGAGGTTGGACTCATATATGTGGCTGATAAATGTTCAATACACTGTTGTGCATTGAATTTCTTTATTTTTTTTAAATTTTTTTTAACATTTATTTATTTTTGAGACAGAGAGAGACACAGCATGAACGGGGGAGGGGCAGAGAGAGAGGGAAACACAGAATCAGAAGCAGGCTCCAGGCTACGAGCCACCAGCCCAGAGCCTGACGCGGGGCTCAAACTCACGGAGCGCGAGATCGTGACCTGAGCTGAAGTCGGACGGCCAACCAACTGAGCCACCCAGGCGCCCCTGAATTTCTTTATTTTTATGTTTGTTTACTTAGTTGGGGGTATTTTATTACTTTTTTTAAATATAATTTATTGTCAGATTGGCTTCCATACAACACCCTATACTCACCTCAACAAGTGCCCTCCTCCATGCCCATCACCCATTTTTCCCTGTCCCCCATCCCCCATCAACCCTGTTTGTTCTCTGTATTTAAGAGTCTCTTATGGTTTGCCTCCCTCCCTCTCTGTTTGAATTTCTTGATGTAAACAAGTTTTGAACCAAGTCTTATAGGCACTGTCCGTGATGTTGTAATGGTTACTTTAAAAAAAAAAAAAAATTAAAGTCTCCTGTCTTCTCTGTCTGGCCTTCTTAATTCACATGAATATCAAGTTATTTAGCCTCTGAAGAAATAACCGTAGTGTCAATATGATATTTGTGGTGGAGATTTCCCACTCTCTACATTTATATTAGAGTCCTACAAATACAGTTGCTTTTAGATGCTAGACAACATATGCTAGGTTTACGGCAGTCTAGTAATTTCACCTGTTCTTTTCCATTTTGAATGGCAGATGTGGCTTCTACACACCCCGTGTGCTCCTTTGCTACCACAGCTGATGCTTCCTGTCATATTTCAGAAGCACCACAGTGCAGGTATGTTAGCAACGTCACTGTGCCTGTTTGAATCAACAATAGCAATTTAAGTAGGACAAGTGCAGTGGCTGTCGTTACCTAGAGTCTCTGCCCATGGAGTTAAAAGAGTCTTTTCTAAAAGAGGGATGATCCGGGTGCCTGGGTGGCTCAGTCAGTTAAGCATCTGACTTCAGCTAGGCTTGGATCATGACCTCGTGGTTTGTGAGTTCGAGCCCCGCATCGGGCTCTCAGCTGTCAGTGCAGAGCCTGCTTGGATCCTCTGTCTCCGTCTCCCTCTTCCCCTCCTCTGTTCATGCTCTCTCTCTCTCTCGGTCTCAAATAAATAAATAGATACATTAAAAAATAAATAAATTTAAAAGAGAAATGATCTTGTCTATAAATGCCTAGGAGTAAAAGCTCCAATGCTTCTCTGCTCCTAGGGGATCACAACAGCACTCCTGTAAGATCCTACCAGAGCTGGCCATGTGTTCGATCCAATCCAGCTCTACTTGGAGAACTCAAAGCTCATCTTGGGAATAGAAGTCCCTTGACTTGCTTCTTCTCTTTTCTGGGCTGATAAAATCCAAATTAGAAAAACAATCGAGATATAAATACATACATCTAGACCTACTAGGCGAAGAAACCAATGCCATGGTTAAGGCCAAATTCAGTCCGCTCTCCAAGTGACAGATGTCTACCGAGTGCCATAAGGAAGCATGTGTACTTTGCTACCTGGCCTTGAGAAAATAACACTCCTTTTATTGTTAGTGCAAATAGTCGTTGTTATTATATTTGCTCAGTTTGATTTTTTCTTATCATATGATTGTCATGACAGTTTGTAGAAAGTGTATCCCCTTTTTATAGTGGCAGGGGTAGAGAGACCACATTTAGTGACTCACTCCACACCTAGCTCTGCCATTTAACTAGCTAGGTGTTTTCCTACAGTTGGTAAGAAAAAAAAAAAAAAAAAAGAGTGGTTGGTAGGGTTTCAGTTTCTCGAGCAAAGGAGTGGCCCTAACAGTAAAGGAGTCTTCCTTTCTAATTACTCAGAAGGAAGACATTATAAAATCTTTCTTTGGAAACCAATATCAGCATTTAATTGTCTTATTAATAATAAGCATATGTAACAAACTATTTCAAATACCCAGACATGTATTTAACACAAATTAGCTGGAAACGTTTGCAGGTAGTAACTTGCTCAAAGTTACATTTGTATAGATATTATAGTTTTCAAGGGTGAGAATTTCTATGGCCAAGATGAGCATCTGGTAATAGCTGCTTTTAAAAAGTTAAAATTATTGGGGTGCCTGAGTGGCTCAGTTGTTAAGCGTCCGGCTTCGGCTCAGGTCATGATCTCATGGTTCATGAGTTCGAGCTCCGCGTCGGGCTGTGTGCTGACAGCTTGGACCCTGAAGCCTGCTTCAGATTCTGTGTCTCCCTCTCTCTCTCTCTCTCTCTCTCTCTGCCCCTCCCACACTCACGCTCTCTCTCTTAAAAATAAATAAATATTTTTTAAAACAATTTTAAACTTAAAATTATTAGAGACATATTCGGGTCGATCTTAGAGCTTTAGGTCCCTATTTATCAGATAATTAAAGCAGACACAAATTTATTTTTTCAGGTGAAGCTTGACCTTGCTCAAGGGTACTTCCTCATCACCAACATTTTTATGTCTGGTGATGTAAATTCCATCCAGTTAGCTAATTGCTTAAGCTTTCTCCCAGACGAAACCAGACCAAGAGAGAGCGTTTCACACCATACAGCATTGCTGTGGCCCCACAGAGAGTCACATTGTTGGATTGTTCTCTAGTGTGCTGTCATTGGCCCTAGCGTGGAGCATCTCAGAATCTGTCTTGAGAAGTGGGTTGTTGAATTTGCACTTGGAATGTTGGCCAGGGTTATTGTTCTTAAATCCCAGTGCTTGTTTTAAGATGATCCAAGGTAGGGGTGCCTGGGTAGCTCAGTGGTAGAGCACCCGACTCTTGACCCCAGGGCTCAGGTCATGGCCCCAGGGTTGTGAAATGGATCCCTGCATGGGGTTCTGCACTGAGCAGGGAGCCTGTTTGAGAGTCTCTCTCTCTCTCTGCCCCTCCCCCACTCACACGCATGCTCTCTCTCTCAAAATAAACATTAAAAAAAAAAAAAGATTTTCTCTCCCTCTCTCACTGCCCCCTCCCCCATTCATGCTCTGTCTCAAAAAAAAAAAAAAAAAAAAAAAAAATCCAAGGTAGAAGTTGTCAGTCAACTCAGGAATGCAAATCTAGGCTTTTCCACAGCCACTGGTTTGTTTGCATCCCTGAGTTCTGCAAATAGCACAACTGAATTGTTTTTCCTTTCTCATTTGACTACTAAACAACCCTCAGAGTGGCTTACCTTCTGTCAAATTTTCAGCAATGCTTTTATGTATATTGTATAACAAAGTTATATTTTTCTACCTGGACTGTTTGTTGTAAGTCTGAATGGAAACTGAAGGAATTTTCAGGACTGGAATGTTAGAGTAATAATTTTCTGTGCAAATAGATGTACATTCGTTGACACATTCACCCACATAGCTAACATACGCTAGGGTCACAAACTAGGATGCCTACAGGGGCCAGGCAAGTGAAATAAATGCGTGGTTGGCCACATACAAGGAAACAAAGGCTGCAGACGTCATACCCACCCAGAGACAGTCAAAGTCAAGTATTAACTCTGTGCTGGCCACATAATGCAGGTGGATAGAAGTCAGGTGGCTATGTGTATCCCCTGACCAACAATGTGTCCAGCTCGAAGGTCATCGCTGTGGATATAACATAAATACGATTGCTAATCCGGCCCTCCAGGGGCTCACATATGGTGAGGGGGAAAAACATGGAAACAAATACACACCATAGCTCTCAAAGGTAAGACTCTGATAACGGCACCTGCAGGATCCAGCAAGTCAGAGTCAGGGGCAGGAGCCTCACCCCCCGCCCCCCGTAGAAAATATACAAGGGACTTAGCAGACACGATGACTCCACGCAGGATTGCTGAGAAAGGAGATCCTCATGGGCGAATCCTAGCACACATCACTGCAATCGACAGGTAACATATTCAGCCATTGGGAGATCAATTCTCGAAATGAAGCCAGACCTGCCTAGCAATGATTCCATAATTGTTTATTCAAGTAATCAGAAAATTAAAATATAGATACATGGAAGGAAATAATAACCCTTTTAGCGGAGGGCATTAACAAAGTTTGGACTTGAAGCCTCCAGTCTATATTTGTGACTGCTGGGACGTGTAATTTGAATAAGTTTTAATTCATCCAGCCTCCAATTACGGGCTGTAATGATGACCTACAAAGAAAATACAGAATCACTAATTAATGGATTGAAAAGAAGTCGGGAATTACACAGGGCTTTATTAAGTGCATAAAAATAATATTTTCAAGCTGACTTGGTAAACAATTCCCTGCTTTCGTGAGTTTTTAGGTACATATTTATAATGACTATTGTTGCTTCCTTCTGAGAAACACTTGGCCCAGAATAGAGAATAAAATAGTAAGAAATTTGACCTTAAAAGTAAATGAATTTCTTAATTTCCAGTATACATGTGCTCAGTCTTTTTTGTATTATTATTACAGAATACCCTCCTAATGAGTTGTGACCTATCTCTCCTTATTCCGGATGGTTTTTATTGAAATTGGCCCTACTTGACGAATTTGCAAAATGGAGTTCTATTTCAGCAATTCTCACTTGAAAATCCCAGTTTCAAACTGAGTATGCTTTACCACATACATTCATTGGTAAGACATGCTCAAGAATTCCATAAAACTAAGGCAGGAATCCAAGTTATATGCCCATACGGGAGATTAAAACGTGTTGGGCCTTTGTTAGGTTTTGTGTCTCTAAGGCCTCCTTTACGGATCATGTAAAAGTGCCCATTTTTAGCAAGGTGTGCTCAAGGAGGTCTGTGTCCCCAACAACCTGGAAACTTCCATGGTCACTTAATGATGAAACATGGCAGGAGAATAAAGGACGGAATTAGCAGCACCATGAAAAGTGTGACTGGACTCTGAAGGGCGGAAATTAAAAGTGAAAAAGCAAGTGATCAATGAACAGTATGGAGAAGGGAGCTAGAGTTTAAATTGGCAAGGAAAAGCCACTATAAACCATCAGGACAAGAAAATAAAAGTGTGAAGATAAATAATATAGACAATAAGTCAAATGGGCCCAATATAATCAAAGTTCATGCTCCGTGTAGCTGTAAAGTAAGTCAGACAAGAAAATGGATTTTTCTTCTTTGTGATCACACCTCTCTCAAGGTGTAGCTGTCACTGCAGCTTTTGAAATACAGAAATGCTCTGCTTAATGAAAAGATTAGTAGCCCACCATTGTGTCTTCTCTATTATTCTCCGAGAATAAGAAAACTCATTAGCTCATCGCTGCAAATTCAGCTCAGGTAGATGCATACACTCAATGGGACAAAGGAAAGTGTAATGATAAAGGAGTTATTTGCAAGAATTAATGTTTTGTGTTCATATGAATCATTTCTAACATGAGCCCCAAACGGAAGTTACAATGATCTGTATACAAGCGTTGCTTTTATTCCGTTGATATCTTTTTTCTTGTTTTCTCACACTGCATTCTGCTCACGGTTTCCTATATCCACCCTTTGGTTTTCCATCTCTCCTACTGACTGATTCTTTCACTCAGGTGCCTAGACTCGTTGTCGCCAAAATGTAGCCAAATTCTGTCCCATCAAGGTCCAAAATACTGTCTCAGCCTGAGAGAATCACCTATTTTCTCAGCCAAGAATCAGTCCCTCCGCCCAAGAACTCTCATAACAATATCCTTCCCAATCTTATAAACCTTTGATCAAGACCAATTGCTTTTGTCTTTATGACATAGTTATTTTGAGTATCTGTCTTATCTTTCATACATTCATTTGTTTTGCAATTATTTCTAGAATCCCTTCTCAGTTCAAGGGTAAACAGGAGCACAGGATTTTTTATGTTAGATTCATACATACACTCAATGCGTTAATTACCTATTGACGTGTAACAAATACTTAAAAATGGAATGGCTTAAAGCGAGAAGGATTTATGATCTCAGTTTCTACGGGACAGGAATCCTGGTGTGGCTGAGATAGATGTTTCTGGCTCAGGATATATTTCATGGGGTTGCAGTCTTCTCACGGCTCAACGGAGGCTGGAGAATCTGCTTCAAAACTCACACAGTTGCTGGCCAACCATAGACCATATCGGCTACTCCATAGGTGGCCTATGTACCCCTTGTTCTGGCAAAAGATGATCAAAGAGAGAAGGAAAGAGGCCAAGATAGAGCCACCATCTGTTTGTAACCTAATCTGGGAAATGGCATCCCATTGCTTCTACCATATTCTGTTTGGTTTGTTTGTTTGTTTGTTTGTTTGTTTTCTAATGTTTATTTATTTCTGAGACAGAGGGAGACAGAGCATGAGTGGGGGAAGGGCAGAGAGAGAGAGGGAAACACAGAATCCGAAGCAGGCTCCAGGCTCTGAGCTGTCAGCACAGAGCCCGACGCGGGGCTCGAACTCACAGACCGTAAGATCGTGACCTGAGCCCAAGTCGGCCGCTTAATGGACTGAGCCCCCCGGGCGCCCCACTTTTACCATATTCTGTTAATCAGGCACAAACCAATAAACCCATCACATACGCAGAGAGAGGGGATGACACAAGAACATGAATGCCAGGAGGCTAGGATTATAAATTTAGAGACCACCTACCCATGCCTGATTAGCAAAAGTATACCCTAAATGTGTGATGAATAATCTATTTAAGGTTTGATGCATTTTTTGTCTTGTTTTGTTTTGTTTTTTAAGTAAGCTTCATGCTCAGCGTGGAGCCCAACCTTAAGACTCTGAAATCAAGACTTAGGGGTGCCTGGGAGGCTCAGTCTGTTAAGCATCCCACTTTGGCTCAGGTCAGGATCTCATGGTTCCCGAGTTTGAGCCCCGCGTCGGGCTCTGTGCTGACAGCTCGGAGCCTGGAGCCTGCTTCAGATTCTGTGTCTCTGTCTCTTCTGCCCCTCAGCTGTTTACAATCTGTGTCTCTGTCTCTCAAAAATAAATGTTTAGGGGCGCCTGGGTGGCGCAGTCGGTTAAGCGTCCGACTTCAGCCAGGTCACAATCTCGCGGTCTGTGAGTTCGAGCCCCACGTCAGGCTCTGGGCTGATGGCTCAGAGCCTGGAGCCTGTTTCCGATTCTGTGTCTCCCTCTCTCTCTGCCCCTCCCCCGTTCATGCTCTGTCTCTCTCTGTCCCAAAAATAAATAAATGTTGAAAAAAAAAATTTAAAAAAAAATGTTTAAAAAAAAATGAAATTAAGACCTGAGCTGAGATCAAGAGAGGGACACTTAACTGACCGAGCCACCCAGGTGCCCCAGGGTTTGTTGAGATTCTTGACCCTGTGAGTTTATGGTTTTCATTGGATTTTGTTGTGATAAAAAAAAAAAAAAAAAAATCAAGCACCATTTCTTCAAATATTTTTATGACCCCATTTTCTCATTTTTGAAAACTGTATCTATACACACACACTTAATATACACATATATAATAATACACACACACAAACACAAATATATATATACATATATATGTATATATATGAGACTGTATATATATGTATATATATATATATATATATGAGACTGCTTAATGTTGTCCCAGAACTCACTGCTCTGCTCATTTTTTTTTTTTCTTCTTCAGGCTTCTATTTTCTGTGTGTTTCATTTTGAATTTTTTTTTTTTACTTTTTTTAAATGTTTATTTATTTTTGAGAAAGAGAGAGAGAGAGAGAGAGAGAGAGAGAGAGAGACAGAGCACGAGCAGGGGAGGAGCAGAGAGAGAGGGAGACACAGAATATGAAGCAGGCTCCAGGCTCCAAGCTGTCAGCACAGAGCCTGACGTGGGGCTCAAACCCATGAACCTCAAAATCATGACCTGAGCCGAAGCTGGATGCTTAATCAGACTGAGCCACCCAGGTGCCCCTGTGTGTTTCGTTTTGAATAGTTTCTATTTCTATGTGGTCAGGTTAACTAATTTTTTCCCTGCCATATCTAATCTGCTATCCAATGACTCAACCTCAAACATAGAGCCTCTCAGTGATTGTATAGCATGTATCGTCTATGAGAGAAGAAACATAACTAAAAAATTTTTTAAACACAGAGAAATGTACTAGAATCAGGATATCTGAGTCCATAACTTAACTCTTCTTCAAACTATAGTGTCATTTTTCAGGCAGTCAATTTCCGGAAGCGAGATCGGACCAGATCAAAGGTTCTTAGTATTTTCACCCAAAAAGTTCACTGTATTACTGTTATTATTTTCAATTTGGTTATAACAACTATCTCGCTGTCAGCTCTGATAAGCAGGTCCAGCCCTCTTATAATGTCATCAGCAGGCAGTCAGGGGACTGATGGCCATGACATCATCTCTGTTGCTTCACTGAGTTGACCCAATTCTAGCTCAATGCAAAGAAGCAGCATATTAGCCTTTGCCACCTTATTATGATAAATAGTCTACTTGCATTAAGTATAAGCCTTTTGGAGTCCAGTGCTTGAATTTTAATCAATCTTTGTCTCAGTATTAAATAGTATCTTCGCACAAGTAAGGACGACTTAAGACTTCATACAGGGCTCACCCCTCTGAATATTGGCCTGTCTTTTTCATATCACCCAAGCAGATTTCCAGGTCCCAATGACACTTAGCAGAATTTCTAGGTCAAGACACCGCCTCTCATTCTCTTTGAACCATACCAAGAACATGCTGATTTTTCCTCAAGACACTTGGACAAGAACTCACTGTATTCTAGACTCATAGAACCTAAAAGCAATTGGGAAATGAAGCCACCAAGCATGCAGTCAGTGAGGAAATCTGCCTTCCACGGTAACTGGCAAGCAATCAAAGATATGACTCATGATCCGAAGCACCCTTATGCCCTCCTTCGTCTGTAAGGAGAACAAAGGCACAAATGTGTCATCAAAAGGTTTTTGTAAAAGTGGCAGGCTCTCTCTTAATATACTCAGGTGGGTAATTCCAGTATATCCACATTATCTTTAACTAACAGTGTTCCCGTCCGTCCCAAATCCAGCCCAGTAGCTCGTGTCATATGGTCGGACTTCACACGTCGGGAGCCATTTGCAATACAAACCATATCAGTCATGTGAATTTCCACTTCAAATTAGCTGCCCTTCCTAATTTATCCATTTATCTCCATGGATTTATTCTACAACTTAATCATTCCTTTTTCTATTAATTTCCCTTCTATGTGAGTTGGAAATAACTATCAACACCCGGAGATTTGTGTAAGGGTAAAAAAACATTTTGAATGTATCTGAACCAAAGTGGACTCCCAATATGTTAAATATCTGAATACAGTCATGAGGACAGTGATGGTGATGATAAAACTCATTCCATGTAAATTCCTTAAATTCATAGGGCTTTTTTTCAACATTTTATTATGAAAAGTTCCAAACATACAACAAGCCTGTAAGATTTACCATGAAAACGTGTCTATCCACAGCTTAGATCCCGCTATACATTTTGTTACATACCCATACAACCGTGTATCTATCGCTCCACCAATTTGTTAAAGTTGGGACATCTTTCAAAGTAAATCGCAGACATTCTTACACATCGCCCCCTCCATGCGTACTTTTAACTAGAATTTTTTTTTTTTTTTTACCTTAACTTATTTCTTTCGATAAAAATCTTCAAGTATGGGGGCGCCTGGGTGGCTCGGTCGGTTAAGCGTCCGACTTCAGCTCAGGTCACGATCTCACGGTCCGTGGGTTTGAGCCCCGCGTCAGGCTCTGTGCTGATGGCTCAGAGCCTGGAGCCTGGTTCCGATTCTGTGTCTCCCTCTCTCTCTCTGCCCCTCCCCTGTTCATGCTCTGTCTCTCTCTATCTCAAAAATAAATAAACGTTAAAAAAAAATTAAAAAAAAAAATCTTCAAGTATGTATATACTTGTATATACTGTAAATTCACGAGTTTTTTTAAATTTTTTTTTCAACGTTTATTTATTTTTGGGACAGAGAGAGACAGAGCATGAACGGGGGAGGGGCAGAGAGAGAGGGAGACACAGAATCGGAAACAGGCTCCAGGCTCTGAGCCATCAGCCCAGAGCCCGACGCGGGGCTCGAACTCACGGACCGCGAGATCGTGACCTGGCTGAAGTCGGACGCTTAACCGACTGCGCCACCCAGGTGCCCCTCACGAGTTTTGATAATAAGTCCATATAGACAACCAGAATACATAGGTCATTATCTTTACCCTCCCTACCTGTTGCCCCTTCCCAGATGATGCTTCCCTCTGTTGTATAGGCACACACACGTACGTAATCATACACACGTACAGACAGGCTACTCAGTTCTGACAGCTTTTTTCATCACAGATTAGTTCTGCCTATTCTAGAACTCCAAATAAATGGGATAATATACTTGGGGGTGACTGGGTGGCTCAGTCAGTTGACCATCAATCAGACTCTTGATTTCGGCTCAGGTCAAGATCCCGGGATCGTGAGATGAGATCAAGCCCCAAGTCCGGCTCCACGCTGAGCGTGCAGCCTACTTAAGATTCTCTCTCTCTCTCTCTCTCTCTTTCTCTCCCTCAAAAATAAATAAACATTTAAAAGCCATGGGGCAAAATTTGTACTCTTTTCTGCAAAGGGTTTTTTTTTTTTTTTAACTCCTCGGGTTTTTTAAGATTCACCCATTCTGTTCTGTGTATCAGAAGTTTTTCCTTTTGTTGCTGAGTGATATTCTATCATATGACTATGTCACAGCTTGTTTATCCATTCTACTGCTAGACACGTGTTCCCAGTTTGAGGCTATTACTACGAAAGTTGCCATAAACTTGTTTGAACAAACCTTTCCGTGGACATATGTGTTTCTTTATTAGGGTTTTAGTCCATAGGGATTGGAGGCCCTCCCCTTCTGTTTTATTCCCTAAATACCCACTGTAATGTCCAGAAGAGAAGCTTAATGCACACGCACATACACGCACATACACACACTTAGTAGCAGACGGCATTCAAATAACAAAATAAAGGGGCGCACAGGTGGCTCAGTCGGTTGATCGTCTGACTTCGGCTCGGGTCATGATCTCGCGGTTCGTGAGTTTGAGCCCCGTGTCGGGCCCTGTGCTGACAGCTCAGAGCCTGGAGCCTGCTTCAGATTCTGTGTCTCGCTCTCTCTCTGACCCTCCCCTGCTCATGCTCTGTCTCAAAAATAAATAAAACATTAAAAATATTAGGGACTGCAGGTCCAGAATGCTGGTCTCAGGAACACTGATAGTGGCACCTGTATCCACCTGGCCCTCCATGTTGCATTAATGTATATTTTGATTTTTTAATATAAATTTTACTTGAGAGAGAGAGCCTGTGAGCAGGGGAGAGGTGCAGAGAGAGAGAGAATCTTTTTTTTAATTTTTTTATGTTTATTTATTTTGGAGAGAGAGAGAGAGAGACAGTGTGTGAGCAGGGGAGAGGCAGAGAGAGAGGAGACACAGAATCTGAAACAGGCTCCAGGCTCTGAGCTGTCAGCACAGAGCCCGACACGGGGCTCGAACTCAGGAACTGCAAGATCATGACCTGAGCTGAAGTCAGATGCTGAACCAAAGTCAGATGCTGAACCGACTGAGCCACCCAGGTACCCCAAGAGAGGCAACCTTAACCTGGGTCTATGCTCAGCACAAAGTCTGATGCAGGCTCGATCCCACGACCCTGGGATCATGACCAGAGCTGAAATCAAGAGTGGGACCCTCAACTGACTGAGCCTCACAGGAGTCCCGCATTATGTTTCTAATTTTTTTTTTTTTTTTTTAAGAGAAGTGTTCTGTGTTCTGATGGGCTGTTTAAAGCAGAAGGCTGTTCTACATCCATCCATGCCGGATGCGGGAGTTGGGTTGTATTTCAGAAGAGGCTCTGCCACAGAGGCTGGGAGATTCAATTCTGATGCCTCGTCCAACACGCACTCACTGCACCCCTTTGGGAAAGCCCCTCCCTGACCCCGCATGGCATCAGCTTTCCAGTAGTAAATTGAGGGCAGGGCGCCTACGGATCCTTAAAACTACCATGGTGATTAAGGAAAAGCAATTTTAGAATAGTCACTCAATTAATTGCACTCTGTTTTGTCCTCTCTGTTAAATTTCCTTGGGATTTCGGAGCCGTCCCCAATTGAGAACCTTGCCTCAGTTCTCCAGCAATTGCAATGTGGGTGTTAGTGTTATTGAGCGCCACCGCGTGCCAGACCCAGCTTTCTGCGCAAATAACCCTCCCCAGTCACAAGGTCATGTAGCCAGGACGCAGTGAAATTTGAACCTAAATTGATCTGAATCTAAAATCTGTGGTCTTAAGCATGTCACGTGGGCCTTTGGAAATAGCATGCGCTCTTTGACTATTTGGGGGAGTTAGCAGGCGTGCATTAAGGATTACTAATGCTAATGATAAACCACCTCCGCTTAAAGCCTCCTCAGCATCCTTTAAATGGCAGTGATGGCTCCTGGCTATGTAGTTGCAAAATAGCTGCATTTCCTCCCAAGCAAAAACCAGCTGGGTTCTGGGTCTTAATGGATAAGGCCACAGCTGCCTGACGTAGAAAAAATACTGCAGACTTTACGCTGAAACCGTTAGCCTTTTGTACGGCTCTATTAAGATCAGCAGGTAGACCAATGTCCCTAATTCCATCTGCGATCCAATGCCTCTCATTTATCGTCTCAGATTGTAAATCTCTTCCTTCTAACTGCCCACATATTTGAAATCCAGTGTCCGTTCTCTCTGATGAACATTTGCTACACATCTTATTTCAGGATAGGCGCGGGGAACGCAAAGATGAGTGAAATAGTAGATATACATCCTTATTAAGGGATAATTTTCCAAAAAGGGTCAATGGCTGCTACTATACAGATGCAAAATGAACACAAGTCAGAGACTCTATGTAACTTGTTACTAATGAGGGGACTCTGCTAAAATGTTACAACTTGTTTCCAAAGTGGGGAAGCCTGGAGGCACCTGGGTGGCTCAGTCAGTTAATAAGCTTCTGACTTCCGCTGGAGGGCAAAGAGAGACTGATGAAAACAGGCAGACCCCTCCTGATGGGTACGGGGCGGGTTTAATAAACCAGGGAACTTACATACCAAGCTTGTCTTGCACAGCTGCACGATGGGTAGATTTCCACACCTGCCTTGAGAATCTGAAAAGTTGACAGAATGGGGTTCAGTCATGTATACTGTCCACATGACCTCAGCCCCACCTTTCTGTCTCAAGGCTGCATCCTTGAAATGACTCCCCCACTGGGGGAAGAGCAGGCAGAACATATAATCCAAAGTAGGGGGAGAGAAAGCTCTGCTGGCCCTAGAACAGCTTGAGGGTCAACGGGCAGTCACGTCCTTTTAGTGACCTTCTCAAACAATGGAGTAGGAACCTGTTGACATGCAACTTGCAAATGGATGTAAAACCACATTTTCTGTAGGGTGCCTGGTGGAGGGGGAGAGGAGGGTCCTCCTTTCAAAGGACAGGCTTAATTGGCATACCCATACACAATAATTATTTTGCATTGGTATTAATTACCTAAGATTAGTCCATTTATAAAATACTTCAAGGGCAATGAAAGGCTAAAGCCAGATAATCCAGAAGGCTTTTCTATATACATAATGCATTGTTTTCTGTGGGAGTACATATTTCTCTCCACACCTTTATGAAAGAAAAAAAAGAGATTAACATTGATGGAGTTCCTGTGTGTTGACTCAGCGCTAAACACTATGAAATTCTAGTCGCCTTGGAAGATCAGTTACTACTACCTAATTTTATGATTAAAATTAGAGAAATGCTCTGAGTCCCTGCTAGTTAAGTTGGGATGCTGGGGTTTATTTATATCTAGGGCTTCCCCAAACTACTTTTCAACCTATAGAATACTGCCGCACAAGGATACTAAGGAGTAATGGTAGGGGCAGATGGGTAAACAGTAATTACATGCTGTGTGTTACACTGGATATGTGTTTGCACAAGAGCACAGAAAAAAAATCCACTGTTACCTTTTCCGTTGTCCAATCTTTCCAGTCACGTAGACGTGGGGGCTTTTATTTTTCTAATGACTATTTTTTTTAATGTTTATTTATTTTTGAGACAGAGAGAGACAGAGCATGAACGGGGGAGGGTCAGAGAGAGAGGGAGACACAGAATCGGAAACAGGCTCCAGGCTCTGAGCGGTCAGCACAGAGCACGACGCGGGGCTCGAACTCACGGACCGCGAGATCATGACCTGAGCCGGAGTCGGCCGCCTAACCGACTGAGCCACCCAGGCGCCCCTCTAGTGACTATTTTTTTAATGTTTATTTATTTATTTTGAGAGAGAGAGAGAGAGAGAGAGAGAGCCCGGGGGAGGGAGAGAGAGAGAGAATCCCAAAGAGGGTCTGCACAGAGCTCAATCCCACTAACAGTGGGGTCATGACTTCAGCCCAAATCAAGAGTCTGGAGCTTAACCAACTGAGCGACCCAGGCGCCCCTCTCAGAATTTTTAACGATGATCTTGGAATCTTGTCTGGGTGTTTCAGCCCAAGTATGGAGAGCACGAAGTTTAGAAGGTGGGTATGGTCCTCCGCTCTGCACTCCGGCAGTTGCCGCTGACCGTGAGTCAGTGACCTGGCTCACTCTACTGTCAATATCCTTCTCCAAACAGGAAGGGACAAGAAAACCACCAGCCCTATTAAACGGTGCTCGGTTCATCCCGGCACAAGCCAGAGCAGGAGGAACACTCCGGCTTCCAGCAATCTGCAAAGAAGTTCTCTGCTAGGTCATGCCTCGCCCCTCCTGCCGCAAGCCCGATGGAGCATGAGAGCATTTCTCCAGCCAACGCACGCCCGGCTGCAACGATGCAAAAAGCCCAGGTAAATTTCAAAGTTAAGGAGGCCTGGCTGTGTCTCCGAGACTCGGGCTCTCCCAGTCCTTTCCAGCTCACCCAGTGGCTATTGGCAGATTTTAACAAAGGCCTCTGTTACCCTCTTTTTAAGGATGAGAGGATCACATCTCAGACAGCCCTTCCTCCGTGAACTCATATGGCACAGGTATTTCCTAAAATACGTGTACAACAAATGAAAAATAGTCTGTTTCTTTGGAAGGTGTGTTTTCTTTCTTCACTTATACAGCCTGTACATTGGCAGTTTTTCTTCATGAAGTTGCCAGATTTTAAGAAAATCAATCTCTGTGTGCATCGATGTTTTCTAAACAGAAGTGTTTTTTTAGGTTTATTTATTTTTGAGAGAGACAGAGAGAAAGAGAATGAGCGGGGCAGGGGCAGAGAGAGAAGGAGAGAGAATCCCAAGCAGGCTCTATGCTGTAAGCACGGAGCCCAACATGGGGCCCCAACCCATGAACCGTGAGATCATGACCTGAGCCACCCAGGGGCCCATCGATGTTTTCATATAACTTGGAGTTCTTTTATGTTTAGGTCAGTTTGGGTGGTGATAAGGAACAACAGAATATGAACGTAGTGTTTTGGGTTTTTTTATTTGCTTCTTTTATGGGTGCTTTAAAATGAGCCATGGCTCCTTCCTTTCAGGAGAAATATTAAAGGGAACTGAATGCCCCATAGTAAAGGAATATGCTTGAATAAATAAGTTTGGCACGAGGCCGCTGGCTCCTGCACCTGCCTTTCCCAGGCAGTGTTTGCTGTGTTTGAGGTTTTAATTGGCAAGTGGGAAGACTTGCACAGATAGGACCATTTAATTAAATATTAAAAATTAAAAAAAATTGACAAACATTATTATTATTAACTAGTTGAATTATGTCTTAAATAGAGGGACTAAGTTAGGAAAAATTGTTACATAGAATGCTGTAAACTTTAAAATCATCTTCATTGGAATCAATGTATTAAATGTTATTAGAAATGGATCTTACGCTGCTTTTCGTTGTAACTCTTACTTCGAAAATACTGAGGTAGAGTTGACCTTTATTTTGTTTTTTTAAATGTTTATTTATTTTTGAAAGAGAGAGAGAGAGAGAGAGAGAGAGAGAGACAGAGCGTGAGGAGGGGGGCCGGGCAGAGAGGGAAACAGAATCCATAGCAGGTTCCAGGATCTGAGCCATCAGCACAGAACCAGATGCGGAACCCGAACCCATAACCGTGAGATCATGAACTGAGCCAAAGTTTGACGCTTAACCGACTGAGCCACCCAGGCGCCCCTATAGTTGACCTTTAATAAAGTATACATATTACGGTCGCCCAGGTGGGTCAGTGGGTTAAGCATCTGACTTCGGCTCAGGTCATGATCTCACGGTTCATGGGTTAGAGCCTCACATCACTGCCCTGACGGTGCTGACCCTGCTTGGGATTTTTCTCTCTCTGCCTCTGTCTCCGCCCCTCCCTGACCTGCACTTTCTCTCTCAAAATAAGTGAACTTGAAAAAAGTATACATATTAAAGTATGCAATTAAATAGGTTTTGACAGATTTATGCAACATTATTGTTTAATGCTTGACCTATAATAAAACGTACACACTAAGATGTGCAATTAATAAGTTTTGAATTATTTATACATCCACGAAACCATCACCACAATCAAGATAGTGAACATATCCATCACCTCCAACGTTTCCATGTGCCTCTTGGCAACCCCTTCCTTGTTTTTTGTTTACACATTCACTTGGTGACAGACGTTTGGATTCTTTCCAATTTATAGCAATTACAAATAAGGCTGCTGTGAACGTTTGTATACAAGTATTTGAAAGAACATATGCTTTCTTTTCTCTTGAGTAAATAGCTAGGAGTGGAATGGATCATATGGTACATGGATGTTGAATTTTTAAAGTAACTGCCAATGATTTTCCAAAGTGGATGTACCATTTTGCATTCCCAGTAGCAGTATATGAGAGTTTCAATTCCTCCACCCCCTTGCCAGTCGACTTTGTATGCTTTTGAATTTTAGCCACTCTTATAGGTATATAGTGATATCTTCTTGAGGTTTTTAATTTGCATTTTTTTGACCTGTGAATTCAGCATGTTTGAATGTACTCATTTGCCATCAGTGTATCTACTATGGTAAAATGTTTGATTGGACTTTTTGCCCATTTTTTAAATCATGCTGTTTCTCATTGTTGAGCTTTGAGTATTTGTTTACATATTCTGGATTCAAATCCTTTATTAGAGCTAAGCTTTGCAAATATTCACCTACTCTGTGGCTTATATTTTTATCCATCCAAGAGTGTTATTTAAAGAGCAGACATTTAAAAAGTGTTGATGGAGTCCATTTAAAAGAAGTTATTTGAGGGGCGCTTGGGTGGTTCATTCGGTTGAGCGTCTGACTTCGGCTCAGGTCATGATCTTACGGTTTATGAATTTGAGCCCCGTGTCGGTCTCTGTGCTGATGTGCTCACAGCTTGGAGCCTGGAGCCTGCTTTGGATTCCGTGTCTCCCTCTCCTTCTCTGCCCCTCCCCTGCTCACGCTCTCTCTCTCTCAAAAATAAACATTAAAAAAATTATTTGATAATAACCATTCTTTGAAGTTGCATCTAAAAAAAATCTTTCCCTAATCCAAGGGCTACATTTTTAAATTTTTTGACACAGAGTTATTTATAACATTTCTTTGATATTCACTACTATGTATAGAATCACTTGCGATATAATCTGACCCTTTAGCAAGTTGGACCTTCTCTCCTTTTTTCCGCATCAAGCCTGGCTGGACAAGGCTTGTCATCTATTCAAATTATTTTAGTTTCATTTATTATCTCTATTATTTTTTCTGTTTTCTCTTTCATTGATTTCCATTTTGATCTTCATTATTTGTTTTCTTTTTTCCTACCTACTTTGGATCAAATTAGGCTTTTCTTTTCTTTTTTTTTTTCTAGATTTTTTAAGGTAGAAACATAGGCCATTAACTTAAGACATTTCTTCTGTTTAACAGAATTTTTTGGTAGCCTAAATACCACCCCAATGTTGTTTTGCAGTATTCAACACATTTTACATGCTGTGTTTTTATTTTCTTTTTTTGTTCAATATATTTCCTAACTCTCCTTTTCATTGCTTCTTTGATAAATAGGTTACTTAAATGTATGCTATTTGTTTCTGTATTTTAGATGTTTTTAAAAAATCTTTCTGGTTTGAATTGCGATTCAATTCTAAATTTATCATAGGACGCATTTTGCATGAAATGAAACTTTCAAAATTTATTGAGATTTGCTTTCTGGCTTAAAATTTATTGAGATTTATTTTCTGGCTTACATTATACCTTTATAAAATGTTCCACATGTGGTTGAAAAGACTGTGTATTCAGATGTTTGGGGGGTGGATCATAAAATATGTGAAATAAGTCAGGTTTGTTGCTAGTTTTGGTCAATTTTTCTATATTCTGGTTGATTTTATGTCTGCTCATTCTACCAATTATTGAAGGAGGAGGGTAAAAATCTCTGATTCTATTTGTGAATTTGTTTCTTTTTATACTTTCAGTGGCATTTGCTTTGTGAGTTTTAAAACTCTCTTAGGTGTATAAACAATTTTGGTTTTTTTGTCTTCTTGATGGACACTTTTATCATCATAAAATTACAGGATTTATCTCCACTAATATTCTTTGACATTCACTTGGTGGGATATTGATATACCCACTCTCCCTTTCTTTTTTAAGTGCTAACAGAGTATATTTTTTCATCCTTTACTTTTAATGTATTCGCATCATTATACAACTCATTTCTCCTAGGCAGCAGACTTATCCCAATCTGACATTTTGCTTTTTAATTGGGATGTTTGGACTCTTTACCATTAATGTAACTATTGATATCATTAGGCTTAACTCTATTATCTTCCTGTCTGTTCCCTATTTGTCCCATTTGTTTTCCATTCCCTTTTCTCTCTTTTTCTATATGGTTTGGAATTAATTGAGTATATTTTTGTGATTCCATTTTGTCTCCTTTTTGGCTCCTCAGCTGTACTATTTGTTTGGTTATTTTCGTCATCGCTTTGGGGTTCGCCTTGAATTTATCACAGCCTCCTTTCAAGTGGCATGATACCACCACATATGGTCTAAAACAGTTCTATTTCTTACCTCCTGACTTTTGTGCAGTTGTTACACATTTTACTTAAGAATAAAAACGAGCAAACACAAGGTTAAGAAGAAAGAAGGGAAGAGAAAGAAAGAAAGAAAGAAAGAGAAAGAGAGAAAGGAAGGAAGGAAGGAAGGAAGGAAGGAAGGAAGGAAGGAAGGGGAAGGGGAGGGGAAGGGAGAAAAGGAAGAAAGGAAAAAAAAGGAAGAAAAAAGAAGCAGACAGAGAGAACAAAACAGAGCTGCAATCCCCTAATGTCAACTCCAAAACCCAAGAAGTTCTGAAAACCAGAGATTTTCATGATGCACCTGACCTAACCTGAGTTGATTTGGTGGCAAAGCCTGACCTGAAATGGCAGGAGGCTAGTCAGAGTCTTGACGACTATTAGTGTGATTGCTCGCGGATTTCGCTACAGAAAGATGTGTGGAAAGAGTTAGCACAGCAGGCCTGAGACTGCTGTGTTTAAAAAGGCCTGTTTGCGTGGTTGGCTCTCCACTGGCATCTGGGAACTTGCATTTTGGGAGAGTTGCCACCATCCCTGACTCATAAGAGTGGCTTTACTGTGCTCAGCTGTTTGTAGAAACCATGTGGTTTATGCTGAAAACCTGTTTTGCCTTCTGGGAGTCTTGAATTTTGGTATGCGCTAGGCAGGGAGTGTTTATGTGTCCCGTTCCCAGTAAAAACCCCAGGACACCGAATCTCTAATGAGCTTCCATGGCAGACATTTCACATGTGTTGTCTCCTGTAGCAGGAGAAACCGAATGCATCCTGTGTGACCCCCGCCGGGAGAAGATCCTGGAGGCTTCTGCCGGGTTTCCTCCAGACCTTGCCCCTTGAGCTTTTTATCTTTGCTGGTTTTGCTTTGTGTCCTTTTGTTATAATGAATCACAGCCAGGAGCATGACCACAGGCTGAGTTCTAAGAGTCCTTCTAGTGATTCGCCAGGTCTGGCGGTGGTCTTGGGAACCCTGACACAGAAGTGACTGTGATTGATTACAGGGCGCTACCCCAGAACTTACTGGATTGTTTTATAGCATATGCTATGTGTCCTGTATAACTTATCTCATATTTCCAAAGTTCCGAATTCTAATGCGTACATGACCTGTGGTTTTGGATGAAAGATTGTATAACGTACCCACGAACACACATTCAGTAAAACATAAATAGTTTGTAGGTATAACTCACTGGAACGTTTTTTTGAACTACTGGTCTTTTCCAGGGAGGGTAAATCATATCTTAAACTAGCTTGATGATGATAATGGTGCTAATAATGATAATCATAATAACTAATATTTCTTGAATTCTTAGGCCCAGTAACAGACACTATTTACAGCCTTCACAATCACTCAGCAAGGTCCATATGATTAGTATTCCCCTTTTTGTCGTTGTTGAAAATAAACCAAGTCTCCAAGAAGTTGTGCAACGTGACCGACAATGCAAAGCTCACGAGGGTCCGAGACTGGACTCGAACCCAAGTGCATCTGGCTGGATGCCTGTACCCCCAGGCACAATACCACTGGAGGTGACTGTGCCCTGCCCGAAGTTCATTGCTCCATTGTCTTTCATTAGCGCTCCCCATCCGTCATAGATGCACTTCCGGGATTCTCAGGAGTCTCGTGCCTCAGGCCTATTCGGCACAGACCGAACTCTGCACAGATTATTTGCTTCCCTGGGTCAGCGCTGCGAGCTGGCAGCAGAAAATGTGTTTTTGTGTTCCCTCTCTGGGCTTTTGTTCCTTCACCGTGTAATCACTACCATATGTTGACTCCCATTCTCACAAGTGACCTCATATTGTAGTGACTAATATCCTGAGCGCAGACAAAAGCAAACTTTATCAATCCTACTTATAGTTAAGAAAAAAAAGTGGGGGGGGGCGCGCACAGAGGAGAGGAGGAAAATGAGGGAGTCAGAGAGGAAGCTAGATCTCAGGTCTCCAACGAGGGTAGGACCAGGCAGGCCAGAGACAGGGGTTTTTGGGAGCAGGTGAGTGGTCCTGTTGGTTGAGCCTCAGACTCTTGACCTCGGCTCAGGTCATGATCTCACGGTTCATGGGTTCGAGCCCCGCGTTGGACTGTGTGCTGGCAGTGCAGAAGCTGCTTGGGATTCTCTCTTTCCCCCTCTCTCTCTCTCTCTCTCTCTCTCTCTGCCCCTCCCCCACTCTCACACACTTGGTCTCCCCCCCTCGCCCCCCAAAAAAGATGTGGCTGACTTCTACGGGGCATGACCTTAATTAATGCCACAGGCCCATGGCTCTCCTAGAAGACAACACTTGGGAGGCCATTTTAGCTGGTACAAAAATATAACAGGGGGCACACGGGGAAGGGCTCACAGCTGAAGAGACCCTGAACTAAGAGTCAAAAGATCTAGGTCCTACCCATGAACTTCTACTTCCTTGTGATGTGACATTGGGCACGTCACCTAGCTCCGCTCAGCCTCCGTTGTCACCGACAACAAAACGGGGTTCTTCCAAGTTACCCCTGAAGTCCCCTTTGACTCAAAAATTCTCTGATCCGCCAAAATAAACTTTCTGGGTCAAAACAGGTTTCACAAGAGGTATGTGAGGAAAGCAACAAAGATTATTTTGTCAGTTAAATACTCCCCGTAAAGGACTATTATCCTTAAGTCAACATCTGTAGTGGGGTTTCAAAAGGCCTTCCTTTCTTCACACTCTAATGGCGGAGGCTTATCTTAGCATGTCCTCTAATCTCTACAAGGTTTCGGAGGGTCTGAAGGAACAATGCCAGAAGCCCGATGTTCTAGGGCGCAAGTTCAACCTGAGTACATGGGATCTCATCTTTCTTCCTTTGGGAATAAATTATTTTGTCCCTACGCAGGAGGTTTCGAGCAACATTTTAATATTTAAAACTGCCTAATGCCTTTTGTTTAATGGTGGCCCTCGGGATCATCTCCAGATACAGGAGACCAACAAACTACATCTAAGAAAGCACTGAACTTGGAGAAAAAGAAGAGGCCTTCGATGCTAGCTACCCTATGACCCAGTAATCGGACTACCGGGTATTTAGCCAAAACGTGCAAAACGCTAGTTCCATGGGATACATGCACCCCTATATTTATTGCAGCATTATTTACAATAGCCAAATTAGGGAAGCAGCCCAATTGTCTATTGAGAGGTGAATGGATAAAGAAGATGTGGGGAAAAATATATATAATATATATAATTTATATATAATATATATTTGTATAATATTTTATACAATAGTATATAGAATATTTATATAATATTTATTATATAAATAAATATAATATAATATTTATTTATGTAATGTTTTATATATAATTTATATATAAATATATAAAAATATATATAAATATATAAAACATATATAAATATATAATATATAATATAATGAATATAATATATAATAATTATATATTATATATATTTTATATATGTATATAAATCTATATAATATATAATATGTGCAATATAATATAATTATATGTTTATATAATATATAATTTATATATAATATATATAATTTATATAATATAAAAAATATATATAATGGAATATTATTCAACCACAAAAAAGAATGAAACCTTGCCATTTGCAATGACATGGACGGAGCTAGAGAATATAATACTAAGTGAAATAAGTCCATCAGAGAAAGACAGATACCATATGATTTCATTCATATGTGGAATGTAAGAAACAGAACAAATGAACAAAAGGAAAAAAAAAAAGGAAGAGAGGTAAGTCAAGAAACAGAGTCTTAACCACAGAGAAGAAACTGATAGTCACCAGAGGGGTGGTGGGTGGGGAGACGGGTGAAATAGGTGACGGCCATTAAGAGGACACTCATTGTGATGGTTACTGAGTAATGTATAGCACTGTGGAATCACTCTCTTGCATACCTGAAACGACTAAAACACTGCAGCTGACTATACTGGAGTTAATATTGAAAAACTTAATAAAATGAAAAAAGCAAAACTTTGAGCATCGAGAGATTCTACAGTTCGATAACCTATCCTGAACAGCAGGAAGCTAAACCCGGGTGAGAGAACTTAGTCACAAAAGAGAATTTTGGATAAAGTGGCAACCTTTCTCTTGGTGTTTCTGGTGAAAGATTAGCATTCCCTTCTTATCAAGGAGTAAATGGATATCCGTATCAGAACTTTACCACATAAAGCCATTTTATGGAGGTTGGGCAGACAGTGACCTTTGTATGGTTCTTAGTTCAGAATGTGGGTTTGGTCATCCTTGATGAATCCTTACACATCTCTCCACGCATCTGCTTCAAGATCTTTTCCAAGTGAAATATAGATCAGGGTTTGGCACACTTTTTCTGTGAAGGGCCAGGTAGCAAGTAAGTTCAGCTCTGTGGGCCATAACGTCTCTTTCACAACCATTTGGCCCTGCTAGGATCGTGTGACATCACCTATAGACCATCTAGAAATACATGGGAATGGCTGTATTCCAATAAAACTTTATTTACAAAAATAGGTGGCAGGTCATTTGCCAAGCCTTGGTGTGTCTAGATGGGTGTCTGTGTTAGGTAGGGTGGCCAGGGCATCCCATTTTGCTCTAGACTATCCCAGCTTTAGCACTGGGAGTCCAGCGTCCCATGAAACCTCACATTCCAAGTTGATTGCCATGAACCACACTAGGTGGGTTTTCTTTGTAACTTACAATCACATTCTTAAGACACGGAGCACTCCAAATGTGGTAACAATCACCTCTCTCCCCTTAAAATGGCCTTTGCCAAGTTTGTCTCTCAGCATAAAGTTATAAATTACAAGCGCATTCTGTTAACCCCCACATATTATGCATTGCACCAGGGACAGGAACCACTTACCAATTTTCTTTTCCTACATTTGCTTCCATCCGGGGCCCTCCCATTTCCTCCCACAGTTGGTCCCATCATCAGACAAAGCTACAAACTGAGTGTTGGCAAAGTGTCGGGGCATCTCAGGAGATGAAAGTGAAGTTATAGTAGAATTGTCATTGTTGGGCTAATTATTATTGTTCCATGTTGGAGTGAGCCCCAGGGCGTCTGCTGACCTTCAGTGGATGAACGAAAGACAGAGTCTTCAGGGAAGTAATACAGAGGGAAAGCAACCTCAAACAGGGCACTAACTGACCATTTTCTTGGCAGCTTCAGCCAACTCCAGCCTGGGCTTTTAGGACCATGTGCTAGAAGGTACCAAAACAATGATCTCTCTCCTGTCAGGAAGGCCCTGACACACCAGGGATGCGAATAATAGGCTGACATTCCTGGTGTTCGGAGGAGAAAATTGGCCCCTCCTATTGGTACTCATGTGACCTTGGCCTTGAAGACGTCCATAAGTCCTTAGGCTTCAGTGTCCTCCATCTTCCAAACAGAATAGAACCAAGCACTTCATAGAGTTGTGGTGGGAATCAAAAGTGATGTTCTTGGTGAATTTGCCTGATTTAGGGAAAATGCCATAATACACAGGATTTGACTTGCCGTGGGGCTGCCTCCTCTGTGGGGCTCTCCCTTGGAGGAACTCGCCTGATATTGGTGAGTTAGGGATGGTATCCCAGAGCTTATTACTTTCATGTTCAAAGCAAAAATATGATGAATATTTATTTAATTAAAACGAAAGGAAAGAGGGAGGCGTAAGTTGATCTGGGAGGGGGAAAATTCTTTGTGAAAATATGGAGATGAGAGTCAAGACAGAGAGAGAGTAGAGAAGAAGAAGAAGGGCAAGGAGGAGGAGAAGGAGGAGGAGGAGGAGGAAGAAGAAGAAGTTGTTCAAAGAACTGAAAAAAATCCCCCACAAGTTGGGAGGAAAGGCCAGTGGGGCAGAGTGGAGAGGGGTGTGTGAGGAGAGGCTCACGTGGCCCAGAACTTTCAGACTTTGCAAACCACACCATGGGGACTGTTTTTCTGAAGGCCAGGGGTCTTGGTAGCAGTTGCAACATTTAGACTTTAAAGGTTTTTAAAAATTATTTAAAAAAATGTTGCTCTAACTCTAGAATGGAAGATGTCTGTTCATAAAAGGCGGCGGCAACGAAGGGTGGAGTGGAGGGCGTAAGGGTGAGGGAACAAAACTGGATTCAGGGAACCAGACCCACTAGGAGGCAGTAACAATTGTCCACACGAGATGGTGAGATGTGGCTGGTGTAATGTTCCATGAGAGAGTCACATGGCATCTCTGCCCGGGTCAGAGCCTGAAATCGCTACAGCAAGCAGGAAAAGGCACCAGGCTAATGGAGGCAAGGAGGGAAATTTAAATTGGAAGGGAACCAAACTGACCCATAGTGGACCCAGAAGCGCAACAGACACAAAATAAGAGGCAAAAGAAATACGTCTAATTTCAAAGCATATTTAATGTCATGTGCGCAGATGGTGTTTGCAATTTCCCGGCCACCCAGTATCCATTTATCCAAAGTCCAAGGACTGTGTCTAGCTTCTTGCAGGAGGACCACTCCTAGACTCACTTTCATGCATTCTCAGGCCCTTTGCTTCCAATGGTATTGATTCCAGCCCTGTCTGTAGGAGATGATGAGTAGCTTACCCGTTTCTCAGCACAGCCCGAAGATCTGGACAAGTGGGACCCTGTCCTGGATCCTGTTTTGGCCTTCCTGCATCATCTTCATCAGCACAGTGGGGGGGGGGGGGGAATATACAGAACCAAGTGCGTATGCCCAACAGGACCCCACACTTGCCAGTTTTGTTCATGTTCTAGATGTAAGTATCCAAGATGCCAAAATTACCTACCTAAACATCTCTACCTGCTTCCAAATCACATGGTGGTCTCTCCCCCCATCTGAGGGCAGGCCGTGGGTGCTTATCTGGGCTCAAGGGGGTTTGGTAAAAGGTAGCTGTTGGCAGAGCTGTGCACACCAGAGAGACCACATATGCGCACATGAGGCGCCTTAGGTTGCAATCCAGAGTCAAGAAAGGAAAGAGAATTCCTTGGGCTACGCCTCCGAGTAAGCCTCCAAAGAATCTGAGAATTCTAAATGCAGACCTTCCTCCCAGGTTATAATTAAGGTATCCTATTAAGAAGGTAGCATGTATTTCATTTCATATATAATATGACTGCAAATAATTTGACATATACTACATGGGTCTATATTTATAATCTTGCTGTAGACCCCTCCAAAAGTTAGGAGAGGGACCAGCCCGGCCAATCAATGCAGAACATTGTATTGGCCGTGGTAACAGGTCAGGGTTTGTGCATGTGCCCCAGACAAACATAGTAAGAAACATTAGGGTCTGCTGAAGTCATAAAGAGATGCCTTTTCTTCTTCTTCTTCTTCTTCTTCTTCTTCTTCTTCTTCTTCTTCTTCTTCTTCTTCTTCTTCTTCTTATTCTTTTAAATTTAAATTCCAGTTATTTAACATACAGTGCAATATTATTTTCAGGACTAGAATTCAATGATTCATCACTTACATACAACATCCAGTGCTCATCACAACAAGTGCCCTCCTTTAGTACCCATCACCCATCTAACCCACCTCTTACCCATCACCCTCCAACCTCCAGTTTGTTCTCTATTGTTAAGAGTCTCTTGGGGCGCCTGGTTGGCGCAGTCGGTTAAGCGTCCGACTTCAGCCAGGTCACGATCTCGCGGTCCGTGAGTTCGAGCCCCGCGTCGGGCTCTGGGCTGATAGCTCAGAGCCTGGAGCCTATTTCCAATTCTGTGTCTCCCTCTCTCTCTGCCCCTCCCCCGTTCATGCTCTGTCTCTCTCTGTCCCAAAAATAAATAAACGTTGAAAAAAAAAAATTAAAAAAAAAAAAAAAGAGTCTCTTGTGGTTTGTTTCCTTCTCTTCTCTCCCCCACCCCTTTCCCATATGTTCATCTGTTTTGTTTCTTAAGTTCCACATATGAGTGAACTCATATGGTATTTATTTGTCTCTCTCTGACTGACTTATTTCACTTAGCATAATACATTCTTGCTCCATTCACATCAGTGCCAATGGCAAGATTTCATTCTTTTTGATGGCTGAGTAATATTCCACGGTATGTATATGTGTGTGAGTGTGTGTATATCTATATCTATATCTATATCTATATCTATATCTATATCTATATCTATATCTATATCTATATCTATATCATCTATATATCTATACCTATACCTACACCTATATATCTATATACCATATCTTCTTTATCCATTCATCAGTCAGTGAACACTTGGGCTCTCTCCATAGTTTGGCTATTGTTGACAATGCTGCTATAACATCAGGGTGCATGTACTCCTCTAAATTTGTATTTTTGTATGCTTTGGGTATATACCTACCAGTGTAATTGCTGATTTGCAGGGGAGTTCTATGTTTAGTTTTTTGCGAATCCTCTATACTGGTCTCCAGAGTGGCTGCACCAGTTTGTATTCCCACCAAGAGTGCAAGAGGGTTCCCCTTTCTCCACATCCTCATCAACATCTGTTGTTTCTTGTGTTGTGGATTTTAGCCATTCTGACAGGGGTGAGGTAACATCTCCTCGTAGTTTTGATTTTCATTTCCTTGATGATGAGTGACGTTGAGCATCTTTTCATGGAAGTGTCTGTTCATGGCTTCTGCCCATTTCTTAATTGGATTCTTTGTTTTTTGGGTGTTGAGTTTGATAAGTTCTTTATGGACTTTGGGTACTAACCCTGTCTGAGTTATGCCACGTTTCTTCTTATTCCCTGGCTTGAAACTAAGAGGACAAGGATCCCAGAGCAGCAGCAGCCTTTTTTGTCACCATGTGGAGTAGATTGAGTCTGCGGAGTATGTGGAGGGATGGATCCTTAGAAGTAGACAAAAACCAAAGTTTGGGCCATTGACTTCTTGACTAATTAGCAATTAAAGTCAGATCTACTCCTAGACTTTTCAGTAAGGTAATACAACAAATTCCACCATACAATACATCAGTTTGGCCTGGGTGTTCCATCCCTTCTATCGGTCAGTGGGTAGAGGCAAATAAAGTATTTAACAATAGATTACTTTTAATCCACCTTCTTTAACCCATCGAGGTCATCTCCTCTATCCCACCCATCATCTCTACCTCTACACCAATTTTATAACTTACTGACATCTTAAAGGCCATCCGTGGGAAGCAAGCTAGTGTAATTATTGGGGTGAGGTCAAATAAATTCAGTCTTGAGTCCTGACTTGGAGACATAGGAGTCAGTTGAGAGTTTTTGCCTGAGACTTTTATTCCTGAAGGAGTGGCCCTGTCCTATAAGGACAGTTGGGACATTATTCAGGGAGCTATGGCAATATCACGAGTCCCACAATGATGATGGTTGAGGTCTAGTGTAGGTGGTAGAGATATACTAAAGAGACGGTCGTGTGGAAGAAGCTGCCTAGAATGTATTTCCTATTGGTTGGTCTCTCCCAGTCCTAGCTGAGTTTTAAAGCCTGGTTATCCAGCTTCCCATCAGTTCTGGGAGTTACCAAGTCTCCTCTGTAAGCAGAACTGAATTCCACTGTATGCAACCAAGCGTGCTTAAACCCAGAGATCTACTGTGTGGGATCCAGGAGTGTTTGAAGGCAATACATGCTAAGGGGATGGAATACCAGTGGCAATCTCGGTTTGTCTTTCTGGCTTAGTTGAGGCTGAAGATAATAAAATTCCTTTTGTATTAAGAAATAGGATTCTGGAAGCCACATTGAAATAGTTATGTAAATACTCATTTAAAGAATTGATTCAATTGTTGTACGTGGTCATATGGATACAAGTGCCCACTGAGGGTCCATATTAGGACCATGGTGTCGATTCCATTAGAAGGTTTGTTGGGCATGGAATTTTCCAGAAAGATAGAATGAGACAGCTGTCTCTCATACCTTGGGACAGTTTAAGAGAATAAATGATAGGCTTACATATCTTCACGCAGGTTAGTGTATTTTTTTTTTTTTTTTCTCTCAAGACATCCTCTTTGGTCCATGCCTTATGTAGAAGTGTGTTTCTAAGCATTTGGAAATTTTTCTGTTACATTTCCGTTAGTGATTTCTAGTTTAATTCTGTTGTGGTCAGACAGCACACTGTATCATTGCAGTTCTTTGAAACTTGTTGAGGTTTGTTTTATGGCCCAGAATATGGTCTATCTTGATATGTATGAATGTGTGTTCTGCTGTTGTTGGGTGGAATATTCTATAAATGTCAGTTAGATCCTACTGGCTGATGATATCTTGTATTCTATATACTGGCTGATTTTCTGTCTAGTTGTTGCATCAAGTATTGACAGGGGTGTTGAAGCCTTCAGTTATATCTGTGGATTTGTCTGTTTCTCCTTTAAATAGAGAAGATGTCTGGAGTTTTAGCTGTACTTAGTGAGAGGAACAGAGAAAAATATATTTTGTCCGTCTTCCCCAAAGTAGAAATACCCTTTCCCGTGTTTCTTTTTTTTTTTTTTTAAGTTTATTTATTTATTTTGAGAGAAAGTGCAAACGGAGGAGTAGCAGAGGAGAGAGAGAATCCCAAGCAGGCTCTGCACTGGCAGCAAAGAGCCAGATGTGGGGCTCAAACCCACAAGCTGTAAGATCATAACCTGAGCCAAAACCACGAGCCAGGTGCTTAACCGACTGAGGCACCCAGGTGCCCCTTTTCCCATGATGGTTCTTATAATAGAAAACTAACTGCTGGTCTGGAGACAGTAGAAGCCCAATTTGGATCAAAATGTCATAGCTCAGTCTGATTCTCAGACTGGGTAACTTTGAGGTTAAAAAAAGGGGGGCGCCAGGGTGGCTTAGTCAGTTGAGCATCCAACTTTGGCTCAGGTTATGATCTCATGGTTCCTGGGTTGGAGCCCCGCATTGGGCTCTCTGCTATCATGGCGGAGTCCGCTTTGGATCCTTTGTCTCTCTCTCTCTCTCTCTCTCTCTCTCTCTGCCCTTCCTCTGCTCATTCTCCCTCTCATTCTCTCTCTCTCAGAAATAAATTAAAAAAAAAAAACATTAAAAAAATTTTAAGTCAGAAATACACACGTCGAATTTTTTTATTTAACTTCCTTTCCATCATTTATAGGGGCCATTTTTCCTTAAAGAGAATAAGCTACTCAAATCTTTTGAGGGTCATTGGACACTGGCTATACATAACATTAATTCTTGGGATCTCAGTTTACCATTGCTTTGCACTGGTCTCAAATGAGTCTTACAAAGGCCAAGAAATAAATGGAGTTTTGATCCGCAAATACTTCTCATTGTTCTAGTAGATCACAAACCCTTTTTGTTATCAATTACCTGGCTGGTGAGCATGTAGCTGCTATATTTACCTCTATCCTTGAAAATACCTTCCAGATTTTAATACAAGAGCTATTAAGATAAGAAGAGCCAAGTTGAAAGCCATGGAGCTCCCTCTAGCTATCAAAATAATAATGCAAAATATTGCAATTACTATGGAGAAATTCCTAAAATTAATGCTACCAAAAGAAAAAAAATCTGGGAAAATAGGACGTTGGTGATTTCTATTTTATTTTTACTTAACTCACTGATTTGGCCAGGTCAACCAATCTCAGATTGGTCTTGGAGAATGAAAGTGAATTATTTTAAGCTCAGCAGGGGGTGACTCCAAGTGCATTTATTATTTGGAGGTGATCATTTTTTTTAATTAAAATTTTTTTTTCATTTATTTATTTTTGAGAGACAGAGAGAGACAGAGCACAAGTGGGAGAGGGGCAGAGAGAGAAGGAAGCACAGAATGTGACGCAGGCTCCAGGTTCTGAGCTGTCAGCACAGAGCCCGATGCAGGGCTCGAACCCACAAACTGTGAGATCATGACCTGAGCTGAAGTTGGACGCCCAACTGACTGAGCCACCCAGGCGCCCCATATTTTTTTTTTTAATTAAAAACAATTTTTTAACATTTATTTATTTTTGAGAGACAGAGAGAGACAGTGTGAGCAGGGGAGGAGCAGAGAAAGAGGGACACACAGAATCTGAAGCAGGCTCCAGGCTCTGAGCTGAATTATTTCAACCATTTGGCTCCGTGCCACAATTTAGTCCACAGAGGTATGACTGTCTTACCTGCTCATAACATATTACACAGGCCAAACATCCTGGTGATGTGAGCTGCTGGCATATGAAGAGAAGAAAGTGCTTTGGCCTTAATAAAACTCATGCATGCAATGGAATGGGACATAAATTCTGTGAAAACCCTAATACTTCATACTCTGAGACATGTCGGGATTTTTTTTTTTTTCGCCAAAATAAAGGACACGTTTCCTTTGTTTACTCCACCTTGCATCGCGGGCTATTAAAAATACATACTGTATTTGGATGGACATTTAAAGCATTTAACAACTGAGTAATCAGAAATACTTCTAGGCTGGGGTGAAATACATGTCCATTTCCTAAACCCTAGGACCTGTAAATGTTATCTTATTTGAAAAAAGAGTCTTTGCCGATGCAATTAACTCTGGGATCTTGAGATGAAACCATCCCAGATTTAGATCATTCTTATAACCACATGTACCCTAAATCCAATGACAAATATACTTATAAGAAAAGGGACAAAGAGGCACCTGGGTGGCTCAGTCAGTTAAGCCTCCGACTTTGGCTCAGGTCATGATCTGCTGGTTCCTGAGTTCGAGCCCCACATCGGGCTCTGCATTGACAATATGGAGACTGCCTGGGATTCTCTCTCTCCCTCTCTCTGCCCCTCCTCCACAGGCGTGAGCTCTCTTTTTCTCTCAAAAAAAAAATAGATACGTTTAGTGTGTTAGCCAACTTGACAATAAATTCTATTAAAAAAAGAACTAAAACCAAAAAGAGCAGCTTAAAAAAAAGGAAAAGGGAAAGCTAGAAGCAGACACAGGAGGGAAGGCAACACAAAGACAAAGGCAGAGATTGGAGTGATTCATCCACAAGCCAAGGAATGCCAAAGATTGCCACAGGCACCAGCATCTAGGAGGGGGGCATGGAGTGATGCTCCCTCAGAGCCTCCAGTGGGAACGATCCTGCCAACTCTTTGATGTTTCACTTTTGGCCTCCGGAACAGTGAGAGAATAAATTCCTGTCGTTTGGAGCCACCCCAAGTCTGTGGTAATTTGTTACAACAGCCTTGGAAAATCGAGGCAGCTTCCTAATCGGAGTACAGCCCAGCACAAGTTTCCCTGGATAGTCCAGATTGCAGTCCAAGCAGATCCAATAAATGGCACTCAAAGTTTTGGAGGTAGATGAAGACACTGTAGGAGACTATGACAAACCCCAAGAGGAGAATCTCAGACCACCTCGGTTCTCGTCGAGTTACTCTCTAGCAAGGAATTATTCTCTACAGAAGGAGCTTAAGGGTTGATCTTGGGCCTTGATCACAACTGAACTCCTGGTTATGGAAAAGCGGGTGGCCCTGGACCCTGAGTTCCTCATTATGACCTGCGTGTCCATTCCATTCAGCAAAGCATCACCACGTGCAGGCGTGATAAAGATGGCGCCTGAGCGGGCCCTCCGCAGGCACAGAGGAGTTGTATCAGCCTATGACTCACGTTTGTCTTATGCCTACTTCTGGCGCATCACATTAAGCCAACTTCTCAATGAGTCGACGTACAGGCCAAGAAAGCAAGTGACTTCTTCAGACTGCAAAAGGCTGAACGTTCCCACCAGAGGCCGTGACAGAGACGGGAAAATAAATCCTAATTCAACCCAGCCTAAGGTGGGAAGAGAAGGCACATGTTCTCTCGAGACACGGGGGCGGGAAGCAGCCTGTGATATTGTTCTTGTTTGTCAACGAGGCGACAGCGCTGAAGAAACCCAACCGGGAGCCCAGAAAAATGGAGACCACAGAGAGTAGGACTGAAGGATGTGATCGGCTTTTGGAGGGAGGATGGGCGGGGTGAAGAAGGTTGAAGAAGAAGGGAGGAGGGGCCTGAGCGAGAGAGTCAGTTCCTCAGTGAGTTCCTGCCCCCAGGTTTTCCTGGGGAGTGGATGCCTGGCGATTGCTGAAGGAATGCCTGGAATAGGAGGGGCCATGTTAGAAATCATAGGAGTGTCTGGGCCTAAGAAAAATCCGAGTGATGCCGAGGTTCTGGAAGCTATGCTCCAGAAGTTATGGTGAACCTTCCAGAATATGGCCCAGAATCTTACAGCTGAGTTGAAGAAACAGAAACAAAAATTCGATGTTTACTGTAGTATATAATATTAGTGTGCCTACCAGACCTCCTTGGGTCCCTTTGATTCTATTTTTGGGGCCCCAGGACTTGAAGGAGCTTTTGCTCCCAAGAGCCAGCACCTGAGTCTCCCCCTCTCCCCCTGCCCTACCCCCCACCCCCACCCCCACCTCCACAAAGGATTGGCCTGGCAGAGTCTGGGAATTTCCTCTCCTCTAAGCCAGTGACTGATGAATTTGGGAATTTGAAAGCTCTATGCCTCTTGTCTTGGGGTCAGGAGAGGGCTGAGGTGCAAATTACACTCCAGAGATCCCCAAGGAGGGATACACTTGACGCAATTATCTCCAAAACTTTGCCTGAAGCCATGTCCTTATTTGGCGTTCTCCTTCATTTATTTATTTTTTTATTTTTTAAAAAATTTTGCCTGCTTTTCTGACTTTCTCAGAAGTTTGCCCTTGGGATTACTTCATTTGCAAATCACCTGTACAAGGCTCCCTGTCTCAGAGTCTGATGTGGGGGCCGTTGACCTATGAATGCGACATAGTGACCTATGAGACACTTATGAATCTCATCAGTAAATGGTCACTTGAATTTGGAAGTGAAGCCTCATGTCTTTTAAGCAAGTAAGTCTTTGCTAGAAAGAAAACCAACACAGATCGCGTAATGAGGGACACAGTAGTGCAATCAGCAAACATCTGTCTTTCTAATAAAGTAAGTCGGGGGACTTGGGTGACAGTCCTTACTGCCCACCCGAACACAGCAGAAACACTTAACAGCTGGTTTGCCATTAAGCTTTCCAAGTGTGCTTTCTTACGAGAATGACAAAATTCATACACTCACGAGACATGAAAAATATCCAAAAGACCAATGAAAGCGGATGGTAATTCACACATGTTCTTTTTCTTTACTGATGATTTTGTTGGTCCCTTGCAACGAATTTGCTGTATGAGGTGGCTAGGATTGCCACAGCAAAGCATCATAGACTGGGGGGCTTAAACAGCAGACATTTATTTTCCTGTAGTTCTGGAGGCTGGGAGCCCACGATCAATATGGCGGAAGGTTTGGTTTCTCTCAAGGCTTCGCTCTTTGGCTTGTAAACGGCCACCTTCTCCCTCTGTGTGCATGTCCCTGGTGTCCGTGTGCCCAAACTTCCTTTTCTTTCTGGGACATCAGTCAGATTGGATTATGGCCCACCCTAATTGACTCATTTCATCACTCTTTAAAAGGCCCTATCTTCAAATATATTCACATTGAGTTACCGGGGTTAGGACTTCAACATATAAATTTTGGGGGGGGGGGGTGAGGACACAGTTCATCCCATAATAGTTGCATATGGCTTAAGAATTTCAGTGTGAAATATTTGTTTGAATGAAAGATAGTTTAATCAGAGGAAAATATTGCTTATTATTTACATAGATAAAACTGGAGTTTCATTTAAGGCTATGTAGTTATTTTACTTTGTTCTTAAATCATCTTTTTGTTACATAGTCCTTATTTTGATAATAGAAAAGTTGGGGCCACTTTTATGGGATTTAAGAAGGGATTTGAGTCACCTGCTGGGGATATAGCCATCCTTATTATTATAGTACATTAGTCCCCAAGAAGAAATCAGAAACAGGCTGGCTGGCAATCGAAATCTTACAACGTGGTAAAGAGCATAATTTTGTAATTTTACCGTAGGGTTGATTTACTACCAACTAATCTTATATCTGTTCTTGCCCAATGTACAACTAAAGTCCCTTTTCAAAAGAAAGAGAAAGCTCGTGAAAGGCAGTTTGGAAAGACTGTTGTAACCCTACACCTGTAGGAACATAGAGCTGTGATGCTCATTCATGCGTGACATTTGGGAGGTCACCCCAGTGATCAAGCGCCCTCAACCGTGCCAAACCAATGGCAGAAGGCAAACTAGACACGGAATGGGCTGTGGTCTAGATAAGCCACTAATACTACCCACAGCAGTGACCCGCTACAGCGGTGACCAGAGCCATCATCCGGAATTTCCTTCCTTATTGGGTCATGTAAATGTTTTAACTTCCTTCTTTTTTGTCTCTTTCCACCAAGTTTGCATGTGCATCAGTGGCATCTGACTTTGTAATTTTTGTGTGGTTTGCAGCATATCAGAACAAGCTTGCTATAGCACGGGGGGGGGGGGGGAGAAAAAAGGAATAGATGTCAGTTAGGGGTCTAAGGACTGGAGCTTGGATAGACGGGAGAGATTTTGATGGCTTGGTTTGGGAAGTAGAGTGTTTTCCGTTGTATGAAGGCAAACTGGTTTTCTGTTAGGCAGAAGCCCTTTGCGTTGTGTGTTTTGTTTTGGTTTTGGTTTTGAAATGCAGTTCTGGGAAATGATGCGGTGGGTTGTGGTAGGCACGCGTCTCTTATTCGGGCTACTCTTAACTCTAAGAGCCTTATTTGTCGAGAGAATGTCTGCCCTGGGGTCCTTGTGGGACTGCAAGTGTGCCTAAGCTCTGCCCCCCCCCCCCCCCCCCCCCCCCAGCTTAAGAGTCAGGTACTCTTAGGAGTCATGGCCAGGACACCTGGGTGGCTCAGTTGGTGAAGCTCCCTACTTCCGCTCAGGTCAGGATTTCGCAGTCTGTGAGTTCGAGCCCTGCATCGTGCTCTGTGTTGAGAGCTGGGGGCCTGGAGCCTGCTTCGGATTCTGTGTTTCCCTCTCTTTCTGCCCCCACCCCCCCTCCGCTCCCACTCTGTCTCTCTTTCTCTCTCTCCCTCTCTCAAAAATAAACAAACATTAAAAAAATTTATAAAAACAAAAAAGTCATGGCAGTGGGGGAGTGGGCAGATGATGGAAGGGTCAGCCTATAAGACACTTGCCACCAGGCTTTTGAACCTTGGGAGAACAGGTGGGGGTTTCACTGCTTTGAGGTGACAATGGGCTGTGGTCAGATGACACCGGTGTCCTCAGTTGGTGTACCAGTGGTGGAGGCCCAACCTAAGTTCGTCCTGTGGTTTGCACTTACCTGTCTTTTCCAGGCCCGGTCTCCCTTGGTTCAACCCTTTTGCTGGTTATCTCATCTTCTTATGCATTTTGGGAGTTGTCCCAAAGCCCTCCGCGTAATTCCTTTTTCTGTGAGTTAGCCAAATTCTTTTGCAATGAATTCCAACGAATAAACTTTTTACACTCATCCTTTTATCTTTCCCACCTATATCTCCAAACTGAATTCTTTCACCTGAGCCTAGAAATCGTTCCCTTCCTGCCTTTCCTGGAATTTTCTCACTCTGGGTGTCCTCCTTCCCATACTCAGCAGCAAACCTACCACTAACCAACACCCCCCTACCGGCACCTTCCTCTGCCTCTTTGGCCTCAAATTCCTCTGTCTTGGCTACTTCCTCCACCTTGTTTACAGCCCTGCTGGGACCTCTTCTTCCTTATTCATAAATTTCCCTATTCATCATGCTGTAAAACATCTAAGGCACCTGTTCCAAAGTGTGATGATGTTGGCTAACTACGGCTATGCCCCAAGGTTCAGCCCGAGGCTGGCTGCTTATCTTTCTCCTAAAACACTACCTGAAAGTATCCATTCAGTCTCACCAAGATGCCTCTGGAGCCAATATCTCCCCTGTGTGTTTCAACGTACCCACCATCCTTTCTACAAACGTTGACTGTATCATTCTTACCCCGATCCCTCTGCTTTAAAGCCTCCGAAACATCCCTGAGACACGTCTATGTCTAACACCCACCAAGTTTCATCCTCAACCTGCCTTATCTCTGTTCCTTCCTTTCCATTTCTCAATCACTTCCTCCCTTCAGACCATCTTCACCTGACATCCGGGTCGTTTCCAAGATAACTATCTTTCTCCTAATGACTTCTGCTCTGATCTTTCTTATACACGTGCAATAAAGCTTCACGATCAAAAATATGAGGAACATAATTGCATATTTAATAATTGGGAACTCCTTTGGCTTGAGGTGACACAATGTCCTTTTTCAAGTTGTGTTCAGCCTAGATTAATCGGCGAGATGCTGATCACTGAGCATCAAATGTGAATTGATTGTCTCTCTGATAGGACTGATGAGGTATTGTGGAGGGATTTTTTTGGAAGATAAGGAGGTGAACATTTTGTACTATACAGGACTTTGTCATAGAGTATGGCTGCCTGTCTCTGTCTCAAAAATAAACAAACATTAAAAAACAAAATTTAGACCTCATAGAACCTTTAAAAAATTTAGATCAACTCCTTCAATAAAAAAGAAAACTGAGGGGCGCCTGGGTGGCTCAGTCGGTTGGGCGTCCAACTTCGGCTCAGGTCATGATCTCGCGGTCCGTGAGTTCGAGCCCCGCGTCGGGCTCTGTGCTGACCGCTCAGAGCCTGGAGCCTGTTTCCGATTCTGTGTCTCCCTGTCTCTCTGACCCTCCCCTGTTCATGCTCTGTCTCTCTCTGTCTCAAAAATAAATAAACGTTAAAAAAAAAAAAAAAAGAAAAGAAAACTGAAGCAGAGGAAGGTGACGTCACTGGTCAGGGACAGAACTCGACTTTAATTCCCCACCACTCAAATCCCAAAACTCACATTCCATTTTTTTTCTTAATTGTGGCAAAAAACACATGGCATGAAATTTACCGCTGTAATTATTTTTCAGCTTGCCGTTTTGTATTCTTAACTGGATTCACATAGTTCAGCAAGCGATTTTTTAGAAATTTTCAACTTGCGAATCTGAAACCCTCTACCCAGTGAACATCTCATTTCCTCCTGCCCCTGAGTCCCTGGCAGTCACAGCACTACTTTCTGTTTCTATGAGTTTGACTACTTGAGATATTTCATGTAAGGGGAATCACATAGGTGACTCAGTCGGCTGAACGTCCCACTTTAGTTCAAGTTGAACTGTGCCTCCGGTTCATTGCTGTCAGTGTGGAACCCGCCTCAGACCCTGTCTCCCTTTCTCTCTGCCCTTTCCCCTCTCACGCTCTCTCTCTCTCTCTCAAAAAAAGGGGGGGGGGGGGAGGAGATCAGACAATATCTGGTGAGTGTGCGTGTGTCGCTTATTTTACGTAGGGTAATAACCTCAAATTTCAATCCATATTGTAGCACGTGACAGAATTTCCTTCTTTCTTTCTTTTTAAAGAATAATATTACATTTTCTTTACTCTTTCCTGTGACAGTTTCTGAACCCATTCATCTGTTAATGGACATTTGGATTCCTTTCTCTTGTTGGCTACCAGGAATACTGCCGTGATGAACACAGATGGGCAGATGCCTCTTTCGGATGCTGATTTCAACTTTGGGGGGGACGTATACTCAGAGGTGGGATGACTGGGTCATATAGTGATTCTCTGTTTAATTTTTTTTAATTTTTTTTAACGTTTATTTATTTTTGAGACCGAGAGAGACAGAGCATGAACAGGGGAGGGTCAGAGAGAGGGAGACACAGAATCTGAAACAGGCTCCAGGCTCTGAGGTGTCAGCACAGAGCCCGACGCGGGGCTCGAACTCACGGACTGTGAGATCATGACCTGAGCCGAAGTTGGACGCTCAACCGACTGAGCCACCCAGGTGCCCCTCTGTTTAATTTTTTGAGGAACCTCCCACCTGTTTTCCATAGCAGCTGTGCTATTTTACATTCTCATCAACTGGGTTAAAACGTCTTCACGTCCCTTCCCAGCATTGTCCGCTCCAGCGGCATCTTTTGTGAAAAGAAGAGTCACGTGAGGCCGCAAACTTCACAGTTGTCTCATTTTAAGACATGGCCACGGTCTTCATCAACCACCACCCTGATCAGCCAGCAGCCATCAATACTGAAGCAAAATGCTTCCACTAGCAAGGAGATTACAACTCGCTAGAAGCTCAGATGATGGATGGCATTTTTTAGCCAGAATGTATTTTTTAATTAAGCATTTTTTAATTTGTACTTTTTTTTTTTTTAGAGATAATGCCATTGCACACTGACTAGACTACAGTCTAGTGTAAACAACTTTTATGTGCACTGGGAAACCAGAAAAAGATTATTTCACTTGCTTTCTGGCCGTACATATTTGCATTATTATGGTGCAATAATAATGGTCTGGAACCGAACCCGCAGTATCTCCGAGGTATGCTTGTATTAAATGAATGCATACGAACGAATGCCGTAACACACGCACTTTGTCTTGAATAGACTGAAGCCTGCTGGTCATTCTCCGACTGTTCTGTGCCCTCTAGTGGCTGTCACTTGTATCAGCAGTCAGTGGGACAGATAAATGGGAAGAGTTGGGGGGAAGGAGCGATTTTTCTCCTGCCCCCCCCCCCCCGCTTTGCCTTCCATAAGGACAGCTCTCCCTGGGCCCAGGGGGCACCACTTACCCCCTTGTCCCTCCAGAGAGGCCCAAGGAAGGGAATGGCTTCCCCTACTCTTAGCATCTGGGAGTCTCCACCTGCTTTTTCCTCACCATCTCCCTTCATTACAGGCCTCATCTTGTACCAATTGGGATGAGGTTCTTCCTATTGGAATCTTGTCTGATCCATCGGGCAACTCTCCTTCTGGGTCTCTACGAGTTAGCTGTATTTTGCATATATACAAATTGTGTGAGCATGATCTCGCTTTAAACATTTTTAGAAATTTTGCAACTTTATTTTTATTTTGTTACAATTTTTAAAATGTTTATTTATTTTTGAGAGAGAGAGATGGAACACAAGCAGGGGAGGAACAGAGAAAGAGGGAGACACAGAATCCTAAGCAGGCTCCAGGTTCTGAGCTGTCCACACAGAGCCCAGTGCAGGGCTTGGACCCACGAACCGTGAGATCATGATCTGAGCCAAAGTCGGATGCTCAACCGACTGAGCCACCCAGGCACCTCTTTATTTCCATTTTATAAAAATGTTTATTTATTTTGAGAGAGAGGGGGCTGGGGGAGAGAGAGCCAGCAGAGGAGGGTCAAAGAGGGAGAGAGAAACCCAAGCAGGCTCCCACCGTCAACACAGAGCCTGATGCAGGGCTCGATCTCATGAACAGTGAGATCATGATCTGAGCCAAAAATCAGGAGTCGGAGGCTCAACTAACTGAGCCGCCCAGGTTCCCCGGCACATTGTGGGGTACATGTGTGTTTGTTTGCCATCAAGGGGAAAACTTTTATTTTAACTGCATAAAATTTAGAAATGTCTAAACAACAATCACTGTATCAAACAAAAGAAAACAGTTTTAAAAATACAACAACATGACAAAAAAATTGTTTGGAAAATTTAAGCTGTCCTAAATTAATGTATGAGTTTAAGGCTAGTCTAATAAAAATATTATGAAGTTGGAATAGGGTGGTAGTGTTTAGTTGTTTTTTTTTTTTTTAACCAAAATTTATTCAGGTAAATATTAAAATGTCTGCACAGACTTCTTTCTTTTTAATTTCTTTATTTTTAACGTTTTTATTTATTTTTGAGAGAGAGCAGGGGAGGGGCAGAAAGAGGAGGAGGAGAGAGAATCCCAAGCACGGCCCACACTGTGATTGCAGAGCCCAAGGCTGGACTTGAATTCACCACCCACGAGATCGTGCTCTGAGCTGAGGTAGCCACCCACGTGCCCCTACTTGTGCAAGACTTCTAATTCACGTGTTTCAAAATGGCATACAAAAATGCTCATGCCGTATAAAACTGGTCTTTATTGTTTTAAATGTTTGTATCCGTGAGAAAATTCAATAATTGTTACAGTGATTGTGGATCTTTTACTTAAATCAAAATATGATACAGGGGCACCTATGGGTTAAGCTACTGACTCGATTTCAGCTCAGGTCATGATCTCAAGGTTAGCGAGTTCGAGTCCCGCTTCAGGTGAGCCCCGCTTCTCTCCCTCTCTCTCTCTCTCTCTCTCTCTCTCTGCCCCCTGTGGGATTTTCTCTCCCCCCTCCCCACTCTCTCTGCCCTTTGCTCCCTTGTACTCTCTCTCTTTCAAAAAAAAGAAAAATACTATCGGAAAATAATAATGCTAAGTCTACTTGAACAAAAGCAATCGTAGTAGTAATTAAATAACAGTATCGAAACCAAAAAGATGAGTCAAAATGACTTTATAAAGGCAGAAAACACCTGCAGACGTTGTGCTGTGGTTGTGGGAGTTCAGGACCCGGCCGCCTCAAGCTCAGCCAAACCTGCCGGTGTCCCCGGATGCCTGGGTCCCCATGGCCCGACTCTTTTCCTTCCTAGGGGTGCTGACGATGCAGGGGATCCCCTGGGGACACTACTGGGCTTCTGGGGGCTCCCGGTGGAGCAGCAGGAGCCCAGGGGCCGCTCGGAAAAGCCTGGAAGTTGGACTCTGCGTGGGCCAGCAGGTGCCTGCTGTGATCGTTTTCCTTCCTAAGCGCCTGGAGGTGTCCCTGTGTCAGCACAACTGCCTTCCAGCTTTCTTGAACGATTTTCTCACAGAAGAGGGTCCCCTTTCAACAGTAGGAGGCGTTTCTCTCCAGTTCTTTGCCCATGTCTTCGGCCATCATCTTGTATAAGTTTCGAATCTGAGACACGGACTTCATGTTTGTACGTACGCGTGGTGCAAAGTTGCTTCTCGATTTCAAAGCAGCGCGTTTCCTCCTCAGACAGTTTTCTCTGGAGTCGCCTGAGGTTCTCTGGATACAAATCGGGCAGAATTTGAAGCTTCAGCCTCAGGTGCTGAATCTCACTCTCAAGCTGCGAATTTTCCTGCCGCAAAGAGGCTTCCTCAGCTTGCAGGCTTATTATTTGTCTTGTGAGCTCTTCCTTCATTCGCTTTTCTTCCCACAATTGTCTGGCTACTTCCCGACTCTTCGCTTCCGCACTTTGAAGGGACCCGTTGAAATCAGCATCCTCAGCGACACCCTTCGGATCAGCCTTTGACCATCTCTGAGCGTCTCCTGCTTCCTCCTTTCCTACTTTGGCTCGACTTCCCCGGGGACGTGACCCAAGTGAGCTCCAAGGAGATCGGGCCAGGGGCTGGTCTTCGGCAGGTTTCCAGTCCTTGATGCGAATCGGCTGGCTGTCGCTTTCAGAGCCCACTCCATCCGTGTGCGCCACGGCTCCGCCTTTCTTTCTCCTGCTCCTTGTCCCCCACGTCTCTGCTTCCGTCTGGCAATTTCTTGGGCAAGCGGTCTGGACTTTCTGGAACGTGGGAGTTTGCATTCAAATCATCCATTATTTTCTTCTGAAGTTGTTCTCCCTCCTTCTCTGATGCTTTGAACGTGGGGGTGTCACCAGTCACTTGGGGAAGCTCAGGAGGCTGGCGCTTCTGAGCCTTTTCCAGAAAGTCAACGGGGACCTGGAGTGACAGCCTACTGCGGTTTGTATTTATGGCTGACAGGCACAAGGTTTGTGATGGGAGAGGACTGGCCTCCGCCCCAGGCCGCCCTAGGGCATCGTCAGCTTGGGTCATCGGTCCCACACTCCCACTGCGCGTTCCACAGACCTCAGTGTGGGCAGAACACCTTTTGCCTAGTGCCTTGACACTTCCTAAGATGCGTCGTCTCTTCACTGTCAAAAATAGCACCGCCATACACACCAGGATCTCCCAGGGGAACTCACGGGGACCGGGGACGTGTCTCCAGCCTTCAGAAATCGCCCGCGGAGCATCCTGCAGGTGCTCCAGGACCAGCTGGGAAGTGGATCCGATGGGGCAGCAGGCCCACCATGGCCACGGAGGGCTCCATAGCTCTGCCTCCGAGGGTCGGGGTCCCGTGGGTCTCCGCTGATGGCTCAGAACCCTGGGGAGTGTTCCGTCTCTAAGGTAAACAGGTGCCTGACAACCGGAGCAGGTCAGGTGGGCTGGGGGAGGGGGAGGCCAGCCAGCTTCTGGAAGACAGTTCTCCTTAACTTTGCTCTGAAATAGAAAGCGGTCTCGCTTACACAGGCACTAGGGGGGTTGGAAAGGGCTGATTGCAACCGGGAGCCCAGCCACTCTAGGCCAATGTGGCCCGACAGCAAACCTAGACCAGGCCATGACACTTTCTGTGCACATGATCAAGTCAGGGCAGTGGTCTGGGCCCTGTCCCCGAGTGAGGCTCTCTCTCCTGATTGAAAGCTTCCTTCTGACGTACGGAAGCCTGGAGCTACTCACAAAAGTCCCAGGGATCTGTCTCCTCTGAGCCTCCCTCTCCTTTGTGTGAGGTCACCTTCGGCAGGCAGGGGCCCAGGAGTGAAGGGTCTCCCCAAACGCATCAACTAAGAGACCTGGATTCCAATCCTAATAAGTCCGGAGAAATCAGTTGGAACTGGCAGCATGTTACAATTTCATGAGTTTTCTGTGGAGCCAGCGTGTCCCTGTTCAATCCAGGAAGGGATTCATCCTGCTCTGAGGGTCATCACAGAGGTCCATGTGGTCTATCTTCGGCCCATGCCCCCAGGGTGGCCCCCAGGAGTGTCTCCAGCCCCTGAAGTCATCTTCAGACGTGGGCCTCTGGGCAGGGGGCGGGTCCTTCTTTGGGCTCCGTTTGCCAGTTTTTATTTCATCAAAGCGCATCTCACTCTGCTGGCGTCTCTCTGGCAGACTCAGCGCAGAGCCTCCTTGTCCATCCCCTGGGACCCTTTCACGAGCAACCTGTCCTCAGTCCCTTTGCTGAGAGGGGGACAAGAGAGCTGTCCGCTGAGGCCACGCGGGGAGGGTGGGGGTCGGTCCTGAGGGCTCTGGGGCTCAGACTACAGAAGCTCCATGGATGGAAAGGACCTAGGATCCAACCAGGTCTAGGATGGAAAGGACCTAGGATCCAACCAGGCCTGGTGGCAATGAGAGGAGGCAGCCAAACCCTTGCAAAAAGAGTTGTTTCTTTTCTTCTTGTCATTAGATGATTTTTTTCAGATCAGTTTCCGATTTACAGAAAACTGGAGGAGAAAGTGGACAGAATACACATGTTGTACTAAAATTTCTCCTGTGTCCTATTGGTATAAAACCTAGCTACTGAATTTCCCCCCCGAGGCCTTTATTGAGATACAATTTACATAACATACAATTCATCCATTTTAAATGTACAATTCCACGAATTTTAGCCTTTATAAAGAATTGTACAACCACCACAAGGAGCTTGGTTTTTTAAATACTTTTTTAGATATTTTATTTAATTTTGAGAGAGAGAGAGCAGGGGAGGGACAGAGAGAGAGGGAGGCAAGGAATCTGAAGAAGTGTCCAGGCTCTGAGTTGTCAGCACAGAGCCCAACGCGGGGCTCGAACTCATGAACTGTGAGATCATGACCTGAGCTGAAGTCGGATGCTCAGCTGACTGAGCCACCCAGGCGCCCCCATCAAACCCACCTCTGAAGGTATATCCACTCATCCATCGATGGACATTTGGGCTCTTTTCATACTTTGTCTATTGTCAAAAACACTGCAATAAACATTGGGGTGCATGTGCCCCTTTGAAACAGCACACCTGTATGTCCCTTGGATAGATACCTAGTAGTGTAATTGCTGGGTCATAGAGTAGCCTCTACTTTTAATTTTTTGAGGAACCTCCGTACCGTTTTCCAGAAATTCATCCCTGTCTTGATAAGCTCTCTCATGTTTTTAAAACTTAAACAAACAAACAAAACAAAAACAACTTTCTCAGGCTTTTTCATGTGTTTGCAATTTGAGTGTATGTTGGAATGCTCAAGTGCACACAGCCAGAAACGGAGTCACCTTCTGGTGTCTTTTTTTTTTTTTTCAAGTTTATCTATTTATTTTGAGAGAGAAAGAGAGAAGAGCGAGCAGGGGAGTACCAGAGAGAGGATCCCAAGCAGGTTCTGTGCTTAGAACCCAAAGCGGGGCTCAAACCCTTGAACCATGAGACCATGATCTGAGCCGAAATCAAGAGTCAGCCGCTTAACCAATTGAGCCATCCAGGCACCCCTCCCTCTAGCACCTTGTTTGCCCCACGGCTTGAATTGAAGATTTATGATTGTTTTCTCAGGGAATGCGCATCACAAGGAGCAAGCTGGATCCCAGAATGTGCCTGATGGTCTGCTGTGTGCCCGTGACACTCAGTCCCGGTGCTTCTGTAGGTACAGCCGCCTTGGCTTGAAATGGCTCCCAGTCTGTAGGCTGGGTCAGACTCTGTGGCCCCACAGAAGTCCGCATGGACGTTTCTCCTCTGTCTGGTACACTTGCTGAAGGGTCTTGCTGGCCAGTCCCTAAAGAAGCGGTTTTATGATTGAGGTGGACGGTTTTGGAAATAGAACCTTGGCTTCGCTTCTTCTGATGGGCTGACTCTTCCAAAACCGGATATATTGTGTCTGTTTCCAAAATAAAAACCATTATTTCTCCAACAAACTAAGAATGGACTCTTACTAGAGAAGCACAGTAGCGGCGGGGAGGCACCTGGGTGGCTCAGTTGATTGAGCATCTGACTTAAGCTCAGGCCACCATTTCATGGTTCCTGAGTTTGAGCGTCACGTCCGGTTCAAGGAAGCAAGTGCAGCCTTGTCTGTTTCATTCACTGCCGGTGCCCCACAGAGCCTAGCACAGTGGCAACCTTTATTCGGGACCTAGTCAGGAATTCTCTAGAGCAGCTGATTTTCCTCCCTAAAACTGGGCGATGACGAACAAAATAACAAAATGGCATTCGTGAAAATCCTGAGAATGACCTGATGTTAGGAGAGATCTGGGTTCACATCTCTGCTGTTGCCCCTTTGACTCATCATATCTTTCTCCAGCCTTTCTTTCCTTATCTGTGGAATGAATGTCTCAGATTTATGGTGAGATAATGAGGGCCTTAGGCATAATGCCTGGCATATAGGATAAGTTCCATATATACTGGCTTTGTCCATTTCTATTTTTTATAATACTCCAGACTTTTTTTTTTTTTTTAATTTTTTTTTTTTCAACGTTTATTTATTTTTGGGACAGAGAGAGACAGAGCATGAACGGGGGAGGGGCAGAGAGAGAGGGAGACACAGAATCGGAAACAGGCTCCAGGCTCTGAGCCATCAGCCCAGAGCCTGACGCGGGGCTCGAACTCACGGACCGCGAGATCGTGACCTGGCTGAAGTCGGACGCTTAACCGACTGCGCCACCCAGGCGCCCCAATACTCCAGCCTTTTAAAAAATTATTTTATTATTTGATTTTATTGTATTCTTTTATTTTATTTTGGTGGGGAAGAGGGGCTGAGGGAGAGAGAGAGAGAGAGAGAGAGAGAGAATCTCAAGCAGGCTCCACAGCCAGGACAGAGCCGGACATGGGGCTCGATCCCACAACGCTGGGATACCGACCTGAGCCGAAACCGAGAGTCAAATGCTCAATCGACTGGGCCCCCAAGTCACCCCAGGTTTTGTCCTGTTTCTATTCTGTGATTTGAAAAATAGCCACAAGAATACTTCCCTGGTTGTATTATGGATTGAAAAAACATGTAAAATATCTCCTTAAGCTATTTTACTATAAATTGATGTTGATCAATTTAGACCAAACTAGATTGGAAAAAAACAAAAAAACAAAACCAAAAAACAAACAACCTTCAACTAAAATGGGCTTGTTGGTCTGTAAGCACAGCGGTATGGAAGAAATAGGGGCCAGAATCCAATGAGAAAAAAAAAAGGAGGGAGTGCTTTATTCTCACACAGCTATATAGACTTATCTAAGGTAAACCCCTAAGACAGCGCTTCTCAAACTTGACTTTGCAACCCGGAACACCTTGTTAAAATACGATTGTTGTCAACACACCATAGCCCCTCCCCCCCCCGGCCCCCCAGCCTCACCACTGCCATTTCTGATTCTAGGAATTTTCACTTCAAATAAGATGATAGTAATGCTGTAATGCTGGTCCTAGGACCACACTTTTCGAACCATGGCCCCGGAGGTGATTCTTAACCTTGACTGTACCTTGAGATCCACTTTGGAAGCTTTAAAAAATACTGATGCCTGGACTCAACCCCCCAGAAGTTCTGATTTCATTGGTCTGGGTGGGATACCTGTCAGGATTTTTTAAAGTTTTTCAGGTGCTTTTAATACGCAAAAGTTGGGGCACCCGGAGGGGCTCAAGTCCTTTGACTTCGGCTCAGGTCACGATCTCCGGTTTGTGAGTTCAAGCCCCACATCTGTCAGCTCTGCGCTGACAGAACCCACTTTGGATCCTCTATGCCTCTCTCTCTCTCTGCCCCTTCCCTGCTTGCACTCTCTCAAAATAAATAAACGTTAAAAAAAAATATAATGTGCAAAATTAATCCCTGTGCTAGGTGCTAAGAATATGGATATAAATCAGTCAGAAGGAGGAAGGTTACCACACTGATAACTAATGAAGCATATTTACAGAGAACTGCTAAAGGGCTGTGTGTGGAGGATAATGAGGTTTCAGCGAGGAAAGTCTTCATTAAGGAACTGGAACTCAGCTTTGAAGAATGAGCATTTTTTTATGGGCAGGGATTCGGGGGAAGAACATTTCAGGGAGAGGCCTGGAGTTGGGAGTGGACACAGGATGTGTTCACAGGTGTTCTCAGGTAGCCAGAGCCTGGTGTAGGTGCTCCGTAAGGAGGTGGGAGAAGATTCCAGAAGGAGAGCAATGCTGATGGGTTTGATCACCAGCCACATCAAGAGATAGGAAGACCTACCTGAGAAATATTCTCTAGGTAGAAGAATCTCGACCTTGAGGTTCAATCTGGAATATTCTGCAGATCTATACAATCAAGACACCAGAACGTCAGAGAATAGTAGGAAAAGCAAGACACCAGCTTCCTTCTCGGTGGCTAACTCCCAAACTCCTGATTCGATTTTCCAGGGAAAAGGAGGATGCCTGTGTTTTCATTATGAGTCGACCTGTTTTGGATTTTGGAAACGTGGGTAGAAGAGTTAATGCAGAGAAAGAAGAGACCAGACAGGAGAAACAGGAAGCCCGAAGATACCCTGAGGTTTGGTAAGACACCAAAGAGTGAATTAAAATTAAAGCTGTAAGAACATGTTTCCGGCCTGCCTCCATTGAAAGCCAGCCCCCCCACCCCCCCCACCCCTGCCCCAGAAGGCCAAAAGCCATATCCCATGGCCTGCACTGCCACCTGCTGGTAGAAATTCTGAAAAAGAATTTTGAAACAGAATTCTGAAATCTCCGCCTGCATTTTATCCTCCGCCTTTGCAGAAAAGCTAGGTGTCTATGCCTTGGATGTCAGCAGGCCGCCCTCATGCTGGGCTAGCAGCTCACCGCTCTGGTCTTTACGTTTCAGACTGGCTTTTAAAGGATCACTTTTCATGAATATTAGAAAGTACTCTTTTCTCCTATGCTTTTACATCTCTGAAGTCCCAACGCATCTCGGAATTAATCACCAGTTTGACCGGCAGATTGTTTTCGTCTTTGTGATACACACGAAGGAGCATCTCACAATCGATATCATCTTCTACTTGGAGAAGATATGGCAAAACACTTGTTTTGTATATATCAGAGGCGTGCCCTGATGGAAAAGGCATGCCTTAAAATTTTTTTTTTTTTACTGTTTATTTTTGAGAGAGAGAGTGAGAGAGCACAGGCAGCAAAGGGGCAGAGAGAGAGGGAGACAGAGAATCCCAAGCAGGGGACAACGTGGGGCTCAATCCCACACACCGGGAGATCATGACCTGAGCTGAAATCAAGAGTCAGAGGCTTAACCCACTGAGCCACCCAGGCACCCCAAGGCATGACTGTTTGAATGTGAAAGATATACTGTCACCTTAAATCTCTAATACCCCTTCTTTCTTCTAGTCTGGATCTCCATTATTTACTAGTTATTTGGTTTGGGGCAAGTTAATGATCTGAGTCTCGATTTCTTCATTCTTAATACCGTGTATCTTATACAGTTTTGTGGGGTTAAATGACATTATACATAAAGTCCTTGAATGGTTCCTACCTAGCACATTAAAGTACTCGGCAAATAACTATTATCATTTCCAAATTAAAGTCTCAAAACCTGATAGCCGCTCTGCTAATACCCGAGTGAAAAGCATCTGGCCCCAAACACCCTTCATTCTAGAATGTGCCGTCGAATCCCAAATGCAATCTGTGCGGTTTAATCCTCGGAATTTATGAGGACTGCTGCTGAGAGGCTTGCTTTATGTTGATAACAAAGGCAGGAGAATTCAGACAGAGGCTATGGGGGCAGTTATTTTAAATGCACTTACTTGGATGTTTAAAGTCTTAAGCAGAACCCAGCTATCTCCGCCTGCTATAATTCAAAACCTCCTGTCACCAAACGGCATCTTCCTTTATGCCCTTAAAGCTAGCCAGCCCGACTTCTGCTTTATTTTGATAAACCTGGAAGTGCGGAGCCCAGCCTTTTAAGTAAAACTGCTTTTCCAGTGCTTAAGGCAGTGGAACATAAGTGAAACGGCAAATAACAATGATAACAGGTAATGCTATCTATCGCTGCCGGCTGGATGCCATGTGTAGCTCTCCTGAGCAATCACAGGATAAAATAAAGCCCCGTGTTGAAGGGCAGGGCATAAGCAGCTGGGTCTCGAAGCCTCAGTTAGCTCTGCAGGGAGGCAGCTCCGAGGGGCACCCCAATGGGGATAGAGCTTATAAAGATGTCTCTGAGCAACCTTTCATGTTTGCCAAGTGGCCGCCCCTTAAGCTCCCTAATATCCCTTCTTTCTTAAATGATATGAAATTGTACAGTCCAAGTTCTTAGCACAAATCCCAAGGAGGTTCTCCCTCTCTTCCCGTTTCTGTGGGTTGCGTTGCGAGAAGGCGTTGAAGGGCGGAGAATGGGGATCTTGAAAAACTCCTCCTGCCCAGGCCCTCCTCTCTACGTCCCTCTGTCCCTCCTCCTGGCTGTTGTTCCGTTTTTATCTTCATAGCTCTCTAACTTAGGTAGCAAGCTCATCGTATACCTTGGGGTCCCGGGTGGATTAAGAATCTTGCTGCCGTGTGGAGCGCCTGGGTGGCTCAGTCGGTTAAGCATCCGACTCTTGGTTGTGGCTCAGGTCATGATCTGACGGCTTCGTGGGTTTGAGCCCTGCGTCGGGCTCTGTGCTGGCAACATGGAACCTGCCTGGGATTCTCTGTCTCTTTCTTTGCCCCACGCTCACTCGCACTGTCTCCGTCTCTCTCAAAATAAATAAAAACTAAAAAAAAAAAAAAAAAAATGACTCTTGCTGTATGTGATAATGTCACGGTTTGAATCCAGGTGGGTGTGACAGCCACCTGTGGGTTTTGTTTTGTTTTGTTTTTCCAGGAGACTCCCTGGCCTCCGCACGTTTCCCACCCCAAGCAGAAACTACACTATCTGCCCTCTCTCGTAGGCATTTTTGCAGATAGAGTATGTGTGTATATTACTCGTATATCAAGTCTGTGAACATCTGCTCATATATTTATGGCCCAGAACAGCCTGTAGAGATAAAACCATCGGGTCCATTTGTAAATGAGAAATTAGACCCCAAAGAAGTGTAGTATTTGGTCCAAGGTTATAGACAGCCTGTACAAAGTGAAATTTACATCCTAGCCCAGATTTGCCGATGACAAGCCCCATGTGTTGCCAGTAAGACAGAATATCCTAATTTTGTATACTTAAAAAGGAGACAAGAACACATATTTTCTAGCAACATCATAGTTTGGTGGCCAAAATGGCTCATGGTTGGATGTTTCCTTAGGTTCCATGATAAACACAGCGGATTGGTGAGTCCCTTTTCACCCAACTTTATGTAGGTGTGTTGGTGATTTCATTACATCTCTCTGAAAGTTTTCTTCACCTGCATAAAAAGCTATAAAATCTTGGATTGAGTGCTCAGTGAGCTTTGGAGGGGACGGCTCACAGATCTCTGTGGTCTTGGGTAACTCTATCGTCACCTGCTCTGGTAATGAAATCGTAGAAACCAAAGGAAACACATTTACCATACGGCCCTGGCCAGGGCTGCTGTGTCATCAGAAGGGGGAGAGGAGGCGTGTCACCGCAGTCTTTCTGCAGGTGACGGGGGCACATCTTGCACTTACACCGTGTGGAATGCAGGCAAGTGTGGTAAAAGTGAACGTGAAATGGCCCTGGATGACCTCCTACCTCCACGGGCGCCAACGGAGAGGCCCGCGGTGTCGTGGGAAGGGCTGGAGGGAGGCTGGACAGAGACGTGGCATGGAATTCCACTGGGATCAAGACGTGGGATGTGTCACCCTCTGCACCCTCTCTGCTCATGGGTGGAAGCAGGCTAATGGTTCCGACCCTGCGGGACGGTTGTGAGCGTCGAAGTGAGCTAATGCTTGAGCGAGCTCGAAAGATGTTCTCCAAAACAATCTCATTTATCACCCCTACCACAGAGAAGAGGAAACAGAGGCAGAGAGAGCAGGAGAGAGAGAGAGAGAGAGAGAGAGAGAGAGATCCCTACAGGATGCCATACAACTCCTGAGTGTTGAAGCCAAATGTTCATGCCCTTTCCCTGGCTCCATGCCTGTTTGAAATGCCCCCATTGGGGCATCTGGGTGGCTGAGTCCGTTGAACGTCTGACTCTTGGTTGCAGCTCAGGTCATGTTCTCGAGGTTTGGGAGTTTGAGCCCCCCATCGAGCTCTGAGCCGACAGTGCGGAACCTGCTTGGAATTCTCTCTCTCCCGCTCTCTCTGCCCCTCCCCCACTCACTCTCTCTGTTTCCCTCTCAAAAGAAATAAATAAACTTAATAGAAAGAAAGAACGAAAGAAAGAAAGAAAGAAATGCCCCCATCAATCATTTGATGCTCTTGGCTCTCCTGGAACATTCTGACTCATAATGAGGTTTTCTGAGCAGACCTGATTCTTGGGATGTAGCAGGTGACCAGTGCTGGTCACGTCGCCAGGGACAGTGACAACTGCAAGCGAGTACGTTGGCTTTTGAGTTTATGTTTCGGCATCTTTTGAGTATGGCAAGCGTGAAAGACATCTGCAGCCTCTGTATCGCCAGTAAAGCTTATAACACCCTGTGGTTGAACCAAAAACCCGAAGGCTGTTCCAAGGAGACCCACACTGAGCTCTTCTCTGTACGTTTCAGATGTCGGAAACAAAAATAATATTTTTATTGTGCACTTGGTGCATACGCGATCATTCCACTGGCATTTCACACGCAAAAATGAGCTAGAGACAATGGCTGGAGATGACGACTGTGTTTTTGTCTGTTTGTCTGAGAAATATCCTTTTATTTGCATTATGCTTGATAAAGATTTGTAAATATGAGCTAATATTCAGGCAAGCGATGCAAATCCTTCGCGGAAGAAGGCAGTGTAACTATGTGTAAATAGTGTAATATATTTAGATAGTGGTTTCTGTTGTCCAGCATCATGTGATTTTTTGATCCAGGTATGGGCACACATACATTTTATGTATTTTTACCTAGTATCATAATCTTTTATATACAGTTAACCCCGAACAGCACAGGTTTGAATTGCAAGGGTCTACTTACACGCACATCTTTTTGGATAAGTACTGCACTGTAAATGTATGTTCCCTTCTCTATACTTTTTTAAATGTTTATTTATTTTGAGAGAAAGTGTGTGAACAAGCAGGGCAGAGAGAGAGAGAGAGAGAGAACCCCAAGCAATCTGTGCACTGTAAGCGCAGAGCCCAACATGGGGCTCAAACTCATAAACTATGAGATCATGACCTGAGCCAAAATGAAGCGTTGGATGCTTAACCAGCTGAGCCACCCAGGCGCCCCTCCTTATAATTTTTATTTTTTTTTTTAATTTTTTTTCAACGTTTTTAATTTTATTTTTGGGACAGAGAGAGACAGAGCATGAACGGGGGAGGGGCAGAGAGAGAGGGAGACACAGAATCGGAAACAGGCTCCAGGCTCCGAGCCATCAGCCCAGAGCCTGACGCGGGGCTCCAACTCACGGAGCGCAAGATCGTGACCTGGCTGAAGTCGGACGCTTGACCGACTGCGCCACCCAGGCGCCCCTCCTCCTTATAATTTTTAAATAACATTTTATTTTCTCTAGTTCATTTTATTGTTAAGAATACAGTATATTAAGGGGTGCCTGGGTGGTTCAGTCGATTAAGCATCCGACTTCGGCTCAGGTCATGATCTCGCGGTCCGTGAGTTCGAGCCCCGTGTCGGGCTCTGTGCTGACAGCTCGGAGCCTGGGGCCTGTTTCAGATTCTGGGTCTCCCTCTCTCTCTGTTCCTCCCCTGCTCATGCTCTGTCTCTCTCTGTGTCTCAATAATAAGTAAATGTTAAAAAAAATTAAGAATACAGTATATAATACGTATAATGGATATAAAAATATGCGTGGATTGACTGTTTATACTATCAGTAAGTATTCTACTCAGTCGTAGGCTATTTGTAAGTTAAGTTTCTGGGGAGTCAAATATTATACTCTGATTTTTTACTGTGTGGGCATCAACGCCCCTAACCCCTGGGTTGTTCAAGGGTCAAGTGTATGTGTATCCACACATATATGAATACATGTCTTTGTACACACACATACACACACATGCACCTGGACCAAAGGCAACACTTAGGTACAGATGAGCCTTGTTATCGGACTTACAACAGAAAGAAAAACCCAGACAAAATTGCCCTGGGCCTTCTTTTATTTTTTTTCAACGTTTATTTATTTTTGAGACAGAGAGAGACAGAGCATAAACGGGGGAGGGGCAGAGAGAGAGGGAGACACAGAATCGGAAACAGGCTCCAGGCTCTGAGCCATCAGCCCAGAGCCTGACGCGGGGCTGGAACTCATGGACCGCGAGATCGTGACCTGGCTGAAGTCGGACGCTTAACCGACTGCGCCACCCAGGCGCCCCCCTGGGCCTTCTTTTAAATGGACTGTGTGAGATCCTGGAAAGGATCCTCAGAGATTTCTGCAGCAAAGATGAACCAAGTGACAGATCCTTGTAATAAGATCTGCTGAGATCTGGGGACCCCTGAGCAGCATGGCCGTAGGACCTGAGAGGTTGTGCTCCCTGATACCAAGATGCCCAGTGGTGGCTGAGTGGGGCAGCGGCCCCGTGGTTCCAAAGCTGGGACTTCTAGAAGCACAAAGGCATCATTGAATCCAGGAGTCCCCCTTAGAGGTGAACAGCGTTCTGCTTCTGCTCTCTTTGTCCCAGAGGGAGACTAGATCATCCCCCCCTTTGACAAATGGGGACTCCAAAAGTCATACCTGAGTCACAGAACGCTGGCATAGAAACATAACAAGACACTTCAGAGCACAACGGCCGGAGGGACGGAGACTAGGGAAAACATGAAGAAGGCAAGTCAACAACAGATTTCAGATAAAGACTGAAAGACCTAAATTAAAGATGGATGGAAGTACCCCGGCCATGTGTCCATGGTGTCAAAAGTTTTCAAAAATTTGCAAAAGCCAAGTTATTTTAAGCACCAACAGCTAAGACGATGGTGTCTTCTCCCCTAGAGCAATCAGCCTTCTTTGTGGGTCCGGGACTGAGAGAGTTCCTGGGACACAGGACTTTGAGCACTAAACTGGGCAAAATCCCTGGCAAAATGGGACGAATGGGGTCATTCTGTTTGCCAATCTTCCTCCTCTTCCCACATCTCTCTCATCAGAAGGCACTGGAAAAAATACAGGGCTTTTGGGATCTGGCAAAGGAGAGGTTGGATAAGGGATGCATTTCATCTGGGCCTGGCGGGGTGTATGCCTGTGGTTTGTAACCATTTCGAAAAATGTTTAATATTTATTTCTTTTTGAGTAAGAAAGGGAGAGACAGAGCTTGAGCAGGAGAGGGGCAGAGAGAGAGAGAGAGACAGAAGCCAAAGCAGGCTCCAGGCTGTCAGCACAGAGCTCGACGTAGGGCTTGAACCCACGAACCGTGAGATCATGACCTGAGCTGAAGTTGGACGCTTAACCGACTGAGCCACCCAGGCGCCCGTGTGATCACTGTGTGTTACTTATTGGTTCGTGCTGCAGAGTGGGGGCAGCCTCTGGGATGCTAGCCAGGCATCACCCCACCCAGCATGCTCTCACCAAGACACAGGACCTCGGCTGGTACCACATCCTAACCACGTCCTACTGCGCCCAGAGCCAGGGGAACCAAGGTAGCGGAGGAGGAACGAGGTTTGGAATGTATGGGGCCAGAAATCAGGGGTGGAAAGTTCCTCCAGTGATCAAGCGTATACAATGGATGATGGAAGATGGAATTCTCACAGACGTTCAGTCAAAATGGAAGTTTTCTCAAGAATCAACTCCAGAATACAGCATACATTGTTACGAAGGCATCGTGCATTTTTTTTTTCTTTCTTTCTAGGAATCGAGTGAAATGTGGTTTTTCAGATTTCCTGTTTGAAAGGTACAGTTGTGCACAGTGGTTTTAGAGTGAATGCGTTTGTGTCTGAACTCGTGTGGGTTATACATCGCAACCACCAACAATAAAACATTTTTCGATCAACTCCTGTGAAGGGAAAGGGCCAACTTTTCACTTTCTCTATGGAAAATGTTACACAATTGCAGTTATATAGTGAGGTGATCAAAGAATATGAAGCCAAAAGATGAGGGGAAATAAAAGCACTGTAGACATGAATTAAGCAGCCCTTTAGTAAAAAAATATAATGCCATCTTTCTGGATTAGGGGGATATTTCATATATTTGTCAACATGTTATATTTTTTATTCTGTTTTGATTTCTTCTCATGCTTTGGACAGATATTCACTTTTGTACCAAAAATTTGCATTTATGTTTGCATTTTTCAAAAAAGTCTTTTAATACATAAAATTACATGAATTTTATTCCTCATCCCTGGAAAAAATATACCAAAATCCTCTAAGAATAGATAGTCTATATGTATTAAAAGTGGTGAAGTCCTTAGGCAATATGGAATGCTACAAAGCATTAAAAAAAAGAGAGATAAGCAAATTTCACTCTATAAATACGAAATAAAAGCTTTTGTATGATAAATGATGACTTCAGTAGAGTCCATAGAAAATTATAAGTTTGGAAAAATATGTTTGCAACCCAGGTAGCAGAGAGAGTGTTAATATTTAAACTACACAAGATCTTAAAATTGATAAGAGAATGCACAGTCCACCTGAAAAAAAAGCATGTAATATGAAGAGGCAGCATTTATTTTAAGTACATGTATTAGGCCAGAGAGCCCATTGTAGCAGTAAATTTAGCTTTAATATCATACAGACCCCGAAGTCTGGAAACAGTAAGTTATATTAACCTAAAGAACCCATTCACATGGGAATATGAAACACACATCTAAATAACTCATGGGTTGGGGTGTCTGGGTGGCTCAGTTGGTTAAGCGTCCGACTTCAGCTCAGGTCATGATCTCACACTGTGTGAGTTCGAGTCCCGTGTCGGGCTCTGTGCTGACAGCTCAGAGCCAAGAGACTGCTTCAGATTCTGTCTCTCTCTCTCTCTCTCTCTCTACCCCTCCCTGCTCATGCTCTCTCTTTCTCTTAAACATAAATAAAAACATTTTTAAAAATTTAAATAACTTATGGGTCAAAAATTTTATCATGGAAATTAAGCAATTATTGAGAATTGGACAATAGTAAGACTACCTCATGTCAAAAGTTGTGGGAATACCCCTAAAGCTATAGCCTTACATGTCTATATGGGAAAAGTAGGTTAAATGAGCTCAGTGTCCACCTCAAGAAAATTTTTAATAAGGATACCGTACCTGAAGAAGTCAGAAGGAAGAAAAAATACGTAAACACAAATTAATAAAATAGAACACAAAGATAATCACTCAAAAATCAAAGGTGTTTGCTTCCTCTGCATTAGTTAATAAAATGGAGCAAGAAAATAAAGAAACGGCATTAATAAATATTAGGAACTAAAGAGAGGGGCACAATTAGAGATATAATGCAGATAATGGTAAGAGAAAACCAAGAATGAATTTATGCCAACTAATTAAAAACTGTGATAAATGGATCATGTTCTAGAAATTATTTATTTCTGGTTATATTTATCTAATTTTCTAATTGCACATATAAGTTATCAAAAAAGTATTTCAAAAAGAACCAGAAACCAGAATTGATGTTTAGCCATTACAATTTTTTTTTTTAATCAGGAAATCTAAGTCTATTCCCTGAATTGACTACTGGGTCAGATGTTTTAGGAGCTAATTTTTGCAAAACTGAAGAAATACAGTATCCCCATCTTATACATAATATTTCAGAAAGTAGAAGAAATGAAGGGAGCCTCCTTAACTCACTTTCTGAAGTTAATACTGACTTTGACATTGGACTGAAAAAAGAACAGCACAAAATTTATTATGCAATCTGTCTCATGAATGTAAACTTAGAAATCCTGAATAAATATTACCAAACAGAAGTTATCACTTTATTATTTTTAAAGCCATTATGATCAAGGTGGACTTCTCATGAGAATTCAGGGATGATTTAAGATGAGAAAAAAAAAACTATAAATGCAATTCATCACCAAAACTAATTTAAAGGATAAGAACTTTCTAATATACCCAAATGTATACAAAACAAGCATTTGTTAAAATCCATTACCCATTCAAGATTTGCATACATCACATGCACATACACACATATAAAGTGTAGAAAGCAAACCTTAACTTATAAAGATTACCTGATTCAATGCTATAAACAACTTTATGTTTAATAGTAAAATGTAGAGCCATTATTTTGCAAGTCAGAAACAAGGCAAAGATGAGGCTAACAGGAGTAGGAAATAATAGAAATTATCTGACAGATGATGTTCTAGACTTCTACGGAGGGAAAACAAACTTTACTGAATAATGCAGAGTGACGACATAAAGCCAGTTCTTGGATTGGAAGATATGCTTTCATAAAGATGTCAATTATTTTCAAATTAATATATAAACCCGATGCAATTCTAATTAAAATCCTCTCCATTTTGGGGAGAACTTGAAATGCTCATTCTTCAGTGTATATGGAAAGCACAAGGCAAAAAAAAAAAAAAAAAAGAAAGCCCATGTAATTCTGAATTCGAACAAGGAAAAGAGCCTCTCCCCACCAGACATGTGTATTTATTATAAAATGATACCAATTAAGAGATTGTGTACCAGTGCCTGGTAGACAAAAAGAAAATTCAAGAAATATAATTTCCTGACACCATTTATGTCAAGCACAAAATATACAAAAATAACGATATATGCATATGGAAGAAAATGTGCAATGAAAATATAAAAACATTGATGAAAATGTCAAATATCAAATTTCAGAATTGTAGCTCTGTAGAGGTACAGACCCCAGAGGTTACAACTGTAATGTAATGTCTTATTAAAAAAAACAAAAATTGTTACACCCTGGTGGCTCAGTTAACTAAGTGCCGACTTCGGCTCAGGTCAAGATCTTGTGGTTCGTGAGTTTTAGCCTTGGGTCAAGCTCTGTGCTGACAGCTCAGAGCCTGGAACCTGCTTCAGATCCTGTGTCTCCCTCTGTCTCTCTGCTCCTCCCCTGCTCACGCTGTCTCTCTCTCTCTCTCTCAAAAATTAAATAAACATAAAAACAAAAAACAGGGGCGCCTGGGTGGCGCAGTTGGTTAAGCGTCCGACTTCAGCCAGGTCACGATCTCGCGGTCCGGGAGTTCGAGCCCCGCGTCAGGCTCTGGGCTGATGGCTCAGAGCCTGGAGCCTGTTTCCGATTCTGTGTCTCCCTCTCTCTCTGCCCCTCCCCCGTTCATGCTCTGTCTCTCTCTGTCCCAAAAATAAATAAACGTTGAAAAAAAAAATTTAAAAAAAAAGACAACAAAAAACAAAAAAAAGAACTTAAAAATAAAAAAAAATTCAAAAATTCTTGGGACTTCCGGGTGGCTCAATTTGTCAAGTATCCAACTCTTGATATCAGTTCAGGTCATGATCTCACAGTTCATGAGATCAAGCTCCGGAGGGGGCTCTGTGCTGACAGCAAGAGCCTGCTTGGGATTCTCTCTCTCCCTGTCTCTCTGCCACTTTCCCAATCACACACTCACTCTCTCTCTCTGTGTCAAAATAAATAAATAAACGTAAAAAAAAAAAAAAAGCAATGGGTTGATTATACTCCGATGGCCAGAGCAAACATTACATTATTTGTAAGGACTATAGAACCATCTCTCCTCCTCCCCCGCCCCTGAAATTGTTAGTGACTTTGACTGCACACAGTCCAGTTCCATTTTATTTCTGGATCTTCCCACTTCTCCCAAGCCAACAATAAAAGCTTTACACACAAAAAAAAATTACTTTTTTGGTTATTAATGAGATATGTTTTTTTAAAAAGGTTTATTTATTTATTTTGAGAGCAAGAGAGTGAGCAGGGGGAGGGGCAGAGAGAAAGAAAGAGAGAATCCCAAGCTGAGCCTGCGCTGTCAGCGTAGAGTCCAATGAGGGGTTCGGTCTCACGAATCGTGAAATCACGATGTGAGCCGAAATCAAGAGTTGGACCCTTAACCGGCGGAGTCATCCAGCCGTCCCAAACAAGATACGTTGTTTTTTTTTTTTTTTTTAATTTTTTCTTTTAACGTTTATTTATTTTTGAGACAGAGAGAGACAGAGCATGAACGGGGGAGGGTCACAGAGAGAGGGAGACACAGAATCTGAAACAGGCTCCGGGCTCTGAGCTGTCAGCACAGAGCCCGACCCGGGGCTCAAACCCACGGACCGTGAGATCATGACCTGAGCCGAAGTCGGACGCTTAACCCACCGAGCCACTCAGGTGCCCCAAGATACGTTTTTTATACGTGGAGTGAGATTACTCATTTTTGTAGTTCCAAGACCTCAGCCTGTACCCCGAGTATATTCTAAAGGAAATGGTAATTTTTAAAATGTTTTTTTTTTTTCAACGTTTATTTATTTTTGGGACAGAGAGAGACAGAGCATGAACGGGGGAGGGGCAGAGAGAGAGGGAGACACAGAATCGGAAACAGGCTCCAGGCTCTGAGCCATCAGCCCAGAGCCTGACGCGGGGCTCGAACTCACGGACCGCGAGATCGTGACCTGGTTGAAGTCGGACGCTTAACCGACTGCGCCACCCAGGCGCCCCAGGAAATGGTAATTTTTAACATTTTTTGAAATCTGGATTGTTTGAGTTTGCAAGTGTTAAGTTGAAGGGCAAAGAAAAGGCCCAGTGGTTTTTCATATGCTCTAGTTGTCCTATGAGTCCTCTGGGTCTTAGGAATTTACAGAAAGTTACAAGAGTACCTGCCATCTTGATGTAAATTTCTGGTGTTCCAGTTGCAAAAGCAAGTGAATGTTCTCGGCAGTTGTGACTTCAAAACTCCCTGGGAAATAGAATTCTATTTACCTTGTAAGGCTCTGGATCAAAAATCTGCCTGGGGGAAGTGGTGACTTTCTATCCTTTGAAAGTCATTTGAGTTCTGTTTTCTGCCTATGTAGTCAGTCCTTCCCTTCCCATGGTGACAAAACTCAGCTTACCTTTAGTGTGGGTTTCCGAGGTGTAAGTACCAAATTTCAAGCTGCTTGATTCTGCCTTTGCTCACTCTGGCTCACTCCCACCCAGCAAGCATTTATTTCCTTTGCGAGTTCAGAAGGTCTCTGTAAGATGAGGCATGTGTGGGCCATACTACCACATTGGGCACATCTGTGTTCTAATAGCCACCTGGGACATAGAAAATGGGCTCTTGGGATGCCTTGGGGGGCTCAATCAGTTAAGCGTCCAACTTGGGCTCAGGTCATGATCTCACTGTGAGTTCCAGCCCTGCATCAGGCCCCGTACAAGGATCTGCACTGAGTATGGAGAGTGCTTGGGATTCTCTCTCTCCTCTCTCCCTGCCCCTACCCCGCTCTCTCTCTCTCTCACTAAATAAATACATTTTTTTTAAAAAATTGCCTTCTAAATCAAGGTCATGGTGAGGATTCCAAGAATAAATGCTAAAATGAGGAAAGATAGGGATGCCTGGGTGGCTCAAGTCAGTTGAGCATCCAACTTTGGCTCAGGTCATGATCTTGTGGTCCATGAGTCTGAGCCCTGAGCTGGGTTCTGTGCTGACAGCTCAGAGGCTAGAACCTGCTTCAGATTCTGTGTCTCCCTCTTTCCCTGCTCCTCCCCCACTCATGCTCTGCCTCTCTTGCTCTCTCAAAAAATAAGCACCAAAAACAATTTAAAAAATTAAATAAAATGAGAAAAATAACATTTTCAAAAGCAAAGTATGAATTCCAACAAGTGAATAGGATTTTTTGTACCTGGAATAAGACATCATTTTTTGTAATGGGCTTCTTAGTGATTGAATGTTTGGGGTTCATGACTAACTTAGTAAAATCGTATAAAGCAAAATGTCTGGAATAATTCGATGCAACTCAGATGATCACGATCAGGATTTAACTGAAGACCACTTTCATCTCCAAGTTCTGGTTACTAGTCAAGCAGAATTATACTTACTAGGAAGTATGTTCTTTTGCTTAGGTACGGTGCCTCACAATCTCCTTGGATCTCTTTGATGATCTTTGAATATAAATGAACTGCTGAGCTTCTGAAGGGAAAATGATTCCTGTTGCCCAAAAAACAATGTCACAGAATTGTCATTTATTTAAAAGTGCTGGGAGAGCACTTTTAAGCACAAAGAAAGTGCTGGGATCACAGGCCAGCTCAGCTGGTCCCTTGCCGTAGAACTGCATGGGCAGAGGGCTTTATTCATTCATTCATTCATTCATTCATTTATTCGTTCATTTGTTTATTTATTTTTGCCTGATGCCATTGTCCCCAAAAGCAAAGCTGCAGACAGTTGTATATACAGGATAAATCTGTGACAAAATGAGAAGAAAATTCGCATAAAGCACACTGTTCATTTCTCAAAGCTGTCTTTTATTCTGAGATTTTTATCTTGAAATTCAAGAAACAGTGGGTAGAGGGGTTTTTATGCGTGCGTGTCTCCGCTCAATGCCATCTGAATTTGCATCTTATCCCCATTCTCTATTTTTTTAAAAATATGTTTTACTGATAAAAATCCCAAATCTGGAGACAGCAGACCTAAAACATTTATAGCCTTCTCCTTTCTCCTCTCAAGACGCTAGATTGGACTTCAACCGTAAATGACCTAAATTTTTAGAAAGTCCAAAAACTTAGCAGAATGAAAGATCAAGTAACGCATCAAAAGCCAACATGTGTCAACGTGTCGGGGTTCACAAACAATGACTTCCAGCCAGTGATAGGAGTGCTTTTCCGCCGTGTCAATTTTGAGGGCAAGCTTGAAATCCACAACTTAGCAGAAAAAGTAAAAGATCTGTGGGCAAATGTGAGGAATTTGTCACTGCTCAAGTCTGGTGCTCAGCCTTGGGCTGAATTTCGTATTAATCTCGATAGAGGCATGTTTGCAGTGGACAGAGAGTAAGAGAAATGCACATAGGATTTATTGAGGATGCAGTAAAAAATCCATTTTTGTAGGGCCATTTTTCTTCCACAATAAATGATGAGGGGAGGAAAGAAAGAAAAGCTTAAAATTGGTGTCACGCTCTTTATTCCAACCATTTGGGATTAGCTGGAAGATAAATATGTCTGTTTATAATGTATCACTTTTGCTGAAGGTAAAAATATGGGAGAGGAGACAAGTATCCAGCAAGCAGGGATCTGGGAGGATTTGCTGAAGTCTGTATACTGTGGTTTGTCAATCATAACGGACTATCGATGAGTTTTTACTGAGTGAATTTCATCCATACACTGAGTATAGTCCTTAACCAATTCTGCGAGGAAATACATGTTACAAAATGAGAATATGCCACTCCTGCCTGTCTGAGATTTACATTTATCTCGTCGATGAACAAAACCCACGATACTGGAAAACAGTGATCTTTGTCAAGGTTGGGGGCTTATGCTAAATTGTAATAGGGCAATTAGACTAGTAGGGCTATTTCTCCCTGTTCCCACCTTAGTTAAAGACAAACACCCTTTTTAAAATATTTTATTTACTTTTGAGAGAGAGAGCGAGAGAGAGAGAGAGAGAGAGAGAGAGAGGATGAGTGGGGGAGGGGCAGAGAGAGGGAGACACAGAATCCCAAGCAGGCTCCAGGCTCTGAGCTGTCAGCACAGAGCCCCATGTGAGGCTTGAATTCGTGAACCACGAGGTCATGACCTGAGCCAAAATCCAATACTTGACCGACAGAGCCACCCAGGTGCCCCACTACATGTGTTTTTTAAAGACAGAGGTTTCAGTACAGTCACTCAAAAGTTGTCTATTGTTCCACCAAGCACTGAATTGAATCAAACGGTGTAATTTGGGGGAAAGAGGCAACCACCGTGATATATTTTCCTTTTTCAGACCCATTTCTCATTGATTCCGGGATGTCCCCCTCTCCTTCTTGGTTGGCGTGTTTAGTGCTCATTTTTTTACTTTGCATATTTTAATAACTACCTGCCTAAGAAAAACCGTGTGTTCCGTCTCGGTGAAGTCCTTTCAAGGAAGTTACCAGACAAGAGAAAAGTAGCACAATGGGAAATATACATTGACAGTTCTGTGCAGTCCTGGGCTTATTGATAGGTTGCTGGTAATATATCCCATCTACTTGCAATGTTCCAGTTTTTTGCACCAATAAACCACATAGATGACATTATAGATGATTTGAGAGCCTGCTTGACTTTTTGTTTTTGGGGAAATAGGAAGAGACAAACTATTATGTGCTTGACCTTCTTGAGCCCAGTGTCCATAGTGGAAATGGTTTGAAGTTGAAAATGTCCGTAAGGACCTTTTTTTTTTTTTCTTTTTCTATCACTGTTTCCTAGATATTAGTGCTTTTCATTTGCATTCATGTTTCTTGACTGCTCTTTATTTCTATAAGTCTCCCTGCACAGTATCTATAACAACCTTTGCATCCTGTAAGCATCAGACTTTAAATTGATAGGGGTATGTGTTTTTCCCACCACGCCCCAATGGTTTCACCTTCATCCATGTGGTTCTTAACATCGTTTCCAGACTTATAAGAACTTATAAGAACACTCCCCTTTGGGGGAAGATGCTATATATTTCATCATCACTCTCTAAACCAAGTTCCTTGGAAATCAGAAGTCCTGTTTAGAAAATAAGTAGTAGCTGGGATGCCTGGGTGGCTCAGTTGGGTAAGCGTCCGACTCCAGCTCAGATCATGATCTCACGGTTTGTGAGTTCGAGACCTGCATCGGGCTCTTGTGCTGTGAGTGCAAAGCCTGCTTCAGATCCTCTGTGTCCCTCCCTCTCTGCCTGTCCCTCTCTCTCTCTTTCTTTCTCTCAAAACTAAACATTAAAAAAAAAGAAGAAAATTAGGTATTGGCTGAAGTCTCTATCAGTAAATCCATCACTGTTAAGGATTCAGTCTACGACATATTAATTTACTCCTAAGCGTCTGGCTGAGGCCAGGCGAACCCTGAATGGTATCTGGTCGCAAAGATCTACGAATTGGCAAGAAACAGGATGGATCATTGAACAAAACAGTTCATTAGCTCTCCTTAGTGCAATTGATGTTTTTAGGAACTGTGGTTTATAGCCTGTGACATTGTTTGGTCGGCTCGTTCCTGAGCAATCAACTATTCAAATCAAAACACTATCAGCACCTTGTAGAATGTAATGTGTTACAGACATTTTCCAAGAGTGTTAGTGTCCAATAGTGCCTAGAACATTGCCCCCCTGCCCCGCTTCAATTTTTGTTGACCGAGGACCTCTTATTACTTAATGTTAAATATTTCACATATTTTAAACTATTGACTATTAAGAAAAAGTTTATTGGTTTCTAAGATAATTTTTTCCTAGCTTTAAGGTTGAAAACTATTTCATATAGTTCATATAATCAGAGGAAATTTCTCAAAGCAATAGATTTTATGACCCTCCCCCATTTCCACCTGTACACACAGACAGGCACACACTCACTGCTAAAAAATCTCTCAGACTCCAAGAATGTAGTGCTGAAAAGGGACCTTATTGAAGTCTTTCCGAATTCTGTGGTAAATATAGCTAAAATCATCTGAGTTCCGCAATTTGTTTTAAAAAGTTAAAAGAGGGGCGCTTGGGTGGCTCAGTCGGTTAAGCGTCCGACTTCAGCTCAGGTCACGATCTCACGTTCCGTGAGTTCGAGCCCCACATCGGGCTCTGGGCTGATGGCTCAGAGCCTGGAGCCTGCTTCCGGTTCTGTGTCTCCCTCTCTCTCTGCCCCTCCCCTGTTCAAGCTCTGTCTCTCTCTGTCTCAAAAATAAATAAACGTTTAAAAAAAATAAATAAATAAAAAGTTAAAAGAACAGGGTGTCTGGGTGACTCCATCAGTTAAGCCTCCGACTTTGGATCAGGTCATGACCTCGTGGTTCATGGGTTCTAGCCCCTTCTTGGGCTCTGTGCTGACAGCTCAGATCCCGGAGCCTGCTTTGATTTCTGTGTCTTCCTCCCCCATTCATGCTCTCTCTCTCTCTCTCTCTCTCTCTCTCTCTCAAAAACAAACATTAAAAAATTACAAAAAAAAAAAAGAAGAACATAGGAGCTATACGTAAGAAGCCTCGCAGTAGGAAAGGTGGGAGAGAAATGAGAGATATTAATACAGTAAGGGAGACACTATGGCTAAGTTTATTTGGGGTTACCATGGTGATTTGGATAGCTTCTTTGGTCACATTCTAAATTTTCTCGATTACAGGTAGTGATTTGGGTTACTTCAGGATTATTAATTAAATCAATCTCCATCTGGCTCCAAATTCCATCTGAAGCTTTTCCTCTATTCTCCTTCCGAGAGAAGGAGCAGAGAGAAGAGAATCACTGTGTTCCTGTCGCCGGCATTTCTCACAAGGAGAATACCTCCTTGCCGTCACCGATGAAGTTCCATGGAAAGATATTCTCGGAATCCATTCTGAGCCAAGCGATCCGAACAAGATCTATCGGGTGTTGAGGTGAGCCTTCTAGAGTCCATGCTGCTGCCTATGTGTTAAGCCCCATTTGCCACTTCATTTTTCCCCCCAACTTTCCCAGGGGCCCTCCTAGTATCTCAGAGACTTCCGTTCTCATACTCTGTCTGGACACAGTGTGTCCGTCTCTCTCACTGTTGAGATGTTCAAATTCCCAGAGGCTCTTCCTTATTTCTCTTTTGTCCCTGATCCGCCAGGAGGTGAGAGCAAAGTGCGGCACCCCTCACCCCCACACATTCCTCTTCCACCTGCTCCCTTGTCGCCCTTCATTGTGTGACCCCAACCCGGCCTCAAGCTCTCACTTGAGGGAGCTTTCTTAATGGAAGCCAGGCAATGACAAAACCAGTCCTACCACAACACATGGACCTTCAAATATGTATCTCATCCTTGAGTCCTTGACCTGTTACCATGGAAGCTGAGAAGCTCCACGTGCTGGCCGCTGGGCAAGAAAATGGGGACCTAATTTCTGAACAGAAGAGATGAGCGCATATTCTGGGCGATCTGGGTTTAAGTAGACACACGATAGTGAGAGGATGCCACGTGGAGCTCAAATCACTCTGGTCAATCTTAGTTCTGGATTCTCCCGGTGGTAATTTATCTAATTTAGTAACTTATCTGATTTCCCAGTGCCTTGGTGTCCCCATCTATAGAATAAGAAAGATAATGATTCCTGCTTCCTGGGAAGGCTTTGCGGATTAAGTACATTTTTATACACAAGGCTTTTTAATCAAGAGCAACCGATGCATAGTGCGTGTTGGGTAATTGTTAACAATTGTGATTAATCGGTTTCCTTAAGAGCTCACATATCATTCTGTCACACATCTTTAGCCCTTTGGCACATAATACCAAATCTTTAGCAATTCGCTTAAGCTCAAAAGGTCAAATGCCATTTAGCAAATCTCAGCATGGACTTCGGTCCCTACTGACATTTATAAATAGCACAAATAAATGTAGTATGGATTAGCTGTGTCTTCCCGCAAGGCTGGCAGGATCGGGCTGCGAGCCTGGCTTCTAGGGCATGAATTTTGTTCCCAACTCACACCTGCATAAAACTGTTGACTGACTTGGAATCTAGAAATCCTAAAAGTTCAGTGACGTGTACGTTCTTTTGTCAATGTTATCCATCTAAGCCACTATTTGAAACTCGAAAAACATTGTGGGGGTGGGAAAAGAACTAGAAAGATCGGGTCAAGTGACGGCACGTTCGTACAATTTAATAGAAGTGCAATTTAATGCTTCAACTAAATTTATACCTATGTCCACACGCTGAACGTTCACTCTTGGAAATTGTTTTGCCAACCTTTTATCCGGAAGCAGGAATAAATTATACAAAGAGGGAATGCGTCCTAAGGAGATAGTTGGCCTGGGGCTCCTGGATGGCTCAGTCAGTTAAGCCTCTGACTTTGGCTCAGGTCATGATCTCATCAGGGTTGGTGAGTTTGAGCCCCACGTCGGGCTCTGTGTTGACAGTGCAGAGACTGCTTGGGATTCTCTCTCTCTCTCCCTCTCTCTATCCCTCCCCAACTTGTGCTCTCACTCTCAAGATAATTAAATAAACTTAAAAAAAAGAGAGAGAGATAGTTGGCCTGAATTATTAGCCTTTGTATTATGAAAATGCGCATAGAGGAGCTTAGAACCAAAATTAACATTACAAATATCAGAACTAGGAGGCAGATTCTGTCAGTACATCTACTAGGCCTAGAAGTACATCTTGGCACAGGCATCTAGATTGTTTTGTGAGTAAATGTGATAATTAGCCCTTGGAAGATCTTTAAGTTAAGGATCTACTCCATCTCTAACCGCCTTTCATAACAGGTGTTTTATTAAAGAATGTATATTCATTTATTTTTTATTTATTTTTTTTTTTAATTTTTTTTTTCAACATTTATTTATTTTTGCGACAGAGAGTCAGAGCATGAACGGGGGAGGGGCAGAGAGAGAGGGAGACACAGAATCGGAAACAGGCTCCAGGCTCTGAGCCATCAGCCCAGAGCCTGACGCGGGGCTCGAACTCCCGGACCGCGAGATCATGACCTGGCTGAAGTCGGACGCTTAACCGACTGCGCCACCCAGGCGCCCCAAAAGAACATATATTCATTTATACCAAATTAATACTTTAAACCTAAAATTGAAAAGCCAGCACTTAAAAATTAATTTACTTCTATAAACAAATAGAAGTAAAATTGTATGAAAATATGTAAAAGCAATCATTGCACACATACATTTCTTGGGATAAGCTTTTGTTTGCCCATTTTGCCTTGTTTTCTCTTTCTCCTGGGTCAACCCTTCTTCCTCTTCCCACTTTCCCTACCCAGGGAATCTATGCCTGTCAGTGGTTTTCCTCAAAGGAATATATAGATATGTGTACCCATATTTACATATTTAAAGATTATATTCACATGTCTGTATCTTTCTTTTCCCATGTGGTATCTCAAAATAAGCCCTCAAAGTCAAGTGGCATAGCTACTCTTTATTTATTCATTCATTCATTCATTCATTCATTCATTTTGAGAGAGAGAAAGAAAGCAAGAGAGCACATGAGTGCACAAGGGAGGGGGGCAGAGACGGAGCGAGAGAGAGAATCCCAAGCAGGCTCCATGCCATCAGCACAGAGCCCAATGTGGGGCTCGAACTCACACACTGTGAGATCATGATCTGAGCCGAGATTCAGACTTGAAAGCCCAAGTGACTGAGTCACCCAGGTGTCATAAAGCTCCTCTTTTTAATGGCTACACACTGGTTCATGGTGTGGATACACCATAATTTATTAAACCATGACCTTTGGAAAGGGTGTTAGAATTTTAAAATTAAAAAATTGGGGCGCCTGGGTGGCGCAGTCGGTTAAGCGTCCGACTTCAGCCAGGTCACGATCTCGCGGTCCGGGAGTTCGAGCCCCGCATCGGGCTCTGGGCTGATGGCTCAGAGCCTGGAGCCTGTTTCCGATTCTGTGTCTCCCTCTCTCTCTGCCCCTCCCCCGTTCATGCTCTGTCTCTCTCTGTCCCAAAAATAAATAAACGTTGAAAAAAAAAATTAAAAAAAAAAAATTTGCCTTTACTCTGTTTTAAACATTTTTGCCCCAACAGGCAATGCTACTATAAACATTTTAGTGCATGAACAATGACAACAACACAGAGAGAGTAGTTATTATTTTCATTTTACAAATGAGGAAACTGTGGGTAGGAAAAGTTAACTAAAAGTTTTACAAGTAAGGACATTTTATTTTATTTTACTATTATTTTTTTAAGTAAGTTCTACTTTCAGTATGGGGCTTGAACTCAGGACACTGAGATCAAGAGTCATGTGCTCTACCAAATAAGCCAGCCAGGCATCCCCACAAATGAGAAAATTTTAGCTAAGAAAGTGCAAATGGCTATAGCATTGGTCCTATTTGACTCTAACCTCATAGGTTTCACTGTGTCACATGACACTCTGTTGTCCTTCTTCTGACTTCCTAGAAACTGTAGGTTATTACATGGAAACACGTGTGATCCTAAGTCACCGAATAGATCAAGCACTTGGCAGTGGAGATTAAATATAGTTGTGGAATTTGAAAAGAAAAGATGATTGTACATTCATTTTTATACATGGTTATCTTAAGCTATCATGGTTCATGACAAACCTAGGACTTTTGGAAGAAATATGGCAGACTAGAATTTAAGAGAAAGAGTTTCCGGTTCAGGATACTTCAAATCACCAGGTGTAACATAATGAGGTTCGCAGGCTTCTGGGTCTGAGACAAGTGAATTAGATTAAATAGAACAAAACCTCCCACTGACAACTACGTAGGGAAGGGAGTCTTGGTGCTCAGTGAAGAGAAACTAACAAAGGTGAGACTTGGATGACCGTGATCCTTGGGAAGAGAGAAGCACACAGAAGCCTCCCCATTGATCCTGGCTTTTTTCATGAAGACATTTTCCAATTTTCTATAGACAAAACATAAACCAAGCAGAAAGTCGTTGTTTTGTTGGAGTAGAGATACAGTAGTCAGAATTCCACACTGCCACATTGGTTGAGATCCCAGAGAATAGGGAAATATAGAGAAGTCCCCAAATCTCTAATTCCTATGGAGTCCTTGGTTAATTCCTATGGTAGATGTGTCAGAGCAATAGTCCAAAAAGCCAACAGGCTACAGTATCTGGGAAACCAAATAGAACAGCAAAAATTTCAGCAGCTGCATGTTGCCGTGGAGACTATGGTTGGAGTTCAATTCCTGACAAATTAGAATACAGCCCAGACTTTCAGTGGAGATTCCCAAAGGACCATGAAGTACGAATAAAGGCCAGACCCTTGGAATAAAGACCATTCTTTAGAAGGTGAACTATGGTTCAGGAAGAATCTCAACACTGAAATATACCAACCTCAAACTCTAAAATCAAACAGCAATTAGATTATGGTGATCTGCAGGCTTGATCTGCCCCCCAAAAGAAAATCTCTTGCTGGAGGAAGATAACATCATCCAGAGCCTCTGTACTGTGTCATTGACAATGTCAGATATCCACTAAGAATTACTAGGAGAATTAAAACACACGACCAAATAACCAAAAGATATTTATATTTTATAAAAATCATGGGAACAGACCCTCAGAAGATCTAATAACTGATTTAAAATACCTTATGATCAAAATGCTCTTTAAAATGAAGGAAAGATGGGAAATTTCATCAGGGAATAGGAGTCTGTAAGCTAAAATTCTAGAACTGAAAAATCAGTTATATCTGGCAATAAAAATTTAATGTATGGGTCTAAAAAAAGATTAGACACAGCAGAACAGATGATTAGTAAACTGGAAAACAGGTCAGTGCAAACTATCAATATTGAGAGATTGAAAGAAAAATAAAGGTAAAAAAATAAGGAAAAAAATGTAACACGTATCTAACAGGACACTTTGCAATAGAAATATAACGGAGACATCAAATGTAAACAAGAATTTTCCAGAAATACAAAATTTGAAATTTTTATCACAAGAATACCTGTACTATAAGAAATGTTAAAGGACATTCATCAGGCAGAAGGGGAAAAATAGGAGGAAGTGTCAATTTATGAAAATCAAGCACATCAGAAATATCACCTGAATGATACAGATTGAATGTTTGCGTCCCTCCCAAAATGCACATGTTAATATCTAATCCCCAGGGTGATGCTATTTGGAGGTGGGGCCTTTGGGTGATGATTAAGTCATAAGGACGGAACTCTTGACAATGGCATTAGTGCCTTTTTAAGAATAGGTGGAGAAGTAGCTTTCTCTTTTTCTGCTATGTGAAGAGAAAAGAGAAGTCAGCTGTCTGCAGCCCAGAAGAGGGTTCTTTCCAGAACCTGACCATGCTGGCACCCTGGTCTCAGACTGCCAGCCTCCAGGCTGTGAGAAATCATTTCTATTGTTTGTAAGTCACCCAGTCTATTGTACTTGATTATGTCAGGCTGCATTGACTGAGACAGGAAGTGTAAACGCACAGGGCTTTCAAAATGTTTTATTTTCTAAAAGGTAGTAGACCGCTTAAACAATGTAGTAGGGATGTTGATGGCATGTAGAGTCACAATGTATATAAACAATACCAAGAAGGCTAAGAGGAAGAAAATGGAAGAGTACCACTGATAGCTTCTGACACTATACATAAATGCGTGTAATCACTTGATGTAAGACTGTGGTTAACTAGAAATGTGTACTATAGGGGTGCATGGCTGGCTCAGGCAGTAGAGCATGTTTCTCTTGATCTCAGGGTCGTGAGTTTGAGCCCCATGTGGGGGTAGAGATTACTTAAAAATTAAACTTATTAAAACTGTAGATTATAAATCGTAAAATAACCGCTAAAATAACAAAACAAAGAGTTGGAGTCTATACAGCCAAAAAAGGAGATAAAAGTATTCACTTAATTCAAGAGAAAGAAAAGAGAAAAAGGAATAATAACCAGGACAATTAGAAACAAATAGCAGGTGGCAGTCTTCTGCCCATCGTATCAATAATTGTATTACAGGTAAAATGTGTAAATACCTCAATTAGAGATCAGAAATTGTCAGATTGGAAAAGTAAAGCGAGACCCAACGATATGCTTTTTATAAGAAACCTACTATAATTATAAAGGCACAAATAGGTTAAAGTGAAGGAAAAGATACCCCATGCTAACCCTATTCAAGATAATACTGAAATAGGTGTATTAATATAAGACAAAGCAGATATCTGGTAATATTCAAAAATATTACCAGAAATAGAAGTTATTTTGTAATAATAAAGAAGCCAATTCATCAAGAAGGTATAACAATCCTAAATACTTATGCAGTTACTAATGGAGCTTCAAAATACATAAAGCAAGAACTGATAGAACTGCAAGGAGAAATAGACAATTCCATAATTAGTCTCTCTCTACTTGATTGGACAAGTAGATAGAAAATCAGTAATGCCATAGAAGACTTGAACAATATTATCAACTAACCTGATTTAACTGACCTAATTTATAAAATAACCCAACCAATGGGGCACCTGGGTGGCGCAGTCGGTTAAGCGTCCGACTTCAGCCGGGTCACGATCTCGCGGTCCGTGAGTTCGAGCCCCGCGTCAGGCTCTGGGCTGATGGCTCGGAGCCTGGAGACTGTTTCCGATTCTGTGTCTCCCTCTCTCTCTGCCCCTCCCCCGTTCATGCTCTGTCTCTCTCTGTCCCAAAAATAAATAAAAAACGTTGAAAAAAAATTAAAAAAAAAAAATTAAAAAAAAATAAAATAACCCAACCAAAAAAATAGCAGAATTCACATTCTTTTCAAATGCACATGGGCCATTGACCAAGATATACCATATTCTGTGCCATAAACAAGTATCAATATATTTGAAAGTGTTCAAGATGTGCAAAGTATGTTATTAATCACAATAGAGTTTAATTAGATCAATTATAGGACAAAACCTGAAGAGGCCCCACATATTTGGTAGTGAAACTATACTCTTCTCTAAAAACTATAGAGCAAAGGGAAAATTAAAGGGGTTTTAGAAAGTCTTTTGAACTGAATGAAAATAAAAACATTAATTCTGGTTCAGCTCTGACATATAAAGAGTGTGAAAGAAGTCACTCTCATCCTCACAACAGAAAAAGCTGAACAAACCCCAAACCATTGACTTTTCTTGGGCTTCTCAGAGAACAGAGATCAAAGGACAAACTGCCGTTCCAAAACTGGGGAGAAAAGCCAATACAGAGAGTCACAGCTGAGGTGTACTTACCTGGAGCAGAGCAGTCATAAACTGGTAGGAATACCCAGGAGGCTGAGTGTGGACTCGTGTGAGTGGGAAAAACTCCTGGCTGTTGCAATCTTGGGGGGAAACTCTAAAGTTTACCTCCAGGAACTCTACCTGACTCTCACGGTTAAAAGTCACAAAATTCCCTTGTGTGACTCTGAAAAGGAAAGGAGAAGATTAATTATTGGGAAATATTCCCAGAGAGGGCTCCATAACAAAGCGCTGCCTTCCAGGGGGTGGAAAAAACTTGATCAGAGTCTTGCCTCAACTTAGATGGAGAAAACGGTCATTCTCCTTTCAACCCCCACTTGCCTTTCTGTCTCATCAAAGCGATGTGAAAGGGAAAGGAGAAACTATACCTCAGAAGAAACACCTGTGACCATCACAGTCTAGAGAAACAGGTCCACTAAAAGACTAAAAAGAACTCCTAAGATTATAAAATGCTTTTCACCCACACATGCTACCACACTGACAGAAATTCAGTATAAAAATGGAGTAACAGCTGAAATAGCAACTAGATACATACACTCTATGAGAAGGAGTCCATAGGAAAGACCTAAAGTCAACAGGGAAGAAAGAAAACAATTATAGTGCTATAGAGCTATATACAGCCTCTGGCACCTACAACCACAGCAGATATGAAACACAGCACAACTCCTAGCAGATTAAAAGAAATCCTCACATTAAAAGCCTATTTAACTCAGTTTCTATTCCTATAAATGTCATGCTTTCAACAAAAAATCACAAGACATGCCAAAAGGCATGTAAAAGCATAGACTCCAAAGAAAAAAGCAAGTATCCAAATCAGACTCAGATACGCAATAGAAGTTGGAATTCACAGGCATGATATTTAAATATTTTTTTTTACATTTAATTTATTTTTGAGAGACAGAGAGAGACAGAGCACAAGTGGGGGAGGGGCAGAGAGCGAGGGAGACACAGAATCCGAAGCAGGCTCCAGGCTCCAAGCTGTCAGCACAGAGCCCGACGCGGGGCTCGAACTCACAAACTGTGAGATCATGACCTGAGCTGAAGTCGGACGCTTAACTGACTGAGCCACCCAGGCGCCCCCTTTTTTTTTTAATTTTTATTTTTTCACAGACGTGAAATTTAAAGCAACAAATTAATATGTTAAGGGCTCTAGTGCAAAAAGTAGACAATATGCAAGCACAGATGAGTAATGTAAACAGGGAGATTAAAACTCCAAAAAAGGTCAAAAGGAAATGCTGGAAATAAAAACCACTGTAACAGGGGCACTTGGTGGCTCAGTCAGTTAAGCATCCAACTCTTGATTTTGACTCAGGTCATGATCTCATATCAGACTCTGCGTTGACAGTGCAGAGCCTGCTTGGGATTCTCTGTCTCCCTCTCTGACCCTCCCTGCTCACTTGCTCTCTCTCAAAAATAAATAAACATTAAAAAAAAGCACTGTAAACAGGAAATGTAGAATGCCTTTAAAATGCTCATTAGTAGACTGGACTCAGCTGAGGAAACGATCAGTGAGTTTGACGATAGGTTAAAAAAACAAAACAAAACAAAACAAAACTTCCCCCAACAGAAATGCAAGAAAGGAAGGAAGGAAGGAGGAAAGGAAGCACAGAAAGGAGGGAGAAAGAAAAAAAGGAAGAACTTTAATAATAAAACCAGATGAATATTAGAAGAAAGGAAAAATACAGACTGATAACTCTCAGGAATATGAATACAAAATTCTAAACTAATCGTTACCAAATCACATCCAACAATGTATAAAAATAATTGTACACCACAAACAGGTGGGATTTATTTCAGGTAAGAAAGGCTAATTTCATAATCAAAAACGAATAAATGTAACCCATCATATCAACAACCTAAAGAAGAAAAACCATGATCATTTCAATTGATGCAGAAAGGGTATTTGATAAAATCCAACACCTACCTATTTTTGATAATAACTCTAAGCAAACGGGAAGTAGGGGGCAATTTTATCAACCTGACGAATACTGTCTACAAAAACCCTGCAGCTAACATTGTATTAAATGGCAAAAAATTGAATGCTTTCGCCCTGAGTTTGGAATTAATGCAAGCGTAGTCATTTTTCACCATTCCTATTACACACGGTACTAACAGTTTCAACTAGTGTAAGGAGACAAGAAAAAAATAAAAAGGTATGTAGATTGAGAAAGAAGAAATGCAGTCTTTCTTCATAGATGACCTAATAGTTTAGGTAGAAAATCCCAAGGAATTTACCAAATAAGTCTTGGAAATAATAAGCAAGTACAACAAAGTCACATGAAACAAGGTTAATGTACAAAAGTCAGTTGGTTTCCCATATGTCAGTAATGAACAGTTGGAATTTAAATTTTAAAATAAATATTATTTAAAAATAGCATCAAAAATTAAAATCCTTAGGTATGAATCTGAACAAATATGTATAGGATCTACATGTGGAAAAATACAAAGCTCTGATGAAAGAAAGCTGTATCTAATCAAATGGAGAGATACTTCGTGTTCATGGATTGTAAGATTCAGTGTTCCTGTATATATTTGGAGACTCCGTAGAAAGATGTATGTACGTTTATAATCATTGTATATTCTTGATGGAATGACCCTTTGTCAGTACATGATGTCCTTTGTCTCTTGTAATAACTTTTTATAAAATCTATTTGGTCCGATATCAATATAGCTACCCCAGGTTTTATTTGCTTTTTGCATGGAACAGAAATAATTCCACTTTATTTTTTAAAATGTTTTATTTATTATTTATTTGTGAGAGTGGGGAAGAGGCAGAGAGAGAGGGAGATACAGAATCCGAAGCAGGCTCCGAGTTCTGAGCTGTCGGCAGACAGCCCAATATGGAGCTCGAACCCACAGAGTGCAAGATCATGACCTGAGCTGAAGTCAGATGCCCAACTGACTGAGCCGCCCAGGTGCCCCTAAATAATTTCACTTTAAACTTAATGTGCGTCTCTCATAGACAACTTAACAGTTAGATTACGTGTTTTGTTTTTTTGTTTTTTTACAATTCTTTCTGCCAATCTGTCTTTTAATTGGTGAGTTCAATCTGTGTACATTTAAAGTAATTACTGATAAGAAAGAACTTATTTCTGTCATTTTACTATTTGCTTTCTATATGTCTTATATCGTTTTTGTTCCTCATTTTCACTATTACTGCCTTCTTTTGTGTTTAACTCATTTATTCCCCTTGTGTCTTTTTTTTTTTTTTTAATTTTTTTTTTTCAACGTTTATTTATTTTTGGGACAGAGAGAGACAGAGCATGAACGGGGGAGGGGCAGAGAGAGAGGGAGACACAGAATCGGAAACAGGCTCCAGGCTCTGAGCCATCAGCCCAGAGCCTGATGCGGGGCTCGAACTCCCGGACCGCGAGATCGTGACCTGGCTGAAGTCGGACGCTTAACCGACTGCGCCACCCAGGCGCCCCCCCTTGTGTCTTTTTTATTTCTTTCTCATTTCCTTTTTCTGTATATATTTCAGTTCTTTTCTTAGCGCTTACCCTAGGTATTACAACTAACATCTTAAGTTTAAAACAATCTAGTTTGAATGAATACCAACTTAAGTGATATACAAAAACTCTACACCTATGCAACTCTGCCCCCCTTATATTGTTATTTTTTTTTTTTTTACAAATTACACTGCTATACATTGTGTTCCCATTAACATAGATTTATAATTGTTTTATGCATGTTCCATTTGAATAACATAGACATAAAAAATGAGTAACGAGTTAGGGGCACCTGGGTGGCTCAGTCAGTTAAGCGTCTGACTCTTGATTTCGGCTCAAGTTCTCATGGTTGGTGGGTTCAAGCCCCATGTCGGGCTCTGCACTGGCAATGCAGAGCCTGCTTGGGAATCTCTCTCTCTCTCTCTCTCTCTCTCGCCTCCTCTCTCTCTCTTTCTCTTTCTCTCCTTCTCTCTCTGCTCCGCCCACTCACTCTTCCTCTCTCTCAAAATGAATAAATAAACCTAAAAAAAGTAACAAGTTAAATATAATACTAGGTTTTATGTTTATCTGTGTAGTTACCTTTACCTGTGTTTTTTGATTTTTCATACGGCTTTATTTTACTCTCTAGCATCCTTTGATTGTAGACTAAAGAATTACCCTTCTTGTAGGGTAGATCTATAAACACGATGAACTCCTTCAGCTTTAGTTTGTCTGAAAATGTATTAATATCTCCTTCATTTAAAAAAAATTTTTTTTAACGTTTATTTATTTTTCAGACAGAGAGACAGAGCATGAACGGGGGAGGGTCAGAGAGAGAGGGAGACACAGAATCTGAAACAGGCTCCAGGCTCTCAGCTGTGAGCACAGAGCCTGACGTGGGGCTCGAACTCACGGACCGCGAGATCATGACCTGAGCCGAAGTCGGCCGCTTAACTGACTGAGCCACCCAGGCGCCCCAATATCTCCTTCATTTTTGAAGAATGGTTTTGCTGTGGCTACAATTCTCCTGACTTCCATGGTTGTCAGTGAGACATTGGCTATTAATTGTCTTGAAGGTCCCTTGTACGTGGTGAATTTTGCCTATTCTACTTCTTTCAAGATTCTCTCTGTCTTCGTTTTTGACAGCGTGATTATAATGTGTCTCAGTGTGGGTCTCTTTCAGCCTATCCTACTTAGAGTTTATTGAGATTTTTGGATGTGTGGACTCATGCCACTCATTATACTGGGGAAATTTAGGGAGATTATTTATTCAAATATGCTTTCTATTTCTCTCTCTCCTCTTCTAGGATTGCCTTTTTGTATATGTTTTTACACTTTACGGCGTCCTTTATCTCCGTAGGTCTGTCCTAGCAAGTACCATATCCAAGTTTTGTCAGGGACAGTTCTAAGAATATTTTTCCTTGCTGGTCCAAATAAATAAAAGCAATACTATCTTGGTCTTTGTAGATTTTCTTTGTATTAGGTCACCCTTCACAGTGCTAAGCCAGGCCATTTACAATCCTACTTTATTTTTTTATTTTTTATTTTTTATTTTTTTTTCAACGTTTATTTATTTTTGGGACAGAGAGAGACAGAGCATGAACGGGGGAGGGGCAGAGAGAGAGGGAGACACAGAATCGGAAACAGGCTCCAGGCTCCGAGCCATCAGCCCAGAGCCCGACGCGGGGCTCGAACTCACGGACCGCGAGATCGTGACCTGGCTGAAGTCGGACGCTTAACCGACTGCGCCACCCAGGCGCCCCTACAATCCTACTTTAGCTTTCACTTCCTGCTTGCATGGAGCCTGTCGACCAGCCAGAGCTGAAAGCTTGTCTTCTCATTTCTTTTCTGAGCCCTGGACATATGTGTAGCCTTCTAGATTTTTTAGTATATTTGTGTTTCCAAACCAGCCGACAAAATTCCTGAAAATTTAACATTTGGCTTACATGAGTTGCTCTTAACTGGCATAAACTGGCTGAAAGACACCCCTGATTTAGTGCTCCCAGGAGTAAAAATGTAAAGAAAGCAGAAGGGAAAGAAATCAAGCAAGGGTATTTTTCAGGCAAACTTCCAGCCTCAGCTTACTCTTGCAGGGATGCCCGGGAGTGGAAATTATGCCGTGGAGATTATTACAGGTTGTAGAAAGGGAACTGGGCTTCCAAATTCCTACGTTAATCAGTTTTTAGCTAAGGGCTGCTTTGGGGATGCAAACTACCAGGCACTTTTGGCTCTCCGCTTATTGCACAAAGGGGATCTGGCAGTCTGAAGGCAGTCTCATCAAGAGAATTGCAAGAATGGGTTCTTTTTTAAAAAAAAAAAAATTTTTTTTTCAACGTTTTTTATTTATTTTTGGGACAGAGAGAGACAGAGAATGAACGGGGGAGGGGCAAGAGAGAGAGGGAGACACAGAATCGGAACCAGGCTCCAGGCTCCGAGCCATCAGCCCAGAGCCCGACGTGGGGCGCGAACTCACGGACCGCGAGATCGTGACCCGGCTGAAGTCGGACGCTTAACCGACTGCGCCACCCAGGCGCCCCACAAAAATTGGTTCTTAGAGACAAAAGGGTAACAAAGCTGGCGGTGGCGGTGGGGGGTGGGGCACATAAATAATAAAAGAGAATTATGGGGACCTGCGTGGAGTGTGGACGTGTTCATAGAGTCCACTCCTTACACAGGTCTGATCCACTTACATCATAGGAATTTCAGTCCATCTTGTTACAGCTTCTTAAAGATGTTGGAAAGGGAAAAAGAAAAGCATTATGATAGGAGAGCTTATAGGATGGGCTGTAGTTCCCACTGCTGTAGCTAATGTTTGTGAATATATGCTGAATTTAAATACAATGAATGACAGTGGGATAAAAATAAAGTTGAAGGGACTGTATAAATTCAGATAAAGACTTCAGGAAAAGATTATGACCGGGAATAAAGAAAACCATTACATAATGATAAAGGGGCCAAGATATCAAGAGAACATAATGATCTTTTTTTTAAAATTAATGCTTATTTATTTTTGAGAGAGAGAGAGAGAGAAAGAGAGAGAGAGACAGAGAGACAGAGCTGAGTGGGAGAGGGGCAGAGAGAGAGAGAGAGGGAGACACAAAATCCGAACCAGGTTCCAGGCTCTGAGCTGTCATCACAGAGGCCGACGCAGGGCTCAAACTCACAAACCATGAGATCGTGACCTGAGCTGAAGTTGGATACTTGCCTGACTGAGCCACCCAGACACCCCATAATAATCTTAAATGTGTAAGTACCTAACAGAGAGCTTCAAAATAAGTGAGGTAAAGCCTTATAGAACTGAAAGGAGAAACCAGGCATTGTCTATAACTGGTTGGAGATTCCAACTCCTTTCCCAGTAATTTGTAGAATACCTACTGTTTTACCTAAGAAAATAAAAATGGGTGTCCACGTAAATAGTTGTATGTGGTTTTTCATAGCGACGTTACTTAAAATAACCCAAGCCTGGAGTATCACAGATGTCCAACAGCAAGTAAATAAAAAAAAAAAAGTGTATAATTGGAGTATGCTTTGACCACAAAATAGCACCGAGTTACTGATACATACAACAGGGTAGATGAACTTCAAAAATGTTATGCTGGGTCAGAGAAGTCAGATAAAAAAGATTACATACTCTATATTTCCATGACACTCTGGAAAAGAGCAAGCAATTATGACAGAAGTGGATGGATGTGGGGGTGCCAGAGCGGGTACCAAGGGGAATGAGGAAATCTTTTTGGTGTGTTGAAATGTCCTGTATTTACGTAATGTCGGTGTTCACATGAGTATATATGTTTTCTATAAACTGTTGAACTGCACACTTAAAATTGATACATTTTATTGAATATAAATTAAACCTCAGTCAAAAGAAAAGCAAACATTCATCCAGAATAGGAAGTAAATCACACAAGGAGGTATTATGTAACCAAGAGTGTTAACAATCACAGCTACACACAATAATAGGGATGAGTATCAAAAACAAAATATCGAGAGAGAAAAGCCAGACCTTGAAGAGTATGCATTTTATGATTTCAATTATATTAAGTTCAAAGCATTGAAATTGAACCTCTGCTGTTGGAGGCTAGAATGGTGTTTACCTTTGAGTGGGTGGTGGGTGGTAATGGGAAGGGATCTGGGATGCTGGTAATGTTCTATTTCCTTTTTTTTTTTTTTCAGAGAGAGAGAGAGAGAAAGAGAAAGAGAGAGAGAGAGAGAGAGAGAGAGAATCTTAAGCAGGCTCAACTCTCAGCATGGAGCCCAACTCAGGGCTCCATCCCACAAGATCCCGTGATCCCATGAGATCATGACCTGAGCTGAAATCAAGAGTCCGATATTTAACCAACTGAGCCACTCAGGCACCCCAATAACGTTCTATTTCTTAATCTGCAGGGTCAAATCCTGGCATAAATCAAAGTATGGTCAAATCGCTATTGAGAAGGCAGAGCAGAAGGAACGTACAAGCATGACTGGTGGAAATGTAACCGCTCCAGAAAACCTCGGTCAATTTCTCCAAAGTTAAGGTAGGGGACCATGTGACCCTGACATCCCACTTCTCGGTATGCATGCTAGAAAAGTGAAACTTACGTTAAATCAAACACTATCCATGTATGTTAATGAGCTAGAGTTTGAATAAAAACTTAAAAAAACAACCTATCCGTGAATATGCGTAGCAGCATTAGTCAAAGCTGCCCATACGTGGAAACAATCCACATGTCTTTCAGAAGGTGAAAGGATAAGCAATCTGTATTATGTCCACACAGTGGCATACTTCTCAGCCCTGAAAAAGAATGAACTATTGACACATGTGATACTACACATAAATTTTAAGAGAATTGTGCTACGTCAAGGTTTTTCAAAATCATGGCTCTTGACTTTTTTGGGGGGCTGTATAATTTGTTGTGGGGCTACTTAACCACATCCCTGGAAAGGCCACCCCAATGCAGAGGAGGCAGTACCCCTCTACCTTTCCAACTTAGTACAACTAAAAATGTCTGTAGACATGGCCAAGTGCCCTGATGGAGAACCACTGTGCCGAGGGAAAGGCCGTAGTCTTAAAATATTACATATTGCATGATTTCATGTATAGGACATTCTGGAAAAGTGAAAGATATAAGAACGGCAATCTGATCGGTGGTTGCTGACGGTTAAAGGTGGGGAGAGAGTCTGAACACAAAGAGGCAAAAGGAGGGTATTCTTCAGAGTGTTGGCATTGTTCTGTATCCACTGATAATTACTGATCTATGCCTGGGTAAATAACAAATACATTATAATAAATATATTATTACTAAATATAGTAAATAGAGTACATAATTTTAAAAAATCGAAGAAATAAAATCGAACCCAACAAAATAAGGACAGTATAAATGGAAAGTCATACTTTGACTTGCCAGTCAAGAGGTGATCTTGGCAGAAGGGTCTTCAGTGAGGGTTGTGAGAGAGGCGAGGATGAGTCAGTTCTGTAGGATGTCTAGTAACTTCAAGTTAAGCAGAGTGAAAGTAGAGGGTCTGCCATTTTGGAAGTGCATCCTAGACTCTTGCTTTATGGGAAGACCGTAGAGGATAAGCAGAGACACAAGCCAATATTCCTAACAAGGTTGCACGCAATGCAGCAGGGAAATGCCCTCCTGCTAGAGAGGGGCATGCCCAGCGTGAGTCCTGGGTAAACCACTGGGCACATTCCCCATGGACTTCCCAGAAGAGTTCATCCTATGCCTATAGAGCACTGTGTGTCCTAACCTCTCTCCGGAGGCTGGTATGAAGCCCCAGTGGGGGACTGTAAGGCAGAGCTCCTGGGTTGGGGGTTACCGAGCTGCTCTTCAGAAGTGCATCTTTATATACTCTCCCCAGAGCCCACAACTCCTATCTCGGGGTTCTCTCCACTGAGCCATCTGGAGTATTTGGATGTCCTGTGCTCTAAGTTTTTTAGTGACTAAAATTGTTCTTGGAGATCCTCTGTTCTGTGATCTGCACAGTAGCCATATCTGTTCCAGGGACGTGCTAAAGGAACCTAAGCTAGGATAGATTATACCAGAGAAATTGAGTTGAGATGACCTTTTCCAAGACCAGGAAGTATGGGCATATCTGGTCTCCTGGGGGCAGAGAATGGTCTCTGGATTGGTTGATTTCCTAGGGTCATCATGTTCTGTTCTCCATTTATTTTGTAGGAAACCACCTGGAGATGGAGAAGACAGATGATATGCAGATTGGAACATGGAACAAGGAGGTGAAAAACAGAGACCGTACCTTGCAGACGATGGAGATGTCAAAGGTCAACTAGATCTTTAGTCCAAAGGTTAGAGGTCAAAATTAGATTGAGTGATGGAACAAGCCAAGTGTGAGGAGAAGTGGGAAATGAATATGTGGCATGGTCCTGATCGGTTTTGCATATAAAATTCCAATTCCAAGAATTCCAAGTCATTGCATAGCCCCAGATTTTATCAGCTTGGGGGAAGCAAATCATCTGGAGATTCAGGGACTGGACAGATGGATCCAGGCTGCAGTTTAAGCTCTCACACTAAGGTCTCCCTGTAGGACATCATCGCATATATCTGTGCAGGTTGGGAACTGCATAATTCCAATGGGTCCGACCACACCACATCTAGTTACACCCCTGGAGTGCTGGGATCAGTTGTGCAATACTCCATGGTCTCTGCAGCTGGATTCCAAGAACGTGAGGAGGTCTGTTACATTTTTTTAGAGATGGCGGGAAATATGAACAGAGGAAGAAGGGGAGGAGGGTAGAGAGAGGGAATGAGGAAGGAAGCCAGACTGAGAGAGAGAGAAAGAGGAGGGGGAGGAGGAGGAGGGGGAGAAGGAGAGAACACTTGAGTAATAGTTATAGTGATCAGATAGTTTATTGTAAAAACTGGACTATTTTATTTTATTTTATTTTATTTTATTTTATTTTATTTTAGTAGGCTCCACACTCAACATGGGGCTTGAACTTACAACTCTGAGGTCAAGAGTTGTATGCTGTATGGACTGAGCCAGCCAGGTGCCCCAAAGGTGGGATAGTTTTGAAACTATAGCAGAAGCTATAGCTACACAAGAGCCATTAAAATTGGACACAGTAATCATATGTTCACCCCAGGAATAGGGCATATGTCCCTGGGCTTCATTTGGTCCGGATGAGATTCCGTCTGCTACTTCTAATCACAGAGGGCTATGGAGTGTCGCCCACAGAGGCAGCAGAGGGCATCTGGGAAGCATTGTAGGGACTTGGGGATCCAGCTCTAGCCTTTCTGCACAGCAAGAAAGCAAGCAATCGGGCAAGGCTTCTCAAAGTCTGATGCCCCAAATATGCTTTCTTAATTGTCTTGCCTAGGCCCAACCTCAAGTGCGTTCCCTTCTCCGTCCCTGGAATGAAAACAGCCTTACTGGGACGTGTTGGTGATATCTTGCCTTCTCTCCTCTTTCCTGATGTTTTAGTAACTAGGCTTTATAACCGGCAAACAGGTTCGCTCTTAATGACTTAATCATTTCAGGGCTGTTTTGGCTTACCATACTTGCCCCTATGTGATTATCAGGACTGTCTTTAGTTACACGTCGACCAAATATGGTTGTGATTTAATGTGACCCTTGCACACAGCATTATATGAAACGTATGTCAGCTAACTGGCGTATCCCAGGGGTTGCCCTGTTTTACTGACGAATACGCTATCAGTCTCAGGCTGTATGAGATTTGAGGGGCCCATTGAAATCACGTGTGAGGTTGTGAACAAACCAGCATAATATAAGTGTGCGTGGTCACCTGGAGAGCTGGTTAAACCACATTGCTGAGCCCTGCCCTCAGAGTTTCTGCTTCAGTAGGTCTGACGAGGGACATAAGGCTTTGCATTTCTTCTTCTTTTTTTAAATGTTTATATTATTTATTTTTTGAGACACACGGACGCACACACACAGAGCACAAACATGAGCGGCGGGGGGGGGAGGGGGTAGAGATGGCGGGCTCTCTGGCTCTGAGCTGACAGCAGAGAACCTGACTCGGGGCTTGAACTCATGAACCGTGAGATCATGACCTGAGCCGATGTGGGTCGCTTAACCCACTGAGCCACCCAGGCACTCCAGGGCTTTGCATTTCTTTCAAGTTTCCATGTGATACTGACGCACTGTTCCAGAGACCACAGTTTGAGAACCACTGTCTGAAAATTACTGATATGAGGGGCGCCTTGGTGGCTCGGCCGGTTAAGCATCCGAACCTTGATTTCGGCTCAGGTCATGATCTCAGCGTTTGTGAGATCAAGCCCCACATCGGGCTCCGTGCTGATAACATAGAGCCCATTTGGGATTCTCTCTCTCCCGCTCTCTCTCTTTCTTCCCCTCCCGGGCTTGCTCTCGCTCTCTCGAAATAAATAAACATTTGTAAACAATCAAAAAAAAAATAAAATTACTGATTTGACAATGATGTAACTTAACGAGTACCATCACTGCAATTTCTTTCCTGGTTTGAAAATGTTGGCAGTCATTATTTTTAGAGCTAGCCAACTAAATGACAAATTGGGCTTATTATTATATTGAACACACCGCCCACTTGGTAGGGGCACTGGCATTCTCCAAATTCGTGCTCGTTCTGCCAAGGTTGCCTCCTGAGTGAAATAAACAGCTGAATAAGGCACATTCAGGTTAACACCGATCTGTACTAAGAATTTACACTAAGCCAGGCGCCGTGTCATAAACCGAAAAAGAGGCAAGATGCACTGTGCTCTTAGGAAAACGTATACAGCCTACACCTTAGGGCTCCTTCTGAGCATCACACTAGTAAAACCTTCACTCAGCGGATGGGATTCGAACTAGAGACGGGAGGAAATCAAGGCATGACTAACTATCACGGGATCGAAGAGCTTGAGAACAGTTGGTAACTGTCTCGGGTTGACATGGTGGTAAAGGGGACAGAGTAGCATATAGACAATGGAGCCCCAGTGAATTGTATCGTCCTATTTAGACAAGCCGGGTTCAGACAGAAGAAACGCGGATGGCACAGATATAAACGTTCGGTGATCCCCTAACTCTGCCCATATAGAAGGGTCTTCCCTAGCCTGTGGCGGATAAAGCCCTATAGGAGAGCTGGGTTCATTTCAGCGGCATCGGCTGGTGCGGGCAATTATTTTTGTTCAATAAACTAATACATCCCGTTCCTCCCCGGGTTCCTGAAGATTTCTCATCACACCGTTATCTGAGCCTGTCGGTGTACTATTTACAATCAGTTTGTCGCTGTTCTGCGCGCTTGTTAAAGCTTGGTGGAGTGAGTTCCCATGAGAACGTCTCCCTAAGCAATTACATATTCTAAAGTGCTTCGGAAATTGAGTTCCCAGGCCCGTGGGGCTGAGGACCAGATTCTAGAACGTGCTGCCCTGGCTGAGGGTGCGGGAGTGGAAGGCGACTCGGCGGCCGGCCTGCAGACCGAGAGTGTCCCAGCCCTGCCTCATGCTTCTGTGAAAATGAAACCCTGTTTGTAACTAGAAAGACGCAGACACAACTAGCGATCCACATCGTAATGGATGTTTACAAGGAAGTGATACGGGGGCTCAGAGGAGAAGATTCCATTGGCTCTGAGCGTCTGCAAAGACTTCACGTAGAAACTGCCACTTGAGATATACCTACAACGATACAGCAGTTTTCTACATGGCAAAAATGGAGTGGGTACGTGTCCGGACAGAAGGAAGAGCTGGGCTCCGATATTCCTTTTGTAGAGAGAAATCGTGCTTGGGTAGGTACAATGGTTGTTCGGTCGATGATGTACTATGTTCTGGAGAAGTGGGGAAGCCTTCCCCGTGAGGGCTACTGGTTTGATCCTGAACGATGCCCAGGGGCCTTTCGGAATACCTGTGTCTTCCCTTGGTCAGTCCTCAAAACAGCGTGGCCTGGGGAGAAGCAGAAAAGCAGAATCTAGTAGAAAGCAAGAAATACACAACTCAGCTGACTCGTTAAGGAAATGGCAGCCATTGCCCAGGAAGTAGATGTAGCAGGAATGATTTTGACCAGGGGCAAAATCAGATGTGAACTTGTATTTCTAACTACAGGATGGCAGGTGTGAGGATAGGTCCCGGGGAGATTTGTGTCAATTCGGGGAAAGAACCAAGTCGTTCACGGAATTCCTTTGGCTCGGTTCTTAAGAGATTTGGGAATCTCAGCTTGGGTTTGCTTTGAAACCAGGATGTGAGGTCTGGGATTTAGCGGAAGGAACCGCTCTCAGACTGGCTGAAATTCTTAAATTCCTAAAAGATCTTCTGAACATCTTCCTCGGTTTCTTCAATCATCTTTAGAGGGAAATACTGTAGACCAAGAACCGAGAATCTATCTTCTGAAGTCAGACCATGTGGGTTCAAAACCTTGTTCTACCACTTGTTAAGCCGTGCATACTTGGACGATTTCCGTACCTTCCCTGAGCCTCGGTTTCCTCACCTACAAAACGGGATCATAATAATGCCTGCCTCAAGGAGTCATTGAATGCATTAGGGTAATCTGTGTCTGGCATAGAGTTGTTATTACTTCAGGAAGAGGGAAGATGGCCAGGGTGATACTGACAGGCTGTGAGACTTGGAACAATTAGAAGTGGAGATTCTACAAGAGCTGATGGGAAGCCAAGAGAACATACGGTTGCAGACTCTTGCCTTGCAGGTGGTGAGACAGAGGCAAGGATCGGGGAGATTCTTAATTGCTGGGTGAGGACCAGGACTATAGTGCTGGGTATGGCTCTCGTAACTGCTCAGTACCCATTTTGTTGAAAGATCTCCCCTTCTAGAAAAGTCCCTGAGTTTCTGAGCACTACAGTGCAGACCACAACTGTGCAGATTGACATCCTGAAAACTCATGACCCCTGGCTTTTTCCTTTTTAGCTTCTCTTCAGTGCTACCTTCAGACTGTCACCTCTCACCCCCATCCACCCTGTGCAGACAATTGTGTTTCTGACATCTATTTCACAGAAAACAATCATTCGAGCCATGGATGCTCTCACTTTATGCCCTTTCTTTTTTCTTTTTATATTTTTATATTTTTTAACATTTATTTATTGTTGAGAGACAGAGACAGAGCATGAGCAGGGGAGGGGCAGAGAGAGAGGGAGACACAGGATCCGAAGCAGTCTCCGGGCTCTGAGCTGTCAGCACAGAGCCCAACGTGGGGCTCGAATCCACGAACCGCGAGATCATGACCTGAGACGAAGTTGGATGCTCAACTGACTGAGCCATCCAGGCCCCCCAACTTTATGCCCTTTCTGTAAACCACTCTGCATTGACTGTACTCTTCACTTCTTCTCGCTTTGCCTCCCTTGACCTTCTGAGCTTTTGCGCTCTTTTCCATGAAGGACAGAAGCACACACAGGGTCAAATGCAGGGGTGAGGGCTTAAAATCTAAACAGCAACTGTTGGGTTTAGTGACATGGAGGTCTTCAATCAGTACCCAATTCCCCACATCTTATTCATTCTTCCACCAATGGTGGCTTTTGCCAAACTTCTGGGATTCCCTTTGCCATGTAACAAATACTTTGTCACCATCATAGCTGACCCCTCGGAAGCATTGACACTGTGGACCGCTCTGGCTTCTCCAAAGCTCTCTTCCCTCCCCATCGCTTCTGTTTTGCTTCTTACTTCTCTGGCTTCTCATTCTCTAATCCCTTTGCCTGCCTCTTTGTCCACTCCTTAAATGCTCATCTTCCCCCGGACCTTCCCCACCTCTCTCCTTTCCGCACCGTACAAAATAGACATGGCTGGATTTACCACCCACACCAGGATGACGTCTACATTCAAATGTCAAGCTTGGCCCTCTCTTTAATTCAAGACTAACCACTAGATAGTCCTGCATTGGTGCTGCAACATTGCCACGTGAGTGGCTCAAATCCATATTTCTATCTGAACTCTGTATCCCCAATATTCTTCTCTGGGGAATGATACCTCCATCTAGCCAGGTGCTCAGTCAGAGGGAAAAAATAAGCCTGGGGATTATTTTAGTGTCTTCCCTTTGCCTTAGGTTCCACATCCGCTCATGTTCCTGCTTTTCCAGATTGGGAATGTCTTCATATCCTCTTGTCCTTCCAATCCCACCATGAGGTCCTCATCCATACGATGGGCTCTCATAATGGGTTTTCGCCCCCATCTCTTTCCTCGGTAGTGGCCGTCAGTAATCCACCTTTACCTTCTTCCCAAGTACTCTTTGCAAACACAGGTTGGATCCTCTCCCTTCCCATGCAAATGCCCAGTGGCTCCCTGTGGCTCACCTACATGATGAAATGTCCATTCCTTTGCAGAGTAGACTCTGTCAAGCCTTTTGATTTGATTCTTGCCTCCTTGGGTAGTTTTAATTCTTGTCCCCTTGCCCAAAATGTTACAGTTCGGGAGTAAGGTAGTCTTATAGATTCTTAGAGACAATGTACTCCTGCCAATCTTTGGACTTTTGTGCATTAATTTTCTTTCCCCAGAATGGTATTTACTCTCCATTCTACAGGCCTGCTGGCCGAGTACCTGGGTCTTTATATGCTTCCTCCGAAGGCTCCTCTGTGCTCACCGGAGAAAGCTTACGATTATCCTCCGTCTTTCTTTCTGCTACATTTCAGAAATTCTCAAAAGAATGAAAATGCCTTACTTATTTTAAATGCATGCATGAAGCGCCTCGTTCAACAGTGCCTATGCTGATGCCAAGAGGGCTCTTTGAACTCAAACCCAGCTCAGGACACCACACCTGAAACTTCAATAAAGTTTAAACAGCAAATGAATGCAATCTGGTGCCACTGGTTGGCGTGTCCGGGGCTTACCAAGTCAGTGTGTGTGGGGGCTCTAAAATACAGATTCCAGGGATTTCTGAGTTAGAACCCAAGACACAGATTTCTAACAGGCTCCCCAGCTCGTTCTAATGCAGCCACAGAAAACATTTGGGAGTCACTAATGCAAACCGTCTTAGGTGCATGAACGCTGTTCTCTGACTCTGGAAGATACCCAGTTCTCAGCTTCCTCAGGTAAAAAAAACCTGCTTTTGTTTCTAGCACCAAGATTCGATGATGTCACAGACACGCTGAACTGGCAATGTTGCAACTGTCCCCAGGCATTTAACCACTGTGAGCACTCACGCATCCACAATTTGATGAGTATTCCTGCACATTCACATTCTGGGCCTCTCTCTGTATGCCATGCAGTATTGGGATGGCCCAGCAGATGGCAATGTGGCCTCAGGAAATGACGTTTCGGGCCGGGCTGGGGGCGGGGGGGGGGGGGGGGGGGGGAAGGGGGATGATTCATGGGCATGACCGCGAGGTGGCAGCATTGCACGGTCTTCCGATTTAAGGGAAGGCTGGAAATTCTGTTTTCACGGTCGAAAAGTCTCATATCCCTAATTGATTTCCAAGCACGCATTACCTTCTCAGGACGCTAAAAGTGATCGTTTCAAAAGCTGCATCCACTGCGTGAGTTGCGTTGTTTCAGATCAAACGGTATGTCCTTGGTCGGATAGTACCTGGAATGTAGACAGAAGTCTTTGTTGCTTTGTTTTCATAGAATGGCCCAGTACATCTTAATCCATCATTAGCGACTTAAGGTGGAGGCTGGAAGCAGGTTTGGAAAGGTTTTGTGAGGTTTGGAAGGATCTGTAAGGCACAGGGGTGTGGCGAAATCCATTCCCCAGGGTGTTACCACATGCAGAGGTCTGAGGACCACAGGAGTTAGAAGCCTCCTGTAAAGCAGGCAAGACTGTGTGGGCTCAGTCAGCCCTACCCCAGCCTCCAGTTTTCAAGATCTGTCTTTTTGTTTTTGTTTTTGTTTTAATTTTAGTGTGGAGTCTCTCAATTCTCCCGTGTTGGCAACGAATTCAAATAATTTACAGCCAGACAAACAAAATACAGCCGTGAGCCAAGTTCAACCTTTGCCTGCCAGCCTGTGTTCCTGGAAGGGTTAAGAAGGGCAGGAGTGAGGCTCCAAGGTGTCAGAAAGGGACAATGGGGCCAGGACCACCACCACATTTCACTTCAGGCTTTCCCCCCAAGGAGAAGCATGTTTAAATAATCTCCAGAACACTCGCCACTAACAGAGAATGCAGGTTTCTGTGAAAGTGTGGTTTTCTTCAAAGACAGTCCCCAGAAGATGGAGTTACTATGTGAATTTTTTAAATAGTGTTGTTAGAACTGCTCCCTTAGGTTATTTTTGCTGGCTTTATTGGCAGGAAAATCATGCGCCTACTTGTGCCATAGAAATATTTTCATAAATAATAATCGCCATAATATTTCTATGTGACATTTAATTTTTGTGTATATTGGAAATTTATTTGTTATTTCTACTGATTATGAAAGTCATACATGCCCTTTGGGAGCAGCGAGTGGGGGGACCTCAAACACGATACAAATGCTTTATAAGTCATAAAAAGTAGAAAAATCAATGTCCCCTCACAACGCTCCCCTCCCCCTACATCACGGTAACAGCCTTGTGTGTGTTTTCACAGACTTTTTCTATGCGTCTCAAAATGTCAATAAGAGACAAATACATAAATCTAAGTATTTATAATTTGTGTTACTACACAGTGTGACACTGGTTTGAAGTCCACGTCTTCACGCAATAATATTATTTGAAGAATGGGTTAATATATTGATTGGGGGGGCGCCGGGTGGCTCAGTCGGTTAAGCGGCCGACTTCGGCTCAGGTCGTGATCTCTCGGTCCGTGAGTTCGAGCCCCGCGTCGGGTTCTGTGCTGACAGCTCAGAGCCTGGAGCCTGTTTCGGATTCTGTGTCTCCCTCTCTCTGACCCTCCCGTGTTCATGCCCTGTCTCTCCCTGTCTCAAAATAAATAAAAACATTAAAAAATGTATATATATTGATTGGGTTCTTCTTGGAAGATGCCATCCATAACAGACAGAACAAACCTGTGTTCAAATCCTAACCTTATTTCTGTCTCTAATGGAAACATTTCTGGTTTTTTCACAATTAAACATAAGGCTGGTTTGGATTTAGTATATGTAATATTTTTATTGCTTTGGGAAAGTATTCACCTGCTTCTATTTTTAAAAAAGGATCAATTTTATTATTAAATCATGGATAGACATCAGCTCTTATTAAAATGCCATCTTGATGTCTACTGAGATATTGACCTTACAATATGGTTATTTGAATAGATTTTCTTTTAATGCTCTATCCTTGTACCTTGGTGCAAACTTTACTTACTGTAGCATATTTTTCTTGTGATCTTCTACATGATTCTCTTTTGTAGGATATGTGATTGGCCTGTGGTTTTCTTTTCCTACAGTTTTTATGCAGGTTTCCTGAGACTTGGTTTTATTGTTATGCTGGTCTTACAAAAATGATTTTGAATGTGTTTTTTACTTTCTCTGGAATATTTATAGTAGTGTCAACATAATCTTTTATTTGATAATGTGATAGAAAGTTATATTGTTGGGCCTGGTATTTTTTAAGATGAAGCTTTTCGACAGATTTCTTAGATTACGTTCATTTTAAAGCCAACTCCCTTTCCACTCTCGTAATTCTACTATGTGGCTAGGATTGAGATCTCTATCTCTTCTTGGGTCAGTTTTAATAATGTATATATTTATTTAAAACATCTGTATCTGCTGATATGTGTATGTTATGTCTATATATGTATTTATGTTTAGTTTAGTTACTTTTTTTGCATACTGCTGAATGTATGTATGTGTATATATTCTTTTCCAAGTCAGATTTGTCAGGGAAAATCTAGTTCCAAAAATAGAACCAGCTCTGGGATTGATTTATCATTTTTTACTACTTTCTTACTTTGTCTTTGGCCTTATTAAAATTTTCTTTCTGCTTTCCTTATGTTAATTTTTGCCTTTTTATTACTCAGTTGGATATTCGCTTTTGGATTTCCTTTACTTTTTCACTGTCATATTTACTACTGTAAACGTGTAATATAAATTTGTCTTTGTACACAAATTTAGCCAATCTCTAAATATTTCATATTTGTTTGAGGTTCCCTATTCTTTTTTTTTTTAAATAATTTTTTTTAACGTTTATTTATTTTTGAGACAGAGAGAGACAAAGCATGAATGGGGGAGGGGCAGAGAGAGAGGGAGACACAGAATCAGAAGCAGCCTCCAGGCTCCGAGCCGTCAGCCCAGAGCGCGACGCCCGACGCGGGGCTCAAACTCACAGACAGCAAGATCGTGACCTGAGCTGAAGTCGGATGCTTAACCGACTGAGCCACCCAGGCGCCCCCACTATTCATATTTTTAATAATCTAAGATAAAAACCGAGTTTTATTTTTTATTTATTTTTTTTACTTTTTTAAAATGTTTATTTTTGAGAGAGACAGAGCGCAAGCCAGGGAGGGACAGAGAGAGAGGGAGACACAGAATCCGCAGCAGGCTCCAGGCTCTGAGCTGTCAGCACAGAACCCAATGCGGGGCTTGAACTCACAAGCTGTGAGACCATGATCTGAGCCAAAGTCGGCTGCTTAATCGACTGAGCCACCCAGGTGCCCCAAGACCAAGTTTTAAAATTATTGGTTCAAAATAGTGTGTTAGGTTTTTAAAATTTTTATTTATTTATTTATTTTTAATTATTTTTGAGATAGAGAGAATGGGAGAGGCAGAGAGAGAGAGAAACAGAGAATCCCAAGCAGGATCCATGCTGTCATCACAGAGCTTGATGCAGGACTTGAACTCATAAACTATGAGATCATGACATGGAGAAATCAAGAGTCAGATGCTTCATCGACTGAACCACCCAGGCACCCTAAAAATTTTACTATAGTTCTTTATTACTGAGATAATTTATTGTGCAATTATATATTTTAGAATTTTTATTGCCTAGTATAGTTAATTTTTATAAATGTTTCATGGATATGTTGAAAACAAGATATATTTTATGTTTTCTTTGTAGTACTTTACTGTGTTTTGTGTTATATATATGTGTGTGTGTGTGTTTGTGTGTGTATGTGTGTATATATATATATATATTTATATATATATGAATAAATAAATATATAACCATTGTTTTTTGTTTTTTTTTTTTTACTTATTTCTCCTTTTATTTATATCCTGTAGATTTTGCTTCAGTAGTGTGGTATTTTATACTTTGGTACATAAAGATTTGTGATCATTATACTTGCATTATATATTATATACTTTATCATTATAAAATACACTTTCAATGTTTACTTTTCCTCATCTGGTAATAAATTGATATCATTTCTTTCTTTTAGTTTTATTTTTTTAAGCCTTTACCTTGGAATCTCTGCTGATTGTTATGTTTTCAACTTTCTTATCCATCTCAATTGACCTGTATTTCTTGTATGACTTAAATATTTAAGTTTTAAATGTGGAAATAACCTGAAAGATTTAAAAAAGTGTTCATCACTGTTTTCCTTAGGATTTAACAGGTCCTTTTGATCTAAATCAAGCAGAGTATTGCATAAGTATATATTCATTAATGACCCAGGGAAATGACGTTCAGGGCTAAACAGCTAAAGTATACCTGGGCATTAATTCTACTAAGGAAATCACTGCTGTCACTGCTATTTACCCCATTTGCAGGAAGTTCCCAGAAAGAGAGAAATAGATAAGAGCTCCCCTGCTTCTTTTTCTTTTTCTTTCTTCTTTTTCTTGGGTCATTAGCTCTTGAATTAAAGCACAGCAAGGAGCATCTGCTGACAGCCTAAATCATGGGCCTATACCCAGATTGTAAGTGGGAAAGAGGATATTTATTTCCATCCTTTATAGTTGGAAGGTCTCTCCTACCCATTAAGATTGATAAGGTGAAGAATTCTTTACACATACAAAGCAGCTCAGATTCTAGAAAGCCAAAAATGAGACAAATGTACACTGCTATTCTTCTAGTAGTTACCTTTGTAATTAAAAAAGGACATACCTAAATCTCTATTTCTTGCTTAATGCCTTTAAACTGTCCTTACTGATGATCTGTTATGAAATACGATGAAATTAACACATGGTCCTTTTTTCTCATTTCTTTTTACTTCTTCTACATCCTAATATTTATGAACTATATTCTTTTACATTGTCAACACTTAAAATGTTGTCATTTTGTTCTATAATTTTAATTCCCTTAAGTTATCCAATGAGTGGAAAAAAAGTATTCATTTTGTATTATACTATAAGAAGTCAAGGATGCATATTATAACCACTAGTTTTAACACCAAATAATTGGAAAATAAACCAGCAGAGAGGAGAATAACATAATAAAGAAATAATTCATCCAAAAAAAAAAAAAAGCAATAGAGGAAGAAACAAGGGCCACAGAATAAGTGGAATTCATAGCTGGCTTGTTTAAAGGATTATTACTAAGTGATAAGAAAAAAAAAAGACCCAACAGAAAAATGTGCAAGAAGTTTGAATAGGTGCATCTCCAAAGACAATATCCATATGGCTGATAAGCATGTGTAAGGAAAGTCAATCCCACAATGGAATAAAACCACAGAGGAAACACCAGTATAAACACACCAAAATAGTTAAAATTCAAATGCCATCAGTGTCACATATTTGCAAAAATATGGAGCAATGAAAACTCTTATTCTCTTCTGTAGGGGGTGGAAATTAGCACCTTCTAAAACCTGACATATCCTCTGACCTGCCATTTACTACTATGTATATTCCCTATAGACATGCATTATTTGTGCACCAAAGACCTACCCAAGAAGTCTGCGGCATCATTATTCATAAAAGCCTCAAACTGGAAATAATTCAAATGTCCATCCACAGTAGAATAAGGAAATGTTGGTGTATACCGTGCATACCACACATTAGTGGAAACAAATTAACTACATCCAAATGCAAAAACTTGAATGAATCTCACAAACATGATGTTTAATTACAAAATTAAAAAGTATATACACTGTGGATTCTTTAAGATGAAGTTCAAAAGCTGACAAAACTAATCAATGCTAGCAATCGAGGGAGTGTGTATAAGAGGGTTAAGAGGGAGCACGAGAGAGGCTTGGTGGGAGGATTCATGTTCTATATCTTGGTTTGGGTTCTAACTACCTGGATATTGTATTGACTATGGCGTATAAAGTCTCCCCAAAACTTAGTGGCTTAAAACAATAATAATCATTTGTTAACTCATAGTTTCCGTGGATCAGGACTTCAGAGATGGCACAGGTGGGTAGTGTGATTCTGCCTCATGATGTCTGGGGCCTTAGCTGGAAGGCTTAAAACCTGAGACCTGAATCACCTGCAGTCTTGACAGAGGCAAGAGATTTCACTCCCAAGGTGACACACTCAGAGAGCTGGCAGGTTGGTGCTGGTATAGTCTTCCCTCTACAAAGGGTTGCCTGAGTGTCCTTGCAGATTTCTGCTGCCTTCTTCCAGAGTGAGAAATCCGGAGGCCCAGATGGAAGCCGCCATATTTTTTATGACCTAGCCTTGGAAGTCACACGATGTCCCCCGCAAAGTATCCTATTGGTCACACAGACCAGGCACAATTCAGTACAGAAGAGAAGACTCAAGAGCATGAATGCCAGGAGGCATAGCATTGAGGCTGCTCACCAGCACTGGGGGCGTTCACTTCCGCACTTCCCTGTAGAGATGCTGTGCCTCAATAAAATGTGTACTCCAAATACGTTTTTATCAACATTGTTTAGAAAATAGTACCAATGATGGGGCGCCTGGGGGGGCTCAGTATGTTAAGTGTCTGACTTTGGCTCAGATCATAACCTCACAGCTCTTGAGTTCGAGCTCCGTGTTGGGCTCTGTGCTGACAGCTCAGAGCCTGAAGCCTGCTTCCGATTCTGTGTCTCCCTTTCCCTCTCTCTGCCCCTCCCGTGCTCCCACTCTGTCTCTCTCTCTCTGTCTCAAAAATAAATACACATTGGGGCGCCTGGGTGGCGCAGTCGGTTAAGCGTCCGACTTCAGCCAGGTCACGATCTCGCGATCCGTGAGTTCGAGCCCCGCGTCGGGCTCTGGGCTGATGGCTCAGAGCCTGGAGCCTGTTTCCAATTCTGTGTCTCCCTCTCTCTCTGCCCCTCCCCCGTTCATGCTCTGTCTCTCTCTGTCCCAAAAATAAATAAACGTTGAAAAAAAAAATTAAAAAATAAATAAATAAATAAATACACATTAAAAAAAAAAAAAAGAAAAGAATACCAATGAGATATTCTAAGAAGATAAGTCCCTTTCTTAGATGTTTTCATTATTAACCATGATAAAGTGAACCGACATGAACTCTATAATCATCCTAAGCCCTTCAATATAATAATACAGGGATAAAAATAGTACCTACCTCATACGGATCTTCTGACGATTAAATAAATGATCAGTCTTACTAGGTAATGAAAGCATGACAACGCCAATGCTGTATTGATAAAGGAGGAAAAACATAAGGGCATGCAGAGCATATTTTAAACATTGTGATCACATGATGGTCAACTCTTAATATTTTTAAGAATTTTTAAATGCACGACTGTTTCTGAAAATAGAAGCAAAATCAGCATGGCATTACCAAGATAACAAAACCTAAATAAGGCAATGGAAGTTAAAAACACATGAAAATTTTGTCAACATTTTATCTGGAATAAAGTTTTTAACCCGACAGTTCCTCCCCATAACACTCAGCTGTCATATCTCCATGGTGCTTTCTGGTTTGTAAATTTCTTTCGCCTTTACCTCATTGTCCTCACAAATATTCACAGAGTCAGACAAATAAGTGTGGTTCTCATTTTACTAAGGAAGTAGATGATCAAGGAAATGAATAATTTGTTGACTGTCACATAGGTGGGAAGCCACTGAGCCCGGACTCTATTTGATATATATTTTTTAATTGAAGTGTTCTGTTAGTTTCAGGTGTACAATATAGTGATTCAACATATTGATACATCGTTCAGTGCTCATCATGAGACGTGTACTCTTAATCCTCTGTATTTCCCAATTTTAACATACTGCCTTCAGTAGAACAAGGCCAATTTAGACTTAAATTGTCCCAAAAGTTAAGTGTACGTTCCAAATGCTGTGTATAAGAAAGGCGCCAAATGTGCAGAGCATCTTAGAAAGATTTTAGGTAAAGTTCATAAGCACTGGCAGTGCTGCTTGGAATAATCCAGGACGATTCCGTTCCCAAAAGCTTTTGAAGTTCAGCTTTATCTGGTAAATTTCGGGGAAGGGAGGCTGAAGGGTCAACTTTAAAATGCTGGCAGTTGACAAATTATATTTGAGTTGACTTCAATGAGACGAAGATTATGATTCTCTACACCTATCATTTCACGCTTGTAGACTAGGTAAACGTGATAATTCTCGGCTCTTTTAGCCCACTAGAAAACGGTATGCTCTTAAATTGAAGCGAGCAATCCTCTCAGACCTTGCAGAAAGTCTAGGCTAAGGAAGATATTTGTTACGTCTCACTCTTGAACTTCGTGCAAGACTTCATCTTTGCCTTCAAAATTGTATGTTTCACCTTCTCTACTTCTCAGTTTTTTCTGATTTGCCCAAACCACGCAGAGATTTCTGCATCCACAGAACCAAGCAAGTCCCAACTATGTTTACATTCTTTGCTGCATATTTCTTTACCCAACAGCGCCTCGGCTCTGAAGAGTGTTCAAGAGTAAACACGATTCTTTATACAGGCTTGAAGAAGAGGTCACCCAGGCAAATATCATGTGACTCCAAGCCTTTGAAAGCTAATATTTAGCAACCTCTTGTGTCCTTCACTTTCAAAATATTTGTCTCTGGAAATAATGTGAGAACGAGTTTGTCAAGGGGAAGTCAAAGTGGACAAAACCCAATACTCAAATGTTTCCCGCTCTCTGTGTCCGAGCCTCGGACAGATCAAAGTGAGTACCTACATCACCTGTGGTTGTCTGCAACAATAAAGCCTGTAACCCGAGATTCAAACTCTACACCTCAGTTACCCTTGGGGGGAAGACAATGTAGGGCTTTAGTTCAGGGAATTTTAAAAATTATTTGGGATAAAAACAATTATGTGTTACCAAGACAAGGGTGGACATTGCCAAATTTAAAGCTATTTTCAATTTGGGGGTTTTAAATTCAATATTTTTAAAGTAAAAAAAAACCTTGGGTGATAATAAAAATTAACCCTTGCTATCATTTTTTGTTGTTGTTGTTTTTTAGTAAATAAACATTGATTCTTGGTGGTTTGGGTTAAATGAAACATCAACTTTATAGTTACATCAAATTTCTTTAAAAATTTTTTAGGTTTATTTATTTTGAGAGAAAGAGACAGTGTGAGCAGAGGAGTGACAGAGAGAGAGGGACACACACACACACAGAATCCAAAGCAGCTATCAGCACTCTGAGCTATCAGCACAGAGCCCAATGTGGGGTTCAAACCCACAAACCCCAAGATCACGATCTGAGTCAAAGTAGGAGGCTCAACTGACTGAGCCACCCAGGCCCCCCTACATCAAATTTCAAATAACTTTTAAAAAGGGATGATAAGGTAAGTCAATAGGACACATTCTTTGTAGCAAATTTGAAAGATTTGTTAACAAATTATTAAAGTCCTGAAGGGTTGACAGGTTCAAGATCGTAACCAGATACAGACACGTGTCTTTACTTTGAGTCTTTACTCTGAAGGGTTAAATGAATTCAAACCGATGTTTACGAGTATTCCTGACCGTGAAGAACCAAATGTCAGTCACATATTTAAAAGGAGACTTAAAGCGATCATTCCAAATTTAATACGAGTTTAAAAGCGAAACACAGGGGCGCCTGGGTGGCGCAGTCGGTTAAGCGTCCGACTTCAGCCAGGTCACGATCTCGCGGTCCGTGAGTTCGAGCCCCGCGTCGGGCTCTGGGCTGATGGCTCAGAGCCTGGAGCCTGTTTCCGATTCTGTGTCTCCCTCTCTCTCTGCCCCTCCCCCGTTCATGCTCTGTCTCTCTCTGTCCCAAAAATAAATAAACGTTGAAAAAAAAATTTAAAAAAAAAAACAAAAAGAACGAAACACAAAACTCACCTAAATAGGTAGCTGTTAATATTGCCACTAGAGATACGAGCCCTAAAGTAGTATTTGCAACTCGATTAGCCACAATCATTCATTCATTCAACAGAGCTTTAATGGGTACCTTCTATATGTCAGGTGCCGTGCAGGGATTAGGTAGAATGCTGCATAGGCAGACAGAGTCCCTTTTCTCGGGGAGTTGGGAAAAATAAATCAGCAGAAAACCGTAAGGCAGAGAGTTAAGTCCACGAGAAGAGAAGTTTGCAGCAGGCAAGACACAATCCATCCTGCAGAGTCAAGGGAGTGGTATACCAGTAGGATATTCAGACCACAGGCTGTTAGGAAGTGGCCAAGTGAAGGGGAAAGTGTTTCCATGCTTCATTTCCTTCTCCAGGGGGATGGACGACAACTTCACCGTGAAGTTCCATGAAGTGGTAAAGAGATGTCCTCTTAGAGAAAAGCTGGACACTGATACACCTGCTTTAGGTCAAGAGGCATGCTCGGGCCTCAGCGAGAGGAGCGAGCACAGTGAGAGAGGCAGCCAGGTACTAAAATGCCTGGGGTCATCTGTATCCTCTGAGGCTCTCTCCAGGGCTGGAAAATAGGCTGTATTTCAGGCACCTGTGTCCAAAGGGGGTTGGGGAGTTCAGTCTCATTCATGCTGTTGGTGATACAATGCTGTGGACAGGGAAGTGAGTTCGTCTCGGCCTCGGTGAAATTCAGCAAGGGGTAGGGGCCCGTTGAGTGGGGTGCACCCGGCAACTGCGAGACGGGAAGGACTCACTGTAGGGAGAAGGCAGAAAGTTCTAGATACATGCAGAGGAGGTTATCCAGAGCCACGCAGATGGCCACCGTAAGAGATAACCTGATCGGGAATTTCAGTGGATTCCTCAGTCTAGCCCAGGAGAGAGCCAGCTACCAAGGATTGTGAACCCTAAGGAATCTTGGAAGGACTTCCAAGGGATGGCCTGGGGTGGGGAGAGAAGGGAGTGGTCGGGGGGACGCTGCTCAACTTTGTTCTGTTCTAGTTTTTCGTTGTTTCTGCTCATGCTTCGCCTGAACAAAGGTTTATTTAGCTTTTACAAATTTTGATAACCTCCTATCTAATTGTCAAGGTATACGTCTTAATCTGGTCATCCAGGGGCTATGAATCCTTGCAGGAGTTAGCCTCTCTGGAGTTAGGGTTCCGTGAGAATCTAGAATATAGCACCTACTTTATAGGGCTGTTGAGAAGATTATGTGAGCAACAGCATGTAAAGTGATGACCAAATGCCAGAAAGCTCACCATGTATGGTTGTGTAGATTGTGCACTATACAAATCCAGGCAGGGGTCTATGAGATGAGTTATAAAGTTCAAAATCTGTATGACCATATATGTCAGTCCTGGAAGACATGTAGTAAGAGGGTGATAATGATAACCATTGTGTTGAGGAGGCAAAACCTCACTATAAGAGTAGAATCAGCACAGTGGAAAGGGAGAAGTTTGCAATAGTCTGGGGTGGGTGTGAGGAACATAAAGGTGTTCGGGATACAACCCAGCCACACCAAAATTGAGCTGTAGCAGTGTGATGAAATCCAGGCCTCACTGGCTGGTGCATCTAAGAGCCAGCTCAAGAATAGGGTAGGGCAGAGTTGTGTCAGTGGTCCTAAATATTGAGAGTCACCTGTGCCTGTCCCTAGGGAACCTTCTGCTAATCTTCCCGTGAGGAAAGTTCTGGCAGACACTGATGATCTCTGTGAAGTTCTCAAGTCCTAATAGACAAGAGTTCTATGGAATTGAAAGCTGAGACAGAGGCACCCTGGCTTCGTGGAGGAAAGCCAGACTTAGAAGGTGACCCTGGAGAGCCCAACGTCAGCCGGTTAGCATAGCCACCTAGCTCAGAGGTATCCGAGAGCGGCTGCCATCATGAGCAGGCAGGAGAGCAAGGCAACTTGTAGCAGATGCATTAGGTCCTTGCCTGGTAAGCGGCTTCTTTTGTAGGGATCCGCAAGATTCTTCTTGCAAAGCTCGTATTTCAAATTTTTTTTTTTCAACGTTTATTTATTTTTTGGGACAGAGAGAGACAGAGCATGAATGGGGGAGGGGCAGAGAGAGAGGGAGACACAGAATCGGAAACAGGCTCCAGGCTCTGAGCCATCAGCCCAGAGCCCAACGCGGGGCTCGAACTCACTGACCGCGAGATCGTGACCTGGATGAAGTCGGACGCTTAACCGACTGCGCCACCCAGGCGCCCCTCAAAGCTCGTATTTCAACACATTATTGCACTCCCAGAACAAGTTCCTGTTCAGGGTGAGGAAAAAAGATAAAAAGTAAGGAAATCAACAAAGATCAACTCGCAGACTATTTTATGTGCCTTTAGATTAAGGACACTGTGTTGCCTATTCATCTGAAGTGGTAGGAAAAGAAATGAAATAGATATTGTAATCACAGCTCGATTTTCCTTTAATATCAGCTTTCACTCTACTGGGATTTCACACAAAAAAGAGAGGAAGAAATGAAACATCACTCCCGCTCAGATTCGAATACTTCCTCTGTGTGTGTGTGTGTGTGTGTGTGTGTGTGTGTGCGCGCGCACACGTGCACGTGTGTGTGTTTAAATGCCAAACAGCAGTGATCATGTGGAAGTAAGCATGACCTCCTGGGATTATAAGATCTTGAAGAGCAGAATCTTTATGACACTGTTCTAAAGAAAGTAAGAAACGATCACCTTAATTATATTGCCTTGAAATGACCTTAAATTAGATCCACTTTAATCTTTGTTTAAAAATACGAAAATAGGTGACCCGGAAAGGGAAAGAGACTTCTGTAAAATTAGAGATGAGAACTGTTGGGAGACATTTCTTCATGGGCTTGTCGCATTTCTGCACATCTGTGAGAAGAAGCCTTGACTATTTTCCTTTTGTACTATGATATCAATGGTGTCTGCACAACCAACGTGCCTTGGAGGAAAGAGACAGTATCTCCCTCTGAAGCAGAGGGCAGACATCCTTACTCTCCGTGATGAAAGCGTCAGATTCCTTCAGCTCAGGGCTTCTCTCCTGTAACATAATGCTCCTTGTGTGCACACAGCCATCTGGCTTTGTCTGCATCACCCCCTGGGATTTGGGGGGCAAAGAGAAACTTGCAGGTGTGCTGATGTTCTTGCTGCTTGCTGTGCTGTGAGTAATAAAGTCTTTTGTCTCTGACCCATGAGTCTTGTGTTTTCCACCAGCATTAGGCTAACTTGTTCTCTTGCAAGTAAGATAAAATCCTGGACCCTTCACAGTTAATGAGAGCGAGGGCCTGAAAAGCAGGGATTTTGATTCATAATCAGGGGCTCTGGTGTTAGCTATTTGATAAGTTTGCAAAGTAGTGTTTTTCCTAAAGAATGTGTTCTAAATGAGTGAAATACACATATGCACAAAGATAGGTGATAGGTAGATAGATATATAGATAGAAAGAACAAGCAAAGTTCAAGCCTTAAATAGGCTATAGGTTACATGAGAAATCAGGGCATTTCCTCGTTCATTCTAATGCTTAGGTCATAAACCAAGCCAGAAACGGATCCATGCCAAGGGCTTGGTAATATTTCCAGGATTTTCTGTTTCGAATTGAAAATTAGGAGGCTTCACCTCTCTTCTTTCGTACCCACAGCACTGTTATCCTTCACTATATTTCTGTGGAGTGTGTCTATTATTTCCCCTGCCTCTCATTCTACCAGGAATTCATTCTCTTGTGTCTTCAAACTGAATTCTTTTAAAGTCTTTTTATTTTTAAAAATTTTTTTTAACGTTTATTTATTTTTGAGACAGAGAGAGACAGAGCATGAACGGGGGAGGGTCAGAGAGAGAGGGAGACACAGAATCTGAAACAGGCTCCAGGCTCTGAGTGGTCAGCACAGAGCCCGACGCGGGGCTCGAACTCACGGATCGCGAGATCATGACCTGAGCCGAAGTCGGCCGCTTAACCAACTGAGCCACCCAGGCGCCCCAAAGTCTTTTTATTTTTTTTGGTCGTGAAGACATGTCTTGCCCCCGTTCTCCCATCTTAGCGGCGTTTCCTGGCTGACCCCAACGCTGTCACTCACCACTGCCACCATCGCTGCCCTGACTGAGAAGCCTTCACCATTGTCCTGTTCTCCTGAGCACATCTGCCATAAATCCTGCGGACTTCATTTGCCTTTTATCCTCTCTGAGGAACTGCTTGGTATTCAGACCAGCAGACTGCCTGCCTTTACGTTCCACTGCCTTTGTCTGGTCTGCTTAAGGAGGGACACGCACTTTTATCAGCATGACTCATGGCCTGCGTCCACCCTGTCTCTCGGCCACGGGCAGCGGGCTGCACTCAGGAGATCTGACTCGGGAGAGAAGAAGAGAATCATAGCTGCCAGGCTGAGGAAACCGAGGGCTCTTGGGGTGATCGCAGGAATTTTCTAGGAATAATGAGTGAGGATTGGATTGTGCACAGGCGACTGTACTCCTTGGCATTCGAGAAACATCTTAGTCAGGGCACCCGCGCCGGCCCAGACTAATAAACACTTCGGCCACGAGCTTCAGAACAGGCAGTAATTCGGGCTCTTGAACCCAAAAGCAAAATCACGCAGATGATCATTAGTTTGGGGATCTCTTCTACCCTTTCAAATCCATTTTCAACCAAGAGCACACTTTTAGTTTTCTGTCCTCTCTGGCTCTCTTAGAGGCCAAGGATGTTTCATAAACATAAAGAAAGCTGAGGATTGCGGATGATGTTTGGGTATGGCCGTGGATGCCCTGAAATACATTTTTTTGCTAAGCCAGGATGTCCCATGAAAAGATGAGATGAAAAGAAAAGATAGTTACGTTTTGTATATGGTACTGATTCTATTCAGTCTACCTGTGACTTTTCTTCTCCAAAGGATTGTTCCTCCCTTTTTTCAAGAAGAATGGCACAGTTAGCTATACTGTAAAACCTCTCTGCTATCTCCTTTTGTAAAAAGGAAGCTCAGTAGAAGTTGTTAGCCTGGAAAACAGTCCGGTGGACAATCTAGGGTCTCCCTAGATAGCCTAACTAGGGTCTCCCTCGCCTAACTAGGTTCATTGACGGACATTTTGCTTCTCAAGGTACCCACCTCCTTTTTTATCTGACACATGGGAGGTTCTTGGGGAAAAGCAGGGCAGTGGGAGCCATGGGGGGTTACACACAGCAGCCACGAAGCTCTCCTGGAACTATAGACTCTCCTGCTGAGACCGGATCCTCTGAGATTATCACTATGTCACAATAGCGTCAGCCCTTCTTAACTCGCAAGTAGCTGAGGATGGTCCAGAGGGCCACAGTTCTAAAAGTGCATCTTTTTTGGCGTGCCTGCGTGGCTCTCAACAGGTTAAGCATCCAACTTTGGCTCAGGTCGTGATCTCACGCTTCATGGGTCCGAGCCCCATGTCAGGCTCTGCTCACTGACCTCATGGAGCCTGCTTGAGACTCTCTCTCCCTTTCTCTCTGTGCCCCTCCCCTGCTTGTGCCCTATATGTATATATAGATATAGATAGATAGATAGATAGATAGATAGATAGATAGAAGTGCATCTTTTCTGTTTCCAGTTTTAACAGTGTCCCATGAGGGACATTTCTCCATATGTACATGGATGCTTACCTCACTTCTGTCCTCTCCTCCCTATGCCTGCCCCCTTTCAAGGAAGTGGATTAGAATTTTGAGGGATATGGTTGTCAGATCTATAAAAGCTCCCACTATCCCTCTTCTGCCTCTCCATAACGCGCGCGCGCACACACACACACACACACACACACACACACACACAAACACACACATGTTACTGAATTCCAGGCATTTCTGAGGATGTAGCAGAGGTTATTCAGGACCCTTGTGAATAGATTTGGCTTATGATTTATGGCTTCTGTCCCTCACACCTCCTGGCTAAAACCTCCCAGGTATGATTTCATGGAATCCTCAGTTTGGGAAGGAATACAAACAGCTACGATTGAATTTTATTTCTCTCCTCCCAGACAAGGAATGGTTTAAGCTACATCTCCTATGATTTAAGGGAACCCAGCATCATCTCCGTAAGTCCCTGCAAAGAAAGTGGCTTATGTTAGAGTTATCTACTTTAGCAGATAGAGCTGGAGGACGAGCAGGTCAAAAACAATGAGGAGGGCACCTGTCATCTCCAAGGAATTTAAGCCCTGAGGCAGGGTCTGCCATTTCACGAATATACCCTGAGGGCTATGTGCCTGAGGCGCCCAGGAATCTGGGACAGTATCAAACTAATTTTATGATGAAGAAATCCTTCCCTGGATTAACCCATTTTCTTCTCTTCGGACACCTATTGGCAATAGAGAAAAACCGGACTCTTCTTTCTTCTTAGAAGACATTGAACTTGTGAGGCGGACTCTTTTCTATCTCCTTGTATAATTCTATTTCTTCTTTTTTTTTAAAATTTTTTAATGTTTTTGAGAGAGACAGAGACAGAATGCGAGTGGGTTAGGGGCAGAGAGAGAGGGAGACACAGAAGCAGAAGCAAGCTCCAGGCTCCGAGCTGTCAGCCCAGAGCCCGACGTGGGGGTTGAACTCACGAGACGTGAGATCATGACCTGAGCCGAAGTCAGACGCTCAACCGACTGAGCCACCCAGGCGCCCCTTAATTCCATTTTTTCTTTGCACCAGCTTGGGTGAGCTCCACACCTGGTTTTCAGCATCGGGGTGCACGCGTCAGAGACTGACCATGTTTCTGATCTCAGCGAGGGGAACTTGCCGGTAAGCAGTGTGTTCTGCCGAGACCATTAGGTTTGATTCCTAGTCAAGGGGCATGGGATTTCAACAGGAACGGTCCAATGGTGGACCGTTTCCAGAAAAATGGTCTTCTGATAAGTGACTCACAATGAGTCTTCTCCAGTTTACATACAAGGCATCCCAGCGAACTGCTCTCCCTCTGTTTCCGACCCCTTGCATGTATGCCTGTTAAACACGAATCAATGATGCAATTAAGTTGAGTAAGGGCTGCTCCCCTCAAACACTGCAATCATAGCTTTTATTTTTGCTTAGCCTGCTTTTCTTGATTCTCCCCTTCTCCAAATCTGATCATGTATAATGATCAAAGAAGCTCTGTTGAGGCTGATCGTCCGCCATGCGTGCTCCCCCCCGCCCCCCTTCCCGTTCCTAGGCCATGTGTGATATTGAACTATCTTTCTTATTACGTCGTACTCTTTAACCTCCGCTTCGATATCACCACTTGCATTATGCTATTGGTCCCAGATCACAATGTATCACTGAAATGACTCTAGTGGTGAAAAATTCCCTAGCTCCTCACAGTGCCTTTTCACTGCCATCTTAGAAATGCTCCCTTATGTTGAGCTGAATTGAGGTCTCCCTAAGACCTTCTGCCCACTGCTTCTAATCCTGTCCGGTTTACTTTGTAGGTTGGTTGGCTGGTGGGTTTTGGAACTGATGGCACAACTTTGTGGTCGTTAGAGTCGAATTTCATCCATAAGATTCAGCTATTATTCTTCCATCCAATAGGAGTATAATCAACTACCAAATAAGTGAGCATTTTAATTTCGCCTTCCTTCATGTCATTTGCAAGTATGTTCGGCACGAAGTCAGATTCTTTGTTTTGTTGCGGATGAAAATGCTGATCAGAGCAAGACGGAGAACTGAGTTTAGGGCAAATCTGGAGTCCTTCAGCATCGCTGGGACTGGTGGGGATAAATGCCCATTCCATACAGATGCCTACAAGGAGAGTTACAGAAATATGCTAATCGTGGTGGTGTAAAAGTACCTAGGATGTTGGGATTTTTGACCTCAGACTTTTGGAGGAACGTCAATTATTTCATAGGGGGTGGAAGTGAGGAATCATTCAAGATCCATAGCAGTTAGACTCTAGGAAGCATCCGTATGAAGGATCCTAGAGTCACATTATCTTAACCCAAATGTAGCACTTCCCAGAGGGTATTTAGAGGAGGCCGACACAGATTCCTTGAAAAACAACAACAAGAAAGTCAGCAGAAAAGTATGGAAAGTGCTGGCTTAGGCAAAGTGAAGCTTTTTTTTTTTTTTTTTTTTTAATTGCTAGACTTCTTAGGGTTTTTCATATACAAATTGGCCAAGTAAGTTTCTTCACTGTATCAATTATGCAAAAATTCTTACATTTATTTGCTGAGAGGATCCACTTTTTTTGGGCGGGGGGGGGCGCTTGGAGCACCTTGAAGGGTTATGGTTCACTTGGGAAACTAATCGGGCTGTTCACTTACTACCTAATCAGGGCGACCGGGATGGGGCAGGTGAGACATGAGCACTTGCACACCTGACAGCGAGTGTCCCCCTAAATCGTGCACCCCGGTCACCTCGCTTGCCTCATGCTAGTTCTAACCCTGCGTCGACACTGTGGGCTGCAGGGCACGCTCGTCAGGGAGAGGATTCTGGGCTCATGCAAAAAGCCACAGCACCATGTTCCTGCTGCAAGCGGGGGGTAGTCCAACATTTCCTGGAGGAAGGAATTCAGAATAAAAGGGACGGGTGTTATCCTTAACCAGCAGCATCAGGCACAAACTAATATCAACAGCTATTATGTGACAGCCTTTTTAATTTCCGTTCCGTGGTGTGCATAAACACACACGCACACACACACGGACACACACGCACACAATCCAGGCACCACAAGCATGCACACAGACACACGGCATCTGGAATACCAGACTGAAGTCTTTCCTTGGTTCAATGCGATGTGGGTGGCTCTTCTTGGCTAAACACTGCTGGACCTCAGGTCAGCGTGGCTCACCCCCCACAGGGGTCCCGATTCACGGCAGGGCTTGAGGAACTTTTAGAACCCTGGTTTTCAGCAGCCACCTCCAACTATGGCACATGCCCTTGGCTTCTACTTCCCCAGCCATGGAAGGTGAGCCTTCCACAGGATGTTGCTTCAGGACCAGGGCACCCTGTGTCTGTCTGGGAGAAGCCCCTCCTCCACAGTTGTTTAGTCCTCAGACCTTTATATTGCCTGTCTCCTCTCTTTCCTCCACCTCCAGCGGAAATCTCTCTGAGAACTAAACTTCGCTGCCTTCGCAAGGGGTAAAAATAACATTCCATGTCAACTCTACCAAGGCTGGAAGTTTTCTACTCACCTATCTCTCATCCTCGTTTCCTCTGATTTCCTCCCGTCCCCTCAACACTTCATTAGCTGAATTGACTTGTCTTTAGCGTTACCAAGGGTCCCATCACAGGTTTCCATGTTGATGTTGTAAGTAGCCACAGGGTTGAATGCGTGCGTGTCTACGTAACACATATTTTTTTCCTGTTTGAAATGTATATATGATCAATGAGTAGATGTGCATTCTTGGAAAGCTGTAATTGGCTGTTTCTATCTGGTCAGCGTGTCCCATTGTCAGGGGACCGTGAAAGATTGCCCAATTCTCTATTTTAAGTACTATATTGGGGAAAAGGCTCTTTAAGGTGTCATGGGTAATTAAAGAAAAAACCTCGTCTATTTTCTAGGGATGGCTATTGGAGTATTCACCACCCCTGATCCTGTGGTGCCAGCTGTTACACGCCAGATGGGGAGTGTGCTGTCTACACTGGGAGGGTCAGCAATCAGGCTGAGAGTCCTCACAGCCCACACTAATAGATTAAATAAAAACCTTGCATACAGTGAAACACACTCAACGGGATGCCACCACGAAGCCCAAAAGACGCAGCAGAAACAAACTCAAAAGATCCAGCAGAAAGAAATTCAAGGGAGAAATCCTGGCTAGTCAAAGGGACTTCTAGATGTGTTCCCAGAATAAAAATAATGGGAAACAAGAATTGTATTCAGTTAATTCTGTGGTAACAAGACAGCATGGGGCTGAAAATGTTCAGGCTTTGTTTTTGCTTTTTTTAGGGTACCACAAATGAGCAATATCCAAGATGCCAGCGGAACAGGAGATCAGTGACCAAGACTGGAATTGTAAATAGGCCTCATTAAACTGAGTTGAGAATGTCTCCCACGGATTCCTAGGGTGGGAGTCTTGGTTTGCGTGCAGTGCTTCCTGGATTCACCCCAATGAACTTCTTGGTGGTACTTCTGAGAAATAGATGGGACTTGACATTTGCTGCTAGGTATTAGTAGCAGTTCTGGTTCATTCTGGCCGGTGTCTTTGTTGGACGTTTAGTAGAAATGACTGGAATATACGTGTGACTCAGTTGATTCTTCAAGCATGTAGATGCAACTCACGACAAATACCTATGTTGTAGGACCAGGAGAGGACTTCTCTGGGGATCAAAATATTCGAACCATTTATGCAGAGGAAGTTCCATGACAGTGGAATCCAACAGCTCAGACTGTGATGTCCAAATCTCTTCATCATTGTGATCTCAACTGGGAGATTTAGGGCTACTTCCCATTGTGAACATTTCATGAATTTCGTTACAAATTTATGCTGCGAACAACGACCTAGCGAAAGCAAACAGATGTCGCTGGGAAAATTTTCCAACGAGGTCACTTACTTCCTTGTTTTCTGTAGATGAAACTGCCACATTAGCTACGCATCAAGAAGGATCTTTTTCTTTTCGTTGAAGATTAAAAGATTAAAATATTGGTCATATTTAAAACAATGCATTCATTTTCTTTTTTTTTTTCTTTTACTTTTTTTAAGTTTATTTATTTATTGTGAGAGAGAGACGGAGAGAGCAAGTAGGGGAGGGGATTGCAGAGAGAGGGAGAGAGAAAATCCCAAGCAGGTTCTGCACTGTCAGTGCAGAGCCTGATGCGGGGCTTGAACCCATGAACTGTGAGCTCATGACCTGAGCCGAAATCAAGAGTCCAATGCCTAACTGACTGAGCCACCCAGATGCCCACAATGTATTCATTTTCCAAATTCATACATTCTGACTAAAAATTTCTAGCTTTATATTCATGTGTTTATATAGCAAAGAATTTAAAATTTATTCAATATGATATCTTTTAACTTTCAGAAATATCAATTAATGACAATGATAACAAGTCTTTAATACATTATTTGGTTAATTTACATGATTTATTTATTTTCAATACACATTTTTTAAGACATACATCCTTGAAATCTCATATGGCTTCTACTATATTTTATACACCATATTCTAGACTATACTTTATATGTCCCCCAAACCCCCCATATTTTGAAACCCTGATCTTTGTGGGTTCTATATCTAAACTTTAGAGTTTAGAAATATCATTAATATACAAAAGGTTAGGGTACAAAGCTTATCTGAAGGTTGTCGGGTCCCATAGAAAAGAGAGGGCACATTCAAACTGGGTACTTTTCAGAGAGTCTAATAAAGACACTCTTTGTGAAGATATGGGCAAAGTGTAGAGAAACTTGAAAGATAGAGCAGCCTCCTAGGGCAGATACCATTTGGAAGCCATTACTCCTCTTGATCTGAAGTGACCAGTGGGGCATGCTGTCACAGAATGTGGGAGAGAGAAAGTGGACCCGAGGGATGAGCCATAATGTCAAGAGTTGCAGCAAGCTCGTGCAATTCGGAAAACCAACTGAATAAATGCCTAGTCTTCATTATCTTTGCCCCCTCTCGTCACCAGCTGGTGCTCCCCATTGGCAAATTTCAGTGGTAAGCCAAGGTGGAGTCAGTTCATAGAGGTCAGCCTCCCAGGTCACATCACAGGCTGGTATGGGGTGGAGAGTTCTGTAGAAGCATAAAAACAAAGGTATCTAGAACATCAGGTGCATAAGATTCTATTCTGTGATTCTGAACTTCTTGCTGCTACGTATATGTCTAAACGTTGTTTGAGATGGTTTGAAGAGAAGATAGTTCACTCATTTTTCCCAAACAGTGGTCCTTACCTATGTGTGTGCATTGGAATCTCACCCATGATGAGCTTTGTCAAACCCTCACTCCAGACCTATTCAATCAGAATTTCTGGTTAGGTCTTAGGCATATAGAGTTTGGGTCTCTTAGGGAACTTCTCATATACATCTTAATTAAGAATCATTGATTTGGACCTTCTGACATATTATGTTTGCATTTAGTCTGTCCACAATAGAGATCTGTTTCTGGATACAGTATTTTGAAAGTCTCCCCTTCCTTCCTATTTCCTGCCCATCACTCCTCCCTGTCACAAAAAGAAAAAAGAGTTGCTTTTACTGTATTATGTTTTGATATTTGATGGACATTGTAGGAAATAGCCCTACTGAAAAACTTTGTTGGATTTACTGTAAAGATATTGTTGAAGAAATTGCTCATAACATTCTTTAAAACCTTCTTTAAAACCCATGTAAGAAATGCCTTTCTATCTTTTTTTTTTTCAACGTTTATTTATTTTTGGGACAGAGAGAGACAGAGCATGAACGGGGGAGGGGCAGAGAGAGAGGGAGACACAGAATCGGAAACAGGCTCCAGGCTCTGAGCCATCAGCCCAGAGCCTGACGCCAGGCTCGAACTCACGGACCGCAAGATCGTGACCTGGCTGAAGTCGGACGCTTAACCGACTGTGCCACCCAGGCGCCCCGGAAAGCCTTTCTATCTTGATTCCAGGAATAATTATATTTTTCTTCTAATTATTTTTTTACAGAGATCCTGTGAGTCATAGTAATGATTGCACATGATTTATTTTCTTTATTATTGATTGAAAATTCTTAGAATTCAATTTAGCCTCACTTTGACTATGCCAATCTACTATTTTCTAAACATCTTCACAACATTCATTCCATTGAAAGATAACCAAGTTTCATCTTTAGCAGATGTGTGTATTTTGAAATATGCTTTAAATCCAGTTAAATTCCATTAATCTAATGAAATCAGTTAAAATATTGGGAAAAAAAAGACCTTGAAAGAGGAGAGCTTTCTATTCTCTTTAAGTTCGGTTTACATACACTAATCTTGAATTATCAAGAATGATTAAAGTGTTTTTCTTTGTATCTCCCTTTTATACTCTACTATGCTCTAATAATAATATTCTTTTTTTTTAATTTTTTTTAACGTGTATTCATTTTTGAGAGACAGAGTACAAGTGGCGGAGGGGCAGAGAGAGAGGGAGACACAGAATCCAAAGCAGGCTCCAGGCTCTGAGCTGTCAGCACAGAGCCGATGCGGGGTCAAACCCACAGACCATGAGATCATGACCTGAGCTGAAGTCAGCCGCTCAACCGACTGAGCCACCCAGGCAGCCCTCTAATAATAATATTCTTGATGTGTATACTTAGAAGTTACAAAACATCTTTCCATCTAGTATTGCATTTGACCTCCGTGACATTCTGAAATAGACAGGGTAGTTCATTACCTTAATAATACAAAAGAAACATCCTATTAACCTGTATCCCTAGAGCTTTAGGAAGTGTTAATTTTCCTCTTATTTTCATGGTATAGACATGAAATTTCAACCCTTTCCAATCTACAAACTTTCAACTATACTTAATGGCAAGGAGTAGAAAACACTCTCTGTTTTCATATTGTCCTGTTTTTATTCTTGTCCCCCACAATTTTGTTGAAATATCTTAACAGAATTAATTATCAAAGGAGAAAAGACGAAGGCCCTCTTTGGTTGTGCATAGATCCATCACCAAAGCCTTTTCAAAGTAGGTAGAAAACCATATTAACACACTCTGTACAATCTGCTATTGCCCAAGGCAAGCCATTCTATGAGATAGTCGATGTGTCAGATTTTATGCACAACATCTTGGACAAATGTTTCTGATTCAATAGCCAAATCTCTTCTAAGTTGAAGTCACTCTAGCTGCAGTCCTAGAAATAAAATGTGGATCACAAAAGGAATACACAAACTGTTTTATAATCTATACAACTGAACTATTGATCCAAGAGCCTTGGGGCTAATGCATTGTGCATTAGGAGAATAGGTAAGAAATCAGAAGGAGAGAGTTAGTTAATTTTCAGTGAGTTTGTTTTCTTGGCAGGCAAACTGCTGATAGTAATTTTTGCAGGTGACCTCTTTCATGCTTACCTTCTGCCTCTCTGCATGAGACAAGTCAAAGTCAGCACATGGTGTTGGTCAAAGTGACTAAATGAGCTCTTGTTTATGGGTAATGATGCATTATATTTATGACATCCTTTGACTGGTGCTGGATGCTCATTTGCAGGTGTCATGGAATTTTGATCACTGTTATCTCGATGGGGCTGATTAATTCACCTTGTAAGAAAAGGAAGCTAAGATGATTCCAATTAGATGCACAACAAGACATCAGCTGTTCAGATTAAGATGAAAAAGTCAGGCTGAATTAGTAAAGAGGTCAATTATAAATGCATTAAAAGAGAAATTTACTATAAGAGGAGATTGGGATCTATTTGTCCCTGTAACCAAAGAGAGAATCCACTAAATACGTTGTTACAAATTGTTTAAAAATTACGGTCAATACTATTGTGAGAGTTTACATGGATGCTCTTAAAATATTTGAAAATAGTTTTGAACTCCTTATGAATTTGGATGTGTTTTCTTTGATATTTTTTGCATTATTTATTTGCTTACACATTTTTTTTTTTAATTTTAGAGAGAGAGAGAGATCACCAGCAGGGGAGAGGGGCAGAGGGAGAGAGAGAATCTTAAGCAGGCTCTATGCTCAGAGCAGAGTCTGGATGCGGGCCTCGATCCTACAACCCTGGTGTCATGACCTGAGCCCATATCAAGAGTCGGACTCTCAACCGACTGAGCCACCCAGGCAGCCCACACTTTCCTTTTTTTTTTTTTTTTTTAAAGAGATAGTCCAGGGGTACCTAGGTGGCTGAGTCGGTTAAGCGTCCAACTCTTGATTTGAGCTCAGGTCATGTTCTCACGGTTCATGGGATCGAGCCCCACATTGGACTATGTGCTCATGGCAAAGAACCTGCCTGGGATTCTCTCCCTCTCTCTCTTTCTGCCTCTCCCAGCTCATGTTCTCTCTTTCAAAATAAATCAATAAGCATTTTAAAAATAAATAAATAAAAAGACATAGTCCAAAAGTAAATTGAACATACAGCCTGACTACTCAGAGTGGCCTGAGGCCAATGGCATCAATCTTCCCTGGGAGCTTGTTGGAAATGTTGAGTCTTGAGCTGAATTCACACTAGATTACTGAGTTATTCTTTTTGTTTTTTCTTTCTCTCCTTTTTACTTTCTATTTTTTGGGTTGGATAATGTCTATCGACCTATTCTCGATTTTGCTGATCATTTCTTCTGTTATCTGCTGTCTATGTTAAAGGACCCTCTGACATGGTAATCTCATGGGGGTTACGATGGGGAAAAGTTCTCAAGCTTGTATCAATGCTCCATTTGCATAGGATTTTATCTGGATTTGAGGAATCGCTCGCTGACTGTATCAAACTTTAATATTCTAGAAATGTACAAGAAGCAGATTCCCATGCGCTCAGCCTTCCCTCGAGGATATGGCCTCTCCTATAACTCTTAGATAGGACCTGCAAAGGAATATAATCCTAGCCTTTTGCTGCATTAACATGCAAGGAGAAAGATGTTTCAGAGTGAATGGGGTCATGTGATGTCTGCCATTGTTGTACCCTCATGGTCTAGACTAGATACCGCGAATCTTGGTTTCACCTGGGGACAAATTGTGCCACATGCAAATTCTTTCCTGAATAAAGTTACGCACGTCTGGTGAACCCAGACTGGCAATTTGTTCTGTTGAATCTTGAAAGAAAAAAAGAAGATTCTTTTTACAGAAAACATGCAGAGTGTCTGAAATATTCCTTTCAGCCATTATTTTTATGCAAATACACAGCTCAAATTACTCTTAAAGGATGAAAGTGAGAAGTGTCTATCATGAAGACATGAAACTCAGGTTTTAACATGCAGGAAGTTAGGATAACCCGATTGTGGGGAGTCTGCGACAGACAGACTGAAGAAGGCTATTAACCAGGTGCAATTCAAGTACAAACCAACTCGCAGTGAGCGATACAACTTGCTCAAGGTAGAGTGCTCAGTATTTTAACTCTCCATAGCATTAGGTCACGGTTATTTCTTTTAAGGCCAGTACCACCTCCTACCATGTTGGATGCTCATGGGTTGCTATGATGTCTCCTCTGGCCCTGCCGGGATGGAAGTGCATGTGATTTTCATCATTTTTGTATTTTTAAGTAGAAAGCTCTTTGAAGTGTATGCTTTGCCTCAATTGACAAAGGAGAGCCATGTGAGCGTTGACCAAATTATTCTTCTTTGGACCTCTAGTGCCTAGCAAAGGAGGCAAGAATGACTAAACCAAGTAAATATAATGATTCAGGTTGTTATTATGTGCATGAGTTTTACACTAACTGTGTAACAAGGATGCCTTCAGCGGCTTTGCTGTCTACGCAATTCTAAACGGACTCAGTCAATGATGACTTAAAATAACACTAACGCCTGTAAGAGTAGTTATATCATCTTTATTTATAATAATTGAGAAGTAAAAATGACCTACACTGGGGCTTCCACACAGGAAGTTATTGAGCTAAATTACATCCCAACAATGTAATGGAGTGCATCCTTAAAAACATCATGATATAGAAGATCATGTAATAATGTGAAAGATGATCAAAATGTATACTACTGGGTCAGAAAGGATTAGCGGACATCATATCCCTGTTTGGATAATTATAAACAGATAAAAGACAAAGGACGAATATGGCAAGAAGAAAGAAATGGCAAAATGCTCACTTACATCTCTGTGTTGGATTATCCCAAGCTCTGTGGGATTATGAGCGAGTTACGGATTTGCTTTTTGGTTTATAATTACCTGTTTTTTACATTTCTAAACAAACGTGTTTCTTTTTAAAGAAGAGACAAAAGTTATGTTAAAAACAATTAGAGCCCCCCAAGTACATAAGCATGAGAAAATACACTGCTTGTCTTATTCAAGACATTTCTAATTTCTACGATGACCCAACAAGGTAGTCATTAGAATCCTAATACATTTATAGGTGAGAAGACCGCCCCCCCCCACCACCGAGGAGCTTCGAGATTGTCTCCGAACAGGTAGAGGGTGAGTGTTGGTGCTGCCACTCCCTTGCTGTCTCTCCCATGCCACCCCACCACCCATTGGCAGCTTCTGTGTGCGATTTTAATGGTTTTCCTCTTCTTTTTTCATTCACTGACCACTTCACGATCTCCTTCCCTCTGGCTTTCAAAGCAGTTTTCTATTTACCTCTCACCAGCTCACTCACTCAGCAAATATTCATTGAACACTTGATAATCTATGCACGCAAGGGATAGAGTTATGTGCCAGCGAGGCAGAGATAAATCCGACATAAGCCCGAGCCTCCGTGGGTTCACACCCCACGGCACAGCACAGAATAATAGTTCAACCCGGTTCTCCATTGCCAAGTGTTCAGGGACGAACCCGAGGCTTTGACAGCAAGAGAAGGGGCTGGGTGAGTGTCATGAAATAGGGATCAGATGACTTGGTATATTAGAATTGTGCCTAAAACACAAAGGAGCATGTCCTGGGGTCATCTGAGGCCAGATGCAATGCCTTGCACCTCAGATACAATGCTTTTGTCACTTTGATATGATTGTTTTCTTCAATATCCTCTTGACATTGTTGGGCGTCACTGTAGTTTTGGTGGGTCCTTCTGCAGATTTTTGCCTTTTTTTTTTTTTTTTTTTTTTTTTTTTTTGGTGGGGACGGCTGCTTTCCCCAGGTCTAGTCCCACCAAATTGAAGAGAATTAAATGTGTGGACAGAAATGATCCCTGAGGGCAATTTGTGAATTCTTACTTTTAGAAATAAATACTTTGTGTTATAAAGCTAGTAAAAACAACAAAAAGAAGACTCTTTTAATTTTAAACAGCCACAATTATTTCTTGAAGCCTAAAACACATACTTAATCCTTTAAAATCTTATGAGAGATAATCTAGTGTGTGTTTTAGACTTAATTAGAAATAAGCGGTGATGTTCTCTTTTGATAATGCTACAATTTATAATTCCCCATAATTGTTACTTTTTCCCAGTCTTTAATGTTCTGATCAGGTTTATAAAATGAAGCCCAGCGGGGCGCCTGAGTGGCTCAGTTGGTTAAGTGCCTTACTTTGGTTCAGGTCATGATCTCATGATTTACGGGTTTGAGCCCCACATCGGGCCCTGTGCTGACAGCTCCGAGCCTGGAGCCTGCTTTGGATTCTGTGTCTCCCTCTCTCTCTGCCCTCCCCCGCTCAGGCTCTGTCTCTCAAAAATAAATAAACTTAAAAATTTTTTTTTAAATTCGAAATAAATCCCAGAAATATCCACTCAGTTTTTCACAGTTTGAGTTGATTTCTTAGAAATGCTTGGCAAATGCTTCTTTTTTGTTGTTTGTTTTTCTGTGAAACCAAGCTTTAAAAAAATAGACACATCTTGCTATGGAAGTGGCTGATGTGGGCTCAGAATCTGTACACTCGGTCATTCCCCCCAAGTAGACTTTATTAAACGTTTTTAATAAATTTGGTGATTACTGGATGTGTTTTCTGGCTGATGTGAGAATCAGCCAGAATTGTTGACGAATTGTTAATGTTCAGTCAATACGTATTGATTAAGGTCTCCGACATGTCAAGCTTTCAACTTAAGAAGTCGATCTTGCTTGCAAAAGTTGAGGAAAATCCCATTTATTTAGAGCTAACAAGTGTGGTGTGATTGTTTCAGGATCTCGTTTTCTAGGACACTGGCAAAACCCTACAATAAGTAGTGTCTTGTGCTTTAAAATTCCCTGACATATTTTGCTTCTTTTCACCATTTTTTGGCTGGGGTGGTTTGTAGAGAATTGTAAACGTGTGCCTTTTCTGGAGACTTGAGGAGCGTTTAACGGAGTTCTCTTCCTAACAACAGAAAACGCCCATTTTCTTCCAGGTAGTGTTTGTAGGATACGAACAGCTTCCTGAATTGCTCCCCCTCCAAATGTTACGATTTACAGAAGCCAAAAGAGTGTGCTTCGGGAATAATATCGGAGGAACTGGGTGCTTCGGTTTGAGACGCGGGAGTCGGCCTCGGCGACGACCATGTTGAGGGAGAGCAACATGGAGGTGAAGCGTGGGGGTGCTGGCGCCACACCTGGTTCAACCCTGCTTCTGCCTCGACTGGCTATGTGCTTTGGGGGCAAATCTCTCAGCTTCTCTAAGACCCAGGCTTCCCGGCAGTAAAATGGAGAGTACCACACTGCCTCGCTGGGACTCTAAGGATTAAGTGGCATGTCATATAGAATGCTGGTGGCCGGGGGCCAGGCGCATTGCCAACAGCCTTGATCGGAGTCTGCGGATGCTGTTTTATGAAGGGAAGTGTGTAGTCGTTCTTCCGCTTCATCTTGTTTTATGCTGTCTCTGTCTCCTACTAGTCGCATGGCTGGGATCCTGTCACTTCTTATCGATCTTCAAGTTTTTCTTGGAAAGATGCAGTTACCTAAAGCCTGCCTAGCCCTGCATCTGTGTTTACCTGCGCGATTCTGTCACATCCCAGTGAAAAGTGACTTTCCAGAAGGAAGAGCACTTATCAAGAGCCTGGGAGCTGAAGCCGATATGCAAATGTGCTGGCCAGATCGGGCACAAGCTGTCTGGCTGCAAGGAGGGTGATTGCCTGACAGGGGACAGCTTGCTATTCTCAGGGTGGCCCCGGCCAGTGACCTGGCTAGTGATGGAGGTGCAGACCCCTCTGGGGTGGCCCTCAGCCAATGAGTAGGCAAGCCACAGTGTGAAGGGCTGCCCGTTCCCCCCCACCCCCCACCCCAGAACATTCTTTGCTAAGAGATGCCCATCTGCTATGTTGTCATGCTATGACCACTCTTGCCCCTTTTCTTCCCACCGTTCTTGTTCCCTAATAAACTTTTCTCACACCTCACTGTCTCCATGTCTGTGCCTGGAGGACTCCACCTGAGACAGGGACCAAGGGTAAAAACTCAAGAGGCACCAAAACAATCATCAGGATTGGGCAGGTTGCTGAGAATCCGATCAGGCAGAGAGGGTCAAGCCAGACTGAAGGGGACCAGCTAAGGCTGTGTCCGAGGGGTGCCTTGGAGGTATTGCCCAGTGCGGGTCCTCTCGGGAACATCAAATCACCTCACTAATGGAAAAGTGCTCTGCAAACTCCACAGCACCATCCAAACGTGAGCAACTCTTGGTCTGTGCATTGTTTTGCACCCTAGAGGACCAGGGCACCTTCCTAACAAGGTTGTGGGGAGGCTGGTGCTGTCCGCAGCCCTCCCTCTATTGGCAAAGTTGATACATATGTTTCAAAAGCAATCCCGGGCAATTTGTTCTCTGCTTCCCCCAAATGTCATGGGCGAAAGGTGACAGAGGTGCAGAGCCCAGGTCGGACCCACTGCCAATCCTTAAAACCTTTAGGGGGCGCTCTAACATTTGACAATATTCGCTCACCACCCAGTAGTCAGCATCTGGGGTCAGAGCTGGAACACAGGTGTGCGTATTTCTGGTGTGGGGTGCTGGGGGGGGGGGGGCACACCGCCCCACGCTTATCCTCCTGTAGACACTGACCTTTTGTCGTTTAAACCAAATGATTCATGCCTAGCCTGTCGCTACAAATGTTACACCTAAGAGTTAATGCGATAGCAGTAAAATCCAGAATATATGGAAGAAACACAAGATCTTTGAGGCATGTGGAGTTCAGAGTTTTGCTCTGGCCTGCCAGCTCCAGAGTCTCACCTTAGGGGAAAAAAAATGCACGCTTCAAGGGTTTCAGTGACCCGAACTGATGCCACAGAAGATAAGAATGCAGAATTGTTAGAAAATAGTCCTCAGTAATTCCGTGCCTCTGTCCTGGACCTTTATGAGGAAGCTTGTTGAAAAATAAACAGATACATTATTAATTTTAGATACGGACAGAATTATGGGCATCTCATTCAGCACGAACTTCAACGGGCATTTGGTAAAAGGTTTAGGAGAGAAAACACTGCTAGTTACAATCATTGTTTTCGAGCTCTCAGGATGGAGACATTCTCTTAAGCTACATAAAGATCCTGGTTCCACTGTATCTGTAACCTATATATCTGCACTTTTTTTTTTTCTTTTTACTTTTATATTGGAGACGGTGAGAGACAGAGCATGAGCAGGGGAGAGGCAGAGAGACGGAGACAGAATCTGAAGCAGGCTCCAGGCTCTAAGCGGTCAGCCCGATGCGGGGCTTGAACCCACAAGCAGTGAGATCATGACCTGAGCCAAAGTCTGATGCTTAACCAATTGAGCCACCCAGGCACCCCTGCACTTTTTTTTTTTTCTTTTCAGCCAGGAGTCCCCTTTGCGACCAGTTTTTATAGAACTTTTCAGTTTCAACGTGTAGCAAGACAAATTGGCTGTAAAGGGGTGCCCGACCCGTGATGCTGTGTTTTCCACTGTAAAGATACACCTCGGTACTTTCCATTAAGGGCCCGAAACATGCAGAAATGTTCAAGTCATTGGAGCACAGTCAATCTGTATTTTCGATCTTGGGAAGTGTGAAAACTAATGAAAATGTCTTTAAAAATGTTTGCTAGTTAGGACCAGAAGAGTCGTGAAATTTGCTTCTCTTACCGTATTTGGTACATTACATTTAGAAGCATGATTACATTTAAAGGTGTTTATGATAGTATAGGTTTTCTAGTTGAATTTGCTTTTCATTACATTTCATGTTTGTTACAACTAAAGCTTTAGTCCTATTCTGAATCTCAAACTGAACTGTAGACAACACGCTGGCCATCGTAGCTTCACTCAGTAAATTACCCTGAATTTTGACCTTTTCTTTTCAGCGTTAAGTAACTGGGTACAACACACCTTATGAGTAACAGATGGAAATTAAAAAGAAGAAAAAGAAATAAACTCAACTTTTGCCAACTTGCCTAGTTATCTTGCTTCTCCGGCTATTGCAGTCAAAGTCTCTTTTTTTGAGGCACTTTTAGAATTTTTATTAATTTCGGATGTACGGTGTTTTATTTGTTAGAGGCAAGCCACGAGGGACGGTTTCTGCAAAAGAGAGACCCTAGAATCTAAGTTCCATGACTTTACCACTGAGTTCTGTGACCCGGGCTGGTCACCAAACCTCATGCCGAGTCCCCTTATGGTTGGACAGAAGGGCTAAAACTGGCTTGGCTGCAAAAGTCTCTCTCGCTCTAACATTTTATAATTCTCTACTCTTCCCTGAGCTTGCTGTTTCTTAATTTTTGCACTTTTCCCAAACACAGATAAAATTGGACGCAACACAGAAGCTGGAGGTGTCTGAAGTAAACCAGAAAAGGCATCTGACACTATATTATGCTAACCCCTTGCCACTGTGGGCCAGCTGCACTCCTAGGGAGACCCGGGACTGTCTACCACTTGCTCACCTTTGAAAGTAACTTTCACAACATCACATCCTGAGAGGTCTTGAGTGTTTCCTAATCCCTTCAGCGGTCATAGAAGCAGAATCTCACTTTTATTACTCTGTGCCTTGAATCCAAGAGATTTGCAGAGTATGAATTTTTGACAGCAAAATTATTCTCTTTTCCTAACAGGCTTTTTACTTGGCTTGGCTTTGTACTTGTAAGCAGAGATGCACTTGCATTAGCTGGGTCATTTGGGAAAGAACATCTGACAGATGTGCACTCTGTGATTCAGATATTGTTATTGCTGAAGACATACAATTTTTTTTCATCTTCAGCGAGTTTGACAGTTACATCCAAACACATTTCCATTGATTGCAGTGTTTGTTGTATTTCCAGATACCTAGCAAGTGCACATAGGCTCACACTGCTCTTCCCCAAGGAGTTTCTATGGAGTTGGATCAATGTTGTGTGCTCAAGTGTACTTTTCTTCCTCCTTCTTGAAGACAATTCCTAGAGAAGGCAGCCAGTAGATGGCTTAGCTCTTACAAACCAAAAACGAACTGGATGTTGCCAGTTTCTCAAGCAAAACATTCAGCTCTCCCTGAAGATCAAAATGTGTTTTGCTTTTGGTGTCAAGAATATGTTTCTGTTCCTCTTCTGCTTAGGGATTACACTGATCGAGTCCCATTTATAATTTCCCAGTTACATGGGGTCATGATGTGACTTCTATGAATGACATAAACATCTATTATGGAAATAGCACAGGTACCAAAGATAGTCACTCACTAACTGTGAACTCGGTCACTGCTGTCTTCCCAACATTCCTGTAAAAATGAAGCAAAGGAATATACATGAATTTATAGAAGAGTGCTTGGTAAGTAACCCACACCAAAAAATTAAATGAGTATTTTGGCATGGAGAAACATATGTCTGATTCTATTGTCTGAATCACATTGGCCATTTTTTGAAGTTTATTTATTTTTTGAGAGAGAGAGGGGGAGAGAGAGAATCTCAAGCGGGCTCTGAGTTGCCAGTTCAGGGCCCGTCGCAGGGCTCAAACCCATGAACGGTGAGATCATGACCTGAGTTGAAATTAAGAATCGGACGTTTAACAGACCGAGCCACCCAGGCACCCCCATATTAACCATTTTAAACAGTACTTTATAATACAATTTAATATTATTTGTAAGCAGAGGAATAAGGTTGGACAAAATACATCGCTCTGGAAATTTCCCTCTTCATTCTGTGAGCTACACACATTTAGGATCAACTGTTGAATGAAATGGGTACAGGTCATTGGAAATGTCTCCTTATTTTCCCTGTCCTGGGTATTAAGAAAAGTTTTAAGCTGTTTCTTTCTTTCCTTAAGCACCTGAGAGGCAAGTAGTATAAATCAACTCATTAATGCTTGCGAAGTCCTAGTCCCGATAGACATTGAGAACTTAGGGCAGGAGATGGCCATCGTCCAATGGCGTGCTGCTAAATGCTAAACAGCTCGTTCTCGAAGGAGGTACTTGGAAGACCCTTACCTACGGCACTTGCCAGTTGCTGTAAATAATCCACCACGGCTGATTTCAGGGTAGCAGTGTGAAATCACTGAACACACAAGGTGAGTCGAAATACCAAGAATCGGCTCTCGCAAACTGGTTTAAGAGCCAACACACCATTGGCTCTTTCAGTAACACTGGCCCACCCGTGCCTTAATCCTTGTTGGCTTATCATAAAATGGAAACACTTGGGACTCATCATGTCTTTTAAAACTTCTATTCTCTTTTTTATCAGGGACATAGGAATGAATCGGATTGAAGCAGACAGAGCAGAAGGGAAGTGTTGGCATAACGTGGGGAGTGCCATTTATGCCATAGCCCAGAGTGCCCCCCGGGGTAGTACCAGCTAGAGCTTGGCGTAGCTGTGTTTGGTGGCTCTGTTACTGCTCCTCTGGCTTAATACTCACTCCCCTCAGATTCCCCCAACACCCCCCTCCCCAGCAACTCATGGTGCCTTACATCATATCTACTGCTCTGGGGGAGACGGTTATCCGGTTCCCCTGTTCTAATCTAAACCTGACCTGCTTCTGTTTGGGCTTGTGTATTCCTGGTTCTCCTCACAGGCAGTGTGAGCTAGACAGGAAGAGGACCCAGAGAAAAGTAAAGGGGGCACTCTCACGGCTGAGTCCAGAAGCTATGCGCAAAGATGTGTCAGGACACAGCCTGGGAGGGAGGGTTGAGGAATCTGTGTGCCCACAGCCCTGTCACCGAGCCAGGAACACTGAGGCCCAGTGTCCATTATCTGGGGGAGGAAAAAAGAATAAATCAGCACTTCTCCACGCAGCTAAATTACCCTTAAAAGACCTCACAACTCAGTTGGCTCCTCCAGCTGAGTCATGGCTTCCTGAGAGGCCAGGGGGCCTGATGAACACTATGTGGGTGGCTCTGCGTGGGGCAGTAACCCAGTGCTAATCCCGACTCCGTGGACGTGAGCTTTTGAAAAAGAACAACAAGTCTGCTTGATTGATGGTGTTATTTTGGCCTTTCTTGGGGAGAAACTCACTTCGGGAGTAGAGGGAAACAGATTCTCCGCATGGTGCTCTGTGCTCGCAAACCCAGGGAAGATTCCCAAAGGGCAGAATGTTGTGTGCTCAGTTGTCTAGGGCAACATGGAGGGGAAGCTCCATCTGGCAGACTGAGATTCAGGGGGCCTGGCGACAAGTAGGGCCGGGCTCTGAGGAAGGCACAGATCTAAGATTGGTCTGTGTCTGGGCGCACCGCGCTGAAGAACCGCCCCCACCCCCTCCACCTACATACTTACACATGCTCATCACTCTTTCCAAAAAGGAGAGGCCAAAAAGAAATACCAATGGAGGCACCGGCACACATGGCAGCTACCATGATCCTCCCTGCCAAAAATGGCCAATAAAGTGGTCATTATAGTTTTGCTGTGAGATGATGGATCTTTCAAACAGAATGCCGGTCTAGAAAGATTTGTAGAGTATGAGCACAACATATGTTATAAAGAAGCTATTGGTTGCAAGTAACAGAAGACCTACCTCAAGGCAGCTTAAAAGGAAGAGCGAAGACATGGGGGGGAGGTCAGTGGGGAAAAGGGGTTAGTAGAAGGTCATTAGGCTGTTTCATGGTAGCCGAGAGCATAGAGGCCGCCAGGCCTATGGACTGGAGCCAGGACTGGATCTGGGGGTAGGGCGCGTGGGAGGCCCTTCATGGTTTTGTGCCTTCTCCCCACAGTACTGAGTCATGCTTCTCTGGCTGCAGTAGAGGTCTCCGCACATATATCCACAGGACAGAAAAGGATGACCAAGAGTTCCTGAATTTTCCATGTTCCAGCCGAGGCCTTTCCATCCTAGCCTGCAAAATTCCCAAGGGAGAAACAGAAGTTTCCCAGCGTGGCCAGGTGCTACCCTTGATCGACCAATTGTGGGAAGGTCGTAGGGTCTGGGGAAGGAATCTGATTCGCCCACAGGAGGTCTCTACAGCCTGAAAAAAGTGAGTTTTATTTTGTTTCCTGCTGGAATCCCTCTTTTTCCATGACAACATACACAAGAGCAGAAAGGTCAGGGGTTTCGAGCCCGGCCAATCTGCACGTAGACCTCACTGTCCAATTACTAGTTGTTTTAACTCAAGACAAATAATGTAACTTCTCCCAAATTCGAATTTCTCACAGTCACAAGAAATTCATGTTGTCTGGAAGAGTGGGCCTCGGAGTGAGTCCTGGTATCGTGGGCATCAGCCATACTTGGAATTTGTTGTAAGTGCAGATCCTCACTCTTTCCCAGCCTGCATCAGAAACTCTGGGGGTGGAGCCCAGTGACCTCTGTTTGGACCAGCCCACCACCAGAGGCATGCTACAGTTTGAGAACTGCTCCAGGGTGCTGGAGGGATCCTCCAAGGGCCCTCACCAGTGGCCTACAAAGTCCTGGCTGAGGGCCCATTGGGACTGCCAACCCCCCGCAACCACCCTCCCCCACGGCTGTCTGTGCAGGGACACTGGGCAAGATGCCTCTGGAATCCAAAGTTCTTGGGACCCTAAGTTTTCTGCCATAGTTTTCCTGAGAAGTGGGGTTTCTCCACCCTGAGTCAAGGAAGGATTAAAAAGTAGAGGCTCAGTTGGTCAAGCGTCTGACTTTGGCTCGGGTCATGATCTTTCAGTTCATGGGCGAACTGCATCGGACTCTGTGCTCTCAAGGCAGGGTCTGCTCCAGATCCTCCGTCTCCCTCTCTCTCGCTGCCCCTCCCCTACTTGCTCTCTCTCTCTCTCTCTCTCTCTCTCAAAAATAAACATTAGGGGCGACTGGGCGGCTCAGTCACTTGAGCATCCGACTTTGGCTCAGGTCACGATCTCGCGGTTCGTGGGTTCAAGCCCCACATTGGGCTCTGTGCTGACAGCTCAGAGCCTGGAGTTGCTTCAGATTCTCTCTGTCTCTCTGTCTCTGTGTCTCTCTCTCACCCTCGCCTGCTTGTGCCCTGTCTCTCTCTGTCCCCAAAACAAATAATAAACATCAAAAAATATTTTTTTTAATAAAAAAATAAAATAAACATAAAAAAAAAAAGTAGAGGTATTTGAAAGACTAGGGAACCAGGTATGTCCTGGATGGGTGCTTGTTCAGATGCAGAAGACTGTAGACCCATCTGATACTTTTCCAGGAAATTCTTGGGAAAAGATCTCTCTCTAACCAGTGCCGCCAGATGCCGAAGAGGCAGGGGAAGCCGAGGGAAATAGCAGAGCCCCTCTCACTGAAGGAGAGGCAAACCACACAGGCGGGAAGGGTAGGAGACAGCAAAATTACAATAGACAGGATGAGATTTCACGCACGGGGATGGCACCATATTGATTGCTGGAGGTGAATGGAAGTTCTGTGATCTGACCCGTATGGCAGCGCAGCTTTACAAAGAGATACCGAAGAGCAAGGTTGAAGGCAATCGCTGGAAAAAAAACAAAAAACAAAAAAAAACAACCAATGACTGTTTGAGATGCTGCTTGGAAAATACATACACATCACGGATGTTTAATAAGCAGCTGCCACTTACTGAGTGCCTGGATGAGCCAGACTCTTAGTGAAGCAACTAAAAAAAAAATGATGTCGTTAATTTTTATGATAACCTTGTGAAGAGGTTATTATAATTCCTCTGGTACAAAGAAGGAAACTGAGGCTCAGAGGTTAGTTAAGTGGCCAGAAGCCAGAGAGCAAGTCAGCAGAGCCAGGCCGAGCCGGGGCAGGGGGCGGGGGGGGGGGGGGGGGTCCCATCCACTTCTTTGTGACCCCAGAACCACGTTGTAACTGAGGCTTCTTCATGGTAGCTATTTTAATAATATGCTAATCCCTGAATCGGGGATATGACTCATTTCCTTCCGGGATGGAATCCCTGAGCGTTCCAGACTGCGGATCTGGAATAGAGAGATTACCTCTCGGCACTTTATTTGTCCACGTGGCTCCCCACGCAGGGGTCCCGCTCAGCAGAGTCACAGACCTGCTGTTTCAGAACCAGGAGGCCGCTTTGCTCAGCTGGCATTTAAACGTGACCCCCCCCCCCCCCTTAAAAATTCAAAGGCAAAGTCCAAGCGTAATTGGTAACTTTTGCTCCTCTGGGCGAAACTCCAGGGGAAGCCTAGGAGAGACCTTTGTAAATTGCAAAAGGCCAGGAGTCACTGGGCTCCACTCGCAATGGCTGTGACAGTGGATCCCTGCAGGTGGGGAGCTGTGTGCTTGCCGTGTCCCGCCTCCTCCCTTCAGGTAAAATCGGAGCCATTTATTGCCCCTGTCACTCCCTCGCACACACACCTGTTTATGAGCATGAATCACAGATTTCCAAATAACAAGGAGGACTGTTTTTTTTAACACCCACCCCACGGCCCAGCGCCTTTCAGCCTCCCTTCCAGCTGCCCGTCAGGCGGATTCTGACCAGCCCAGCGGAGGTGCAGGGGTGGTGAAGCCATCAAGTCAGTCCCCAGGAGCTTCAACACTCACAGCAATTTGTAGTGCAATTACCAGCTGAACTTGGTCTAGGTCCCGGCCGGAGCCCTCGCTGAAGGGTGTGGTGTGAGAGCCCAGCAATTGGCCGTGGGTGAGAGCCTTGCAGGGGATTACTGGGCTGAGGCTCAGGTCCAGGAAAACCGAAGGGGCTGGAGAATGTACCAGAAAGGCTTACAGCCGCAAGACTGTGCTCGGGGTCAGTCCTTCTCCTTTTTCCGCCTCTAGAAATGCGTTGCTATTAATTCCATTAAAACTAGGCGATGCGCAGGCTGACTGCCTTACAGAATAACCCTGAGAGCTTCTTGTTTGGGGGAGAGGCAAACAAGTCAAATCGACAGAGGGACTTAGCCCTTGAGGAGTCAGATGGCCCTTGTACACCCCTGCTCCCCCTGTTCAGAAAGCTATGTCACCTCCTGGGACTGTGCCCTGATAAGAGAGGTATGCTACCCTACCCGGAGGAGGAAGGGCCAAAGTCTGGCGGCTCAGTAGAATTCTGAGTCCTCCCCCAACTTTAAGTCACTAATAAAAGATGAAGGAATGTTCATACTTCATCCTTGTCGTTGTGTATTTACTATAGATAAAGCGCTCTCTTAGGTATATTTCCTTTAATATTTATAGCTAACCTGGGTGTGGGCTTGGAAGCATCATTTGACAAAAGAACAATGGAAAACATCCAAGCATCTGGACCAGCCAGTTATGGATGACAGTGTCCAGGGCTTTATCCAATATGTTTATCAATAGAAAATGTTTCAGGTCAGATCTTTTTTTATTAAGTTTTCTTTTTTTTTTTTTAATTTTAAATCCAGTGTAGTTAACATACAGTGTTCTATTAGTTTCGCGTGAATAATATAGTGATTCAGCAGTCCTGTGCATTACTCAGTGCTCATCATAAGTGGACTCTTAATCCCTTTCACCTAATTCCCCTACCCCCCCCCCCCCCCACCAACCTCCCCTCTGGTGACCATCAGTTTGTTCTCTGTGGTTAAGAGTCTGTTTGGGGCGCCTGGGACTGGGTGGTTCAGTCAGTGGAGCATCCAACTTTGGCTCGAGTCATGATATCATGGTTTGTGAGTTGGGGCCCCGCATCGGGGTCACCGCGGTCATTGTGGAGCCTATTTTGGATGGCTCTTTCTCTGTCCTTTCTCTACTTGTGCTCTCTCTCTCTCTCTCTCTCTCAAAAATAAGCATTAAAAAAGAGTCTGTTTTTTAGTTTGTCTCTTTTTCCTTTGTTCATTTGTTTTGTTTCTTAAATCCCATGTGTGAGTGAAATCGTGTGGCTGAATTTTCATGGCTGAATAATATTCCATTGTGTATATATAATAATCCATTGTGTATGAATATTCTTTATCCATTCATCAGTCGATGGACACTTGGGCTCCTTCCCTATCTTGGCTATTATAAGTGATGTTGCAATAAACATAGGGGTGCATGTATCCCTTTGAATTAATGTTTTTGTAATTTTGGGGTACTCAGTCAGTAGTGTGATTATTGAATGGCAGGGTAGTTGTATTTTTACCTTTTTTAAAGCTTATTTATTTATTTTGAGAGAGAGAGAGAGAGCCAGGACAGGCAGAGAGAGAGGGAGAGAGATAATCCCAAGCAGGCTTTGCACCATTAGCACAGAGCCTGACTCGGGGCTCGATCTCAAAACCCCTGAGGTCACGACCTGAGCTGAAATAAGAGTCAGATGCTTAACTGACTAAGCTACCGAGAAGCCCCTGTATTTTTAACTTTTTGAGGAACCTCCATACTGCTTTCCTCAGTGGCTGCACCAGTTTGCATTCCCATCAACAGAGCACGAGGGTTGCTTTTCCTCCACATCCTCGCCAACACCTGCCGTTTCCCGTGGTTTTGATTTTAGCCATTCTGACAGGTGTGAGATGACCTCTCATTATAGTTCTGATTTGCACTTCCGGGATGATGAGTGATGTTGAGCATCTTTTCATGTGCTTGGTGCCCATCTATAGTTCTTCTCAGGTCAGATCTTTTAATAATTTATGCTCAGAAAAAAAAAAAAAAAACACTACTAAAAGCATTTTTCCTTGGAGGCCAGAGTCTCTCCCTGGTTGCGTAGCTCATCAGGTGTCCCTTTTCCATTAGGCTGCTGGGAAGCCCAGAAAAATAATCAGTGAGCAGTTATTGCAACTTTATTGGCACTGTGCCTAACATATTTGCTTTCTCTTTTCCTGCAGTTGCCTTCTCCCCTTCTACCTCTCCTCTTCACCTACAAAGATCACAGATTCTTTGGGAAACAGAGGCCAGCATGAATAATCAAGGAATATAATGAATAAAATAAGGAGCAAACAAACAAAAATGTAAGTGGCAGAGACTGGCCCCAAAGGCGGATCTCCTAATGGTAAAAGCTGCAATTTTCCACATCATCACACCGCCCTTTCTGGCAGTTCTGGTGTGTTTTTGCCAGAGGATCCCCCAGGAATAGATGTGTTCTGGCTCCTGGGGTGCAGAGGGGTGCACAGTGGTGTCACCTGGATGGGGAGAACGGGTGCTGAGGACAGAGATCTGACCCCACAAGGGCTAAGCCCCTGCGTAAATGTGACTCTTGTGTTTCTCCCCCAAACAAGCAGCTTTTGGGTTATTTTGCAAGCCAGTCAGCCTGTGCATCTCCTAGTTTTAGGAATTAACAGCAACATGGAGCCCCTGGGTGGCTGGGTCAGTTAAGCATCTGACTTTGGCTCAGGTCAGGATCTCAGGGCTTGCGAGTTCGAACCCTGCATCGGGATCTTCTTTAACAGTGCAGAACCTGATTGGGATCCTCTCTCTCTCCCTCTTTCTCTACCCCTCTCCCACTTATGTTCTCTCCATCTTTCTTTTTTTTTAAATTTTTTTTAACGTTTATTTATTTTTGAGACAGAGAGAGACAGAGCATGAACAGGGGAGGGTCAGAGAGAGAGGGAGACACAGAATCTGAAACAGGTTGCAGGCTCTGAGCGGTCAGCACAGAGCCCGACGTGGGGCTCCAACTCACGGACCATGAGATCATGACCTGAGCCGAAGTCAGACGCTTAGCTAACCAAGCCACCCAGGCGCCCCACTCTCCATCTTTCAAAATAAGTAAATAAACTTAAAAAGGAGGAATTAGCAGCAATATGTTTTTAAAGGCTGAAACAGGAGTGAGAGTGACCTTGAGCCCTTGGGCCACTGTGGCCCCACCCCTGTGCCCTCACCCACCTGGACAGCAGGGAGTCCGTCCTTATCAGAGCAGAATGGTCTGGAAGTTGCTGGCCACCTGCCACTGACTGTATTTTCCTCAGGAGCAACCCAGCAGTCTTTCCTTGAGGGGGGAAATCTAATTACAAGGAATTTACAAACATATTTGGAAAGAAAGGTCAGGCAGTCCTTTCTCAATTAGATAGAAGTTGGCTTTAATCACCTCCCTGGCAACATGTCCCCTCAGGAGGCAGGCGCTGGTGCAAATGAAGACTGGAGCAGAGAATTAGAGCGTGTGTGTATGAGCGTGTGCGCGTCTGTGTCTGTGTGCGTTAAGTGTGTGTGTGTGTGCGCGCGCGTGTGAATTGCATGAGTGAGCATGCGAGTGTGCGTGAGCTTGTATACGTGAGTGCGTGTTGGAGGGAGTTTTTTGAGTGAGTGTGTAGGTGAGTGTGTGTGCACGTGTAAGTGTGTGCATTCTGCACGGGGGTTTGCTGGAGTCTTTTTTTTTTAATGTTTATTTATTTATTTATTTTTGAGAGTGACAGAGCAAGCAGGAGAGAGACAGCGAGAGAGGGGGACAAAGGATCTGAAGTGGGTTCTGCGCTGACAGCAGAGAGCTGGATGGGGGGCTCCAAGTCCCAAACTGTGAAATCACGACCTGAGCTGAAGTGAGACGCTTAACCGACTGAGCCACCCAGGCGCCCCACTGGAGTCTCTCTCCTTGCATGACAAGGAGTCACGGGGGAAGGAGAATGACACCGGAATGGTAGCTTGCCTGACCTTTCCCTGAACTGACAGAAAGGGTGGACTAAAGCGATTGGCCTCAATGATGATGCCTCCCCGTCTCCCCCACACACCTAACAGTCCTTGAATAAATAAGGAAAGGCAGACAGGCACAATTCCCTAGAAAATAAGCTAATCACATAATCTTCCCATTAGCTTCCCACACAGGCTCCATAGCTCGACTGGCGTGTGAAATGGTCCACACGAGGTTCTCGGTGAGTCCCAGACCGCCCCAGCCTCTCTCAATTTCACAGGTGGGTTCTGGGGCCCAAGGAACCTTGGGAGCAGCAAGCCTGATGATGTCATCATAGCCATTACAGTGCAGAGAGGGGTGTGGGTTCCCCCACGTTCTGAGGGCACAGAAGAATCAAGGGCAGAGCTGGGGCCAGAGTTCCCGATGCACACTAGAACGTGATTTAGCCTGGTTTCCTCAGAGACGCCCGCCTGTCTTGTCCTTTCTTCATGTCCATCTCTTCGTTGCCATCCCTTCCCCTGCTGTCTAGCTTGTGGCTGGATTATTTATGGGTCAGTGTGAGTGGTCTCCTTTTTCCCCTTCTTCCATAAATCACTGCCCCCCCTTAATCAACCTTACAATTGCCCTGAGTATATTACTCTGCTGTTCAGGGATATTCAGGGTCTCCCCACTACCTACAAAATAAAATCCAAGATATGTAATTGGCATCCAAGATCCATTCCAGTCTAACATCTATCTTTCTTATTTCCTATGCACTTGGATCAAAACTGGCTTACTAATCGCATTAAGAATATATTTTATTCAGTCTTTCATTCAACAAATACATATAGACTACTTTCCACGTCCCAGTGTGCCAGCCCCCTAATAACATAAGAAGTTCTTATAACATAATGACATAGACGCCATAAGAACCTACCGTGTGCCAGGTACACTTCTAAATTCCCTACGAAATAATCGCTCTACAGGGCTTCTGCATGTACAACTTCAGGGGGCACCACATGCACGGTGGATGCAAGTATGATGATGCCTTTTGGATTTTGCAACCCATCCACTCGGCACGTACTTTCCACCACAACCTCAAAAGAGATGTGATTCTATTTAACCCATTTTATTCCCGAGGGAACGTTAACGGTCGCATTAACAGATAGGTCCATTACAGGGTAAGTTTCAGTGTGGGCACTGAAACCTGTTTGATGGCTTGGAATCAGAACCCACATGCCTGACCTTTATACTACACCACTCTTCCAAATGCGCATTGTCTCATGAAACACTCACCACCATGCCATGAGGCTGTCGCCAGCATCACCAATTTATGGGTGCAAAAAATACGGGCTTCAGAAGAGTTAAACGATTTGTCAGGTGGTTAGTAAATTTCCCATCAAGATTTGAAGCCAGGTTACATCAGGTTCTCTAAAGCCAAGTGACAATGTTTCTAATTCCAATTACTGTTCCTTCTGGCAAGAACCCTAAGTTTGCATCGCGGAGGACAGGGAATATGACTCTGCCACTGTCCAGCACTGGTGTCCCTTCTCTCTGGAACTCTGTTTCCGCAGTGGCAATATAAAGGGATTCGACCATATCAGTCGTTCTCAGTCTAGGGCACACATGAGGAGAAACTGAAGAGTTTTAAAAAAATACACCCATCTGTGATTTTTTCCTAGATGTTGATTTAGTTGATGTGTGAATGGGCTCAGGCAGCAATGTTTTTCTACAGGGCCAAGGTTGAGACTACCGGATGCTCCACAATCACTACCTTGGGAGATTGGCTTCTGTTGCTTCTCTCATTTCAATGTCTTTCTTTTCTGTTCAAGTCAACGCGTGGCCGTCCACTTGAAAGGCGTTGTTTTGGGGAGCTAAGTTAGGCAAGCTGGGCTAGGTTATGCGGCAATGCCAGATGACCCTGAAATCTATCCTAGGTTGTTTTTCTCACTCATCGTAGCTCAGCCAACACTCTAGGTCCATATTTCCTCGGCTCCTAGGCTCAGGCCGACACAACAGTGTCTGTCCAGAAGGACGCCAACAGGTGGAAAGAAAAGACGACACACCGTACTTCTCCTTCAAAGGGACACGCATTGCTTCTACTTATAGCTCATTGCCTAAACAAGTCACAGGGCCAAGCCCAAGGTCAATGGCATCTGGAAGCATAACCTACCCTCAGAGAGGGCAAATGGTATTTTTGTGCAATAATGCAGCTACTATAGGTAGTTTCTTTCCTAGCCCAGCCCACGACCCTCATGAGGACCTTCCTGACCCTTCATGGGCTTTGCTCGCTCCCTACTTTGAATCTCTACAGCACTTGGCGAACCTCTTTTTTCATCACATAGTAATCTGTGTGCTAGTTTTATGCCCTACACAATGTAATAATTTTTTTTTTTTTAATGCAGGAGCTATATTTAGTCATCTTTAAGATCTTTATGCACTGGAAGTATTCATGGGGGCATCAGTAAGTCTAAAGAAGCACTTTGAAAATTAATGTGGCCATTTATTTGCCTGGTTGGAAATCTTATTGATAAATCTGCATTGCTGAATTTATTTCTTTTCAATGAATATTTATTGGATACTTACAACGGCAGAGTAGGAGTCTGGTGTAATCGATAGGAGAATCTTTGGATTTGGAAGCAGATTTAGGATTAAATCCTGACTCAGTCGGAGCGCCTGGGTGGCTCAGTCGGTTAAGTGTCTGACTGTTGATTTTGGCTCAAGCCACGATCTCAAGGTTTGTGAGTTCGAGCCCCATGTTGCGCTCTGTGCGGGACTCTGCTGAAAGTATGGAGCCTGCTTGGGATATTTTCTCACCTTCTGTCTCTGCCCCTCCCCCACTCTTGCTGTCTCTGGCTTTCTCAAAATAAATAAAACTTACAAAAAAGAAAAAAAAACACCTAAATCCTGGGGCACGTGGGTGGCTCAGTCAGTTAAGCGTCCGACTTCGGCTTAGGTCAGGATCTCCCAGTCTGTGAGTTCAAGCCCCATATGGGGCTCTGTGCTGACCACTCAGAACCTGGAGCCTAGTTCAGATTCTGGGTCTCCCTCTTTCTCTGCCCTTTCTTTGCTTGCTCTCTTCTCTCTCTCAAAATAAATAAATAAATAAATAAATAAATAAATAAACCAACAAAAAACAAAAAAACAAAAAAAACCCTAAATCCTGACTCCGTCACTTACAAGCTTTGCTCTGGAACAAGTTACTTCACCCCTCTGAGCCACATTTTCCTACCTATAAAGTAGATTTTCACAATTTCATAAGGTTTTTGTTAATGGTCAAAGGAGGTGATGTATATACCTATAGTATTACGGGTACTCAAAGTGATCAGCTATTTTTTTTTTTTAATTTTTTATTTTTTTTTTTTTTTAATTTTTTTTTTCAACGTTTATTTATTTTTGGGACAGAGAGAGACAGAGCATGAACGGGGGAGGGGCAGAGAGAGAGGGAGACCCAGAATCGGAAACAGGCTCCAGGCTCTGAGCCATCAGCCCAGAGCCCGACGCGGGGCTCGAACTCACGGACCGCGAGATCGTGACCTGGCTGAAGTCGGACGCTTAACCGACTGCGCCACCCAGGCGCCCCATCTATTTTTTTCAAAGTAACAAGTTATTATTCTCATAGTCAATTTTTTCTATACAAATGCTAATTTTTTTTTTTTTTTTCTGTTTTAACTCAAACATTTCCTTCTCCTTCGCCTTCTCTCACAGCCATGGAAAGGGGAAAGCTACGTTTAATTTTAATCTCCTGAGTCTCAGCGTGGCCTAGCATTACCCTTTTCTGTAGGATCTCCAGGAAGACGCAATGACCATGTGCTTTTCTGCTTTTGAGTTTTTCTTCACATGCGCCAGCCAGAGACACTGCAGAGAAATAGCCACTCCACTCTCATCGAGGCCGGCCCTGCCTCTTCCATTCCTTCTGTAGCTCCGTTAGCCCATCTAAATTCTAGATGGCACCGACGTGTTGACACTGAATGAGTGTGTGTTTGGAGTCTAATTCTCCCTGCTTCTGTCTTGGTAACTTCCCACATCCTGCCAATGGCAGAGGACTTAAGAGTGCCATCGGCCTCTAGTATAGTATAAAATGAAGATCAGTCAGGAGCACAAAGTTCCCAGTGTGTGACTGAAGTTACCTCACACGTGGTAAGTGCTGAAAATCCCTTTGCTGTTGTTCTAAGTAGCAAGTTCACGGAGTGCCTGGGTGGCTCAGTCGGTTGAGCGACTGACTTCGGCTCCGGTCATGATCTCGCGGTCTGTGAGTCCGAGCCCCGAGTCGGGCTCTGTGCTGACAGCTCAGAGCCTGGAGCCTGCTCCGGATGCTGCGTCTCCCACTCGCTCTCTGCCCTTCCCCCACTCGTGCTCTGTCTATCAAAACTAATTGGATGTAAAAAAAAATTTTTAAAAATTGTTCTCATTGGAGGTTCTTGATTGTCTAGAAGCCTCCTGACTCTGCTTACAAGACATGGTCAAAGAACAGTGGCAATGGAAAATAAGATAGCAGAATTAGTTTAAATATTTGAGCATCAGGGTCATTGTTTTGCATTTGTTACACCTTGTTGCTGCTAATGATCATCAACCTGGGCCACAAACCAGAGGCATTGAAGGAGCTTTTTTTATGTCCAGATTCCCAGGCCACAGGCTATATCTCTGAACCAGATAGAAATCCAGGTATCATTATTAAAACAAAACAAAAACATTCCGTTGTTTGATTCTAATCAAAAGCATAGCAAACATTGAGAAACCCAGACGGTGATAACTACCAGTGATGATTAGTAAACATCAGTTTCCAAGGTCACTTAGTAAAACCACAGACTGGAGTTCAATCCATCCCGATCTCACAGCGTGAAGATGTAACCTCTACGTCTGACAAAAGCAGGTGCAAGAGTGCAGAGGAATCCTATGGGATGTGGAGGGGCCCCGTGTGTGTTGTTTCCATTTGGTGGGATAAAGAAACGGGCCAGAAATCAACATGTAAAATTTTTTCATGTTTTACTCTTTTTTGAGAGAGAGAGAGAGGGAACAGGGGAGGGGCAGAGACAGACAGGGAGAGAGAATCCTAAGTAGGCTCTGGGCATCAGTGCAGAGCCTGATGCAGGGCTTGAACTCGCAAACCATGAGATCATGACCTGAGCTGAAATCAAGAGTCTGTGGCTTAACTACTTAACTGAATGAGCCATCCAGATGCCCCTCAGAAATCAACATTTGAAAGAGCCCTCCCTCCAACCAGGCCATTCTGATGCAAGTGAGCTGAGGACTGTGTTGAGACAACTGGTCTACCTCCCCTAATTGAAAGAAAGAAAGCAATGCCCTTTCTCCTAAGCACTGGATTAGGTCCACTCACCTTGCTTCTCCTTCCTCCATCTTTAGTCTGATCTGCACCATCTGGCCCATCGCACTGGTTCTAGCCAAGAAGACAGGAACAGCCACAGGACATGGTGAGCACACAAAGAAAATCTCCACTTCTGCTTGTCTTTGGGTAAATGGAATTCTCTCCCAGCCAGTTCAGACTCTCAAGTCTGTTTCCCGGGAGAGAGGGTTTCTGTTCACAATTGTCCTTCCCAGATCTGTTTTCTGTCACCTGCCCAATGTCATTTTCTAGCACATTGCTCCCGTTTGCTACGATGTCTGCCCTGGCTTCCTTTCTGTACATATTACACGACATCTAAAGAGTGAAGACCTTCCCATGTGCCAAGTGATCATTGTCCCTTAAGTGAGAAATGGTATTGGGTAGTTGAAGGCCTTGGGTTTTCAAGCATACGATGGCTGTCCCTGACCATGGTGTGTCTGCCCAGGAGGGAATCCAAGCTTTGCCATGCAGTCCCCATGGCAAGTTAGAAAAGCTACCTAGACTTTTAGGGTCTCAATTTTTTCACACACAAAGTGGCGATAAAGGTAGGGCAGTTACAAACATCAAATGATGTTTATATATCGGGGCACCTGGGTGGGTCAGTTGGTTAAACGTCCAACTTTGGCTCAGATCATGATCTCATGGCTTGTAAGTTTGGGCCCCACGTCAGGCTCTGTGCTGACAGCTCAGAGCTTGGAGCCTGCTTCAGATTCTGTCTCCTGTCTCTCCCCTGTTCACGTACTCTCTCTCTCTCTCTCTCTTTCACATACAAATAAAAACGCTAAAAATAACTAATAAAATAAATGATAACATAGGTAAGCGTTAGCTGTTATAACTATATTTGAAGCCAGGGAGACTTGGATTGAAATTCTGCCATGTGCTTGAAGTTAACCTCAAGACGTCTCTGATTCCTGGTCTATAAAGTAAATGTAACCTCGTTTACCTCCTGGGGTATGATGCAGAGAAAGCACATGGACTGATGTTTCGAAAACTCCCAGAATGTTACCGGCACATAGGAAATGTTCCATAAAAGTTAGTCATTGTCCTGAGCTGCGCTTCCAAAGGCCTGTCCAAGAAGCCTGTGTTGCTGACCAATCCAGGGTGCATTGCCTCCTAGAACCCTGGTCGCCGGACCTACCCAGAGGGGCCAGTGCAGAGAAGGTGGCTCAGCAGAAGGAGGTCCTGCAGCATCTTGGTCCCAGAAAAACTTGCATATGCCAGAGTCACATTATAGGTAGGCTTTTCTTTTCTTTAAAAAAAATTTTTTTAAGTTTAGTTTTAGTTATTTTGAGAGAGAGAGAGAGAGAGAGAGAGAGAGAGAGAGCCAGCGGGGAAGGGGTAGAGAGAGAGGGAGGGAGAGAATCCCAAGCAGGCTCCTGATATGGGGCTTGAACCCATGAACCGTGAGAGCCAAAATCAAGAGTCGGATGGTTAACTGATTGAGCCACCCAGGTGCCCCAACGCAGGTTTTCCTTTTAAAACCAGAAAACTACACACAACATCTCTCAGGAAAACGACTTCTGTGTCTGTCTTTCTCCTATCAATATTCCCTCCAAGGTTGCAAATGCATGACGTCTATGTCATTGTCACCTCTGATCGTTCTTTCTGGCTGAGTCTCTTGACTGTGGCCTCAGGATCCTTCTCAACATGGCACTCCATGACACATTACCGGTTAATCGTGTTTGCATGCACACGGGGCGACCCAGTTCCTCTCTCTGCCAGAAGAGATCCCTGAACTGAGCTCGGACTTCGATCGATTGCATGTCTTGCCCTGAAGCTCCCATCTCAGAGCCATGACAGTTGGCCTATTGTTGGAGTCACCCACTTGTCACATCTGTGGTAATTTGATCACAGTGCCTGTTAACTTCAAATCGGCAAAATGGCTCAGTCGGCCCAAGTGAACCAGAGGTATATTTCCCCCCCTTTATTTTCTTCAAAACTTCTAAGAACAGCAACACACACACACACACACACACACACACACACACAATTTTTTTAAATTAAAAGAGAAGGAATCCCTGGGGCCTTTCATCCCCATTTACTTCACTGTTGGGTTGTAATCTGAGGAGACGCACTAAAAATGTCAGAAGTGAACAGCTTGGGAGGAGTGTTTCAATCCCCCAGGCGTGAGACCAACTCTCCAGGAAAGTCATCTCGCAAATATTTGGACTTGACCGCATTGCTTTAACCCCTCAAGTGAGCAGTGGGGGCTCGTAACCTTGCCTGCTGGATGCAAAACGGCCCACCGAGGTGCAGTGGGAAGAAAGCACCCTTTTCCGGTTCCACGGCCCGGGGCCGGGGGCCCTCATGGCGGACACACCTCTACTTCCTGTTTGTGCCATTTCCGGGCGCGGGACGCGCAGGTCTTCAAACCGTTCCTCGGACTGGGCAGGGCTGACTCAGGGGACCCAGTTCCTGCTGACCGAGGATCTCCTGTGCCATGCCAGAAAATGTGTCCCCCCTTACCTTTGACAGGGGAGGCTGAGTGCTCCGTAAGACTGATGCCCCGGGGGAGCAACGTGTCATCTTTTGTTGCTGTCCCTGTCGTTTCAACCCGACTGAGAATTCCTCGCCACGTCCTGTTCTGGGCCGTTGTCGGGTTCTCCTCACCCGCCAGCTGTGGCCCAGCTGCTCCGTTCCCCATGGTGGGGGACGTCACGCACCTGGTGTGTGAGCTGATCTCCCCCTTACCCCTGGCGCTAGAAATGTAAGCAAATGTGGCTATTATCCCTAGAAAGTTTTCAGACTAATATAATTCAAAACAACACCCACCATATGCGTGGTGTCAGTGTCACCAAGAAGAGTTAGTTCAGTCTTCTCTGCGGGGGCAAGTGAGGGCCCATCTTCGTGGATACCGGAGCTTGTTTGTAGGGGAACTGTGTGATGACTGTTGTCCTTTTCTTGTTTCATTCATTCACAGCCAGCATGTCAAACTCAGGAGAATTTATTTACTTTCCTGGTGTTTTGCCTTCCTTGGAATGTAAACGTCCCACAACCACACTGAAGGCAGGATGAACAGTTGAAAGCTGACAAAATGCAACCCGTCACCTGAGCCCTGGGTTATTTAGGTCTCGAAGGTGAGTATTACAATCCGTTGCGGCTTTTTCCCTTTCGTCGACCTTGGCTAAACTCCTGGGAAAAATCTAGCTGGATTCCGATCCTGCTGGATTCACAGGAACAGGACTGGGCTTCTCCCAAAGGGATCGCTTGCTGGTAAGCTAAGAATTATTTATGTCGTATGAATTCCTAAACATATTTCCAACATTGATTCCAATATATGCCGCACTCTGAGGCGGTGTCCAGGTGTGACTGATAGTTACGCGAAGGCTAACACCTTGTAGGCTTGCCGTATTGTGTACATTTCCCATTGCTGATGGAACAGGTCGCCACAATTTTAGCGGCTTACAAAGAGCCAATTGATTATCTTACAGCTCTGGAGGTCAGAAATTCACAGCGTGTCTCACTGGGCTAAAATGAAGGTGTCAGCAGGGATCTGTTCCTTCTAGAAGCTCTAGGGGATAATTCGTTCTCTTGACTCATCCAGCTTTAAGAAACTGCCCACATTCGTTGACTCACAGTCTCATTCCTTGATCTCTGAAGCCAGCAATGTTGGGCCCAGTCTTTTGTAAACTGGTGTTTAACCGGTCTTTAACTCCCTGGTCTTCCATCTGATTCCCTTTTAAGGACACTTGTGATTATATTTGTCCTATTTGGATAACCCAGCACAATATCTCTTAATTAAGCTCATATGAGTAGAAATCTTACTTCCATCTGCAAACTTAAATCCTCTCTGTCATGTAAGAGAACATATTCAGAGGCTCTGGGCGTTGGATGCGGGCAAGGTTGGGGGGACAGTTATCTGCCTACCGTACGCATTGATAGGCATCGGAGGTTTTAAGATAACTAGCTGGGGATGAAAAAAAAAAACCCACAATACTTGAGTGAAATTCAGCAAAGACTGAGGATTGGGGCTTGAAGTAGATTAAAACAATAAATAAGAAATCAATGTTTTGAGTGTTCTTTGAAGTCTCAGTTCTCCGTGTGAGAATTGTGTGTTGAACATTTACGAACAAGAACTTACTCGTTACCAGACACTGTTGAATCTGGGTGTGTTGAAAAATAAATGAGAAAGTCCCTATCTGTCCTCGGGGATGCTATAACTGGAAGGAAAGGATCAGTATGTCAGCAACGTCTACAGGGCGGGAGATACTGACTGCTGTGGTCCACACCAAGCACTGTTTCATCCTGGAAATGGCACTTGGAAAGCCTCGCAAGGATAGCATGTGTGGGGCTGAATATTTGTCATTGAATGAATGAATGAATGAATGAATGAATGAATAAACAAACGAATGGATGGGCTTTCGTGTTGAGGAGGTTCTAAGAGTAAAGATTAGGCACAGGGAGATTCAGGTTTTGGGGGCCCTGAGAATATACCATCTGGGGGGCTCTTCTTTTTTCTAATATTTTTTAATCTTTGTTTTTCAGAGAAAGAAAGAGAGAGAGACAGACAGACAGAAAGACAGAGTTCAAGTGGGGGAGGGGCAGAGAGAGAGGGAGACACAGAATCGAAAGCAGGCTCCAGGCTCTGAGCCGTCAGCACAGAGCCCGAGAACTGGATGCCCGATGTGGGGCTCGAACCCACGAACTGTGAGATCATGGCCTGAGCTGAAGCAAGACACTTAACTGACTGAGCCACCCAGGCACCCCAATTTGAGGGGGGGGGCTCTTCTTGAGAAGAAGAAGAAGGAAGGACACCTGGGTGGCTCAGTCAGTTAAGCATCTGACTTTGGCTCAGGTCACGATCTTGCGGTTCGTGAACTCAAGCCCCACTTCAGGTGAGCCCGCTTCTCTCTCTCTCTGCCCTTTCTTACTTGTGCCCTCTCTCTCGATAAAGAAGAAGAAGACGACGACGACGGAGAAGAAGGAGAAAATCATGAATGCAAAATTAAGTCAAAAAGTAAATATTTATTTAGGAAAAGAAAACGTTCCCCCCAAATGACAAATACTACAAGCATCACAAAATCTGGAGTTATAATATAATATGATATTAATTAGCTGCCTAACCCAACTCTCTAATGCCTTCTCTCTTCACTTTTGGCTACACACGCTTTTATCACTTATTCATGTGACAATAATTTTGTTGTACTACTTTAATAAAGGTACTTGAAAGAAAACTCCTCTTTTCTCTTACATGGGTAATCTCTTCTTCTTCTTCTTCTTCTTCTTCTTCTTCTTCTTCTTCTTGAGAATTAAGATGTCAAAAACACATGATTCCCTGTACAGATGCATTTTTTGTTTGTAGTGTTACTACAGGATTGAATACTCTGAGGAATTTTGTTAAATTCTATTTTGTGTAACTCCCATAAAAAATAGAGAAGTATGTTTATGATTGTATACCCTCCATTATGACATGCATTTCTGGTAATAGGGGCTCTCCCAATTCTGATGGGGCATTAGAAAGAAACAAATTTTCTACTTAGAGTTTTATACATTTTTAATTTTTTAAATGTTTATTTTTGAGAGACAGAGAGAGACAGAGACAGAGACAGAAAAAGAGCACAAACAGGAGAGGGGCAGAGAGAGGGAGACACAGAACTCAAAGCAGGCTTGAGGGCTTGACTGGGACTGATCAATCAATTCCTATGTGAGCAATCTTGTGCTAACACGTTGGTTTCTCTCCACATGGGTCTTCACACAGGGCTGCCTGGGTGTTTAATATGGAGGCTTGTTTCCTCCCGGCTGAGCAACCAAGAGAGCGAGATGGAAATGGCAATATCTTTTATGATTTGTGCTAAGAAGTTATATGTTCCCTTATGGTCGCAAAGGTATCCTCTTATTCACATGACAAGGAGAACGCAGTGGCTTAATACCAGGAGATGAGAATCGTCTACGTTATGGACTGAATGTTTGTGTCCTTCTAAATTCTTGTGCTGAAGCTCTAACCACCAACGTGATGGTATTTTGAGGTGGGACCTTTGGGAAGTAATAAGGTTTCTATGACGTCAGGACAGTAGGTTGCATGATGGCATTGGTATCCTTAGAAGACGAAGAGAGACTAGAGTCTCTCCCCCACGTGAGAAGGTGGCTGTCTGCAAACCCAAAAGAGGGCTCTCACCAGAAACTGAATCTAGCTGGCAACTTGATCCTGGATTTCCCAGCTTCCAGAGCTGCAAGAGACAAATGTCTGTGTGTAAGCCACCCTGTCTACGGTGCTTTGTTATAGAAACATGAGCTGACTAAGATGGTCGGAAACCATCTTGGAAGCTTGCAGCACAAGCGATGTGAGTCTTAAAACAAACAAACAAACAAACAAACCCCAAAACAGCATCAACAAAAAAACAAACCACGAAATTAAATTTTCTCATGTTGGCATATTCAAACAATTATACGACAATGTGGCCAAATCATTAGGGTGTCTCTCAGAGCCTTGGAAAAGGGAAATAAGAGAAAACTTAAGCAAAATGTTTGTTTCTTCTCTAAAAGTTAGACTTCTTTCTGTGATTTATATCAACTCCCACAAAAGTCTTCATTCCTTGAGCAGAGTTTCTCACATACAGCAAACTCTATTTTTATTTCTACCATAAGCCTGAGACACAGGAAAGTTCAGGGTTAATACTAATCACGAGGTTCCCAACATTCGTCTACATCACTGGAGTCAATTTTAAAGGAATACCATGAGCAACCTAAAAGGGGAAAAGAAGTCAGAGGATAGGGACCTAGAGCCTGAAGCTGGGTGAGTAGAGGTCTAAAAGAGCATTCTCCTGTGGTCGTTTTGGGACTGTGAACCTCGGGTCTTATTTTGAACATGATGACACGTGCCCCTAACCTCTCCTGAGAATCTATCCTCCTGTTCTTCCTTTTAGAGTAGAAGCTTCCCCTACAAAGTGCATGACACTTTTATCAGGGAATTTGGCTTTCCGGCAATGGATGCTTCATTTCACGGACTCTCTTGCAGCTAGGTGTGTGGTTGAGTTCTTGCCAATGGAATATAAGTGGGAGTGATGTATATAATTTCGTGTCATTTCCTCTGCAGGGTATGGCTAGTTCTCCACTGCCTCTCTTTCTCCCTTCCCTTTGGTGAAGGAATGGAAAGAGCCAGGAAATGTTAGATCCTAACATGGAAGCCACGTGTTGAGGAAAAAAGAACGGCCAACCCCATCACTCTATATAGGTCACTCACCTCTGGACCCTTTTGAGAGAGTAGGAGATAAAAATGAGTTTCTGTTTTATTTAATCCATGGGAGTCTGGTGTCTCTTAGTTACACCTCCCTTAAAATAGTAAAATAGTAAAATAGTAATTGACCCTTAAAATAGTAAAATAACAAGTTAAAGACTCATGTCCCTTCGGACAAACATTTTTTTTTTCCTCCAACAATGAATTAGTCGTTGCCCAGATGCTTGATGGAAAATGAGTCAAAACCCAGGTTAGAATAATCCAGGCATCTCCTCTGTGTTTCCGTGCTCTTGCCTGACCTTGGTGGTCTTTACTCCCAGAATTAGTCCTTTTTTTTCCCCCAGCAGCGTCCTTTGAATGTGAAGAAACTATACATGTGATCATTTCATCCCTGTTGTCTCGTTTTTGCAAAGATGATTGGGTGCTTTGCCTGTGAAATTCTCATGGTGGAGACTTTTGCCATTTTTTTTCCTACTCACCTGCTCTTTTTTCCCCCTCTATGTGTTATTTCAAATCTTGTAGTGGGAGGAGGAAACCTGTCAGCAGGTGTGGGTGACAAGAGTGAGGTGAGAACTGGATGTACGGTCTGAGGTTACAGGAAATGGTTGTTTATGTAGCCCCATTGGTACTCAGGGGATTACAAGATGAAGCGTTAAATTCAAAAGTTCTGACTCACTATTCCCTCGAGCAAAGGACTTCAGAAAACACAGGTGTGCGGTCTACTGAGCTGGTGGTTTCCTTTACCGTTTACTTCTGAAGAAATAAACTCTGACATTCTACCCCAAGGGTTGCAGAGTTTTACCTCCCAGAGAGACCCCTGGGGTGATGTGTATTTTAGTAACCTTAGACATGAACTCGTATTTAGACAGGATTCACTTTTGGTGATATCACCCACTCCCGGTTTTCCTTCTCCTTCACTGGATGGTGCCTCCTGGACTTTACCTCTGGCTCTTTTGTTTGTTTGATGACTGCTCCTGAATCAGCCTCGAACCTCCTTCTCTTAATTATAAACCGGCCCATGTCTACATACCATCTATGTTCCAATGACTCCCAAATGTCCACCCCTGATCTCTCCCTGGAACCCCAGACTTCTACATTCTAAGTGCTTACAAGGCAAGCTGCTTGTCTAATGCACATCTAGAACTTCACGTGGCAAAATACAGAGGAAAGCAAACACACACACACACACACACACACACACACACACACACACGCACAAACCCTCTCAATTTTGCTTGCCTTTTCCCCAAACCTGCTCCTCATCCAATATACGAGTCAAAGAACTTTTAGTGCAGGTAATGCTGTAAAAACCCCATAATGGCTCAAACACAATAGAAGTGTATGATTTCTCACTCATTTGGGGTTAAAAATAGGTGTTCCTAATCCGCAGGGGCTCTTCTCCAGGCTGTGCTTTGGGAAACTGAGTCCCGTATCTTCTTGTTCTACCATCTTGAATATATATATTTTTTCTGACGTTGCCATTGCCTACCCACTTCAAGGAAGCAGGAGACAGAACAGCACGGAAAAGTCTGCGTGGGGAATCTCTATGGACAGCCCCAGGTGTGACACATACCGCGTCTACTTACGTTTTATGGCTAAATATCACTCCAAACTGCAAGGAAGCCTAGAAATGAAAACTATTTTGCCTCCTAATACCATCGTTGTAGCCCAAACACACCCTTCTTCCTGGTCCTCTCCCACAAAACACAGTCCAAAGCCCAGCATCTCCAGCTGTTGTGCAAAACCCTTGATCAAGTGTGGGTGGGACCCGTCAACCAGACTTCCGGTCAGATGGCACGTCCGACCCTGGAAGGCCCATCATCTCTTAATTCTCTATGTACGCGATGGTCCCTGCTTGCAAAGGGCCAATTTTTGCCTGAGCTCACGTCTTCTTGTAGTACCCTAGTAAAGGCAGCCATAATAGCTAACACATAACACTTTTAAGTTCGTCCAGCCGATGGGTGAGCCCAGAGCTCCACCTCAGTGCCTGCCCATTAGGCAATGTCATTTACTACTTTGTTTTTTCCTATGACAACACTCCCTTCTGGAATTATTTCCGTACAGTAGCAAACACACTAAAAAAGAGTCAGGCATTTTGAAGGTCCTATTTCTCTGTGTACGCTTCATCATTGTTTCCTTTATGAGCTCAATACTTGCCCTGGTTAGAACTCCTCGGTGGATTCCTATTGGATTTTAAATGGAGTCTAAACCCTGGACCACGGACGCTAAGGCTTTGTGTCATTGGGTTGTCACCTACATTTCCAACCTCCCCTGGCACCACTCTGTCCTACCCCTTGCCACAGTTACTTTGGGCCATTTGCTCTTTTCAGAACGGGCTCAGTTCCTGTCTTGGTGTTAGTGGATACCCTCGCTCAGAGATCATTATCTTCCTCATTATTGTCACATGAACTTCAAAACAAAATCCGCTTTGTTATTTCCATATGGAGGCTTAAATGTAACCTTTTCTGCATGGCACTTATTAACATCTGATTTTCTTTTGCTCTCCTCCCTCCTCCTTTCCTGTGTTCCTTCCCTCTTTTGTCCCTTCCTTTTTGCTCTCTACTAGTATGTAAGCTCCACGAGACGAGAAACCGATTTAGTTTTATTCTGTGACTTTCTATTCATGGGCAGAAACAGGGCCTGGCTCTCATAATTATCTAAGGGATATTTGTTGAGCAAATGAATGACCTCATCTTCTTGAGGAAATGCCAGTACTAAATTTTACAGCGAATCCTAGAAGTCTACAGCTGAAAGAGACTTTATTAATAATTAAATACGTCCAACCCCCCCAATCTAAGACATAATAGCTTAACAAAAGTTGCAAGTCTGTGACTCTCTGGAACATTGTCTCTTCTACTTACGTGTCCTATGATTGCGTGAAGCGATTATTTCAAATGTCCAACTAGGAATTCCTGGAGACCAAGAAGGACCATGTTATAATTCATTTGGGACCAGTGATCAAGTCACAATGGTCCCTGTGTACCAGTTCTTCTCTCTGCTCAAATTAGTCAGTCGATGGGGTCAGAGATAAATGTATATGTTGACCTGGGAACTCTCAGAGGATTTCAAAAATCCGATTCCAAGGGAGGATAGAACATTTTTGCCATTAAACATTGATCAGCTAGTAAATCAGGAGTTGGCAAACTGCAGCACATGAACCAAACCTGGCCCACCACCTGTTTTTGTAAATAAAGCTTTATTGGAACATAATTATACCTATTCATTTATGTGTTACCCATGGCTGCTTTTGCACCACAAATGCAGAGCTGAGTATTTTCTTCAAAGACAGAATGTCCCTTAAAGCCGAAAATACTGAACCATCTGGCCCTTTTTGAGTTTATTAACCCTGTAATAAACTATTTCCCCTGCAGCCCTCAATTCCACAAATCCACTTCAACTTATTAAAATATGTCACTTTCTCTGAATACAGGACTCTGCAAGAGGACCTTTGTAGCTAATATCTTATTTGGCTTACCCAAAAATTTAAAAATATAAGTTACCGGTTATCCACGTGCAGAACAACTATGCCTCTTTTTTTAGACATTGTATCTAATGCAAAGCCTCCTTTCTTGAAAGGATTCTGAGGTCTAAAAATGTTTTCAAACAAAACAAAATGAAACAAATGCAAACACTGAGACAGCTAGAGATTCAATTACAGGTTATGTGGAACAGTCTGTTGGCCGTCTTCAATATTTACACTTTTTTGTTTGTTTGGTTGATTTCTTTTAGTAATTGAATGATGGAATGTTAGCTGGGCAGGTAATCACCCTGCTGAAATTGTATCTTCTAGCCTCTCTCGAAGCTTATGTCCTTACGTCCTGGCCAATGGTATGTGTGCAGAGGGGAACTGAGCAATTTCTGGGCCCTGACTTCACTTTTCCCTGTGCATTTCCCAGTGGCAGGAATGCAGATATAAAAGTGGAATTTGGGGATGCCACCTCAGACCATGAGATGAAAACTTTGTAGTGAGGCTGTCAGAGCCACAAGAGAGAAAGGGTGGGGTCCCCCACCCATCCATGGTGTAAAGTTTTCATGTTAAGTTGAGGAATGTTGATCCTTAAACTCATATGGAAAGAGAAAAATTAATCGACACTTAAGGCACTGCTATTTTCCAACCTTTGCTACAATCATTAATGTTCATAAATACAAAACCAATACCATTTGTTGAGTATATACAGCAATACAGGACTCTGCAAGAGGAACTTTATAGCTAATATCTTATTTAGTTTATCCAACGTGGATGTCACTTTTAAAATATAGAAACTAAGGCTCTCACAGCTTTCGAGTTTCTGGGAGAGGCATCCACTCAGCAGCATGAGGGAGATTTATATCCAGTCTTTGTTTACTCCCAAGACTATAATCTTGGCCATCAATCATGCCACATCCCCACAGTCAGCCCTCTTTCATGTCAACACTCTGTGAAGTGTTTTAGAATCTCTCTCTTCATTTTTTTTTCCTCTGTAAGAAAATACAACATCCGTTATCTCAGCGTTCTGCGAGAGGAAAGCCTGAGTTTGCCATCCAGGACCCACTCCCGAGTCTCTATGTTGCACAGCCCTCGATCCCTGATTTCTCTTCAGAGAAATTCATTCGGAATTCAATGCATTCAGAATTGCCAGATTCTGAAGCAGATGAACACTTGAATCTCATGCAAGTGTGGAAATTATAGTGATGAAGCAGAGGTATGTGATAGATTGTGTTAAGCCAATCTTGCAAGACGGGAAAAGAAAGGAACAGAGGAAAAGAAAGGAACAGAGAGGCTGAGCAACTTTCTCAGGTTGACAGAGGAAGCACTGGCAAGTCAGAGCTCTTCTTCCGATCAAAGTCAGCAGGCTTCTGGGAAAGAGTTGCTATGTGGGTGGCCCCCAGTGAGCCACAGCTTCTGGTATTTCGTCTCTTGTGTAGTTTCCTCCCACATTGACTAAGCTTGGTCTTGAAACTAGCTTTGGTGTAATACCAGTGCAAAGTAAGCTGAAGCTTGATGAGTGCTCCCCGAGTCCTGTCCTTCTGGATTGCTGGTTCTTGGGATACACCCTCTCAGAACCCAGTTACCATGCTGAGAGAAGCCCAACTAGCCTGGTGGATAGGCCACATGGAGTAAATTCCAGGCTGACAGCCCCCACAGAGCTCTCGGGGGGCAGCCAGCACCAACTTGTCGGCCATGTGCATGAGCCATCTTGGAAACACGTCTTCTGGGCAGAGTCAAACTGTCCTATCTCATGCCAGGGGGAGCAGAGACTGGAAATCCTGACCAAATCCCTGAGCCGTCTGCAAATACACATGATATGTCTTCTGTTTGGAACTCTAAGTTTGGGGTGGTTTGTTCCCCAGCAATACACAACCAAACATTTCTGATTATTCTTTCTGCTATATCGCATGCAGCGCGCTGGGTCACGAGCAGAATGGTTAAGGTTTTCCAAACCAAGACGTCACCAACACCTTACCTTTATAGGTCTAGGAAAGCATCAGACCTAATCAATACCTTGCCTTCTATGTGCTGCTTTATAGGAAAATAATGTTACTCACTCACTGAATATAAGATATTTTCCTTCTCTGTCTCCATCCACATGGTAGGAAGAGCTACCAGAGGGTCCAAAGTGGGAAGGAGCCAGGTGGTACTGAGGTTGAATATTCCCTCAAAACTGGCTTTGGGGGCACCTGGGTGGCTCAGTCGGTTAAGCATCTGACTCTTGATCTTGGCTCAGGTCATGATCTCGTGGTTTTGTGGGTTTGAGCCCCACAATGGGTTCTGCATTGACAGTGCAGAGACTGCTTCGGATTCTCTCTCTCTCTCTCTCTCTCTCTCTCTCTCTGCCCCTCCCCTGCCCTCTCTCTGTCTCTCTCTGTCTCAAAATAAATAAATAAACTTAAAAAAAAACTATGGGGTCACCTGGGTGGCTCAGTCAGCTAAGCGTCCGACTTCGGCTCAGGTCACGATCTCGCGGTTTGCGAGTTCGAGCCCCGCGTCGGGCTCTGTGCTGACAGCTCAGAGCCTGGAGCCTGCTTCGGATTCTGTGTCTCCTTCTCTCTCTTCCCCTCCTCCGCTTGGGCTCTGACTCTCAAAAATAAATAAACGTATAAGAAAATTTTTTTAAATAAATAAAAATAAGTAAAAAAATAAAAAATAAATTAAAAAAACTATGGCTTTGGCCATGTGACTGAACCTATCTGATCATCTGTTTTCATATTTCTAAACTGTAAACGATGATCGCTCTCAGGTTGTAGGAAAGGTCAGTCCTGGTGTGTGTATGGCCCCAACATCGTATCTGTCCTATAGAGGGTCCTTAATATATGGTAGCTGCTATTGTCACTTTAAGCTATAACTAATATACAGTTTATTGTCTGCAAAAGTGTGCTCTCCAAGAATTGAGCAGCTGTCTGAGGTCTATAGTTTATGCCAAGAGGACAGGTTTCTTGATGTAGAGCTCTGCCTCTGTGTAACCTTACACGTGGTGGTGAAGGCTTATAAATCCAATCCCCTGATAGCAAGAAGGAAAGAATGCTATAGTTTTTCCAGAAACCGGGAGTAGAAACCAGCCTCGCCAGTGAGACCTTCTCTGCCTTTCCCATTCCACGCAATGACCCCCTGGAACTTCAGAGCCTGGAAATGTGAAAGCCAAGTTGGAGACTTCTCTTAAAAAGCATTTTCTCCTCCATCACTCCTGCCCCCTCGATTCCATTCTGGCATAATTCGGCCTTCAAGATACGCCAATGATTTCCTCATTATTCTCCCGGAAGCGCTGCTGATAGATGGGAACTTTGGGAATGAAATGGTTGAAAAGGTTTGAGACCAGTGACGCGGACGCAGGTGCTGGAGAGCAGCTCAGCCTTTGCACACGGGAGCGACCAGGGGGTCTCAGAGGGAGCACGAAATGCTGCGATAGGGGGGCAAGATTGTGCAATCCCCTTTGTAAAATGCCCCTCTTCTTCTCAAACTCTCCGTAAGTCGGGCAGTGCTCTCTCTCTCTCTCTCTTCCCAGGGGAACTTTAGGAAGGAGGTGCAGCAAAGGAATAAAAATAACCAACGCACGCCTCGCGGCGCGAAACAGGAGGGGATGATTGATGTGTGACAGCTCGCACATGGCGCCTTCCCCTCTGTGACATTAACTTGCAATCTGCGGAGGAAACCGTGCTTAAGATGCTCACCGATCAGAGCACAGTGGGGAAAAAAAAAAAGTGGGATTCCTTTGGGGAAGTGGGGGGACTTCAGTTCAATCTCCATGGAAGGCAAGAAGAGAGCAGGAAATCAAACATTGAATGTTGAAACATTGATGACAGCCTGAGTTGAGGGGGAAAAAAAAAAAATATATATATATATATATATATATATATATATATATATATATATATATGTAAATGGCACATCTGGAGAGCTTATTCTTAGTTACTGGACCTGTCTGTCTGCTTCTTCCTCCTGTCTCCCTAACCATTGTGTGACAGGTTTGAATCGAGGGAGCTCGACCTTCATTTGGGCGCAGCTAGGCAGTCTCATCTGCCGGCAAAAGCGTTCGTTGTTCTGTGCGGGGTTTTGGAAGAGGCTAGCCATCTTATTGGGAAGTTGGTGCTGATGTTCACGGAGTGTATCAGCGACCCGAGGAAGCACCGTGGCTCTTCTCAAGAAGCCCGGGCCGGGGAGCGGGGGTGCCTGGGTGCGGTTACGTGTCCGCCTCTTAGTTTCTGCTCGGGTCCCGATCTCGAGGTGGGTGAGTTCGAGCCCCTGCGTCGGGCTCCGAGCTGACAGTGCGGAGCCTGCTTGGGATTCTCTCTCTCTTCCGCCGTCTCTGCCCTCTCCCCTGCCCACTCTCTCTCTCTCTCCTCCCACCCCCCAAATAAACAAACTCAAAAAAAAAGAAGGAAGACTGGGGGATACTACTGATCCTCTTGGCAGAGTAGGGCAGAATGTCAGTGAACGTACTTGGGATATGAAACAAAACGGACACCCCCAGGTTCTGAACTCAGATAAGTGTCCATGAAGATGAGACTAGCATCACGAGAAGTACCCTCGAGGGGAGAGAGCACATGCCCTCAAGGGCCGCACCGTCAACACACGGCAGGCCTCAGGGATGCCAGCGTGCCCCAAGCACCGTGACCAAATGGAAGAGTCACAGAGAATGTCTCAGTTTGTGTTTGGGTTTCGAGAGCGTTCTGAGCGTGACAGTTGACAGGCCCTTCATGCCTGGTTTCTTCTTCCCTTTGAGCACATTCCCCTGGATGTTTCTCTGTCCCAGTCCTCGTGTGCATGGGCTCCTGGCAGACCCGTCCACCGGGCTGGCCGATACACTTGACGTATGGGAACTGCCTGGGCACGTCAGGATTGCCGAGGCACAGAGATTTGGGGAAAGTGTGCTTTGAGTCCTGCAGAACCCTGTGGAGAAAGTGTCTTTCTAACATCCACTTCTATATGACCTGCTTCCCTTTGTCTAACCTCCCTTCTTAACACTTGTCCAACTCACCCTACCTTCTATCCAGCCTGTAGGATTTGTCCGGCCATGCCAAGCACTGTTTCACGCCTGGGCGTCGGTTTACCCCGTTCTTGATCACCTGTCTTCTCTAGCTTCATGATCAAGACTCGCTTATCCTTCAGGAATCAGCAGAAATGCATCTCCCCTCTCCAGTTGAGATGCTCTTATCCGTGCTCCCATAATCCCTTGTGCACACCTCTATATATCCCCAAGTCTGTTACAGGGTGAGTGAATCCTTTTTCTTTTAATGTTTTAATTATTTATTTTTGACAGGGGAAGAGAGAGAGAGAGAGAGTAGGGGAGGGGCAGAGACACAGAGGGAGACCCAGAATCTGAAGCAGGCTCTAAGCTCTGAGCTGTCAGCATAGAGCCCGACGCGGGGCTCGAACTCACAAACCTTGAGATCATGACCTGAGCCCAAGTGGACGCTTAACTGACTGAGCCACCCAGGCGTCCCCAGGCCGAGTGCATTCTTACTCGTTTATCTTCTGCTTTAAATTCTGAGCTCCTCAAGGGCAAATTCTGCCTTATTGTTGTATTCCCTATGCCCGTCACACAATTTGACATGAATAAGTGCCCAATAGTTGTTGAGTGGAAGTCAAGATAGATGTTCATGTTCACATCAAACAAAATAATGCCTGTCAATATCACCTAGAATTCTCAATGACACCCATTGAAAGAGATTGTCCCTCTGTCCTCTGGGAACGAAATGAAGACACATGAATACGGAATGCGTGTCTGAAGCAATGATTTCAACTCAGATAGAAGCCAATGACGAGAATGTGGGGCTTTATCTTAATGCCCTCAAGAGTAGCAGGGAAGGTGGGGCGCTTGGGTGGCTCAGTTGAGCGTCCAACTTTGGCTCAGGTCACGATCTCATGGTCCATGGGTTCGAGCCCCGTGTTGGGCTCTGTGCTGACAGCTCAGAGCCTGGGGCCTGCTTCAGATTCTGTGTCTCCCTCTCTCTCTGCCCCTTCCCCGCTCATGTCCTATCTCTCTCTGTCTCTCAAAAATAAATAAACAGTAAAACAAAAGAGTAGCAGGGAAGGTAAAGGGAAGAAGTGACTGCGGTTATCTGTACTTCTGGCCCCTGTGCTCCTTCAGCCTCCTTGAAGACTGTGCAAATCTCTCTTAGCAAATGATAACATCATCGTTAGCCACTTTACATAAGTAAACTCAGAATGGAAGCAGACATGCCATGTTGAAACAACCACAAGAAACTTCATTGCAACCTCTTGAGAAATGACCACAACTGGCGAAAAAAACCCAACCACTAAAATGATAAGTCAAAACAAAGCAGAGCAAAACAAGACAAACCAATAACGAGCTTTAATAGCATTTTCCCAGGAACTGAGGTCCCCTTGAAACTGTAGCATATAATAAAGTGGGGCTCTAAGGGCTCTTGGGATTCCCCTGCTCTGAGGCTGTTGGTCTGAAGTCCTGAGAGACCCATTTCTTCAAGACCCAGTCTAGGAGGGGTGGTGCTGTCTGCAGTCTGGCTGGTGTGGGAAGCCAGATTTCTAACCTGAAAGTCACCGGGGCGTTGGCACTCAGCAGAAGTTCAGCTGTGACTTTTCACGTTATTTCTTCACAGCCCTCTGCCTTCCAGTCACGTCATTTACGTTTCTTAAATCCTGGGTGCTACAATTTCGCTCAAGTTTTTAGGAGGACTGCTCATAGCATGAGCCTTTTATAGGGAAAAGGGGAAAGCAGATAACTATTTTATTGCTGAGCTTTTATAAACATAATTTGCTGGTTTCATCCACACAAACGCGATGGTGCACGTAACGCTGTCTATTCACATCTTCATCGCGCAGCCCAGCGTTGAGATCGGTGACTCTGATGGACGCTGGGCTGCTCTTTCCACAATGGCTTTGTGGTTCTTGGAGGACACCTTGTGAGCAATTTCTGCACAGGAGGATTTGTTGCACCTCAGCTCCTTGACACCGTGGACTAGGAACTTCCAGAAGCCACTGGGCAGCACCTGCTTTGGCTTCTTGTTGCTCCCGCAAACCACATTGGGCGTCAAAATCTGGCCCTTGAATCTTCTGTGCACCCTATTGTCAATGCCTCTGGGTTTCCACCGTTAATTAATTTTGACATAAGGGTCTGCCTGGTGCCAGATGAATTTCTTGGTCCTCTTTTTAATGATCTTGGGGCTCACCAGAGGTCGAGGGTGGCCATGATGCGAGAAAGAGATGGTTGCCACCTCCACAGGCAGTGCTGAGGACGAAAGGGGGCATTGCCCAGCTTTTCTAAAGAGAAGGAACCGTGGTGGGGGGTGGCGCCTGGGTGGCTCAGTTGGTTAAGTGACGGGCATTGGCTCAGGTCATGATTTGCAGTTTGTGAGTTCGATCCCCACATCGTGTGGTCTGCTGTCAGAGCGGAGCCTGCTTCCGGTCTTCTGTCTCCCTCCCTCTCTGCCACCCCCCCGCCCCCATGCTGTCTGTCTCAAAAATAAATACTAAAAAAAAAAAAAAAAAAAAAAAAGAGAAGGAACAAAGCAGTCCCTTTAATGAATGGATTAATCATTTGCTAATCATGAGGCATATGGATTCTCATCCTCTATCACAAATGACTTCTTACATCTATGTAGAGGAATAGTCATAAAGAATTACTTTAGGGGCACCTGGGTGGCTTAGTCGGTTAAGCGGCCGACTTCAGTTCAGGTCATGATTTAGCAGTCTGTGAGTTCGAGCCCCACATCGGGCTCTGTGCTGACAGCTTGGAGCCTGGAGCCTGTTTCAGATTCTGTGTCTCCCTCTCTCTGACCCTCCCCCGTTCATGCTCTGTCTCTCTCTGTCTCAAAAATAAACATTAAAAAATTTTTTTAAAAAGAATTACTTTATTTTTTAATATTATATAGCGTATACATAATAGTAAATAAATCTGCATGCAGCCATCACCCAGCTTCCACAGTTATTAACTCATGACAGTCGAGGTTCACCTCTGTCCCTACTCACTTTCTCCCTCACACACGGATTATTTTGAAGCAAATCTAAAACATATCATTTCATTCATAAATATTTCAATATGTATAGGAGTTACTTTAAATATTATGAATTGAAGCTCCCTTTTCTTCAGTTCACTAGATTTAAAAACAATAATCTTTAAGCAAGAGAGAACAGTATTGATCCAAATAACTTAAATTAACTGGCCTACTTCCTGCCGATAATATAGGAGGCCTCTTTCTCTCTCAATTGACATTTCCACTCCATTTGACCTATCAATACATAGCAAAAGAAAGAGTTCTGTAATGAATAATAATCTGTAGATAACATGATGAATACCGAATTGCCCTTGCTCATTCCTGTTTAATCTTTGCTTTTTTAACATCTTCCATTGATTAATTTATTTATTCAGCTTTCACAAGGGATATTCTGAGAACCGATGCGGGGCTCGAACCCATGAACTGTGTGATCATGACCTGAGCTGAAGTCGGACACTTAACCGACTGAGCCACCCAGGCACCCAATTTCTTTCTTTCTTTCTTTCCTTTTTTTGAATAAGCCACAGATTTTTTTTTTTTAAATGTGGTGATAGACATAATAATGTTTGTACAGTAACTCACCATTCTCCTGGCGTTTAGAGGTTGTTACCGACGAATAATAATATTTTCAACACATACTAAGATCACACGTATGTTTTGGGATTTGTTGCCTAATCTATTTCTAGCATGATGTATTGATCCTCTTTTTTCTTTTTATGCTAACATTACAGTGTTTTAATTATTATAAATTTATAACAAGATGATATCTGATAGCTCTACCTTGTTCTTTCTTTCTTTTTTTTTTTTTTTTTTAAATTTTTTTTTTCAACGTTTATTTATTTTTAGGACAGAGAGAGACAGAGCATGAACGGGCGAGGGGCAGAGAGAGAGGGAGACACAGAATCGGAAACAGGCTCCAGGCTCCGAGCCATCAGCCCAGAGCCTGACGCGGGGCTCGAACTCCCGGACCGCGAGATCGTGACCTGGCTGAAGTCGGACGCTTAACCGACTGCGCCACCCAGGCGCCCCTGTTCTTTCTTTCTTTCTTTCTTTCTTTCTTTCTTTCTTTCTAGAATTGTCTTCACTATTTTTCGCCCTTTATACTTCTATACAGATTTTTTTTACTCATTTTACTTTAATTTATATTTCTGTATAAATTTTAGAATTAATTTGTCTGTATTCATCAAAACAAAACCCTTCTGGGGGGGTGCCTGGGTGGCTCAGTCGGGTGTGTGTCCGACTTCGCTCAGGTCATGATCTCACGGTCCGTGAGTTCGAGCCCCGCGTCGGGCTCTGGGCTGACGGCTCGGAGCCTGGGGCCTGCTTCAGGTTCTGTGTCTCCCTCTCTCTCTCTGACCCTCCTCCATTCACGCTCTGTCTCTCTTTGTCTCAAAAATAAATAAACGTTAAAAAAAAAAACAAAAACCTACTGGGATGTTAACTGTAATTTTATTAACTTTATAGATCTATGTGGCAATATTCACCACCCTAAAAATATTAATTTTTTCCACTCATAGACATGTTGTACCTTCTAATTTATTCATATAGATCTCTTGTTTTTACATTCTTCTATACAGGTCTTGCTTCTTCTTTTGATGTTTACCCTTAATAATTTCAATTGCTCATATGAATGAGATATTTGTTCTACCTAACAGTTTTTCCAATGGATTATTTGTTTTTCAATATATGCAGTTTATTGTCTAATTGGTTTCCATACAACACCCAGTGCTCATCCCAAAAGGTGCCCTCCTCAATACCCATCACCCACCCTCCCCTCCCTCCCACCCCCCATCAACCCTCAGTTTGTTCTCAGTTTTTAAGAGTCTCTTATGCTTTGGCTCTCTCCCACTCTAACCTCTTTTTTTTTCCTTCCCCTCCCCCATGGGTTTCTGTTAAGTTTCTCAGGACCCACATAAGAGTGAAACCATATGGTATCTGTCTTTCAATGTATGGCTTATTTCACTTAGCCTCACACTCTCCAGTTCCATCCATGTTGCTACAAAGGGCCAGATTTCATTCTTTCTCATTGCCACGTAGTACTCCATCCAATGGATTATTTTTGAAGGATAGGTATGCTACTGTGTTTTCCTACAGTTAGCATGCTAGCTGAACTCCCTATGCTATTAGTTTGACTATAGAGACGATTATACCTTCACTTTGGACAATCACATGTCTGGGAATAACGCCAGTTTTGTCTCTCCTTGGCTGGCTCTTGTAACTCCCTTTATTTTTTCATTTATTTCATTGTCTTGGGCCTCTAATACAATTTTGAAGAGTGGAGTGATCCTGACTTTGAACCAGACTCAAATGGGTATACGTATCAACATTTATCACATAAATATCGAGAATTTTCTTATGGTAATTTTGTAAATGTTTCCCACTTATGCACCTATGCACATACCTATTGGCACTTATGCTGGATACTTCTCTAAGCAAACTGATGTGCATTATTTAATTTTATTCTCACACCAAATTTATGGGGGAGGCACTATTATTTTACCTATTTTGAAGCCGAAGAAACAAATGCACACCTGTGATAACACAGCTGGTAAGTCAGAGAGCAAGAATTTCAATCTAGCAAGATGTCTTCCCCCAATCTTCAATTCTCAGCCCCCATTCAAGAGTCACCCCCCCTAAATTCGCAGATACTTAACATGTACTTTAGATGAAACTTGTAATGGTGCTGACCTTAATATTTTTCATTCTTGCCCTGTTTTTCCCAGTCTTATTTATCATATTTTGAGAGAGGAGTGCTAAATCTCTCACTAGGATTGCGCGTGTCAGTTTGGTCACATAATTTTTTTGAAGTACAGTGTAACATTCAGAACGGTTGTATTTTAGTCGTGGATTACACGTTTTCACTGTCTTCTAGCTTTAAGAATTGTTCTTGAGAAATTCCACATTACGATGATTCTCCACCTATTGTATGACATCTGATTTTTCTCTATGAAGGTTTTTAGGGTTACTTTATTTTTCTCTGAAGTTCTAAAATTTTAAGATAGGGGCGCCTGGATGGTTCCATTGGTTAAGTGTCTGACTCTTGATTTTGGCTCAGGTCATGATCTCATGGTCAGGGGATGAGCCCTGTGTTGGGCTCTGTACTGACAGCACGGAGCCTGCTTGGGATTCTGTCTCTCCCTTGCCCTCTGCCCCTCCCCTGCTTGTGCGTGTGCATGCACACATTTCCTCTCTCTCTCAAAATGAGTAAATCAAATTAAAAATAAAATAAAACAAAATTAAGTGCCTTGGTGTGTGTGTGTGTGTGTGTGTGTGTGTGTGTGTGTGTGTACTTTCTCATTGTTCTGGATATGCAATAATGTTCTTTAAACTAAAATACCAGTATTTTAGTTCTGGGAAATTTTCCTGTACTATTTTTTTTGATAATTTCTTCCTTTCCATTTCTTACCCTCTCTCTTTCTGGAAATACTAAGGCCAGATGCTGGATCTAAAATAATCTTCTAATTGTTTCTGCCACTCATCTCTTATGGTCAAATCTTTGCCTTCTCTTTGACTTCTTATGAGTTTTCTATACTATGTCTTCAAAAATTCTATTAAATCTTATTTTAATTTTCATATATTCTTTCTCGTTTGTTGAAAATTCCTTCAAAAAATGATTTCCTTGTCGGGTGCCGGAGTGGCTCGGTCAGTTAAGCGTCTGACTTCAGCTCAGGTCATGATCTCACAGTCTGTGAGTTCAAGCCCTGCGTCAGGCTCTGTGCTGACAGCTCAGAGCCTGGAGCCTGCTTCATATTCTGGGTCTCCCTCTCTCTCTGCCCCTCCCCCACTTGCACTCTGTCTCTCTCTTTTAGAAACAGATAAATATTAAAAAACGATTTTCTTGATTCATGGAAGCAATACCTTTTCTTATCTCTCCGTTTGTATGTGTGTGTGTGTGTTTAATTTTTTCCCAGAATACACATTGCTCTGTTTCCTCTGAGTTCTTTCTTTTTCTGTTTCTTTTAATCTTTTAATTTATTGCAGGTATTTCCACAAATAACAAGGGATCTACTCTTCATTCCTAAATAAGGAAACAGTGAAATGTTGAGGGTAAGCCGTGTACGTGGTAAGATCTATCAACTGGTAAACTTTATTAGAGAAAAAAAAAATTGAACAGGGATCTGGAAGTTTCCTTTAGAGATGAATATCTGTAGGTCTTGTTCCCTTGGATGATTCTACTTTGCCAGATTAGAATCCTTACACATCTGCCCTTGGGATTTTAAGCCTGTACTCTGGCACTCTGGGGACAAAGCGGAAAATGAGAGAGAGAAGACTTACTGTTCAATATATAGTTGTTTACCTGATCTGCCTTCTGGTGTTTTCAATGGCACTACACACCTGTCCTCACCCATACCTTGTATCTGGGTGTTCAGAGCCTCGAAACAATCATCCTGGGGCGCCTGGGTGGCGCAGTCGGTTAAGCGTCCGACTTCAGCCAGGTCACGATCTCGCAGTCCGTGAGTTCGAGCCCCGCGTCGGGCTCTGGGCTGATGGCTCAGAGCCTGGAGCCTGTTTCCGATTCTGTGTCTCCCTCTCTCTCTGCCCCTCCCCCATTCATGCTCTGTCTCTCTCTGTCCCAAAAATAAATAAACGTTGAAAAAAAAAAATTAAAAAAAAAAAAAAAAGAAACAATCATCCTGTCCGGAGAGTAATCTTTATCTTTTGCTATCGTTTACTCCTCTGCTTTGCTGGCTGCTTCCTCTGTTGATTTCTGGCATGGTTCGATATATGTGCTGCTTTTTGATACGTAGAGTTTTAAGGGGTTGGTTTCAAGGTTGTCTCTTTTCAGTGCCTCCTTGGTTTCATATCAGTTTTTACACGCGTTTCTCAACGAAGGGTTTTCTCCACGCTGATCAAATTCGAGTGCCCGTGGGGCACCACCATCCGTATAAGCTTGGGTAAGTAGCCTTGTCACAGAACACATGGCTGTGTGGGGAACGGGAGTTTTGTACGTGGCTCAGCTTTTCCCAGATTCGAGGCTTTATGTAGGAGGCCCCCTTTGAGCTTACTGCCCTCTCCACTTCTCTCTGGCACGGGCTCTGGGCTTTAGCCCCAGAAAGAAAGCAACGGTGACATAAAGCCCAACCTCTAAGTTGTATGAGGACTCATTGTTTCCTTGTCTCACTGGCCTTCAATTACCAGTTCCTGTCGGGGGTATGAGCTTGCCACGGTGATGGCATCTGGATGTTCCCTTTCTTACCTTCGAACTCTGACATAGTTTTTCTCATACTTCATCTGGTATTTCTGTTGTGGAGAACAAGAGGCAGAAAAGGGAAGGAATAGCCAGAGTCCTCGTTTTACAGCTAGTCAGTTATATATATGTGTGTGTGTGTGTGTGTGTGTGAAATATTCTTTTTGTGCTTTGACACATTCCACTCCAGGTACAAAGGAGCCCTGAGACATCTTACAGTTTTATAAGTGGAAGGCAGAATTCTTCCATTGGAGTAAAAGCACTCATACCAGAGCACCCTGAGCAAAAAAGAAGGGCACCCGGGTGGCTCAGTCGGTTAAGCGTCGGACTTCGGCTCAGGTCACGATCTCGTGGTCCGTGAGTTCGAGCCCGGCGTCGGGCTCTGGGCTGATGGCTCAGAGCCTGGAGCCTGCTTCCGATTCTGTGTCTCCCTCTCTCTCTGCCCCTCCCCTGCACCCACTCTCTTGCTCTCTCTCTCTCTCAAAAATAAAATAAATAAATAAATAAAGAGAAATTGGAAATGTCCATTATTTATACTTATAGAGGCCCACAGAAACTCCCCTAACAGAATACCTCCCCCCCACCCCACCCTAGGCTACTCAAGATATAAAATCACACTCACATGGAGACTTTTTTTTTTAAAGTTAAGTGATCTTAATCCAGTCTCTCAATAGATGGGCATTAAGAGGTTCCTGTAAGTCCCCAAATATTATGCAAACTTGTGTGGCTATGGAATTTTTTTTTTTCAGATGAAATTATCCATTGTATCTATCTTTTGCTGATCTACACATAACCCTAATGGTGAAATATACCCAAGCTTTATTTAACATTTGTATGCTTTTGTTTTTCTTCTTCTTCTTTTTTAAATGTTTATCTGTTTACTTTGAGAGAGAGAGAGAGAGAGAGAGCCAGGGCCCGCAAACAAACAAAGGAGGGGCAGAGAGAGAGGGAGGGGCAGAGAGAGAGGGCGGGGCAGAGAGAGAGGGCGGGGCAGAGAGAGGGAGGGGCAGAGAGAGAGGGAGGGGAAAGAGAGAGGGAGGGGCAGAGAGAAAGGGAAGGGGAGAGAGAGAGGGAGGGGCAGAGAGAGGGGGAGAGAGAGAGGGAGGGGCAGAGAGAGAGGGAGGGGCAGAGAGAGGGAGGGGCAGAGAGAGAGGGAGGGGCAGAGAGAGAGGGAGGGGGAGAGAGAGAGGGAGGGGGTGAGAGAGAATCCCCAGCAAGTTCAGTGCTGTCAGCACAGAGCCCTACCTGGGGCTGCAACTCAGGAACCATGAGATCACGTCTTGAGCCAAAATCCGGAGTCAGTCACCGAACCGACTGAGCCACCCAGGCTCTCCACCTCCTTTGGTTTCTGAAACGTTCTCTTGAGGGGATTAGTGGGTCCCCAAGGACAGGGACAGTGTCCACTGTCACTTCCTCCTGATCCCAACCGGGTGGCACTTCCAAGTCCATTATGTGCACTTGTTGAAGGAGCGGGAGAGACAAAGGGGGAATGTTGGAGGGGGCGGTCAAGGGAGGCAACGGTGAATGAGATTCCAGGGATGAAGCCGTCGGCTGGGACAACATATCACTACGCTGAAAACCGTTCCCCAAAGAACAAAGGAAAAGTAATTTCCCCAAGCCCTCTGTGAAGAATTTCTCCTCCACGTTACCAAAACAACAGTAAGGACAAACCCTGCGTGTCCCCGTGCAGCAGAGGGAACGGATATTTCCGAATGCGAGAAGATCTACACTGTGTTACTGAACATGAAGCACAGAAGAGAAACCGGGGGAGAGTCCGCAGATGGCCGTCCCCATTAACCCATTTAAAAATGAGGGGGGGGGGATGTGAAGGCAATTTTCAGATCAACTTCCCACCAGGCCTCAAGGGAGCCTCCAATTTTATCCCATCTCCATTAGGGCTTCGTGGAAAGACACATGACTCCTTTGTCTCTCACAATAAGAACCAGGCTCCTCGGACAGATGATGCAAGAGGCAATTATAGGCACACCAATTGCTTCCACAGCTTGCAAGAAAAGTCACTGGTATGGAAGCTAGCTGCACAGCTTTTCAGAAAGTCTCTCAATCTGGCCTGTGTTCAATGGCATAAACCCTCCCCCACCCCCTACTTCCAGTAGATTTTCTAGCTGGAAGGGAAGGGACGATTAAGCAGGTAAACTGCCTATGGGGGCAGGTTGTAGTGGGTTTTTTTTTTTTTTCTTTTTTTCTTTTTTTTTTTTTTTTTTTGAGGAGCTGCAGGGTTGCAACTTTGGAATAATGCCTCTGCGCGGGTCTAGTGGAAGCATGGTAAAAATAGATGAGGTGCATGCACGGTGCTGAATAGATACAGTCCCTGATGCCTTTTCAAATATTTCTACGGGTTTTCCGAGCAAAGTCTGCTGCCAATCAGCGATTCACTGGGGAGGAACGCTAAGAGGGAAAATAAATCATAAGCGGATTCTCGAAGTCAGAGAGAGGTGGGAGAAGAAATAACGTGGCAGGGAGGTCAAGGAAATACATTAATGAATAAGTCAATTTCCTAACAAGGGAAAGACACCCTTTGAAAACTTCCAGACTGGCTTATCTGTACAGATCGCCCCCCACCCCCACCCCCAGCCCCAAACTTTTTTCCTCTGCTGACTATTCTACTATTCCTGTAATGTCCTGATTTCCTCCAGTAAATTAGTAAAGCAGGAGTTCTCTGAAATGAAGTCAGTGTTCAGGGCGAAGAAACCCCAAAGCCGCTTGAAACTAGCTGGTGCTTTGGAAACACGTTCAGAGCTGCTCAGGAAAGCACAAATCATTGTTCCCATCTTACAAGCTCTGCACAAGGGTTCGTGTCCCTCTGGAATCATAAATTATCTTTCCAGTAAGGGCACTGGTCAGGTATGGCAAGTCAAGGACAAAGGACAGGCCTCAGACCCCGTTCTGAAATAGGTTAAGCTTGTTATTAGACTACAGTCTCTGCTTTCTGTCCAGACTCTGACTTTCCTCTCTGCATTCCAGCATCTGTGTTTTCCAGAATTAACTGCTGGCCTGGTCCACCTCTCCACACCCACCCCGACTCACCAAATCTGACCTGCCTTAGACCAGTACCGTGTTCACTACAATGTTGGGGATGTAAATTTCTAGAGCGATAATAATATTTACATCCTCATGGTTTAGATCTCATTTTCTATGTGGCTTTCTTTAAAAAAATTTTTTTTAATGTTTATATTTGACAGAGAGAGAGAGAGAGAACAAGTGAGGGAGGGGCAGAGAGAGACAGAGACATAATCTGAAGCAGGCTCCAGGGTCTGAGCTGTCAACACAGCGCCTGACGCGGGGCTGAATTCATGAGCCGTGAGATCGTGACCTGAGCTGAAGTCGGGGGCTTAACTGTCTGAGCCACCCAGGTGTCCCTCTATCTGGCTGTCAACCCTACCCCCAGTCAATCACTTACTAGCTCTCTGATCTTGGGGCAGTCATGAAATGTTTGTGAGCCTCATTTTCTCACCTGCAAAATGGAGATTATAATAATTATAATTATTCAATTTTGAAAATTAAGTACACTATAATGTGTGATGTATGAGATGTTGCTCGCAAAATACATGTGCAATACTCAATAAATAGTACTATTATTATTTTTGTCGTTACTGTTGAAAAAGAGTATTGGCACAAACAAAAGATTTCTTAGTGGTAGCTCCTTATAAATCATTAAGGAAGATGTTGAATGGGAAAAGTTGTGTGTCATAGGCAAAGTCTATTTTTATGTTTGTCTGTATGTTTCTATTATCTATCTATCTATCTATCTATCTATCTATCTATCTATCCATCCATCCTTCTTTTCCTCCTCCACCTCCTTCTCTTTCTTTTTTCATCTCTCTCTCCATCTATCACTCTATATTGGGGCACATATGTGATAATGGGCAAGATCTGAAATGGGAAATAACTCAGAGTTTCGAGGGTGTGTGATTGTCATAGTAATAGAAACAGTATTAACTTACTTGAATGATGAGTGTGTGTTTATGACATCTCTGATTTTAACGACTCTGTTATTGAATCCATTTATTTATTCCATCGTTCCATCAATATTTCATGAGACCCACCATTTGCCAGCCCCTGAATTAGATGCTGGAGCCACAGAAACGAATCTCCCACAGTCCCTGCCTTTAAAAAGTTTATGGTTCCACCACAAAGCCAACAATTCAACAAACAATTTCAATAGGAGTCCAATATTGAATAAGCTTGTTAATGCCTGTTAAACACAATGTTTCCATGCAGAATCCTGACCTCAGAGGCCCCACAACTCATCCTCGAGGGGATGTTCTTATTAAGTGGCTCAGCCTCCCCAGAGGGACGTTAACCAAACATCTCTTGTTGGGGGCTAAGGCTATTTTCAGTACTGGAATACACATCTGTCAGCAATATAACCCAGAGAGTGCTGCTGCTCATTCAATACTGTTCAAAGGCTCGTTTAAGAGTGTGGTTTAAAAAGCACATGCCCTATGGTATCTAACAGTTTTCTAGAACATGTCGTTCATTGGAGCCTGATCGACAGAGAACCAGAAGTGTGGACTGCATTACCGTGATTATTCACTGGCTCCTACCCTTTGCTCTTGGCTCTTGGTCTATTATCATCGGCTGATACTGAGACTTGTGATAAAGATAAAATCTCAGAAAAATTATTGTTAGATCAATTGAAAGATAGATTTGAGCCGCCCCTTGGACTGCCTCCCTCTTGGCTGCAATGTATCCTTTTCATGACTGCACATGCCTCCCGGGATACAAACCTCTGTCTTGAAAAAAGTAAATATATGCCCTTTGTCAGATATTACCCTCCAGCCACTTGACCGTCTCTGCTCCTCTTCAGAGCCAACTTTCTAGAAAGAGTTGACTTTGCACCCTGTCTCTGCATCCTCCCTCCTACTCATGTCCCCTCTCCTAGTCAGAAAAGTCAAGTGATATGGAAGATGAACATAGGAAGTATACTAGCTACCTAGTAACATGTCACTTGATGGTTATTTTTCCTCTTAATCTGTTTTTCGAGATTTCTTGGACTTTATGTTTTAGGTCAACAATTTGGTTTCCAGCAATTTCTGTTGTTTCATTTTGCTGTTTTGTTATTTTTTTGTGATCATATTTTTAATGTTTTCTTCGTAGCTGAGAATTTTTTTTTTTACTCCGTTTTCTTTCTAACACCCTCTTCTTGTTTTATGGGTTAAATAGGCTCGTAAACCTTTCTTTGGATACTGATTTGATTTTTGTTTGTGTCGTGCAGTTCTTTTCCATTTTTCCCTCCTTCAGGCCATCATTCTGTATTTTTCCTAAAACCCTCTCTTGAAACTCTTGGTTTTCCTCAAGTGCTTGGTGCCTTTTGGCTATCAGAATATGTTAAAAAGCAGCTTGATTAAAAAGCAGCTACATGGAGTAGGGTGGTTTCCCCCATCATGAGCATGTGTCTCCTTAATGGGAACCCCCCTCCCCAAACCAGGAAAAATAATTGAGCTTTGTAGAAATCAATTGCACCTCTCCACAGGCAATCTGCTCTATTTTGTACATGGGCAGGGAGCAGGCAGATAGCTCAGGTGCAAGCAAGTAGCAAGGATTAACTCTCAGGTTGGAACATTTTATGTATAAGTTACTCTCCGGGGTGCCAAGATCTGTTTTAATTTCATCTGGATCTTGTTTTAAGGACTACAGTTATCTCAAACTCTTCTCTGTTTTTTTTTTCTCTCTCAGACCTCAACACTTACACTATGAGTGCTAAGATGCTATTCTAGTTGTTTAGAAAAGAGTTCATAGGATTCTACCTCGTGGCTCCATAAATGTCAGTGATGGAAAAGAGTTGCACTATCCAGCTGATCTTGAGACGGAGGCCTAACCTTGAACCTGGATCATTGCCTCCAGCCCGTATCTGCTCTGAGTGTTTGTTAACCCCAACTCGGTGTCCCTCAGACGTCTGTTGGGAAGAGGGACTCTTCTCTCTGCGGCAGCCTTTGCCTGTGGGTGTTCGTGGATTTCTGTGGATTTCTCTACTTTGGTTGTCTTCCCACTCAACCTCTTTTACTTTCTATCACTCAGAAGTAGCTCCAAACATTATACCCACTAATGGTACCCATTTACATGTTGAGCACAAGTGTTTATTGTATGGTATCTTTACTATGATTTATATGGGAATTCGATTGATGTGGGAATTTGGGAAGGATGGGGAGTAAACGCAAGGGCTCAATCCTACCATTATTCATCGGAAGCTCCTTTCCTGCAGCAGCTCTGTCTCCTTCAGCTTTTCTTTCTGCCTTCGGGATTCAAGACACTGGTTTCACAAAGCTGTCTTGCCATGCTTAACGCATCCCTATTAGTGACCATGATGCATTGGGGCACAATGTGAGATATAAGTGTGTTAACTGAAACACGTATGAGAAATGCAGATAGAGTTAAGTTTGGATGTAGTGTGGGAACAGGGGTCAATGTGACCAGCGGGGGCCATGGATGTACACAGAAGAGCCAGCACAATGGTCTTCACAAAGGGGACAATTGAGCTAATTCTTGAAGAGAAAAAAAGGCACCCACGCCCAAAGGAGAAGACCCAAGACAGAGAGGACAGGCTGAATGAAGGCATAAAGTGAGAAAGTACTACCCATAATGGAATCCATGAATAATTCCATATACTGGAAAGGAAGGAGTGTGTAAGGAAGAAACAAGCTGCAAAATCAGAAGCCGGATCCTGAGAGACTTTGTCTATGGTGCTAAGCAGCTTGGAATTTACCCTAAAGGCAGCGGTGACTCAGTGAAGGATTTTAAATATAGGGGTAACATGATTAATAAAGGCTAACATTTAGTAAGGATGTTCCAGGCAATGTTCTAAGTGTTTCACATGGATTAAGTTACTTAATCCCCATGACAACCCGATGAGGCAGATGCTATTAATATCCTCATTTTTCAGTACAGAAACTATGAAACATAAATCCCTCAAGGACATGTCCTTCATCTGTGTACTGTTGAATCTTGAAGTTCTAGAACTGGGTCTGGCATGATGAACGCACGTTGAACGAGTGAATGAATGAATGAATGAATGTCTGGTAGGAGCCTAACAATAGAATGGAAAGCTTCGCAGAGTTACTGAAAATATAATCATTGGGTATTGATTTAAAGAATGACACCATGAAAATACTGTAAATTTACTCTTTTGTTGTTTTTGATTTTTACTATCTTCCTCCACTAGAATCTATTCTCTGTGAGGTTGAAGATTTTGTCTATTTGTTTAGCATTGTATCCCCTGCACCTCACAGAGCTTCATGCATAGAATAGTTGATCAATAAATACTTGTTGAATAAATGAATAAGCAAATGGTTACATAAATTTGCAAATACTGCACATCGGATCTCCATTTTGCTCATTCATGCCCCGTGTTAACACATTCATGGTAATAAGGAAACCTGTTTAATTTTTTTAACCTCATGTTCCCAAATTTCATTTATCCTCACACCCTATTCTATTCCTAGAATTGGCATTTTTCTTAGAATTTCTACAGTGGGATTAGAAAGACCTTGGAGGAACCTTCCTTCAGGAAGTTTCTACTCAATCTATTGCTATAGTGTCAAGTTGTTTCATAGCCTTCAAAATATCTATATGGTACATATAGTTAGTAAGTAAGGCAGTTAGTAAGACAAAGAAATGATCTTAGACAATGGCACAACAACCAGAGGAAATTAAGGAAAGTGTCGCCAGTTGGGTTAAGTCAAGTGAGCCACATTATCTGGTAAGGCTGTGAGGAGTCTGTAGAGATTCAGTGTCCAAGGGCACTAATGTGGAAAACAAAGAGGTGGACACCCGCAATTCTAGCATAAGTCTGCGTGGTGGTATGGATTAATGCATAGATACCCGTGATGCTCCGGAGACTGTTCCATAATCCCTTGCCTTTCCCCCGCTCTGCCCCAAACCATTTCCCTTTAGAGAAAGGTAAATATGGTAGCTGTGTCTCCCAGATCCTCCTGCCAATTGGCTTCCAGATGGGGCATGTTTCAGCCCATGGGAGGCACCAGCGAGAAGATGGTAAGAGACACAAGTGCATGTTTCTCCCTTCTTTACTGTCTCCCTTCTTTACGTGTATCTTCAGTAGCAGTCATGTCCCCTCCATTGTTTCATTTCCTGCTGTACGAGACCACTGTGCTACCGGTTTATTTGGGATGACCTCAGTGCCAGGGATATTGGGACATCACTTCCTCCTTTTACCTCTCCTGCCTCACGATGGTGGTGGTCTCCTGATACTAATACCCAGGCTGCCTCATTGCTCCCCATTTGACTTCTGGGCTTCTTCATTGCCTCTAAAACCAATGCCCTGCATTAAATCCCCTCAGCTATCAGTACTTAGAGTTGTTTTCGTTTTCTTGGTCATGCTCTAAATGATCCAGTCAACAATAACAAAGGGAAGAGTGTTATTGGGGTCGTCTTTCTGATCTTCAAAATGGGTGGTTTAGTTGCAAGATGAACTTCCATCTTTGAAATGTGAAGGTTTTATAAATGGCATTTCCTAAAGCATGGTCCAAGGATCCTCTGTTTCAGAAATCTCTGATAAGTTGATGAAACATGGGGTGCCTGGGTGGCTCAGTCGGTTAAGCATCCGACTTTGGCTCAGGTCATGATCTCGCAGTTCATGAGTTCGAGCCCAGTGACAGGCTCTGTACTGACAGCTTGGAGCCTGGAGCCTGCTTCAGATTTTGTGTCTTCCTCTCTCTCTGCCCCTCCCCAGCTCATGCGCGCGCGCTCTCTCTCTCTCTCTCTCTCTCTCTCAAAAATAAATGAACATTAAAAAATTAAATATGTATGTTCCTGGGGGTGCCCGGGTGGCTCAGTTGGTTAAGTGTCCAAATTCACCTCAGGTCATAGTCTCACAGTTCATGAGTTTGAGCCCTGCATCAGGCTCTCTGCTGTAAGCTCAGAACCTGGTTCAGATCTTCTGTCCCCCTCTCTTTTTACCTCTCCCCCCTCTCAAAAATAAATATTTAAAAAATGTATATTCCTTGGGGCGCCTGGGTGGCGCAGTCGGTTAAGCGTCCGACTTCAGCCAGGTCACGATCTCGCGGTCCGGGAGTTCGAGCCCCGCGTCAGGCTCTGGGCTGACGGCTCAGAGCCTGGAGCCTGTTTCCGATTCTGTGTCTCCCTCTCTCTCTGCCCCTCCCCCGTTCATGCTCTGTCTCTCTCTGTCCCAAAAATAAATAAACGTTGAAAAAAAAAATTAAAAAAAAATATGCATCATCCAACACTTTCAAGAGAAACTAAACAGATAGTTGGTTTCAATTATAAAGTAGGGTAATAAACTTTTTCTCAGCTTAGGTTCTCCTAAAAAATGAAACTTGAAGCAAGCCCTTGGGTGCAGGTACTTTGTTTTGGGAAGTGAGTTCAAAAAGGAGGAAAAGGGAACTGGATAGAGAAAAAGCCACCCCAAGAGTGTGCTGTCGACAGTGACTAATGATAGTGGGAGCTTGATCCTAGTAGGAAGCCTTTGGTAAGACACCTAGAATAAATGCATAAATAAATCCAGTTGGATAGAAGAGGGGAACACTAATTCACCAGTCCTTCTCCTTCACTGGTCAAAGGTTGTCTAATGGCATCATTGACTCTTCATGATTCCGGGCAAGTGCATTGGTCACAATGGCTGAACTGATCTCTGTACCCACTCCACGCGGTGGTGGTCAAGTAACCCTGGGGCAAGCTGCTGAGAGTTTACACCTGCATACAGTTGTTGCTTAATAATGGCATCTCTAAAAAAAAAAAAAAAAAAGGTGGGCAAAATACGACATATGGCCCAAGAGGAATATGATACCTCCCTTTTTAGGTATTTAATAATCATCAGAGATGATTCCCCAGGCCAAGGAGTGTGGGTTTTCTCAAACACATGAATTATAAATGTTTTATCTCCAGAGATGGCTTTTGTATTTGTTAGTCTGGATCATGTTTATGCCTCATCTCTTCTCCTCCTGGCCTGATGGGAAACATTTATCCCTTTGTAGTTAACATGCAAAACTTGGAAAGAACCCACGAAATAAAAGCAGGTTAAGATAAATTCCCTGTAAGCTATGCCTTGAAATTGTTTATTTGCTAACTGGAGAGAGTCTTGCTGGACACGGAGCAGATTATAAATTTGTCACCAAAAGGACTTCTAAGCATAGGTTGCTTTTAAATCATTCTGATGGCAATGTAAGCTGTGACACAGTGGAACCATTTGAAAAAGTGCAAGGCATGTCCCCTCACGCTTTCTTAGAATAAGCACAATGACTCATTTTTTTCTTCTTCCCTGGATGCTCTCAAAGTCCTCTATGTCAGTTTCCACCCTCGCTCTCCTCCATGTTTGTCATTCCTCCTTTCCAGACCCGCCTTCATCTTCCATTTTTTTTTTTTGTTTATTTGTTTAAACAAGAAAAGAAGTGAAGAACATTCTATGATTTCTGCCACTGTAGATCCGTCTTTATTTACTTATATCTAACCCTGCATTCTTCTAGAAACTGTTTCGGTTGTCGATGCCGCCTTATAATCTGGGTCTTGTGCATCGGTAAGAACATGGACCCTGGAGTTTGTCAGTCCTGGGTTTGAATCCTGCTCCAACACCTGTAAATCGTTGTGAACCTAAAATGTCCTTAATTTCTTTGGACCTCATGCTACCTTCTGTGAAACAGGGCTAAGAATATCTCTCTTACAAACTTCTAATGAAACCTAAGTGAGAAAATAGATGGAAAAGGGTTTAACACCATGACACATGATAAACATTCGGTAAATGGTCTTTGTCATCAGTACGTAGTACTCTCCACAACTTGTGGATTTTCTCCTCTCCATCTTTAGAATTTGTCTGCGAGTTGAACGGTAAATGTATAGACAGGATACTGGTAACAGGGGCTTGAAATCAATGTTGTGGACTGGCTTTAGCCTGATGCTCTTTGGTCCACAGGGTTAATGAACGTCACACGTGGAGACGTGTCAACAAAAAACAAAGAACAACCGGAAACAAAACTGAGCAAGATTGTTTAACAACACGCGTAGACCGCAGAAATGGTTCTCATAAGAAGCCTCACAACGACAGCTCTGGATTCTGACTTAGGAAAAGGGAATGGAAAGCTGACCTGGCTTGGATGAGAACTTCAGAGGTGAACAGCTCTCTACGGAATTTCTCAAAGTCAGAAGTAGCAATAGATTCTGTTGCCGTATCTGCACAAAATGAGTGCACCTGTAAAAAGAAGGCAAGCTTCCTCTGTGCACAGTGAGGCAATGGTTATTGGCTTTATTTTGTGCTCTGTCATCCCACCCAAAGTGCAGTCGATACGGCACAGTACGACAATAATGTTTATCTTGAGTCGGTGGTGCAGGTGGACAACAGGAAAGGCAACGGAATGTAAAGTTGCATTCCGAGATCTACCCAAGACCCTGGCGTGTCTGCGTCAGACACACATGTGAGTAAACCAAAAGTTTCTCTACCAAAAAGGAGACAAAGAGCTCAGAAATTTCTCGAACATTTATTAACACAACTTGGATGGTGTTACTTAATTAACACAACATTGATTAACACAACTTCCTGATTTCAGGAAGGCAGGACTGGACTAGGTTTGGAGTGGGGTAAGCAACAACCCGATCAACGGCCTTTGACTCTATTTTGGAGAGACATTGTGAAAATAGAGAAGCAGAGTCAGTTTCCAACATGGGAAAGGGACTCAGCCATAATTCCAGAGGGTTTATCTGGTGCCTTAGTCATTAAGAGTGCAACTTCAGCTCAGGTCATGATCTCGTGGTTTGTGAATTCGAGCCCCGCGTCAGGCTCTGTGCTGGCAACGCAGAATCTGGATCCTGCTTTACATTTCATGTCTCCCTCTCTCTCTGCCCCTCCCCTGCTCATGTTCTCTCTCTCTCTCTCTCTCTCTGTCTCTCTAACCAGCCTCTAGGTCATGTTCTCTTCTTGCCACAGCCAGCCACACTCCCACCCCATGACCTGATCTCTTCCATTGCTCAGTGTGAATTTCACTGTAGCAATTTCAGTATCTGATAGGACCTTATTATGCACTTACTTCTGCTCGTGTAGTGCATGTCTCTTTGTACAGAAATGTAAATTTTGTGAAAGAGAAGCTATCTTGTTTAAAGCTATGTCCCCAGTGTTCAAAAGAGTGACTGGTGCATGGTGACCGGTCATAAATACTCATTGAATTATTGAACCAGAAAGTGAACACATAAAATATTGAACTAGATTTGTGGTTACATTTTTTTTGTGCTGTTAAACCCAATGCCAGCCCATTAGTTTTAGCAAATCATCATCTTTCATATTCAACTCAACCACTGTACCGCTTAAAACAATCTTCCCGTCTTCTCCCTAAGAGGGGCCTGGGCAAGCACAGTGTTCCTTGAACCTCGTTGGGGAGACATATCAGTGGAGGACTTTTCTAGTACTTTCTAAGGCTGATGCAGATGGTGATGATGGTACCAACATCCAGGCTTGTCAGGCATCATTGTTTCCAATCCACACAACCAAAAGGAGGTGGGCATTACCATCCACACATCAGAGATCAGAAGGTTCAACTCCTCGAAGTCCAATCGCTGGCCCTTTGTCACTGAGTGGACAAGTGTCAGTGGAAGGTCTTTCTGTTCTCAAAGAAAAGCTGTTTCCAAAGACTATCTCCCCTATGCTATATGGCTTCCCTTGCAACTGAATTCCAGAATCTCCTTGCCCTTACAACCTAGAAACATTTCTGTGAGTAAAGCTAAATCAGCATAGCACTAGAACGTGGCAAGTCACTGTGAACTTTTTTCAAACTTAAATACCATTAAGTTTGTCTTAAATATATAATTCTTCTATAAGTCTTCTGAAATATGTAATTAAAACTTATTTAGCATTCCCTTCCTGAGTTCGTTCTTCGCTGATCTTTATAGGAAAATGCATCCCGTTGGCCATTTTACCCCTTATATGTTCAAATGCATGACTTAAACCAGACCTATTTTCTATGCCTGCACTGTCCCAAATGGTATCCACTAACCCTATGGGGCTCTTGAGCACCTGAAATGTGGCTAGTCCAAATCAAGAGGTATGCTGAATGTATCACTCAATCGTGAAAGCTCTGTATCCAAAAATGAATGCAAAATACCACAGTGATTTTTGGAATACATGAATAAAGGCTAATATTTCAGATCTATTAGATTAAGAAAAAATATATTGTTAAAATTCACTTCACCCGGGGAACCTGGGTGGCTGAGTCAGTTGGGTGTCTGATTGAGGATCAGGTCATGGTCTCGAGGTTCACGAGATCGAGCCCCGTATCAGGCTTGCTGCTGTCAGCCAGGAACCTGCTTCGGATCCTCTGTCCCCCTCTCCCTGCACTTCCCCACTTGCAGTCTCTCAAACATAAATAAACATTTAACAAAGTTCATTCCGCCTACTTTTTTTCTGTGGCTGGCAGATAATTATAAATGACGTATGTGGCTCACATTGTGTTTCTGGCAAACAGCACTGGCCTCTGTAGTCTTCGTGAAATCAGTTCAGCCCATTACCTTCAAGGTCCGGAGTCGGGCCTTCTGTACAACCACTCATTGTCTAAACCAGACTTGGGCTTTCTTATGTGCTCTGTATTTGTAGCAATAATTATGGCTTCCAGGGTCAGGCACTTTCAGGCAGTTAATAACCAGTTTGACTAAAAAGTCCATCAGCTTTCCAGCCATTCATTAAATGCTAGGAAATGCCTTACCCCAAGGTCAATACTGCTTAGCTCAGTCATACTTTATGATCGGGAGAAAGAATGCTTTCCTCTTCATTGTCAATAGTATTGATTGGCAGTTCTTTGGGTGGCCCTGGTCGTTTTTATTTGCCCTCCCTTTGTTTTCGACTGCCAGGGAGGTGACATCATCTTTCTTTTCACAATATGGACATTATTGGAGTGCTGAAAGCCCAGGACAAGGAGATCCACTGTCAGACATTGGACCTCACCTCTTCATTATTATTGTAAAGTGACTCACAGGGGAGAGGAAAGGAGGAACAAGGAGGCCCATGCCATAAACTGTACGAGTCACTGGCCTGATAAACTACACCTTTACCACCAGCCACAGTGCTCCCATTAAACTCAAACAGAAGAGTAGGTATGACTAATTCTTCCCTCCACCCGCCAAAAATAAATCACAGCACCAAGCTGGAATGAGACACAGACTTTTCCAGGATGAAGAGTTGAGTTGGAGAGTGAAACATTGGAAACATTTTGAAAAGGAGCCAGGTGGCCTGGGCAGGGGATTGCTGAACAAGCTTCCAAGAGCAGATCGTTCACATAAAAGCTGATTTGTCAGAAGCAGCTGCAGTGACTTAGAGGATACGGTGGCATTTATGGGATTTTATTAGATATTGAATATGCATTGTCCTTTTCAATAGGTCATTCATGAGTTCATTGACGCAAGCCTCTGTCTTTCTTTTTTTTTTTTTTAATTTTTTTTTTCAACGTTTATTTATTTTTGGGACAGAGAGAGACAGAGCATGAACAGGGGAGGGGCAGAGAGAGAGGGAGACACAGAATCTGAAACAGGCTCCAGGCTCTGAGCCATCAGCCCAGAGCCCGACGCGGGGCTCGAACTCACGGACCGTGAGATCGTGACCTGGCTGAAGTCGGACGCTTAACCGACTGCGCCACCCAGGCGCCCCAAGCCTCTGTCTTTCAAGGACCATTTAGGGACCATTCCAAGTTTTCCCCAAAGCTGTGTTATCTAAAATTCACAGCGGTTTAGTTACAAATATATTTGGTTTGTATCTGATTTACCGAAGTTTGTTGGTGTTGAGGTCTGACACATGGCAGATTAAACTCTAATATTTTGTGTTTTGGGTTCTTCATCTGTAAAACGGGGGCATCATAGTAAGGACTTTGGAGGAAAAAATAGTTAAATATCTATGAACGATGCTAGTGCCTCGTGGATATTATCATAGTGATTGGGGTTAGCACACAGCGGAATAAACTGGCTAAACCTTTTAGTACTTTGGATCAAGATCGATACATTGATGCGGCCAGTATAGTAATTTATGTATATGAAGCCCCAAATAACCGGTTCCTTTTATTATTGTCATTATTATTGCTCTTATCTAATCCTGACATTTGGGGGATGTTGGAGTGTCCAATAGGAGGGGCGCCTGGGTGGCTCAGATGGTTAAGCCTCGAGCTCTTGATCTTGGTTGAGGTCATGATCTCACGGTTTGTAGGATGGAACATCTCATTGGGCTCTGTGCTGGCAGAGTGGAGCCTGCTTGGAATTCTCTCTCTCTCTCCCTCTCTCTCTCTGCCCCTCCCACGCTTGTGCATGCATTCGCTCTCTCTCTCTCAAAATAAATAAATAAACTTAAAAAAAATCCATTTGGAAAATATATTAGTAGAACCATGAAGATGTAATTAATGCAGAACTTGGGACTGCTTCACATCTTGCCTCAGCCCTGTTGCTGGGGGACAGACATCTGCCCTTTGGATAGCCTGGAGAGGATTGAGATGAAAAGGACACGTTCTGGAGTGAGGGCCCTCGGATGTAAATCCTGGTTGCATCACTTAACTGTCATGTGACTCAAGGAAAATTACCAGCGTCTCCGTGCTGAGGCCTTGGTCCCTCACCTATAAACAGAATCACAGTCTCGAGGAGATATTTGAACACTAATGTTCATAGCAGCATTATTCACAGTAGCTAAATGGTAGAAGAAAACTGAGCGCCCATCCGCAGACAAATGGAGAAATTAAACGTTTGCACACACAGTAGAGTATTATTGAGCCATAATAGAAGAAAATTCTGGGACCTGATACAACACGAATGAACCTTGAAAGCCATTATGCTCAGTGAAATAAGCCAGTCATGAAAAGACAAATCTTGTGGGATTCTACTTATATAAGGCACCTAGAGTGTTCACATTCGTAAAGATAGAAACTACAACAGCAGTTGGCAGGTTCCGGGGTTGGGGGGTGGGGCGTGGGAAGAATGGAAAGTTGTTCAATGGGACAGGTCTTCAGTTTTGTAAGATGAAGAGTCTGGAGGTGGTGTTGACAGTTGCATAACAATGTGAATGCATTTACTGCCGCTGAAACTTACACTTAAAAGTGGCTAAGATGAGGGGGGTGTCTGGGTGGCTCAATCAGTTAAGCGTCTGACTCTTGATTTCAGTTTGGGTCATGATCTTGTGGTTCATGAGTTCAAGCCCCACCTCAGGTTCCAGACTGACAGTGTGGAACCAGCTTGGGATCCTCTCTTTCTCTCTCTCTCTCTCTCTCTCTCTGACCACCCCGACCCCTGCTCGTGCTTGCTCTCTCTCTCTCTCTCAAAATAAATAAATAAACTTTGAAAAAAATGGCCAAGATGGTAAATTTGGCTGTGTGTATTTCACCACAATTAAAAAACATAAAAAACCCAGAATAACACATCAGTCTTTAGATTTTTGTTGAGTGGACTAAATGGGATAATATCTTTCATGATGTAGCCCACTGCTGGGCACCTAAGTACAAGTCAAATAAATCGTAGGTGTTAAAATAAGTTACAAAACCAAAACACCGACAACAGCCAGCTATGGATTTTCTTTGAATTCAAAACTGTTAGCTCTGAGCTGATCTGTGAGGCTGAAAACAGACCTAAGTAGCTGCCCAAAACCTGCAGTGACACAGAGGCAGGGCAAAGTGAGGTCCTTAGCAAGACAAGACTTCATCTGAGCCAAGATAAGGAGTGATCCCTCAGTCTAAGAGAATCCCTACTATAGCCAGCAGGGGGCGACAAAGAGGACGGACATGGCAAATTAGTACAAGTCAGGAAAGGAAGGCCAGAGGAGGAGGGGGGTGGGGATGGTGTCCCACTGTGGCCGGAGGTCTCTGGGTGAGCCTCCAGCCGGCCTAAAGTCCAGTCTTCCGAGCACAGCCCCTGACACTCACCCAGGCATTAATTTTCCCTCATTAGAAATGCTTTTCATAGGCCTTCACTCACTTGGATGTGTCTTTTCCCCAAAGCTGACAAGTTTGGCAACCTTATTCTTCCTAACAAAACATCATGCCACCAGGAGGAATCTTTTTTTTTTTTTTTTAATAATAATATTCCCTACGCCACTGGGGTGGCTCAGTACCTGTCAGGCTAGCAGAGTCTATCTCATACAGGGATATACCAAGCCCAGCCGGGGCTACCCGAGGTCAGGCAGCAACGATATTTCTCATAGGGCTGGGTCGGTTTGTTCTTTCAGCTCACTTGCACTATCCCTGCGAATCTGGCCACACTTCGTCCTCCTGATCTAAAATATTCCAGCTTTTAATTAGTTCCAGGCCCGTCGATGTGACTGCCCCATCTGCACAATGTGTATGTGCCAATTCAAAGTCTGAAGCTGATGAACTAATAGAGCCAACCGAAGACCTGTTGCAGGAGGCAAATGGAGTCACACTGCTGCTGGAAAATTCTCCCGGAGTGCCTGCCAGTGCCCGGGCCCTTTCCAAGCCGTGCCTGAACCACGGGCCTGTTATAAAAGGGCTCATGGATTCTATATTCTGTCCCTGCCTCTGGAGAAACCCAAGGACAACTAAAATGTGGAATGCCCACTCCCCATAATCCGGGGGATGCGTCCATGATGGATAACTTGCTCAGTGGTGCACATATGAGCAGGAGGTCATGGCCCAAATCCAGCGAGGGCCCGCAGAATGGAGAAAGAAATTAACCCAGGTACAGTTTGTTTGGTTTTTTTCTTCCCAATATTCAGCCTTATTTGCCCTTGAAATCCAGAGCTAAGTCCTGTGTGTCTACGGCTCAGTGTCACCTTCCTCTTCTGTGTTTGATGGCTGTAGGGATTTTCGTGTCCGGTGTTGTCCCTTAATCGTGTTCTTTCCTGCTTATCAACATCGAAAGACGAAAAAACACATATACATAAATACATATGTACGATATATACATTTGTGTGTTTGTGTGTGTACATCTATGTTTATACATATGATTTGAACTTAAACGAATGCATTGAAGCCCCGTGTGTTCCTTCATATTGCACGTCGGCATAATACACAGGTTTGAATCATAACTCCAGAAATAAAATGCTATTACTCATCTGAGAAAATTTCTCCTATCAGCAGGGATTGTCTTTGGTGGAGTTCAGTTTAGGTTTTGAAGACATGTGACAGATACTAAGTTGTCACATTTCAAGTGCCCTCTAAAAACACACTTTTAATTCATTAGCTTACTCATTCACCTGATATGTATTTATTGGGTACCTACTGTGTGTCAGGCTAAATGTACTAGTTAGCAGTGAACAATAAAAACTACATAGCTGAAACTCTTACTTCATTACATGGAACTTACATTTTCGTGATATTATTTATCGTTTATTTATTTTCTCGCAAAAAGGTGAAAATGAATGCACCCTAAATACTGAACATTCATGCGTGACCATTGCTAGCCCATCATAATATTGTTGGAACTTCTCTTAGCTGTAAGGTCATATTTATGAACTCTGGTTCCCTTTGACTTGGACAGTTTCTTCAAAGGTCATTCTCCCGTTACAGGTGAAACGGCATCGACCCCCAGGCCTATGCCATCCTACAACTCACCAAGCCATCCCACGAGGACTTTTTGAGCCTCATAAGGGTTGGATCGCACTTTTCGTGCTGGGTGTATACAGTTTCCCCGCCTGGCGTAGGTACAGATTCTGACCGAGATAGTGGGAAAAACCACAGTCACGTTCACTGAACTGGAGGAGACAAGCAGTCACAAGATGGCTCACGGCGTGTCCCTCTTAGGGGAAAAGTAAAACAAAAACTCCTTGAGTCCCAGTGACACGGGTGTGCAAAAACCAGACCGTCACATCCAACCGACAGTTCTTCTGTCGGCCTGTCGGATCGTTCCTGAATGCTGCCCAGGTCTGGGGAAGGAAAATGCCATATTACATCCCTCAGGATTTCTTACAGCAATGCCTCTTCCTATGGTGCACTCGAGTCTCAATCCCCAGGGTGCAAACAAATCCCTTCTTTGCTCCCAAAGCAGGGAGTGCTTATCAAGGGGAATCAGGTTAGAAGGACAGAAACATTTTGCCACGATTAACCTGCGCTAGCGCGCTAAAAAGCGCAAAAGGAAATCGGCAATGGGAGCCTACCTTTTGCTCTGGCTTCACCTAGTCAGGATTACCCCGGCTTACCTATGACCCGTGGTGTTGAACAGGCCTGTCAGTGAAAACTAAACACGATTCACAGTGGTGGCCGGGCGAACACATCACTTCTGCCAAAAACTAAACACCGCAGAAGGGTCTGCCTCGTTTCAAAACATCGATGCCAACCTCACAATACACAGCGTGTGGTGGGTGTGATTCTGCAGAGACCCTGGAGGGACACTTGTGCAGGAAGGGGGTGGGTGGGGAGTCAGCCCTTGAAGCCAGAGGCTCCCTAGATTTGAGGAAGTGTCTCAGGATCTTTCTTCACCTCCTGTGAAATAATCAAGGCCAGTGTGGAGAAATGGCTAATAAAAGGGGCCATTAATTTGGTAATATTCTCCCTGAAGAGCCTCAAGAAAGGAAGTTTCCAGAAACCCCCGGGGGAGGGGGGGGAACCAAGCAGGGGAGGACTATGAGGAAACACAGGGAGTTTCTGTGGGTCGCTCCTTTAAGATATTTGAGGTTACAAATAAGGCTTGGGAGAAGGTTTAGTTTAAGGAAATGAGGACTGTGGTTTTGTTTTATTGTCTATTTTAAAATTATGGGAGCTCTAAGAATATCTCCTATGGCATCAGATTTGTGAATTCGGCATCCCGGGATGGGAATCGTCTGGTGACATTTGGAAACCACATGGATTTATACCCAGTGACTTGGGAATGTGGGAATCCATAAATAAGGGGGCATACATTGTCCAAGAATAAATATGCGTGCATAGTTCACTGCCTTTGTTTAACAAATATTTCTGAGAGACCTCTGTGTGCTGAGTGCTGAGAATAAAACAATGAAGTTTCTCTCCAAGCACCTAACATTTCTTGGGAGAGTTAGACACACAAGCAGGAAGCTAGGACGGGTGGAATATGTGCTGTCACAGGTAGAAGCACGGAGCACTGTTAGGGAATACAGGAGGGGCATCCTACTTAACTTCAGAGGGGTGTCCAAGAAATCAGAAGAATTTCTGGAAGGATCTAGAGGACTACGGAAGTCAAGTCAGTGAAAGGAAAGTCTTCTAAGTACAAGAAATGACACCTAGAAAGTGGGAATCATGGAAGACCTATTGGATAAGAAGACATTTGAGCAGGGACTTGGAGGAGGTGGGGTTGGGGTGTCCCCGAGCCCATGGATTTCAGGAGAAAGGCCTTGGGCATAACATGTACTTGTGTTCCAGGAACAATGAGGTAGGTAAGCAATGTGGTCATGGCCCACGTGTCCATCTTTCACAGTCTATTCTGTTTCCCAGTTCCCACTGGCCATGTTTTCTTCCATTCATTCTGTGAGCACTCCCAGCGGGTCTTTCCGCCCCATCGTGTCCACAGAGCATGTGGTTGGACTCCTCTTCAATCCCAGATCAGAAATTTAGTTTCTTGCTCTTACTGGTGAACAGCCCTGAACCAAGGTTTTCTTGATGAGGCGTTATTACGTAGCCTAACTTTGCCATTTCTCTCACACAAGAGACACTGGCTCCCTTCTCCCCCTTCTTCGCCGATGCCCTGGATTACCAGCCTCTGTTTGTAATTCTGCCTTGAAGAAGAAATTCTTCTGCTACCAGGGCACAAATTGCTATTTAAATGCACACGGCCGGGGCACCTGGGTGGCTTGGTCGGTTGAGCACCCGAGTTTGGCTCAGGTCATGATCTCACAGTTCGTGAGTTCGAGCCCCGCGTCGGGCTCTATGCTGACAGCTCAGAGCCTGGAGCCTGCTTCGGATTCTGCGTCTCCCTCTCTCTCTGCCCCTTCCCTGCTCACGCTCTGTCTCTCTCTGTCTCTCAAAAATGAATAAACATTTAAAAAAATAATAATAAATAAATAAACCCACATGGCCTTTGCCCCCCCTCAAAGATCCTTCCGCATCCCCAGGATTGGTGCTTTGTGATCCTATCAAAAGGATCACCTATATCAAAGTGATCCTATCTCTGGAAATTATAATTTAGATCTGCTAGGCAGTCCCTGAGACCTCATGCTCCCTTCCATCCATTCTCCAGTTCAACCTCTTTCAAAGGGGCTCATGGCATTGAGGCTCTTGTGGTTGAAATTACGTGAATTAGCATAGATTAATTCAACATATGGCATTTGCAGGTGCTCTGGATCAAAGGAGATTGTACGAAAGGAAAAGTTTGGGAGTTCTGGGTGGTGATGGTTGTTAGCCAACGACCATAGACTTGCCCTCTTCTTTCCCTATTTGCACGAGTACACAAGAGGGTGCAGAAGTGGCCACCGAAGCTGAGAAAACTGACTGCAGGTTCTCACTCGGGAGGATTTTCTCTAAAATCTGCCAAGTTGATGTGATGAGGTGGTGTAACCAGGATGGCAGTTATCTAGTTTCCAACAACTTGAACTTGCCTTGATTCATTTGATCTTTAAAAAAAAAAAAATAGGGCACCTGGGTGGCTCAGTCAGTTGAGTGTCTGACTCTTGATTTCAGCTCAGGTCATGATCTCACAGTTTGTGAGTTCAAGCCCCGCATCGGGCTTTGCACCGACACCCTGGAACCTGCTTGGGATTCTCTCTCCTCCTCTTTCTGCCCCTCCTCCCCTTGCATATGTGTTCTCTGTCTCTCCCTTAAAATAAATAAATAAACATTTTTTTAATTAAAAAGAAGAATAATTAAAAAAACATGTTCAGCTTTCAGGACGTCAAATAATCCTATATGAAAAAAAAGTAGTGTTCATGTCACCCCAATAGACCCCAAATTGTTGTTCCTCAAGAGCAACCTCATGTAACTGTAGATTTTTCTACTGGTATATAACCAACACGTTTGATGTTTTCATTTTCAGAAATCATTTATGGTCTTCCACTAAAGAAGATGAGTATTCAAATATTCTTACATCCTCTCTCCCACCAGATACGCTTCCTTCTCTTCCTTTATCACTTTCATCCTGCCAATAGAAGAGCTCTGTACGGACATTACTGTGACTCTATAAAGTAGCTAATGTCCACAGGCAAATCCTGTAATGCGCTATAATTGCATTTTTCTTTCTTGCACAAAACCTTGGCTTTCCTGGAGTTGAAAAAAAATTATCATTTTTTAAAAATTTGCTATATGTGTATTAGTAATTCTTCTTCCAAATGCCCCAACAGATATGCAAAACATATCCCCAGGAAGACAGACACCCCAGGCAACTGATGAGTCCTGTAGCGTGTATGTTACTCCCAGAATTCTCCCCCTGGGCTTCAGTCGGGGCTCTTAGACTTGCTGCTGTTTCGTTATCACTGTATAACAAATACTAAACCGAACGGCTTAGAACAACGGTTTCGTTATGTCTAGTGGTTCCACGGTTTTGGACAGGGCGTGGAGACAAGGCATGGAGACAGGGCATGGACAGGGCATGGAGACAGTTGGGACTTTGTCAGGGGTCTCCGTGTGGCTAGCTGGGGCTTTCTCATAGAATGACAGCCCTTGGGCACCTGGGGGGCTTTAAGCGTCCAACTTTGGCCCGGGTCATAATCTTGCAGTTCGTGAGTTCGAGCCCACATCAGGCTCTGTGCTGACCACTCAGAGCCTGGAGCCTGCTTTGGATTCTGTGTTTCCCTCTTTCTCTGCCCCTCCCTCACTCATGCTCTGTCTCTGTCTCTGTCTCTCTCTCAAAAATAAATAAACATTAAAAGAAAATTTGAAAGAATGACAGTCCTGAGAGTAGTTGGATTCCTTCTGTGGTGTTTAGCTTTCTTCACTGTCCAAACGCCCAAGGTACCAGAACCTTTTAATATCTGGCTGGGCCTAGAAGTCATAAGGTCATTGGTCAAAGAAGTCATAAGGCCTGCCAAGATCCAAGAGCCAAACAAATAGATCCCACCTCTTGACAGAGTCACAGCAAGGCCGTATTGCAAATAAGCAAGTGGCAGATATTTTGCGGCCATCTTTGGAAACATGATGTATCATAGGGCGTAATCTCTCATTCATGAGACTTCCCTCTATCACCAGCTTGCTAGTTTTCTTCACCATGATGTAGAGCATTCTGTCCAAAATCATAGCCATTAGGCACGTATGGTTATTTGAATTTAACTCGCTTAAAATGAAATGAAATTAAAAGTTCAGTGACACTAACCACATTTCAAATTCTCACTTATGCCCAGAGGCTACTGCATTGCAGAGATGTAGAATATTTCCATTATCTCAGAAAATTGTACTTACTGCACAGGGCTTATCTAGAAAGTGTCTTTAAATATCCCTTCTGTGGTAGAGCCACTATTTCCTCTGCCCCACATCTTTCTTTCTTTTTTTTTTAAATTTTGTACATTTTTTAAAAACTATTTATTTATTCTGAGAGAAACGGAGACAGCGTGAGCGGGGGAGGGGTAGAGGGAAAGGGAGAGAGAGAGAGAGAGAGAGAGAGGGAGAGAGAGAGAGAGACTCTCAAGCAAGCTCCGCACCGTCAGCGCAGAGCCCTATGCAGGGCTCGGACTCACGAAACCATGAGATGGTGACCTGAGCCGAAACTGAGAGTCGGACGCTTAAGCGACTGAGCCACCCAGGCGCCCCTCTTTCTCTTTCTTGATTACTCTTTTACTTTCAAGGCACACGTCCATCACCGTGTTTCTAAGAAGTTCCACATGGCCGGTAATTTTTTGAGGTCTTACGTGTCTGTACATGTCACTATCTTATCCCTACCTTCATGAACATCTGGCCAAGATAAAATCTGGGGGGAGCATTTCCTCCCAGGGTGTTGAAGGCATTACTCTACGGTCTTCAAGCTCACAGTGTTGTTTTGAGAAGTTGGTAAACATTCTGATTCTCGTCCTTTATATGTGACCTCACCCTTTCCATATCCAGAAACATTCAAGGTGAAGAGGAAACCGCCATTGCTTTGGAATTTGATGAGAGCCCATTTTCATTGAATGTACTGGCTACTCAGCAGGCCCTTTCAATCCGGACGATCATGCTCTTCATTTCTAAAATACGTTCGACGTGATTTCGTTGGTAATTTCCTTCTCACCATTTGTGTCAGGAGATCCTCTACGTGAGTAACGGTAGGCCTTTTTCTTCACCCAATAGGTTTCTTCAGGAAGGATGATGCCTGTGTGATCTCTATTGGAGTATATGCCTGTCGGTCGGCAGCCTGAGAGCAGAGCAGAAGGGAGAGAGTTGGATTTCTCAGACAAACTTTCATTAATCCCCTTTTTCCTCTTCTGGAGCCCTTCGCAAACTCCTCCTCGGCTCTGCACCTCACTCCCACCACCCCTCCGACGTATGCCTGACACTCTTAGGTCGGTAGCTCCTGTGGTTACATCTCTCCAGAGAGTTAACACTGCATCTTATACAGGTCAGAGGAGTAACCGTTGGACTTCGGGGGCTGTGAAAGGAAAGTCGCTGCACATCACACGAGGATTCTTCAGTTTTCTTGTGTTGGACCTACCCCGTACCTTCCTTCAGAGGCACCCAGTACCCCAAGTCCAGGACTTCTCCAAGGTTCTGTGTCATAAACTGGCTCATTATGTTTGGCATTTCTTCTGTGTGCCCTGACGTAGATTTTCTCTGCTCTGTTGTCCAGAGCGTATCTTGCTGGCGTCTACTGGGTTTTCGGAAAGGACTGGAAATAAGCCCGAGGGGAGAAGCTGTTCCCTGAAGCGGCCAATCCAACCTTTCTTTCCTTCTCTAACCCCCCACCATGTACTTTTGTTTTGACATCCATTTAGAGACCAAGTTTCCCAGATATGTGGAGTTAGGGCGGGAAGAAGTTAGGGACAACATCTTTGGACGTCGAGTAGAAGAGACGTGGGGCTGGAAGAACAGCTCCTGTACAGTCTCTTTGAGATGTTGGCATATTTTTGTGCCTATCTTCTGCAGAAATGTAACAACTGACTGCATTCAAAATGTATTCAGGACTAAATGTCCTGTTCCAGTATGAGGGCTAAGCGATAGGATTTGGTGAGTCCCATCCAACAGACCAGGAGAAAACGACCAGATAAATATTTGCTAGTCAGTTGAAATTTAAAAGAGAAAGTCTCTCAAAATGCCTTCCAGATTCGGCAAGGAGAGCACCACACCAGACAAGGGAAAATATTGGAGACCCATTTCACGGATGGAACACATGGGGATCCCTACTGAGAAGGTTCTTTCCTGTGGGAGTTCCTGCACACACGCATATACATACATGCTAATTGATTCACACAAACTGTTCCACTGTATGAAGGAGGTAGAATAATTCCTGGTTCATTTGTAAAAGTTGCAAAACTCGGGGCGCCTGGGTGGCGCAGTCAGTTGAGCGTCCGACTTCAGCCAGGTCACGATCTCGCGGTCCGTGAGTTTGAGCCCCGCGTCAGGCTCTGGGCTGATGGCTCAGAGCCTGGAGCCTGTTTCCGGTTCTGTGTCTCCCTCTCTCTCTGCCCTTCCCCCGTTCATGCTCTGTCTCTCTCTGTCCCAAAAATAAATAAACGTTGAAAAAAAAAATTAAAAAAAAAAAAAAGTTGCAAAACTCTGCTACCAATAACGAACAAAACCCCACTCGTGAAACACAAAGACGAATTTCACTCATGAACTTGAGTGCAAAAGTATTAAATAAAAAAACAGTATCTCAAGTTCAACAAAATGTTTAAAAAGAACTTACAAATCACCATGATTTATGGCATGAATTCAAATGTTTTTAAGGTGCTTCTCACTAACAATAAATGAATATGTCCAATGATAATAAACATTTGAACAGATTCCTATCCATTCTTGTTTTTTAATCATGTTTTAGAATAGAAATAGATAAATATTGTAACAGAATATAGAACATAGCATTGGGGGTGTTAATAAGCATGGGGAAAAAAAAGGAAGGGCTCTATGGAAAACTGGGTTTGGGAATACTATTTAACACATAATAAATAACAGGCCAAAAACAACCACCACCAGGTTTCTTATTTGCAGAGCTTCTCAGAAGATTTTCTATGCTAATCTGCATGTGAATTTCCAGGAAGCTGTTTAATACAGAATTTATCTAACCATTAATCCTCTTTTCTTATCCATTAGCACACTTTGCAATTCATTTCTCTCTGACAAGGACGTTCATTCTCAATGCTAAACTATGAATTAACTTTATTCTGGAAAATCCCAGCCAATGCAGCATGCCATGAACAGATAAGAAGTTACAAATATGGTAAAGGATGATGATAATTTATCAACTGTTACAAATCACTTCCTTGCCCTCTTAGTAAGACTAAGAGAACAACTAAAAGTTATGTATGCTGGAAAATAATTTCTTTCCCAGTAGCAAAAGTAGCAAAATGACCCAGCAAGAACAATGCAACAATAAAGAAGTAATCTAACTTTACCAAGAGACAAAGGAGATCTGGAAAAATAATACGGTGCCTTCCTGGGAAGGAATGGTACACAGATGTTTGTTCTCCAAATTTAATTTTAGGTTTAATATCATAAAAGTCATGATGTTATTTATGTAAGGGCGAGGGTGAGAGGGAAAATGTTTGATAATGTGTCTTGCACACACATCTGGAAGAATAAATACTGGAGAATTGCCATCAAAAAAATCCCGAAAAGGGCAAGGGAAATAGATTTGCCTTTATAGAAGATATAAAAATACCTTGCAAAGCTACCCTCGTTAAATAACTAACATAGGAACAAACAAGCATAAAATGAAAATGACATTGAACTTAGGGTATATGAATGGCTTCTTCAATGCATAGATTTGTGAATATTACTAGAATATGAAGTAAACTTGTTATCACAAATAATTGAGAAAAGAGGGAAGATTATTTCATAAACTCTTTTGGGGGTAACTGATTTACTCTTGGAAACAAATCAAGATACTGTCCTTCCTCACAGCCCCAGCTAAAATGTGCATCTGATAGACTGAATAGCAAAATGTAAAAAAAAAAAAAAAAAAAAAAAAGAAACCCTATCAAGAGTAGAAGGAAACAGAAGGGAATGTGGATGTGACTTTGAGGTGAGTCTTTCTAATCAATAACCCCAAAGAAGGTCACAAACAAAATGACTGATGGACTTGAGGATCTAAAAGGAAAAACTCCACATATCGATTAACTTCTTCAGATTAAAAGGCAAATACGCATTGGAAAATATAAGAGAAACATGAAAAGCACTTATCAAAATGAGTGATACAAAAAATCAATATAAATATAGTAAACTCATGACTAATTCACAGGTGTGGAAATACCAATAATAAATACAAACACAAAATAAATGTAAATTAAAAAAGTGATGGTGATATGTCACGTTCATAATAAATTAGAAATTTAAAAATGCTTAATTTTTGTGATGGCGTAATGAAAAATATGTACCAAACACTGCTAGTGAGAGTGTAAGTTGGCACAGGCTTTCTAGAAGTTAGTTTAGAAATATATCAAGAGTCTCAAAAAAGTTTGATCCAGTATTTCTCTTTCCAACAAGGTAGCCATTGGAATAAGTAAAAAAAAAAACAACAAAGGGGCACCTGGGTGGCTCAGTCAATTATGCATCCAACTCTTGATTTCAGTTCAGGTCATGATGTCATCGTTCATGAGATCAAGACCCACATTGGGCTCTACACTGACAGTGTGAAGCCTGCTTGGGATACTCTCCCTCCTTCTCCCTCTGCCCTCCCCCCCACCCCCCACTAGCATGCTCTCTCTCTCTCTCTCTCTAATAAGTAAACATTTAAAAAACTCACAAAGAACTGTGCTTGAAAATGTCCATTACAATTTTTGTTTATTAGTAAAAATGGGGAGAAGGTAACTACTTCAAAAATGAAGAATGATCACAAGTACTGTGGTTGGTTCAACTACTGAAGTGGGATATTGACATTAAAATTCATGGGGCGCCTGAGTGGCTCAGCTGGTTGAGCATCCAACTCTTGATTTTGGCTCAGGTCATGATCAGGGAGTCGTGGGACTGAGCCCTATGTCGGGCTCTGCACTGAGCGTGGAGCCTGCTTGAGATTCCCTGTCTCCTGCCCCTCTCCCCTGCTCGTGCTCTTGGTCTCTCTTTCTAAATTAAAAATAATTCCGATTTGAAAAAAAACATCATTTAATAATATTGGAAACAGCGGTGCCGAAATGTTATAAGAAGAGGCAGGACACAGAAATGTATGTATTGATGATCCTGAACTGTCTTCAAAGAAGACAGCATAGCACAAAATACAATGTTGACATGATTATCAAAGTGTGATGGCAAATCTTAAATACTCAAACTAATTATCAGCACTTAAAAAATTCCCTAAAATGAACTTTTTACGTTATCAGGTAAACACCGCACATTCCAATATAGACGCTGGAAATAGTTGGATGAATGGATGCATTCCGACCAGCAGTTTAATTCTAACCCTGGAAAGAACTTCAGGAGTCTACATTGAGATGTAGTTGTTTGTTTTTTTTTTTTTTTAGTTATTTTAATTTTCTTTTTTTTTAATTCCAGTATAATCTATGTACAATGTTATATTAGTTTCAGGTGTACAAAATAGTGATTTAATAGTTCTATACATCACTCAGGGCTCATCATAAGTGTATTCTTAATCCCCATCACCGATTTCACCCGTTTCCCAACCCACCTCCCCCCTGGTAACTATCAGTTTATTCTCTAGAGTTAAGAGTATGGTTTTTTAGCTGTATCTTTTTTTATTTGATCATTTGTGTTTTTTTCTTAAATTCCACATATGAGTGAAATCATACGGTATTTGTCTTTCTCTGACTGACTTATTTGACTTAACGTTATACCCTCTAGATCCATCCATGTTGTTGCAAATGGCAAGATCTCATTCTTTTTTATGGTTCAGTAATATTCCATGGTATGTATGTGTGTGTATATATATATGTGTGTGTGTACGTGTGTGTATGTGTTTGTATGTATATATGTATGTATATTTATATGTATACACACACACTATATATAGACACTTTATCCATTCATCTATCAATGGACACTTGAGTTGCATCTATATTTTGGGCATTATAAATAATGCTGCAATGAACATAGGGTGCATCTGTCTTTTCAAATTAGTGTTTTCTTATTCTTTGGGTAAATACCCAGCAGTGCGATTACTGGATCACATGGTAGTCCTATCTTTAATTTTTTGAGGAGCCTCCATGCTGTTTTCCACCATGGAAGCACCAGTTTGCACTCCCGTCACCAGTACACAAGGGCTCCTTTTTCTCTACGTTTCTGTCAGCACCTGTTGTTTCTGGTGTTTTTGATTTTTGCCATTCTGACAGGTGTGAGGTCATATTGTGGTTTTGATTTGCCTTTCCCTAATGAGGAGTAATGTTGAGCAACTTTTTATGTGTCTGTTGGCTATCTATATGTCTTATTTGGAAAAATGTCCGTTCATGTCTTCTGCCCATTTTTAATTGGATTATTTGGGTGTTTTGGTGTTGAGGTGTATATGGTTTTTACGTATTTTGGATTCTCACCACTTGTCAGATATATCATTTGAAAATATCTTCTCCCATTTGGTAGGTTGTCTTTTAGTTTTGTTGATCGTTCTTTTCCTGTGCTGAAGCTTTTTATCTTGATGTAGTCCCACTAATTTATTTTTGCTTTTGTCTCCCTTGCCTCAAGAGGCATATCTAGAAAACATGTGGCTACAGGTGATACCAAAATGTTTACTGCCTTTGCTCTTCTAGGAATTTTATGGTTTCATGTCTCACATTTAGGTCCTTAATCCATTTTGAGTTTATTTTTGTGTGTGGTGTAAGAAAGTGGCCCAGGTTCATTCTTTTGCACGTAGCGTCCAGTTTCCCTGACACCATTTGTTGAAGAGACTCTTTTTGTCCTATTGTGTATTCTTGCCTCCTTTGTCACAGATTAATTGACCATGTAGTCATGGGTTTATTTCTGGGTTCTCCATCCTGTTCTATTGATTTATGTGTCTCTTTTTGTGCCAGTACCAAATTGTTTTGATTGTTACAGTTTCTAGTGTATCCTGAAATCTGGGATCGTGATATCTCCAGTTTTGTTCTTTTTTTTTTTTTTTTCAAGATTCCTTTGTCTATTTAGGGTCTTTGATAGTTCCATACAAATTTTAATATGATTTGCTCGAGTTCTGTGAAGAATGCTGTTGGTATTTGATAGGAATTGTAAAACTTTGGATAGTATGAACACGTTAACAATACGTGTTCTTCCAGGTTACATATTTCTAGTAATTTATCCATTTCTTCTAGGTTGTCCAATTTATTGGCATATAATTTTTCCATAATATTCTCTTATAATCCTTTGTATTTGTTTTTTTTATTTTTTTTATTTTTTGCTTTTATTTATTTATGCGAGTCAGAGAGAGACAGAACACAAGTCAGGGAGGGACACGGAGAGAATGAGACACACAGTCCGAAATAGGCTTCAGGCTCTGAGCTGTCGGCACAGAGACTGATGCAGGGCTTTAACTCACAAACCAGGAGATCACGACCGGAGCTGAAGTCAGACACTTAACTGACTGAGCCACCCAGGCACCCCTAATCCTTTGTATTTCTAAGGTGTTAGTTGTTATTTTTCCTCTCTCATTTCTGATTTTGCTTATTTGATTCTGTTCTCTTTTTTTTTTCTTTTTTGATGAATTTGGCTGAAAATTTATCAATTTTATTGATCTTTTCAAAGAAGTAGTTCCTGGTTTTATTGATCTGTTCTACTGTTTTCTATTTCATTTCTTTCTTTCTTCCTTCTACTGGTATTGGGGTTTGTTTTTTCTTTTTCTAGCTCCTTTAGGTATAAGATTAGGTTGTTTATTTGAGATTTTTCTTACTTCTTGAGGTTAAGCCTGTATTGCTATAAACTCTCCTCTTAGAACCACTTTTGCTGCATCCCAAAGATTTTGGACTGTTGTGTTTTTATTTTCATTTGTTTTAGTTTATTTTCATTTGTTTTTATTTTCATCCGTGTATTTTTGATTTCCTCTTAGATTTCTTGGTTGGTCCATTCATTGTTTAGTAGGATGTTATTTAATCTCCATGTATTTGATTTCTTTCCAGATTTTTTCTTGTGGCTGATTTGTAGTTTCTTAGAGTTGTGGTTAGAAAAGATGCATGGTATGACTTCAGTCTTTCTGAATTCATTGAGATTTGTTTTGTGGCCTAATATGTGATCTATTCTGGGGACTATTCCATGAGTTCTCAAATGATCTGTATTTCTGACACAACCTTGTCTTTAGCCATAGACATTAAGAACTCAGATTAAGACAGGCCTATGCCTACTCAATTTTAAAGAGAGAAAACAAGGTGACTGTAGAAAATCTTGTAGAACTAACAAAAGAATGTCAAGTCAGTTATGCAAATTATAAAGCCTACATTATATCAGTTACATTACTTTTCCAAAAAACTAAGCAAAATAGAAAAGCACATTTTCACCAACCTGGATGAACATTGGAGAATAGATCAACCTGTGATGATGCTTCAGTCATGACTTTTTCATGTTTTCTCTATAAATTACTTTAAAAGATTTTATCTGTCATCTCAAAAACACAGTTGCATCACTTGTGACATAATTCCCTTAGTTTTCTCCCATAATTCAACATCATATTTATTGTTGGCGATTTCTGGTTGGTTGTTATTCATTCCTTAAGAACAGGCATTATTCGAATCCAGCGCCAAAGAAAATGTGTTCTTATTGCTTATGATGATGTTGAAGTTTTGGAAAGAATCAAACAATGGTGCTAATGGTGGAAATGTCTCCTTCTTGAAATTAAAAGCAATTTAACCTCATAATTTGGAACAATTAGCCACATTAATTAGGAAAAAAGAGTCAAGGCACAGGAATCTTCTTGGGAAAACAGGTATTTTCAATTTCTGTAATGGGCTTTTCTTGTAATCACAACACAGAAGATATCTAAAATCCGTTAGAGCATTGGCATATTCTTCCGCACCAAGCTTCACTCATTGTTCCTACATATCTCACTTTCCAATCGATTTTTCTAAGAGAAGTCTCATCTGAATAAACTGCACATGAGGTTCTCTTTTCTGGCTTATTTCTGTAGTTATACTTGTATAATGCTCATTATAGTGATCCTAATCTGAATTACATATAATGTGCTCATAGAGCATATAATGCTCTTTCAGAATGTTTCAGATAACTTATAAGACTAAACAAAATAAATAAGCAAAAAAAAAAAAAAAAAAAAACAACAACACATATGATTTGAAAGCTACATAAGAAATGTCAAACTCTTGAAGTATTTCTGAATTTTAGGGAGTAGGTCAGAGTGCCTCACTTTGTCACGTTTGTTGGTAAAGGTGCCAGTGAGGCAAAGAGCCCCCCCACCCCCGGCAGACATCTCTGCTGAAGGACAAAGACCTCTGTCTCTTTGCTCCTAGAGAACAGGAAGCATGTTGCCTCCAACAAATAAAAGCCTAGAACATTGCCGAGTCTCACAGCTGGAGAAGCTGGTGACCCTTCGGTTATCGGTACCAATTCCCATTCCCTATCCCCGAGGAACCACATCCCCGAGGCAACAAAGGAAGGGCACTCTGTTGTCCACAGTAGAGCGTGCGGGGACGAGCCCAGAGAGGTCCTCAGAGCTGTGCTGCTCAGTACTCGGTTGTCAGTTACCAGGTGGCATTGGCAAAATCCAGACAATATCTCCGTGACTCTGAAACATCAAAGGCACACAGATGGTGTTTGATCATTTAAATTCCATCTTCCTTCATTGGGCAGTCCCCTCCACGTAGAAAAGGAGAGCTACAAATTTTTGTAAATTGGTTACAGTTGTCCAGGTCTTCAGAAATTCATGTTCCCATGACGCTCCGATACTGACGTCCAGAATTTTGTAGAGATCGCTCTCTCACGTCCGAATCATCCACCCGTGATAACGTCTGTAGCCTCGTTAAAATGCTCACGTATTATGTTAGTAGCATTTGTATTTTAGCATTTACCAAGTCATTGTTGGAGTGGTGGCTAGCAAAACAAGCCAGTTTCCGTTGGATGGGTATTCTGTAAATTTTAATCAACGCTAGGTTCTATTGTCTGGGTGAAAATACTTATTAGCTTGATCTGGGCATACAGTTTACATGTGTGTGCATATGAGTGCATGTAACTATGTGTCTTGTGTGTCTGTACGTGTATATATTACATGTTATATACTATATCGTGTATAATTATACAGTATATAATAACAGTACAAAATAATGTATACTATATACATATATATATATTTTTTTCTTCAAGGAGGACTTAAACTAGGATATGTAACATGATGACTGGACTAGACCCTTTAAAAAAGACCTCACCTGCTGCATGACCCTGGTCATTCTTTTCTTCGTATCATTTGCTGCCTTCTAAAAGACTAGTCATGGGACTGAGACCCAGGATCTACAACATTATTCTGTAGTATTGTAGTTTGAGTGTATCTCGAGGTAGCCTAGAGACATGTAGACAGAAACCCATTCTCTTCCAGTCTGTCAACCGCGTCCCGGTGCATCAGTGAGCGCACCCTACGAAGCCTGTCAGGGACATTTCAATGGCACGTCTGAAGGGCTCACCGCTCCTCTCCATAGATCAGAAAAACTACGTGACCTCTTACTGTGGCTCAATATGCTGCGCGCCCAGTTACGTTGTATTTCTTGGATGTGTAAGGCACAGCACGGGAATACCTGATCTTAGCATATAAGCCCCCTAGATTCTCCAGCAGCAACTGCGGTGCGTCTTGAATTTGAATTTTAAAATGGAACTTAATGTGTGGTGCCAGGACATACTCTTTGAGGTCAAAGTGGAGAGCACTGGGGAGGGGTGCTCGGACCGATCGACTTTCCAGCGGAGTGCGGATTCCGCCCTCCCAGGCCAAAGTCAGCAGAGTTGGGAATCATAAACAGGAGGCCTGGAACAGTCCCTCCAGGCTTAGGCAACTGAAATCTGGCAGGGAGAGTCTGACAAGCAACTGAAATAGGTCCCCAAACACCTCTGTGGAAGTGAGGAAGGATCTAACGGAGCCAGTCAAAATCAGCCCGAGGGGTTAGATAGGAAAAGCTGAAAATTGCCCCTCTTGGGGCAAAGTTAACCGACAACATGTGTTAAAGGCTCAAGATGGACCACGCACCTTGCCGGGTGGCGTGCGGGAGGGCAGAGGTGGATGGGGGCCTTAGACAGTACCTTCAGAAAGCTGAAATCTAACTGATGAGTGTAACGAGGGGAAGGCAGAGGGCCACACACGTCGTCTGGGACCCCTCTGGCACTCTGATCCTTCTGACACTTTATTTCCTCACCCACATTAGGAGCTTTAGAGGTTCACATTTGGGCCATGCCATTTCCAATAATAATTTGCAGACCTCGGGCCCTTATCACATTTAATAATCATTGGAGGAGGCTAAGGAAATGTTCCACATAAAGGAGAGACAGACAGACAGACATAAGAGAAGTTGGGTAAAATTGGAACTGTCTCAATTAACAGAATTGAGAAATATGCCCAGAGGAGCAATAACAACAAAAACCCAAGATTGAAATAATCCTTGCTGAGGAAAGAAGAGACGGGGGAACTTAAAAAAAAAGTCACCAAGGCTAACACTTTAGAAGGGTGTGGTAGAAACAGGAACAGGGACCTCAGTGGTGTGCGGGAACTCTGAGGGCCACTGGCTGAATGTTCAGAAATGTTCTGAGCTGGTGGTGAAACACAGCCATTATCCAACAAGAAAATACATGAACCTACAGGTACATAACCTTCGAGAAAAGTAATAAATATTCAAAGCTCATCACTTCCCGGTTATTTCACTACATGTTACTCTCACCTGTGCTGTTGAGGTTATGTGAGTCTCTCTTAAGTATCAGATGAAAACGCTATCTATCCGGTGAACCACTCTGCCTCTCTCCCCAAGCCCACTTCCCAGGAGAGCAAATCAGTAATTTAAAATCAGCCACAGTGGGAGCACGGACACCGTGGAAATCAGCAGAAGCTAAAAATACAGAAAGTACATAAAATCGTATGGGCGTGAGGCCAGGTAGGCATGGCTTCGCATGAGCTTGGTTAATTATTTTGTCTAGATTTAAGAAAGTGGCAAAAAAAAAAAAAAATAAATAAATAGAATAAAAAATAAAAAAAAAGTGGCTATGGAGAAAATATTAATAATGCAGATGAAACTTAAAACATGTCAAGTCCCTATCCATTACATTGTGCATTGCACAAATAATTAAGGAATTATTTTTTCCTTAATAATAAGGAAACCTATTGTCTGATTATGCAAAAGAATGAGTACATGGAATTTTGACATACATCTTGGCTGTTTTACTTCCACTGTTCTCAATAAAGTAAAAGAAAACCTCAACCAACATCCATGTGGAAACTACATGCATTTGTCCATAGCAATTATAGGCTGGCTATGGATCCAAGAGGTCAGAACAAAATCAACAAAAGCATCGTGTGATGATTAATTATACTTAACTTACATGTGTACGTATATGTCTACATTTTTTTCCTAGAGAGTTGGTTATTAAACATTTACCAGCACATCATTGGATAGCATCCACACAATGTTTTTTAAATGTTTATTTATTTATTTTGAGAGAGGGAGAGAGTGTGAGGGGGAGGGAGGGAGAGAGAGAGAGAGAGAGAGAGAGAGAGAGAGAATCCCAAGCAAGCCCAGTACAGAGCCTGATGCAGGGCTTGATCTCCCAAACCGTGAGATCATGATCTGAGCCAAAATCAAGAGTTGGACGCCCAACCGATTGAGCCACCCAGGTGCTTCTCCGCACAATATTTCAACAGTGAAAAGCTGATGGGTGCAGATGGGGAAATTAGTGGTAAGATTGTAGGAATAAAGCCTAAAACCATGACTGACTTTGCCTCCCAGCCGGGCAGCAGTAGTCTCCTCAATGAGCCAAATGCAGGATTTGTGTGTATTTGATGGCCAGGGTGGGATAAGAGCTGTTGGATGCTACAGCCAATGAGAAGTTAGAGGAAATGGTTGTTTTTGTTTTATTTTTATTTTCTTTCACTGTGTTTGTATACGGCAAAACTAAATTGTGACAACTAATAGACTGAGAAATATATATGTAAGCTGTGTGTATGGCTTATCAACTTGCAAATGTGAAACGTGACGGAAGGATGGCTTTCTCTCTCTCCACCACATGTGCTCACTCACACTTACCTTTTGGGAGTAAACTGAAGACACAGAACACAGTGGGGGAGGTGCATAGAGAGAAGAGACACAGAATCTGAAGCAGGCTCCAGGCTCCGAGCTGTCAGCACAGAGCCCGACATGGGGTTCGAACTCACAGACCGCGAGAACATGATCTGAGCTGAGGTCGGAGGCTTAACCAACTGAGCCGCCCAGGCGCCTCAACACATGCTCTGCAGAATAGGAGTTCAGACTTTGAAGACGAAAGAATGATGTCCCAGGGTGGATCGTAGCAAGTCTTACACGGGCTTGAGCTACCATGAGCCTCTCTGAGGTGACCCCACACTCCAGAAACCAGAAGGTCTAGAACACAGACTCCCCCATCCTCCCCAGCCTCATCCACCCAAAGTTCTAGCCCTACTCTCATGCCAAACTCTGGCATGTTCTGAGCCAGGGAGGGGCAGGCAGTCCGGCTGTCATCTACTCTCAGTAGCGTGTGTCTCACAATGACAAGAGGGAATTTGGGAAGAGTTAAAGAGGGGAAATTCTTATTTTCCTTGAAGACTCTTATTGAGTCAAGGATCTGGACCAAATGGCATCCACAGTCAGTCTCTTTCACACGTGCTAGTCTACAGAAACAGGGGAGCAAGATTTCCTTGCTTAAACTAACTTTAAGGGAAGTGATCCAGATCTGGTACCTAATTCATGGCACAGGCATCATACACAGCATGTTAAGACAGGAACGAGCCTTATTGGGTTCCTGGTCTGTGATGGCACTATGCACCTTGTATGTCCGTTCTGGACCCTTGTTCTTGATAAGTATCTATAGCAATGGTTGAAAGGGTTTGGGGAACTTACTAAGGCAACCAAAAGGCTATTCAGAAAGGACATTTGAATAAAAACCTTTACCCACCCACCTACCTACCTACCTATGTACCTACCTACCTATTTACCCACTTATGTGTGGTGTGTCCATAGAGTTAAGGGATTAAATTATATATACTGGGGGGTCAGGTAGGCATGTCTTTGCATGAGCTGATTTTCCTGGGAGTTAAAGCTGCACACGAGAAGTTCGTTCGTGGACTCCTGGGGCTGCATGCAGAGCAGAGTGGAGGGCAGGGAGAAGCAGAGGAAGAATCAAGGGGACTGTATGGTTAGGTTTTCATGAGTTCTTTTGTTTGACTACGCAGTGTCTGAGACACGCGTCCATCATTCAACAATAAATGTTTACTGAATTTTATAGTATTCTAGACACCCTTGTAGGCACTTTGGAGGCATGAAGGAACTACTTTTAGGGCGCTTACACTCCGGGAACGTGACATTTGATACATGTCACGAGAAGGAGGAAGATGGGAGTAGGGAGGAAGGAATTACACAGTTAGGAAAGGTAAGATCTCCATCATAATCTGTGCTTCATCTCATTTTTGGAATGTTAATCTAATTATGATTTGTGTGTGTGTGTGTGTGTGTGTGTGTGTGTGTGTGTGCGTGGTGGCCTGTATTTCTGTGGCCTTCTGATGGAGGATCCTGGGTTTCTCTGTTTCCTCTACCACCTGACTCCTGGGAAGAAAGAGGGCTGATATAGACGGATCAACGGGCAGGACGTTTATTGGACCATTGGGAGAGGGCTGTTGTCTACGTTTCCAGGTTTTACTTCTTTGGGAATTCTCTCTCTCCTCTTTACCTGAGGCTACTGCCAAAGTAGACCTTGGGAGCATCTTACTTGAAGCTTAGGTGTCCCCCACACTGCAAAGGCTGAACTAGCTCTGATCCATTCTGTCTTGACTCGGGTTACCTTGCACTCAGCTAGCCTATCTATAAAACCCTTAATACACTGAAGATTTAGCCAAATGCATTTTTTTTTTTTTTTGAGGAACGGGTGTGTGCTTAGGAAGAAGAAACTTAAATTCCTCAGCCCAGTTTTACAGTTTTAAGCCACTGAGACATGTCACCAGAGAGAAAAAAATGTGAGCTCACCAGTTCACAGGAGTGAGCATTGTTTGATTCCCCAACGTTCGTTTCTTCTCTTTCCCATTGTGTAGCAGACAGATAGCGTGACTGGTCTGAGCAGACTACATGAATCGTCTAAGCCAGTCAAGGTAATGCCCTGACAAAGTGATTGGTTCGGGAAATAAAGGCTTGGGCAGTCTTTAGTTTCAAGGTGGCCCAGTCCATGAAATGTTCAGGAGCATAGCTGGGGATTGTGGGGCTCTTGTGGTTTCTCCATGTCAGTCAATGGGATACATGGATAAAGCCGAAATTTACAGGTGGAAAGTATTGAGAGGTACGTGGAGAAGGGAGCTAGAACGTTGATAAAAAATATGCCTGGGGTAACTGGGTGACTCAGTTGGTTGAGTATTCAACTCTTGATTTTGGCTCAGGTCATTATCCCGGGGTCACGGGATTGAGCCTTGCATTGGACTCCACATTGGGCATGGAGCCTATTTAGGATTCTCTCTCTCTCTCTCTCTCTCTCTCTCTCCCTCCCCCATTTGCACTGTCTTTCTCTCTAAAATAAGAAATAAAAAAAAAACATGTCTGATGCTCGTCCAATCTCCAGACTTGTCAGTTGCATAAGCCAATAAATTGCCCATAATATTTGAGCTAGTTTACACATTGTTTTTCTCTTACGACCTGAACCACCTTAACTGCCACTCAGCAAGATGGGACATGGAGGTTTGGGAAGTGCGCCAGTAACTCAGCACTGTAAGGAAGAGTAAATATTTGCCTAGCCTCATCCTCTGTGCTTTTTCCTCCTCCCAGGACCCTTCCAGCTTTCGTCCACCTCTCAGTCACTTCACCAGAGCAGACGTGAGTAATGTTCTCTACTCCTAACATTCCTCTCCTTTTGTTACTTCTTGCCCAACGCTGCACGGTCCCTATACGTATTGTCCAAATAATCACTCAACTTCCCTTTGGAGTAGGAGGGAACAAAATAAGAGGCAATATGTAAGGAGGATTAGCCAGATGTATTTTTTGATAATGAACAGAAACATCTGAGCAGTTCAAATCCAGCCCTTTCCTGTTAAAGACACTGGCTGATGATGTATATTAGTTTTATTTTTCTGACATGTGTTTTTAATAATCATGATTATGATTATGATCATGATTATGATTATTTCGTGATGATATGAAAGCCCCCCAAAGCTGATACTGAACAGAAAAATGCTAACACTGACCAGGATTTTTTTCCCCTAAAGCCAGAGAGTGCATTCTTGGGGTGACCTTGGGTCAATCCCCATCATCAAAATTTTGCTGTTCTGAGCACTTTCTTCTGAGGACATTTCCTTTAGTGAATACAGAATTATTCACTTAAAAAAAAAAGCCTTCCTAAGCCTTTACTCAGAATTGCAACCACAATGGTGAAGAAATGTTTTTGCTTTTATTTGGGACATTGCTTTGCTTTTCTCACTATTTGCTGTACCTTATTAAATTGTTCAGTATCCACTTCCCTATTTTATTATTCATTTCACACACGAAGCATTTTGTCAGCTGCTAGACAGCTTGAAAATGTGGCCATGTTAAGACAGATGGTTTGATTACTGAGGGAGCTGAAGCTGAGGGCTTTCAAAAAAGCAGATTACAGCAAAGCCTTGTTCTTGACATTCTATCAGAATCGGTGAACTTTGGCACTTTTTTTTCCAAACCCTTTCTACTGTGTGTCTTTACCTCTGGGCACATTCCAAGCCCCACATTGTAACCCATCACTCCAACTGTGGCTTACTCTTTCAGTCTAGGAGTTTGTGACTTGGCCTGTCCTCTTATCTACTCTACCAGTATTGGGGGGGGGGGCAGCCTGGCACGCACTGGAAACCACCTTTCGTGTTGCATTCTGACCTCAACCTTTCACCTATGTTTATCATAAGCCAAACTTTTATGCTAACGCAATAACTTAGATCAACTGAACTACTTATAAATTGTGGATTCTTTTTATGTACTTAATGCATGTTCAAAACAGAGAATGTCAATAAGGGAAAAAAGTTACCCCAAATCACACATTCCAAAGATAACTACTACTAATGTTTCATGTATGTAGTTCCAGATTTCTTTGCAAACAACTCTTATATCAATCATATACCACATATCATATATGTATATATCATATATATGTATATACCATACATATATGATATGTATATGATGGAGGCATATGGTATACAATGTATATCACATGTGATATACATATATACCATATATCTCCACCATATATGATATATATATGATTTATGCATAATAAATAACAATGGATAGGTATGTTCAAAATAAATATATGGACAGATATGTTTATATACTTTATATAGATATATATCTTATATATATCTATATATATACTTTATATACAGATGGATAGATACTCCAAAAATAATATATAGTGATACTTATATAGATACTTTATGTAGATATATGTTCCAAAACAATATATAAGTGATCATACTATGCACATAGGTTTATAAACTACTTTTTCATTTGCTACAAATGGGTTGGATTTTCTCTTTAGTAAATATGCACGCACTTTATCATTATTCATGATTATAGAAGTCAGTTAATTAATATGCTACAATTTACTTATCTGTAATCAATGGACATTTTATATGACCCCTAGCTTTTTCTTATTATAAGCCCTGCTGAGATGAATATGTTAGGGCTTCGTTGTCTGGGATACATTATTAGAAGTGCATTTTCAATATAAAAAGATATGGATTCTTTTTAGAGCTTCTGATATGTATCCATGTTTCATTCAAAAAATGCACAGGTGTATACTTCTAGTAGTAAGTAGATGAGTCAGCTAAAGCTCTGACTAAACTCAAGAGTTATCACTCAAAGTGTTGGGATACATCATAAAAATTATTGTTTTGTTACCCGTCAATTACTCTTCTAACTGATCGATAGTGGTCAGTACCATTATTCTGACCATTGCCTTGGACAGAAAATAGAATTGTTGACATTATCAAGAACTTGAATTCTTAATGACATAACACAAATAAATGAAATGACATCAATCAGTACCAAATGATGGTGGACTTAAAAGAAATTAGAGAATTCATAACATAGTTTAGAGTAAAAACCTTTTTAGCAAAACCTGAAAATAATATTAACTTCATATAATTTTTTATATCAAAGATACAGCATTCATATGAAATATATACAGATAAGTTTCAAACATAAGCCTTACCCTAAATTTCCTCTTTGGTTGCAGGCCTACATTTCTCTCTTAATACATCTATTTTGATCTACACAATCACACAGTCTAGCACCTCCAAAGTCCAACTTCTAATCCTTCCCAGTTTTGTTATTTCTGCATGAGGACTATGAAATCTCCTGTTTTCCAAGATCTGAACTGATCTGGAAATCTCCTGTTTTCCAGGAGATCTGAACTGTCCTTAATGCATCAAAGTCACTGTCAATTCTATTTATTATGCCAGCTTTTCTATTTCCACAAAATGAAGTCTGGGCCTCCCGTGCTTCTCTGAACACTGGACCACCGCTGGTCTCCTTGCTACCTGTGGTTTTTCCCATTTCTCATTCGCTTGCTATTTTATGACCAATGAATATTTCTAAGTTGTGACTGACTCAGCTACTCCACTCCCCGTATCAAATGTTATAAATGGCCCCTGACTGCTTACTGGATTGAACCCAAGTACCGTAACCTGGCATTGCACGCCTGCATACTTTTATCCAGTTCAGCTGTGCACTGACACTGTTGTTGTCCCCTCCCCACCCCTTCTTTGAAAACATTCTTCGGGCCCGCTGAATGGGAGTATTATCGCGCTTTCCATGTAGCCTACATTTTTCCTCTTCTAAAGATTTGTTCATTTTATTCCTTGTCCTGGATACTTCCCCTGCCCGTCTCCTGGTCCTGTGTCTTCAGTGTCTATTCCAACTTTTGTATTTCTTTAGCACTTCAGTTCAAAAGAGACAGAAGCCTTCTGCTGGTGAATTTCCACGGCAGGTTTGTTTAGTCCTCTGGGCATCAATACTGGGTTTCTCATCTTATCTTTGTGGCTAGTCTGTTGAGTTTTTTGTGAGCAGGGGCTATGACTGGTTCTTTTTGAATCTCCTGCAGTTATCCAACTTTAAGTAGAACATCTGTTCTACAGCAGCTGTTGGGTACCATGAAGAGATGGGAGGGCCCCTGGGTGGCTCAGTTGGGTGAGTGTCTGACTCTTGATTTCAGCTCAGGTCAAGATCCCATGGTCTTGGGCTCGAGCCCTGCATCAGGCTCTGTGCTGAGCATGGAACTTGCTTGGGATTCTCTCTCTCTCTCTCTCTCTCTCTCTCTCTCTCTCTGCCCCTCTCCCCTGCTCAGGCTCTCAATCTCTCTCTCTAAGATAGAAAATAACAAATTAAAACAAACAACAAAAAAAGAGATAGGAATGGATGGGTATAGAGTTCACTGGGCTAGTACATACTAAAGCATACCTTAATATTATACAAAGATTTAAAAAGTGATGTTTCTTCACAGTTGATTAAACTAAAGTCACATTAGATACTCCAAGCTATGTGATACATTGCACACTTAGAAATCCCTTAATCTGGAAGTAATGATGGATTTCCCACAAACTATGTTAATTCTGCAATGGAAACTTTTTGTTCTACGTGACTGTTTTTTCTTTCCAAAAGTCAGTATAATAAGAAGGCTTTACTTGATTATCCCCCACAGTGATTGACAAAGCTGTTCAAAAATTGTCCTTCTCCCCAAGTAGCTAGCATGAATCACTGTAGTTGAGCTTTGATTTTTCCAAAAGAGAGAGAGAGAGAGAGAACTCTCTTTTTAATTTAATTATTTTTTATCCAAGTATTTCTTATCAATCTGCATCTTGCCTTTTATAATTGGCAAGCCCCAGATTGGATAGGCCTAGGAGGAAAACTGATCAAGCTTCTCCTCAACGCACAAGAGGAAAAGAGAGATAAGACAGCTAAAGCAGTGTTGGCTGGTTTTTCTTTGCTTTTTTTTTTTTTTTTTTAGTTTCCATATTTTTTTTCTCTAATTTTAAAGCTTCATAATGAGTATTTTGCTGGTAAGTTCAATCCCTACCAATTAGTAAAGTTGGATTTATGCATTTTTTTAATATTGTGAATTGAGTAAGAATCCTTCGTCTTGCATTCCTTGGCTTTGTGCCTGTGATATAATTTTAATATTGATACTAAGGGCCACCACTCAGGGGCTGAAAATTCTTCAGTGGTTCCTGTTGTCCCTAAGATATAACCCATGCCTGACCTGTTATTGGCAAGCCACAAGGTGTCTTTCCATCCTGACATCTAGGTAAAAGAATCCAGGCATGCAGTGCCCGTCTATAACATTTGGTTCAATTCACTAAGCACTGGGAATAATTTACAACATTTGATATGGGGAGGAGTGGGGTGTGACTTGGGAAGATGAATTAGGCATGAAGTCGTAAGTATGAGTCCTCCTTTAGAAGGAGACAGGCACTGGGGCGCCTGGGTGGCGCAGTCGGTTAAGCGTCCGACTTCAGCCAGGTCACGATCTCGCGGTCCGTGAGTTTGAGCCCCGCGTCAGGCTCTGGGCTGATGGCTCGGAGCCTGGAGCCTGTTTCAAATTCTGTGTCTCCCTCTCTCTCTGCCCCTCCCCTGTTCATGCTCTGTCTCTCTCTGTCCCAAAAATAAATAAATGTTGAAAAAAAAAAATTTAAAAAAAAAAAAAAAAAAGAAGGAGACAGGCACATTAATAGCTTCTCTCCTTGGATTCTTTTGTTCCTCTTTTCTGGAATGCTGATTCCAGAACTCTACATCTTACTCATCCTTCAAGGTCCGTACGGCTGTTCATCACTGTCATGTGTTATCACTTAATGGCTTTTTAATGCATGTTATTCACTTCTTCAATTAGGTTATAAAGTTCTTGAGACAGAAAATTATACTGCACACATCTTTGCAGCCAACTAACAATTTTACATAGCAATGTATTTACTATAGACATGGTATCAGTATTTGGCAAATATTGATAATGCATCGGGAAGTTCAGCTTGGGAAAGATGGCTGTTTGGTTGCCTCTGGCTCCCTCTAGTGATGTCCAGAATATAACTAGTAGCTGCGCATTCTCGGTTCATCCCATCGGTTGTTGTTTCACAGCTATCAGGTGTGACTCAGAGAACAAATTCAGCTAGCAGCAAGATTAAAATGATTATGATTAAAAATCATAATTATTATAGCCTACGTATATCAGTCTCTGACTGTACGCCAAGAGCTGTTAAAGTTGTTTTACAAACGCCCTCATCTAACTTGCATAAACACCATGTGGGATAGTTTTTAATATTCTCCATTTTACAGATGAGGAGACTGAGGCACAGTGATGTCAAGTAACTTGCCTAAGGTCACACAGGAAGATCTTCCGGCATTTTGTTTTATTTATTTTTTTTTTCCAGCTACATTGAGATAACATTGACTTATAGCATTGTGTAAGTTTCAGGTGTGCAATGGGAGAATTTGATGTACGCATATATTGTGAAATGATGACCACAAGGTTAACACACACATCACCTCACGTAGTTACAACTTGTGTGTGTATGTGTTGAGACATTGTAAGACTTAACTCTCTCAGCAACTTTCAAATACACAATACAGTATTGTTAACTGTAGTCACATCGTATAGTACTTTGCATCCTCAAAATTTATCCATCTTGTGTCTGGAAATTTGTACCCTTTGACCACCTTCATTCATTTCCACCGCCCCTGATAAACATCAATCTACTCCCTATTTCTTTAAATTCAATGTTTATTTATTTATTTTGAGAGAGAGAATGAGAGTATGAGTAGGGGAGGAGCAGAGAGAGGGAGAGAGAGAACCCCAAGCAGGCTCTGCATTGTCAGCACAGAACCCAATGCCGGGCTTGAACCCACAAACCATGAGATCATGACCTGAGCCGAAATCAAGACTCAGATGCTTAACCAACTGAACCATCCAGGATCCTGTCTACGTCCTATTTCTAAGAGTTGATTTTGCCGATTCCACAGATGAGTGAGCCTACACAGCTTTTGTCTTTCTTTATCTGACGTATTTCACTTAGCATAACGCTCTCAAGGTTCATCTCTGTTGTCACTTGTCACAAATAGCGGGATTTCTTCATTTTTTACGGCCAATAATATTCCACTGTATGTAATGCATTTTTTTTTTCCTGTCTATTCATTCATCACTAGACATTTAGGTGGTTTCCATGTCTTGGCTATTGTACCCTTATTTTAGCCTCGGTAGTTTGGAAGATGTGGGTGGATATGTTGAGACTCTTGACTAATTGGGTTATTTGGCTAATGTGCTTTATTCCTAAATCTTATTACATGTTTTAATTAAGAATATTTGCTTCTGACAAATACATGTGCATAACAGGCAATACTTAGTTTATCCTGAAGAGAATGGAACAATTACATATGCAATAGAAAAAGGCAGGAAAAATATTGTTCAAATGGCAAATATATTGCCAAAAGCGATAACTGTTTTAGAATAAGCCTTATTTGGCATTGCTTTGCATATAAATAGGCTTGATTTAGAAATGAATTATTACCATTCAAAAATGGTCTCCTCCTTTTAATTGTTCAAGATTTCAATTAATGGCCCATTTGTTAGAAGAACTTGCTTATAATGGATAATATTTTAATACCCAAATAATAACAAGATTGAAATGCATGCTTTTCATTTGCAATTAAACGATTTACATATTAATAGCTCATGTACCTTCTCATTTGTTAATATCACAAGTAAAATTGAATTAAGATTGAAATAGCATCCTTTAGAGTGGAAAAAGACAAAACCGTGTCAATATTGGTATTGATCTCATAGCCTAAGAGAGAGACTCTTACTAATGAACAATGAATAAAATGCATGAATGAAAAAATGAAAGTATCTTTTACGTTCTACATTACTTTCTTGTAGGGCCATAAATGATGTAGGTAACCCTATATGAATAATGGTAGATTTTCTATATATATCTATATATATAAATATATACATATGTACATGTACGTATGCATATATATGTGTGTATTTTATATATACATACATACGTATCTTGGGATTGTACATCGTCCCTAGCTAGACATCACCAAAAGTCAATAGTTTTGGAAAAACAAAATTTACAATAAATGGGTCTCTTGCTCTTTTTTTTTTTCCGCATGAGATTACATTATTATTAAAAAGAGGCATCTGTTTCCCATTAACGTTGAGGGGAGAGATCTATCTTAGGAATTAGGATTTAAGCTGAATTGTAGGCCAGAAGAATCAGCCATCACACGCTGCTGCTTCCCATGCATTTGTAGTCATGCTAATTAACAGGAGGGAATCCTTCGTCTCTCTCTCTCTTTCTCTGTATCTCTCTGTCTCTCTCCCCCTTCCTCTTTTGCAAAACAAATGAAATAATGGAAAAGTTTTTCACTGAACTGTAAACAAGCCATATATGCATGCCATGTTCAGAGCACGAATGTGTGTATGTGATACGAGAGAGACAGAGACAGAGACAGGACGAGTCAGAGTAAGGCCTTGGAAGTAAGCTGCCACCTTAGCAATCACAGCAAGCATTCCATCTACCACACCCGCATGTGCGCGCGCGCACACACACACACACACACACACAAAAGGTTAGGCCCTTCAGCTTCTCCATGGTCTCATAAAAACGACCTTAGGAATTACCCAGGTGCTTGGAAATGCAATAAAAAAAAAATAAATGATTTCTCATTAAAATAAAAAAAAAAGTGGAATTTGAAGAGCCAAAGGAGAGGTATCCGAGGGGATAATGGCCTGTGGTAGCCAGAAGATATAAAGGGAAAGGGAAATCGCTGTCAAGTGTCCAGAGCCCGGAAGCCTAAGCAGACAAAACTAAATTTGCAGACTGCCTGTGTCAGTCATAGCTGGGTGACCCTGGAAGAATTACTTAGGCTTTCTGAACCTCCTTTTTCTCACGTGCAAATGAATATTCATCTCAAATTGAGGAGTAAGATGAATCAGATCTTCTCTTTGAAAAGACTTTGAGAATGCCCAGACACCCCCTTACACGCCCCCCACCCCCGGTATGGTTGTATATTCTCCATGCATGTCTGTTTCCTTTTCTGGTTTCTTTCAGCTTACCTTGGAAAGACGCCCCCCTGTCCCTTACCTGCTTAAAATACCTGCCCACAGCCATGTTATTTCACATAACGGAAGGCCTGCTTACCTTGAACGAAATAAGAGAAGCAGATAAGGAGCCTCGCTTCTGCCTGGACTAAGAAATTAATGGCTTGTTCGTTGGCAATTTGGCCCCTGAGCCAGATGGGAGTCAAATACACCGACCTCGGCATCCCTTACGAAGATGCTTAGTTCTCTTTTTTGTAAAGAATGAAAATCAAAGTCCAGTGATTGATCCTATTTTCTTCTGGCCCTGGATTAGAAAGTATCTTTGAATGTGTGTCCACCTTCTCCTTTCGTTTTCCTTTTATTTTTTTTCACCTCTCCCCTTCCTCCCACAAAGAAGAGGAGAAAAGAATTTGATTGTAGAAAATGTCAACTGCGTTGTACATTTTAAGCCAAGAACACATAACCTAACTGGAGGTAAAAAAGTAATTTTTGAGAAAATGAGACCTCTCATATGGCCACCTTGTTTATGAAGTTTAAGTCTTTTTTTTAAAAGTTTACTAATTTTTGAAAGAGTGAACACAAGTGGGGGAAGGGCAGACACACACACACACACACACACACACACACACACAGAATCTGAAGCAGGCTCCAGGCTCTGAGCTGTCAGCACAGCTCGAACCCACGAACTGTGGGGTTCGAACCCACGAACTGTGAGATCATGACCCCAGCCGAAGTCGTATGCTTAATCGACTGAGCCACCCAAATGCCCCATGAAGCTGAGGTCTTGAGGTGGTCTGCCACAGATGAAGTTTGAAAGAAAGCACTGGATGTTCTCCGAACCACAATACTAAGTAGAGGTCAAGAGGAGGGAAAGCTGGGCTCCACAGAAGGCCCATTAGATATTCCCCCAGGAAAAGTGTTGCTATGGCCTCCTAACGATATCCTCTTGAAACCAGGGGCTCACAAAATGCAGAGTGATGAAAGAGAGCTTATTTCCCACTCTTGCTTCATTAGATTTCAGGTTTGGCAGTGAAGGGCTAGAAAATGGAGCCAGATGGGCTAGGAAAGCAGTTGAAAGCGTAAAAGAGGCCTCAAGGAGACGTCAGATATTGCAGAGTGAGAAACTACCCATGCAGGCAAATGGAAACAAAAATGATGCCATTGACGCTATGGAACAGGGACGTAACAAACCTTGACAGGCCACACTACACGAGAAGTGTTCCATCCTGTGCTCTGCAGATCGTGTTTGTGACACATTCCCTTGGATGAGGGCCACTGACAAGTGTTGTCTTTAGAAATTGCCTTCGGTAGTCCGGGAGTGGGAAGCAAAGGCTCCAACTGAGTTGTAGGAGAGAGAAAAATAATTATGCTTGACCAAGTGCCAGATGTCTGCCAAGCTATGCTAAATAGTTCTCGGCCTTTCCATTTTGCTCAATTCTCAACAACGGTTTGATACTTTTGAAGCTGTTTTCCCCTTCTTGCAGATGAAGAGGCTGAGCCCTGAGGCTGTTAAATAATGTGCCCGAATGAACACGGCTGGTAAGTGAAGGAGGTGAGGTTTTACCCCAAATCTGGCTGAGGGGCATGCTTCTTCCTTCCCGGCATAGCAAGCTGCACCAGGGAGGAGAGAAATAACTCACGTATCTGGAATGGGAGATGATTTGTCTTTTCTTTTTTTTTAAATTTTTTAAAACGTTTATTTATTTTGGGGAGACAGAGAGACAGAAGGCGAGCAGGGGAGGGGCAGAGAGAAAGAGAGGCACAGAATCCGAAGCAGGCTCCAGGCTCCTAGCTGTCAGCACAGAGCCCGACAAGGGGCTCGAACCCATGAAGCGCAGGATCATGACCTGGGCTGAAAGTTGGGTGCTTAACTGACTGAGCCACCCAGGCGCCCCCGAGAGATGACTCTTCTAATCCAGTGTTTCCAAAATGTACTCTGTGGAACACTAATTTTAAGATTTACTTACTCAAAAGGTTATTTGTTTGTTGTTGTTACGTAAATGTGTGTATTTTTATATCCCATGGCGCCTTCTCAGAACTTCAAATGCATATTAGCTCACTTACATCTCTGGCAATTCCTATACGAAAAGAAACGAAACTGTTGAACTCCATTTAACTGAGCTTCAAACTTTTCTTCTGACCAAAGAGTTAGTTTCTGATGAAATCATGACTCTACACCAATATTTTTAAAGAAACATCCAAAGATCAACAAGACAGTCTTGATCTTTCTTCTATTTGACTGTTTCCACTGCAGTGGAGGAACCAACTCATGTTTGAAAGCTCACGTCGAGTAGGAGTTGGACTCCATTCATGGAGAATTTCAGGGCGCCTGAGATCCACGGATACCGAACATGTTTTATTGCAAACTCTGATACAAAGAGTTCAATTTCTACCACTGTCACTTTCCGGCTAGGCAACTTTGGAAAATATATCACCTCTCTGAGCCCTGGCTCAGAGGAAGCCCTGGCTTCCTTATTCGATAGGAATACCAAAGCCCACTTAACAAGATGCTTGTAACAGTTAGATAAAATGATAAAAACTCACATGGAATGCTCTGGAAATCAGGAAGACCCATGTCGCTATTTTAACCCTGCTATCCCTTTAAATAATCTCATTATTTCTTCATATGTCTTTTCTTTAAAATTTTTTTTTAAGTTTATTTATTTATTTTTGAGAGAGAGAAGTAGAGAGACAGCATGCACACAAATGAACAGGGGAGGAGCAGAGCGAGAGAATCCCAAGCACGCTCCACACTGTCAGCACAGAGCCTGACACCGGGCCCCCTCTCAGGAACAGTGAGATCGTGACCTGAGCCAAAAATCAAGAGTCCTGGGGCACCTGGGTGGCTCAGTCGGTCAAGCAGCTGACTTCGGCTCAGGTCATGATCTCACGGTCCGTGAGTTCGAGTCCTGCGTCGGGCTCTGTGCTGACGGCTCGGAGCCTGGAGCCTGGTTCAGATTCTGTGTCTCCCTCTCTCTGACCCTCCCCTGTTCGTGATCTGTCTCTCTCTGTCTCAAAAATATATTAATGTTAAAAAAAATTAAAGAAAAATCAAGAGTCCTGAAGCTCAACCGACTGAGCCACCCAGGCGTCCCTATGTGTCTTTTCTTTTGATAGTGTAAAATGAATTGCTAGAGGGAAACAGGAATGCCCTGAGGTTTCAGGATCACAGGAGAGTGACCAGTTAGGAAGGAAGGAAGCCAGCCCCAGCCTCTGTGGCCTCGTACTGTTGGGTCAGAAGGACAGAAACACATTTCTTTAATAGGGTGCAGAGTATTTACCTAGAACCAAGTCTTGCCATCAGGTGTAACGCTTAATTCTAGGAATTGTCACTAAAACTCAGAATGACATTCTCGTTATTACTATTACCAGTTTTGCTCATAAAATTCCAGACAACACGTAGATTGTATCATGTGAAACAGCTGTCATAGGTCAAAACTAAGCAGAAATCAGCAATTGTCTCGAGTGCCACCTAAAACGTGTCTGACTAGCCTCCAAAGGACAAGTCTAAGTGCCCTCGTGCAACACACTTCCGGAGGGAGTAAGTGGGGAAAAAATACAACCTATTATATTGAAAATGTGTAAGTTTTTTCCCTTCGTAAAATTTTGACGATGTACTTGAGACCATATAGTGAACTGAACCTTTATCGGAGAAAGTGCCTAACTGTCTCACAAAAAGGGAGACCTAACTTGAATTTCTGCTCAAACGTAAGGTTGATAAGGACATTTGGGTTTTTTTTTTTACCCATTGCCCATTATTTAAGCCATCGTCCAAAATTGCTTCTGCCCAGTTACAGGCGCTCGGTAAATATTTGTTCATGACGTTGTCAAGTGAATAGACAATTATAATACCAGCATGGGCATTACAGGGACTTGTGTTCATGAAGTTCAAAGCTCTTCACATGTTTGATATTGCCCATACCGAACCCGGTAAAAAGCCACTTTACCTACTGCTAACTGTATAGGGGAAATGTTGTTTAATCTTCTTGTGTATGACTCCCATGCTTCAAGTGGAAATCAAAACAAAATTTAACTCATTTTCTGTGATTTTCGCACCTCGTACACAGTGGAAATGAAAATCTAATTCCATCTACAAAATTATATTTCAGATACTTCTTTAACCCAAATAACCAAATTGGAACCTCATTTTAGCCCCTTACACGATGCTCTTTAAACTCTGACAACGAAAGACAACATCTTGGAGTCCTTCTATGACTCACTCATAGTGAGGTTATGTTTAGTAATATGAGTAATGTGATAAAAGCAGCAATTGGTCAAATATTTGCTCCCGCCCAGGTACTGGGGCTCGGCAATGTGATCCAACACCTCACGTTGAGAGAATTACTTTGAGTTCATGAAACAGTGAGAGAAAGGGGGCAGACAGGTCTTGGATGGCGGGCTAAGGAGATGGGACGTTAATTGTCAGAGCGGTGGGAGAAGACCCCAAGAGAACCCCGTGAGGGTCAACGGAGTGGGTGTCGAGTGGTAAGGTTTGCATATTAGGAAAATCTCTCTGACTGCAGGGCAGAGAAATCCGAAAGAGGGTGGAGACTGGGAAGTCCTATTTAGGTGGCTATTTCTATAATCCAAATGGGAGAAAAAAGGGAAAGGGGCTAATACAGGAAGGAAGCCAGGAGGTGATCCTACTCCAGGATGAGAAATTGGAGGCAGAGGGAGGCTGAAAGAATGCCATACGTGGAACATGTTCTAGAGATGACCAGAACACTATCTTCTATTCCATTAGCTCTTGTGCCATTTGACCTCACTCCTACCCACCCAGTAACTCTGACATCCAGAAGCCGATTCTAACTCCCCTCCCCTGACTCTTGGCTGACCTCTTTGTAAGAAGGGAATACAGTAGCAAGGCCTCCAAGGCTAGATCAGCTTCTGGAAGGGTTGCATGGACTCTCCAGAACCTTGCCACCAAGAAGCCCAAGGCACATATGAAGTGTTCCAGTTGAAAATTTCAGCTGGGTTTGGTCTCCACATCATCCCAGTCCCATGTGAGTAGGGAAGTCTCTAGATGATTCTAGCCCTTAGCCCTTTGCATGAGCCCAGCCATTCTCACATCTTAGAGCTGAGGCCCCCCGCTGTGCTCTCCTTAAATTCCTGACTCACTTGCAAATTGTAATTGATCCTTTCTGTTCCCCGAAGGCCATGGTGAGAAGTCAGAAACAAATGGAAGATGGAACCAATGGGAAGGAAATCACAGAGTTTGTTTTGCTGTGAGAAAGACCATTGACATGTTAACAATCATCTCAAAGTTGATGGTATGCCACCTGGAGAGTCATCAGAGGAACAGTCTATCATGCAAAGGGCCAGAAGAGACCTCATGACTATCATCCTACATAAAAGAACCCAAACCAGTAGGTCTGAATAAATAATCAGGAACTTGGGGCAAGAGCCAAGAGTCCCAGAGAGCAAAGAGAACCTACATTTTTTAAAAGTTATTTATTTATTAATATTTTAATTTTTAGTTTTTTTAAAAATTTATTTTATTTATTTTTTTTTTAATTTTTTTTCAACGTTTATTTATTTTTGGGACAGAGAGAGACAGAGCATGAACGGGGAAGAGGCAGAGAGAGAGGGAGACACAGAATCGGAAACAGGCTCCAGGCTCTGAGCCATCAGCCCAGAGCCCGACGCGGGGCTCGAACTCCCGGACCGCGAGATCGTGACCTGGCTGAAGTCGGACGCTTAACCGACTGCGCCACCCAGGCGCCCCTAAAAATTTATTTTAGAAAGAAAGCGCACAAGTGGGGGAGAGGGGTAGAGAGATAGAATCTCAAGCGGGCACCACGTTCAGCTTGAAACCCAATGTGGGGCTCGACCCCATGAACCCTGGAATCATGACCTGAGCCACCCAGGTGCCCCAGAATCTACATTTTTTTTTTGTGGGAGAGAGGGAGGGAGAGTGTGTGTGTGGAGGGGTAGAGACAGAGGGGGGGAAGAGAGACAATCCGAAGCAGGTCCCACTCTGTGAGCATGGAGCCCGACACAGGCTCGATCTCACAAACTGTGAGATGGTGACCTGAGCCTAAATCAAGAATCAGATGCTTAACTGACTGAGCCACCCAGGCGCCCCCAGAATCTACATTTTCAAATAGATGGTGGGTAAATTTAACGTTTTTGGCTGGGAATCTCAATATGTGTATTATGTGATCAATTCAGGAGATCACATTGGATAGTTAGGTTTATTGATGGAATGAGATGGCAGAGTATTGCTAGAAGCAACTACATTTTAAAGACACATAGGTCCTGTCACACCGTCAGGGGCTGTGCTGTGCTCGTTATTTGGTCAGTCTGTATCCCTGGCGGAGTTGTGAGCCCCTGGAAAAGAGGGCTATGTCGTTGATCTGAGCACTCCTAGTACCCAGCTCAGTGCTTTGAGTATTCAATGTATGTCTACTGATTTTGGTCCACCTGCATGTATTATGTGTGTAAAAGTCCTGTAGGAACAGCATGAGCCAATGCAGCCATTCAATACAATGAGTCTCCGAACTTGATTTCCAACCCAAGTTATCACTGGAATAAAATGTTGCTCACCACCAAGCACTCACCTCTGACCACGGGCTTCCCTTAGGGGATTCACCCGCACAATGGGGAAAGGTTATCTTAATCAATCGACTCTCGTCCTGCCAGTTGAACGTCCTTGCACACTTTCCACCTCTCTGCATACTGTGGTTCACGTCTCTAGAACGGAGATGACTATCTACTCAAGGTTTTGATGGAGCATGAAGTGAATTAAAGACCGGAAGCACTTTGTAGTGTTGGCATTGACGAGGAACTTGACATGAGCTAGTTGCATCCCCTATGCTTCCTCCTCCCCTCCTTCCAGCTTCCGTCACTTCTGGACTGGCCTGAAGAGCCATAACTGAAGAGAGATATGAATTATTAATGCAGTTACTCCTTCATCACTTACTTAACCCCAGCTGTGAGTTCTTAGTAGACATTCCCTCTCAGCCTTTCTCCAGCTGGAGAAGCTCCACCCCTAGTTCCCAGGTAAGAGGGGACAGAGGTCATTTGCCCCAGGCCACACAGCTGGGAGGGACTGACCTAACACAGAACCCAGGAAGTGGTTTTGCAGGGGCCCCAAAACGGATGGGTAGGTTTTCAGAAATTCTGTGAGTTAATGTTCGTTGGACAGAGCCATTAGTAAAATTGCATGATAATAAGCTTAGAATTAAATAAGTCATCTTAAAAACAAAGATAAAAATACCAAAAACTCATGACTTTCTAATTATTTTTCTACAGTATGCTGTCATCAATGCCAGGAGTCAGCAAAACACTACCCGCCGGCTAAGTCTATCCCATCACCTATTTTTGTAAATAAAATTTTATTGGAACACAACCATACCCATTTGTTTTATTTATAGCTGTTTTCTAACTAAAATGACAGAGTTGAATAGTTGCAACATAGATCATAGGGCCTGCAGAGCCTCAAGTATTTACAATCTGGCCCTGACCAATGCCTGACTTAGCTCTTGGGGTTATTTATGTGCATTTTGTCTTAGGTTGGAAACGCTACACAATGGCGTGCTACTGAACAGAACTTCCCAATTCTGCATCCGGCGATATCACATTGGTAGTTTGAAAGTGGCCATGGTGGGGGTATTTCCATCATGAAAACTGGCAAACACCACAGATCAGAATTTCTTTTTTGTTTATCGTCTGCTTTGGGACAGCCAATTGTTGAGCATGAACCAGTATATCACTGAACCTTGGTGTCTCAAACGTGATTCTTCAGTAGAGTCAGGGTTCCATCAGAGAAGAATAACTATGATTGATGATAGATAGATAGATAGATAGATAGATAGATATAATAGATGATAGATAATATAATAGATATAGTAGATAATAGGTGATAGATAGATAATAGATAGATGATGATTGATAGATAGATAGATAGACAGACAGATCATCTTTGCAAGACTGTTGTACAAATGTTTCCCATTTGATTGATTTAAACTTGGGCACCTGGAAAAACCTTCCAAACCAAGCAAGTAAATATTATTACAGGATGTAAGCTAGCCTTTTGTAACACTGTTGTCTTTCTGTTTGATACGGGAACTTCAAATTCACAGAACAGGCAGTTAGGAAGGGAAGGTGAACGTAAAGCTGAGGGGAACAAAGGCAAATTCGAACTCACAGGCACAAGCTGGAGCTTCTGAGGATGGGCTAAATCCTGGGTCAGTTCTTGTTGCCGATGACCTTGGCGTGGGTGTCCCGCAGAAGCTGGGTCCTTCATCACGGAACGGAGCACACACACCTGTCCCAGCGGTCAGAGACTCCTGCTGGTGACCGTAGCTCAGTGAATGCTATTGCTGCTGCTGCTGACAATGACAGCGTCACCTCATGGCCCAATGTCTGGCTCCAGAGCCTCCTCTGTCTACAGCGGTGTCCACACTGGGGGAGGGGGGTCACGTTTAGAACACTTTCCTCCATTCCACCTTCACTCTCCCACCAGCATACAAACTCCCAGCTGGTCTTACCTATGCTACTCATAAGAATATTACTAAGGGAGGGGTGCCTGGTTGGCTCAGTCGTTGAAGTGTCTGACTTTTGATTTCAGCTCAGGTCATGACCTCATGGTTCCTGGGTTTGAGCCCTCCCCATCGAACTCTGCACTGATGGAATGGAGCCTGCTTGGGCTTCTCTATCTCCTTCTCTCTCTGCCCCTCCTTTGCTTGCACTCTTTGCGCAGTCTCATTCTCTCTCAAAATAAATAAATAAACTTTAAAAAAAGAATATTACTAAGGACACCCCACATATACCCCCTCATTGTAGAGCCCTGTGTACCTCCAGAAGCTTCATGCCCTTCTTTGCTCCAACACTGACCAATTACTTATGGTCTCTGGAAGACAGCACACCATGTCCATCCAAACGTACGTCTCATTAGAAATGTCTCTTCCTTAGAGAGATCACTCTAGACCACCGTGCTGTGCTCTCCTTTTCCTAGCCATTACTTTCACCTCCCTTGCCCTGGCTTCTTGTTTTCCGTAACACTTGTGTATTATACGTTTTTTGGCACATGTCTTCCTAATCCGTATCCCCTACTAGAAAGAGCGTCAGGTAGACTCTTTGTCATGCTCATCGCTGTATCCTTAGCACCAAGAATGGTGCGTACCTGAGGGCATCGGCTGCCTAAGTATTTGTTGAGGAAAGGAGCAAAGGATAAATGAAGGAACGCGTACATCCCCCTGTGCTCTCATAGTCTAGCCTCTCTGACATGAAAGCCTTCCCCTCTCTTGTCTTCTGCGGGAATTCTGATTCATGCCTCAAAGTCTATCTCAACCACTAACTCCATTGGAATGCTTCCCTTGATTTTCTTTTTTTTTTTTTTAATTTTTTTTTTCCCAACGTTTTTATTTATTTTTGGGACAGAGAGAGACAGAGCATGAACGGGGGAGGGGCAGAGAGAGAGGGAGACACAGAATCGGAAACAGGCTCCAGGCTCCGAGTCATCAGCCCAGAGCCTGACGCGGGGCTCGAACTCCCGGACCGCGAGATCGTGATCTGGCTGAAGTCAGACGCTTAACCGACTGCGCCACCCAGGCGCCCCAACTTCCCTTGATTTTCAAGTTGAGGTGATGCTCTTTGCCTCTGCTGCCTTCGCGACTTGGACTTAAAATCATCACAACATGTGCAAACATCTAGAAAGTTGTCTCACATGCAGACTCTCAGTCCCCCAGGACGGAGACGGCACTTTGGTGGGGCCGGCATAGGTTTGTATAGGCATTTGTAAGGCCCTGGGTAGATGATTGTTGGACTGAACCCCCACAGGTCCTCGGAGTGCTGCACCGATGACTGACATGGTAGGGGAGGCATGTCTCAATCAGAAACTCAGACCCCCGCCCCCCGCAGAGAGGCAGAATGTGCTGTCCATATCGCTCATAGACCTTGGCCTCAGGAATATGTTGCTCTGCTGCCCAAGGATCACACAGAGCAGGTGTTAAGGATGAACTATGTTTTTGTTTGGGAAGTAAAATTCTGGGAAATTGCATGTAAAAATCAGCCCAGGCACCCAGCTCATGACAGCCTGCCAATTCCGTCTGCTAGCCTCCTGCGTGCATCCATTCTGGGTTTTGAAAAAGTCAGAGGAGGCCTGGAGGTTCCAGAAGAATTCCCAGTGCAAAGCAATTTGTGTGCCAGAAACGTCTTTTCTCTCTCCGAATTAGACCACTCTTCTTACTTTTCTTTTTATGTCATATGTAGAGTGGATTGAATAACTGGGGCAAATGAATGTGGATGTACAAAGCCCCAGCTGACCCTGGGCAGACATGTTAGTGGTGAAGTTGACTAAAGAGGAAGGGGGCTCGGGATGTGGGGAGAATAAATGGATTAAAGTTGAACCCTTCGCATTCAAGTTCGGTTCCGACCAAAGACACAAAAAAACCGGGTATGTGTTCACACCTCAACTCTTGGGACAGGGCTTGGCTTATTGTTTCTGAGATTGCTCTAACACTTTTGTGTGGCTTCTAAGGGAATATATGATCACACACATACACACATACACACACACACACACACACACACACACACATACACACACCCTTCCCACCCTCTGTCCTTATCCTCAGTCAATTTCTTTGATCCTTGCCTTCCCTAAAATTGGTGAATTGGTGTACATAGTCTTACAGAGGAGACTAAAGCCTGGCCACGTTGGACATTTTCTTGCAAAAAAAAAAGTCACTAGGCTATAATCCAAAAAATGCCACCTTTCAGCTAGGAATCACTAGAAGCAAGCTGCCACCACTCACTATCTAATTAGGAAAACTAAATCCGACAAGACGTTTGAGGACAATTTCCCGAAGCGGTGACTATCAAGAGGGTAGTGGACTCCTATAAAAGACAAGTCCTCACTCGAATACAAAAGGCGGAAGAAAAGCATTTCATGGAGACAGAATAGGGGAAAAGTCCCATTTTTCTCTTGCTTTCTGTTCCCTGTGAGAATCAGAGTGTGCACAAAACCTTGCAAACAATGGGCCCAGCTGCATGGGGCAATAAGGCAATTTATTAGGGAGATGACATTTTTAATGAGAAACACTTGCTGGGAGAGAACAAAAGGGCTTGTTTGGTCAGAAAGATGCTCTTGAATCTCTTCTGAAGTGCATGAAAAAGTAATTTCATTTACGCGTCATACCCCGAGCAGTGGAATTTCCTCAGGCTCCAGATGTCGGGCACAGATGCTGAACAAATGGAACGAATGTCCTGAGAGTTTAAAAAAAAAAAAAAAAAAAGAGCTCAAGGGAACTTTATGAGCTTTGTGGCCAAGAAAATCATTAGTAAATAATGAGCTTAAGAAAGAAAGGCCAAGGTTGGCAATATGTTGCCAGATATACAAAATTATTCATAATCATCTGAAATCGAAGAGATCAGTTTTCAACTTAGACAAATAGAAATTAGAGATGTAGCTGCTGTAGCTGGGACTTCCTCGCTGGCTTTCTGAAAATGATTTGGCGGATATTGTTTTGGCTGGATTCCCAAAATGATTAAAAGTGGTTTGAGATTTATAGTTTGAGATTTGAAAATTTAAAACACAAAGATTATCACCTTATAGACATAATTCAGATGCTTCCAGAAAGGGCAATGCCACCATTTCAGCTGGGATCCCTCTCCGAGGAGTGCTCACACACACAGCAGAGGCAGATGCATCCGTTGATAGCTTTCTAGAACAAGGAGAAGATGAATCAAGGTACCTCTGTGAGTCAACCACAGGGCTCAGCAAACATGAGGCGTTCCATGGAGAGTGTCAGGAACTCTATATGGGATTTCCTGAGCCAGCTTCTCCCTCGACAGCTCTGGTGGGAGCCCGCATAAGTGGGTTTGGGAGATCATGACTCATATAGGGTGTTTTAGGTTTTTAGACTGGACCAACTGTGTTTGAAAATTCAGAACAAAATGAGCCTCTGATTCAAGCATCAAGAGATGTTCACACAACACACGTCATGGTCTTACAGGAGTTAATGAAGATACAGATGATGGGACCGTAGAAATTAGGAAAGTAAAAAAAAAAAAGCCAAAAGATGGAAAAGATTGTTATTACTACCTGTGGGCTAAAAGGACCAGATGGCCTCTACACGTCTCTCCAACTCCCTGTATAGCAGAACTCCAAGCCCCTTGATATTTCAGTACGACGTCCATCTTGTTATCATAGCCACAGCCATACTTTTATCAGCACTTACCAGGCACTAGTAACCATCTGTAGCTATGCATACTCCTTAACTGTCACCAGTCCTCACAAGAGCAAATACCATCATCCACCCTCGTATTTTAGGGATGATGCACCGAGTTCAGAAAGGTTAGGTAAATTGTCCCCAGTCCCACAGCCAGTGATAACCTCAGCAGGTGATAATCTGCTCATGCATACATTCACACCTGCAGCATTGGGGCCAACCAAAGGGGAGATCTGTAAACTGCGGGGAGGGGCAGCCCCCCCCCCCCCCAGACCAGTATTTAAGAGATCGGGCCAGGGAGTTGCACCATAGAGCAATTTTCTTTGGCTCTGGGAAATGGTTTTTAAATAAACCCCTCCAAAGAGATAAATCATCCTCTATCGTTTATGCAGATGGGTGATAAGCAAAGTCAGTGAAGTAATGCCTGTACGTATTTTAACCTAGGGGTTGAAATGTGTGTGGGGATCTTTAATCTGTCAATGAGATTGAGTAGGGATGCTGCACGCCAAGGCCAAAGCTCTTTATTATCCTATATCAGGACATCACTGTTGTCTGTGTGCTGACATTACCTGGCATTGGCTCAGTAATGAGGCAGAAAATGACAAGGATCAAGTGCAATTAACACACTCCCCGCAGATGTTTATTGCTTCTGCCTTGAAGACAGCATCTGAGGGGTTCCCAGCAGCCGTTTCCTTTTACAAGCAAAAAGGCAGCCTTTTCAGGGCAGAAATCAGGTTGGCCAGAAGCCAACAAGGGTGAGAGTGCTTTCAAGGACAAAGGACAATCAGGCTTTTTTAATCCTAAAATGACTGAATTCTGATGAGAGTTTTTGAATACAGGAAATTGGCCAAGGAATACAGTTTCATTGGTCGCCATCTACCTGGTGCTTGCGAATGAATATAGAGCATGACTTTAACAGAACCAAAATCCAGAAAGACCCCTTCAAACTAAAAATTGAGCCTTAATAATAGTGGCTACTAGCGACGGAAGGCATTTTATGCTGTGTTATCCATGCTACGTATCTTCCCTTGTATTCTTCTTGATAGCCCTAAAAAGTAGTTACCATTATTTTTTCCTTTGGATGTATTAGGAGATTGGGCTCAGACCCCTCAGAACGGACAATGTGTTCAGGGTTACACAGCGTGTCGGGCAAGATCGGGTACGTTCAGGGTGATATGGCCGTAGATGTCAGAAATGGAATCAGGAGATATACCCAGGTCTGTCTGAATTCCAAGCTAGTAGTCTTAACCACTTTATAATAAATTAAGATTCTTCACTCATTTCGGGGGTTGACCAAGATGGCCAAAGAGAACAACTTTAGAGCAGAGGCTAAGACTACGAGTTTGGGGATGAAAACAGAGATGTTTTCAGAAGGTGATGCCAAATTTTGGATAAAGTAGCACTAAAACACTCCAACAGCTCAAGCTGGAAACGGGGAGAAATTTGGGCTAGTTTATGATACTGAAAGGCAAGAGGTGACCACAGCCTTCAGAAGAAATTGTACCTGGATGTAGAGAGCAATCAGCATCTTTCTTCACCCTTTCTTTCCTTTGTCACCTGGTCTTATCTCTGCCTCTCTCTGCGTATCTGCTCCCTTCTCACTCCCTTTCCAGACCAGATGCCCCCCACCCCCTCATGGCTGCCCAACACCCACAGCGTCCCCCTTCTCGGTTCAAACACATCCAGAATGACAAGAATCTCAGCTTTGCAATTAGAATCTCCCAGCAGAGAGTTTTATCTGATCAGAGTGATTCAGGTTGGGAATCTCCCCAACTTCATCCAAATCCTGGCCAAGGTCCCTTCTCCCAACACGGGGGACACATGGCAGAGAGAAGCCATCTCTCACACTTGTGGACCCTTTCCTCTGATTTTTGAACGAATCTGTTGGTTCATCTGAGCAGAAATCCCTAATAGTTAAGAGTTTGGGATTCAGAGTCAGATTGAATATAATGGATGAATGAATATAATGGATGGCTCTCACTACTCAGCCACATACCGGCTCTGCAATTCTGCAGATCATTCACCCAGGCCAAATCTCAGTTTATTCCTCTCAAAATGGAAACCAATCGTCATAAGAACCTCAAAGTACTGTGATGATCCAATGAACTCTAACTTCAGCACAGGGCCACCAGGTGCTGGCTATTATTATCTTAAAAGTTAGAAGAGTAAACTCATTGCTAACACGAACAAGGCAGGGGATATTATACCCATTTCAGATGTAGAAACTGAGGGTTCAGGGAGTTTCAATAATTACCCACTTTTTGTATGAAATGTAAATAATCAGACTAGGACGAGATCCCAGAGTGTTTCCCTATGCCATGCCCCTCCATGTAGGAAACCCCAGCAGAGAGAAATCCCCTCTATAGAGGTAGAGGCCAATGGCAAGTGGGGGCTGGGGGTAGGCTGGATGGGTCTCTAAGCCAAATCAGCTCACACTATTCCAAGATTCTATCAGAGGTGAAGACTTCTGGATGTCTCCTCTTCTTTCCTCCATTTTGGGTGTCAACATGGGCCCCAGGCCATAGGTTATTGGGACAAAAGCTCCAATAGGTTAGGGGACAAATCTTGTCAGCTATATACCAATAAAAAAAAAAAAGAATTACAAAGAATACATTTTTTTCATGTAGGGATCAATCAATATTTGTGCTACATCTTTTCTGCTTCATCTTTACTTTGTCCTAAAGTAAACTGATAAGGTGGGCTCAATAGAATTGAACAAATATTAAGAAATGAGAGAATGAGGGTTTTTAATTCTTCAAACATTCTGTCAGGGACTTCTAAATTTGTGATGGAAAGAGTCAGACAATTACATTTTTTTTTAATGTTTATTTATTTTTGACAGAGAGAGACAGAGCATGAGCGGGGAAGGGGCAGAGAGCGAGGGAGACTCAGAATCCGAAACAGGCTCCAGGCTCTGAGCTGTCAGCACAGAGCCCGACGCGGGGCTCGAACTCACAGACCGCGAGATCATGACCTGAGCCGAAGGCGGACGCTCAACGGACTGAGCCACCCAGGCGCCCCAAGAGTCAGACAATTTAAATGGAGTAGTCCTGTGCCAAGGATACACACACCTGTCCCCTTTCCAAGATTCTCCCGTTCATTCAGTGAAAGCTGCTCTTGGGACCCACATGCTGTGGAGGAGAGCAGGGTGAAGTAGGAGAGGGAGGAAAGAAAGGGGAAATCAGTTAGGTAGATACTCACCCCATCCTTGCGGTTCAGCACCAACCCAACAGGAAAGTAAATTGTGTTTGCTATTTATGCAAAAGGTTATGTCCTGATTCATCAGACCCGAGAGTCAGAAACTGTGTGGCATCATAACTGAATATGTGGCCATGAGACGTTACGCGTTCTGTACCCAAGATCAGTGGTAAAATTCAAGAAGTTAGGACATTTGAGGATTTGAGGCAACCTCCCTTTTGGGTTGAAGGAATAATCCAAATGTCAGTGTAGCAAGGATTGTGCAAAGTCAGGCTGAATGCATTGAGTGCCAATAGTCAAATGGGTCCAAATTGGTGGGTGGGGCAGAGCAGTAGGAAGCTTCCAGCCTGGGCAGTGATCCCTCCATCAGGCAGTGCCTGTACAGTAATAACAGTGAGAGGTGGCCAGACTTCTTCAGGACTAACTAGGGAACTGGGACTAGAGCCATAGGGGAAGACGTTTGTAGGACAACGAGAGATGCCGAGAAAGACAGGAAACTTAGGGCTAAAAGGTAATATGCGCAGCAAGGAGAGTTAAGGGGGCACAAGGCAAAATACACTTAGAAAAGGATGCACTTGTATACCTTGCAAATTCAAAATTCTACTGAATCTTGGTGTGGTGGTCTTGGGGGGGGGTGGTTGTTGGGATATTCTGGTTCGCTGTCTGGGTAGGTGGTGGGGAGAGTGCTCCTCTGTCCCCTTGGAAGCTAGGTATAGCTGCACGATTTGCCCTGGCTAACGATAGGGCTCAGCGATGTGCATCACCTAGGAACAAGCCTTACAAGCCACATTCCGCATTCGCCGTCGTGGATGACAGATGCGTATGTCGCCGTGGAGCGCACATCAGCCTGTGATATAAGGCAAATGTGATATAAAGGAAATGTTCGAGTCCGGCGACCACATCTGTATTCCTCGATTATGCTGCCTCTTCCCTCCTCCTGTCTTCTGTCTGCCTCTTTGTTCTTAGTCATATTTGGACTGTGGCTTCAGGGTGGCTTTCTTCCACTGCCCAGTCCATACAGCTCTCTCAAGATGTTCTCCTACATGGAGATTCTCCACTAAAATAAAAACAAAACAGGGGCGCCTGAGTGGCTCTGCCAGTTAAGTGTCCGACTTCGGCTCAGGTCACGATCGCACCAACTGTGAGATCGAGCCCGCCTTGGGCTCTGTGCTGACAGCTCAGAGCCTGGAGCCTGATTCGGATTCTGTGTCTCCCTCTCTCTCTCTGCCCCTCCCCCACTCGTCTTTTTTCTCTCTCTCTCTCTCTCTCTCAAAAATAAATATTTAAAAAATTAAAGAAAAAACAAAACAAACACACAAAAAACACCCGGGAGGTGCTTTCTTAACTCCAGATGGATGAGCTTAGAGAGTCACCCGGAAGAGAACAGGTCTCCCCCAAATCAGATCTGATGGCTGCCTGCTTACAGAATTGGACTTGGAATTCAAACACTGGTTCAGGGGCAACTCATAATGTTCAGGACAGGAACCATGGGTTATTTGGAATTGCTGTCTTTGGAATCAGAAAATATGGCTCTGATGTAGAGATGTTTCTTTGAGGAAGTCGCATGAGCTAAAGGATTTAAAACTACTTTTTTGAGGATTCTCAGAAACCCCTAGGAAATAGTTGCGAGGGAAAGAAGGGAGACTGAGCAGGTTAAGGGCTCATCTGCATCCCCAGCTGTCCCCCATTCCTCTGCCTTTATTGTCTTTCTCAGACAATAAAGGTGCACTTCTCAGGAAGATATTCATTAAGAGGAATTTATTTTCCTCTCATATTATATGATTCAGTTATCTTTTTTTTTAATTTTTTTAACGTTTATTTATTATTGAGAGACAGAGAGAGACAGAGCACGGGTGGGGGAGGGGCAGAGAGAGACACACACACACAGAATTCGAAGCAGGCTCCAGGCTCTGAGCTGTCAGCACAGAGCCTGACACGGGGCTCGAACTCCCAAACTGGGAGATCATGATCTGAGCCGAAGTCGGACGCTTAACCGACTGAGCCATCCGGGCATCCTGATGATTCAATTATCTTAGGATCACCTGTGAGAAGCTTTTCTCTGACCCTGAGCCCTCACCTCTCTACCCCTTCTCTGGGTAGATAGAAATACAGGGTTTTGGGAATTAGATCTATCTGGGTTTGAATCCCAATCTTTGGTTAAATCACTAAATGTGACTCAGGATATGAAATGAAGAACGTATTTTCTTAACAGTATTTTTGTGTGTGTGTGATTTAACTTTACGTGGTATATAAGCTTGGTGCTCAGCAAATATTACTTTACTTTTGTGTCTTTTCTCATAATCCAATCTTATTTTCCACTCTGACTGGTTTCAGAGGGTTTTAGACCTGTCTTTCCCTCTTCCAAATAAGTAAGACTAAAGTATTAATTTTTCATAACTGAGATGATCGTAAATGCACTTTTTAAAATATAAGGTCTTGAATGATTTAGGAACGTCTTGGTCTTTGGCGTAGAATTAAGTATATACACTCCCCAAATTTCAACATCTCAGGCAATCTCATCATCCCATAAGGAAGACTTTGCCACAATAACTATTGTTTTTGGGGAGACAGTAGTGTCGTTGTAGAAAACCTTTCAGGAGGAATTTCCATAGGAATCTGTCATATCCCACATGATGTTAGGGATGGATAGTTTGGTAAAAGAAAAAATGTGAGACTTCGCACGAGCTAAAATAAAAGACTTGAGTGTCCCAGTTCACATCCAGATTTTCTCCGTCTTTCGTTGGCTTTGAACTTCATACAGCTCTATAAGCTGTGGAAAACTGATGGTATTGCAAACAATTCTTGAAAATCAATTGTGTCTAATGGAATGCAACCGATGATTACCCCGTGGATAGACTGGTTTCACATCAATTTGTAAATTCACTTCAGAACTCTCAATTCCCTATCTATGCCTCTGCGCTTTGAAATCCCCTTTAGACCAATTGTAACATTTTACTTGTCTCTGACACAAGTTCATTTTATATCTGTGTAAGAGGCATGGTTATACTCTCTCTTAAAAATTATCCTTTAATAGTTTTAAAGACCGTTTACTCTTCTGGCTTTGGGGAAAATGGAGAAAAGGAGAGAAAGCATTTTTTAAAATAAGGCTCTTAACTCTAAAGAGACTGCCATTTTCATTTCTTCACCTCGCCAAAGAATAGAAAAGATACACCTTGGGGAAAATCTCAAGTAGGATCATGCGGTTTATAATGAAGGTGCCTGAGATCAAGAAAAGGAAGAGATTAGTTTATGAAGTCTTGGGGAGAATCATGAATTTAAAAATGTTTTGGCTTTATGCATCTTTAAAGCATAAGTATAGAGGATTTACTCTGTCAGTGAAGTATTTGTTCCTTCTTTTGGTCCAGACTCTAGATTATTTTCTTATAGAATCTCACTGGACCATAATTTTAGAAATGTATTAGTGGGGGACATCTGGTTTAGCAGAGCTGGATGGTCCAATATGATTTCCTCAAATGAGGCAAGCAGCCAGCCTTGCTGTGGATCTTTCCATTATCCATAGTGTCTCTGTTGCTCAATAATATGCAGCTGACGGAATTGTTTGGGAGAAAGGAGACCCTGGGGAGTACAAAAGGAAAGCCAGCGTTGTAAATTAAGAGACATCCGTGGTCTTTCCAGCCAATCAGAGTAAGATAAACAGGGTCATGATGGGAACACAAAAATCTGTCTGGAAAATCCAGTATATTCCCAGAAATGTCATTTTCTTCCAACACATTGATAGATGAACTAATTCTCCAGTATAGTAACTGACACGCGGATATAGAACTTCAGAAAATTAATTTGTTAAGGCTTAAAGGAGATAGAAATTTTTAAGCAATCACATATTTGTAAATGGAAAATGATACTGGAATATAGAAAAGGAACAAAGAAATAGGATGAAACAATTTTAGAGAAAGAAATTGTGAGCAGAGAAAAATTTTTTACATATTGAAAACAAATTTTCAGTCACAATTTCTTTATGAAAGTCTTTTCTTTATGAGCAAGTGCTTTCATTGTTTAAAAAAATGTATTTTTGGGGCACCTGGGTGGCTCAGTCAGTCGAGCGACCGACTTCGGCTCAGGTCATGATCTCCCGGTTTCTGAGTTCGAGCCCCGCATCAGGCTCTATGGTGACAGCTCGGAGCCTGGATCCTGCTTCGGATTCTGTGTCTCCCTCGCTCTCTGCCCCTCCCCCACTCATGCTCCATCTCTCTCTGTCTCAGAAATAAATAAACATTAAAAAAAGTATATATATATATATACACACATACATATATATGTGTGTGTGTATATATATAAATATATATATATATATATATATTTTTTTTTTTTTTGTAAGACCAGAGAAAGGACAGTTGTATTCTAAATGTGATATTAGTAACTGGAGTCCCAGGTTTAATTATTATCTTTTCGATTTTGTATTTCCTTCAATGATATAGAAGGTTAAGCTATCTTTAAAATAATTGATCACTAGTGGCCAATGAAAACACATACAGTATTGCTAGAGACATACTTAATGAATACAACTTGTTGACTTTGGAGATAAATATATAGTTGTGAAACCATCACTACAATCTATGCCATAAACATATTAATCACCTCCAATCCCTATTATTATTATTATTATTATATGTGTGTGTGATAAGAACTTTTAAAATAAAATCAACGCTTTTGGCAAATTTTAAACTTTATGTTACAGTGTTAATTACTATAGAAAATTAGATCTACAAGACTTGTGCATTTTCTTTTTTTTTTAATTTTTTTTTTCAACGTTTATTTATTTTTGGGACAGAGAGAGACACAGCATGAACGGGGGAGGGGCAGAGAGAGAGGGAGACACAGAATCGGAAACAGGCTCCAGGCTCTGAGCCATCAGCCCAGAGCCCGACGCGGGGCTCGAACTCACGGACCGCGAGATCGTGACCTGGCTGAAGTCGGACGCTCAACCGACTGCGCCACCCAGGCGCCCCGAGACTTGTGCATTTTCTATAACTGAAACTTTGTACCTTTGGCTTCTCGTTCCTTCCCCCGAGCCCCCCGATTCCCAAACCTCTAGCAACCATCATTCTACTCTCTGCCTCTATTAATCTGACAATTTCAGGTTCCTCATATAAGTGACATTGTGTAGTATTTTTCCCTTGGTGTCTGACTTATTCCACGTAGTATAATGCCTTCCAGGTACATCTATGTTGTTGCAAATTTCAGGACTTCCGTCTTTTTAAAGGCTGAATAAAATTCCCTTATATGTATATACCATATTTTGTTTATCCATTCATCCTTCTGTGTCCTGCCTAATGTGACTAATGCTGCAGTGAACGCGGAAATGCGAGTGTCTCTTCCAAATCCTGATTTTAATTCCTTTGGATATACCTTCAGAGGTGGGTTTGATGGGGGCGCCCAGGTCGCTCAGTCAGTTGTGCATCCGACTTTGGCTCAGGTCATGATCTCATGGTTCATAGGTTCGAGCCCCATGTCTGGCTCTGTGCTGACAGCTCTGAGCCCGGAGCCTGCTTCGGATTCCGTGTCTGCCTCTCTCTCTGCCCCTCCCCCGCTCACCTTCTTTCTCTCTCTTTCAAAAATAAATTTTAAAAAACACTAAAAAATAAAAAGAAGTGGGTTTGATGGATCACAGGGTAGTTCTACTTTTAAATTTTTTTTTTTTCAACGTTTATTTATTTTTGGGACAGAGAGAGACAGAGCATGAATGGGAGAGGGGCAGAGAGAGAGGGAGACACAGAATTGGAAACAGGCTCCAGTCTCTGAGCCATCAGCCCAGAGCCTGACGCGGGGCTCGAACTCACGGACCGGGAGATCGTGACCTGGCTGAAATCGGACGCTTAACCGACTGCGCCACCCAGGCGCCCCGGGTAGTTCTACTTTTAGAAGGAAATGTTTGTTTGAAGAAACTCCATATTATTTTCGATAGGGGCTGTACCAATTCACCCACCAATGGTGTAGGAAAGTTCCTTTTTTTTCCCCACCTCCTTGCCAACACTTCTTCTTATGATTATTTTAGATAATAGCCCTTAACAGGTTTGAGGTAATATCTCATTGTCATTTTGATTTGCGATGTTGAGCCTTTTCTCTTATATCTTTTTTTTTTTTTTTTTTTTTTTTAAATTTTTTTTTTTCAACGTTTTTTATTTATTTTTGGGACAGAGAGAAACAGAGCATGAACGGGGGAGGGGCAGAGAGAGAGGGAGACACAGCATCGGAAACAGGCTCCAGGCTCCGAGCCATCAGCCCAGAGCCTGACGCGGGGCTCGAACTCACGGACCGTGAGATCGTGACCTGGCTGAAGTCGGACGCTTAACCGACTGCGCCACCCAGGCGCCCCTCTTATATCTTTTGACCGGTTGTATGTTTTTGGTTTTTTTTTTTTCTTTTTGAGAAATGTCTATCCAAGTCCTCAGCCCATTTTATTGGGATTATTGTTTTTGTTTTGTTTTGTTTTGTTTTGTTTTGTTTTGTTTTGTTTTGTTTTGTTTTTGCCCTTGAGCGGTAGGAGTTCCTGATACATGTTGGAGATTACCCCTTATCACATTTATGGTTTGTAAATATTGCCTCCCATTTGATAGGTTGCCTTTTTGTTTCCTTGATGGTTACCGTGCAAAAGCTATTTTAGTTTGATGTAATCCCGATTGTTGGTTTGCTTTTGTGGTCTGTGCTTTTGGTTTCATAGTCAAGAAATCACTGCCAAGGCCAATGTCAAGAAGATTTTTCGCTGTGTTTTTCGAGGGGCTTTATGGTTAAAGGTCTTATGTTTAAATCTCGAATCCATTTTTGAGTTGATTTTGAGGCATGGTGTAAGATCAGTGTGCCTATCCTTTTGTATGTGGGTATCCAGTCTTCTTTGTTCCATTTACAGAAGAGACTGTATTTTCCCTGTGGTATGTTCTTGGCACTTTTGTTAAAGATCAGTTGGCTCCATGCACATGGGTTTATTTCTAGGTTCTCTAGTCTCGTTCCATCTATTCTTTTTATGTTAACGTAAATGGGATTGTTTTCTTGATTTCCTTTTGGATAGTTGGTTATTAGTGTATAGAAATGTCACCCATTTCTGTGTGTTGATTTGTCTCCTATAACATTATGGACTTTGCTTATTATTTCTTTTAAAAATTAAATTTTTATTTATTTTTGAGGGAGAGAGAGAGAGCAAGAGCAGGGAAGCAGCAGAGAGAGAGGGAGACACAGAATAGGAAGCAGGCCCCAGGCTCTGAGCTGTCAACACAGAGCCCAATATGGGACTCGAAATCACGGACTGAAAGATCATGACCTAAGCCAAAGTTTGATGCTTAACCAACTGAGCCACCCAGACACCTCTTACCCTTTCAAAAAAAATCAAAACAAAAACCTCTTGACCCCACTTCTCCCTTCCGTGTTCCCCTCTATAATAATACTTAAAATTTTATCTGTACTAGTCATTTCTAATCCTATCGTCTCTTGAACCCACTGCATTCAGGGTTTTGTCGCCAAAGCTCCACTGAAAATGCTCTTGTCAAGGCCATTAGCCAACATGGGTTGGTCACTTCCCAGTCCTATCTTACCTGGTCCATTGGCATATTTGTCAATATCCATCATTCTCTGCTCCTTGTAGCCCTTGTTTGTTTGTTTCCTACTGCTTTTCCTTCTGTCTCACTCTCTGCTACCCCTCAGTCACCTTTCCTTTCTCTTTTTGTCTTGCTGACCTTAGATCTGTAGAACATTGTGGGACGTGAACTTTTGGCTTCATCTCTTCTTTATCTGCAACAATTTCCTGAGTGAACTCGTTTCATTTCATTACTTCAGATTTCATGAAGGTGCCGCTGTGGCTCAGTTTCTGGTAAAGCCCTCTTTCTGGCTTCCAGATGGCCACCTTCTCACTATGTCCTCACGTAGACTCTTCTTGGTGTGTGCCCATGGAGAGAACTCTCTCTCACTTGCTGCCTCTTCGTAAAGGGCCACCAATCCTATTGGATTAGGACCCCATCCTTATGACCTCACTTAACTTAATTATCTCATAAAAGCCTGATCTCCACAATTGTCATATTGGAAGTTTGGGTTTCAACATATGACACATTCAACACATTTTGGTCCATAGGAGGGGCATCCTATCCCAGACTTTCCCTACTCCCTGAAATCCAGCCAACAGCTGGCTTCCCCACCGTCCACTCTTTTCCCAGGGACTGGAGGAACAAATATTTGCGTGCTGGGACTCAGCAATGGAAACAGAGTTAGCCTTTCAGAGTTGGAGGACTAGGAAGAAAATGGTGGGGGTTGCCAGAGTCAGGACCTGTAGGCGTACCTTCTGCCTCACCTTCAGATTTCTGACTTCTGGTCTTCCACTCCAGCCGGGACTCTGGAGGTCAGATGCTAGACCTAGGGAGCTCAAAAGCTCTGAGAGGAGAAGAGTGGCTTGGAGCTGCTCAATAACCTTCCAGTCCACAGCTGGGACCATCATCTTTCTAGCTGACACACACACACACAATTCCAACCATAACAAATGCCCTTTCAGTTAAAAGTAATAAATCTTCTTTTGTTTAAGAAATAGTCCTTTGGGATTTCTGCTTTTGCTCTCAGGAAACTCATATGAGGAAAATTGAATCCACATGGCCTGGAGAGCAGGAGATAGGCTAAGTAATTAGACGGGAACTGATTGCCTAGCTGCCAGGCTAATGATAGGAAAGGAGATTGGGGCTTTGTTCTAGAAACTCTTTGGTTGGTCTGGTCCACTGAAGACACCGAGGTTGTCTGCCCTTCTCTTTCTGTGCTTGTTTCTTGCCACACTCATTTCCCAGGGCCACCTGTCCTGCGATTAATTAGCCTGGGGTCTCATTCTTGGTTGGCAAATATCTCATCCCAAGTGTTTGCTACTCAAGGTTTAATATAAGCTTGTCCTTCACAAAATATGGAGATAAGACTCTATTGAAATGAATTTCTAATAGTAAGTAAATAGAAAAAAATATATATTTGAGTGTAAGTAAATATATATGACTATGCAGGGGTGCCTGGGTGGCTCAGTCCATTAAGCATCCAACTTTGGCTCAGGTCATGATCTCCTGGTTTGTGGGTTCGGTCCCTGCGTTGGGCTTTGCAGAGCCTGGAGCCTGCTTCAGATTCTGTGTCTCCCTCTCTCTGCCCCTCGCCTGCTTGTGTTCTCTCTCTCTCTCTCTCTGTCTCTCTCTCAAAAATAAATAAATAAACATTTCTTTAAAAAAAATTAAATACAAATATGCATTTTTTTAACCAGAGACTACATTTTCCATAAATCATACATTATGCCTATTTTATTTTTCTCACTTACAAACTTGACCTGCATTTGGATCATCATCAAATATTAAACCCAATTCTCTCTCTTCTAGCAGCATATCAAAATGGTTAAGTGTAAGATATCTACAGTTACAGGAGGTCATAGCCTCTACTGTTTTCTAATCGTTGGACAATTTACTTAACATCGCTAAGTGTAGGTTTCCTGGTCTATAAAATAGACACCACCACAATATCTACCAATTAAACGTCCTCCAAGACCTTCATGTAAATCATACGCAGCAAGTATCATCGTGTTGGCTACTTAGTAAATGCTCAATAAATGTTACTACGATTTTTACATCTCTGTGAATTCATTTCAGGGCTATAAAACAGGGATGGTGTTTATACTCACAGAGAAGGTTTCTGTATGATTACATGAGTGCATGCACGTATACAACTACCTAAAATATTTTCTTATTTATAGTCTATATTCCATAGGAACTAGATGTTATTCTTTTCCTACCTCACCTTGTGCTTAGCCAACCAATTCATTAGTTTTTTTTTTTTTTTAACATTTCCTGTTTCTCTTACAAAATCATAAAAGGAAACTGTTTTCTCTAGTAGAAGAGCCACTCTGGTTTCTGTTCCCAGATCGCTCCAAGACAGTGAATAACAAATCTAAGTGTTGCCAACTAATGATAGGAACGAACACTTCTCGGGCTGGGCATAATTTAAGAGAACGGCCCTCCTCTCCCCCAACTTCTACCCCCAAATGCTTAAATTTCTCCCAAACGGATTATACCAAAATTAAAATGAATTTCTGTGGCTGGAGGACACAATTCCCTCAAGGTAATAGAAAAGACGATTTTAGGAATTATTAAGGGCAGAGAATCTACTTTATATATGCATATAGATTAATATATATATATGAAATATATACATATTTCAAACAGTAAAAGTGGTTTCGTGAAAAGAGTTTTAGAGTGCCTCAAGGACAAGAATCAAATTTGTTTAATCTTTGCAATTTAGCTGGCTTTGTATTACTAATTTTTGGATACTGTGACCAATTGGTTTTAAATTCATGAAGCTAAGGCAGGCAAATTGGTTATTGTTTCTACTGGAAGGCAAATATGGCAGGATTGACGAGATATGACAGATGGATTCTATTAAATCTACAAGTCTAAGTGAAACTGGCTAGTTACAATGGAAAACCTTATTAACTTGAACCATAAATGATATTTTTATCAACCACGGATGAAAAGGAATTTAGAATGCAAATTGTCTTAAAGGACTAAAATCTAAAGGGTCATGGACTGGTGCATTTAAAACATCGATTTCTAGACATGTCTCCCGCAGACACACTACAATCTTTTAATCATCTTGGTTGTCTCTGTTTTCATAATCCCTTGCCTTGATTGGCAGAGTTAGGGAAGGGTGGCAGCTAGTCTGTCATACGCTCCATAAAGTCAAGACCAGGGCCACATTTCACCAAAACCATGGGCAATTCTTCAAGGGTCCTTACAAAATAGAGCCAAGTAGACAACTACGGTCAGTAAGGATAATTGAATGGATCACTCGATCAAAGAGATGGGCCAGAAGAGGTGTCAATAATTAATCCTAAAATACAGAGCCAGAGGTCACGTATTTAGGGAGCTGAAAAAAACAGAGAGCTACATTTCAGGCAGGAAGGCTGGGATGGATGAAATATGAGATGTATCGCCTGTGGCTGACTTCTTGTGTTGTACATGACTCTTACGTGCTTAATGAACCAGAGCTGAGCTCTGAGACCAGCTTACAAATATAACCTTCTCAATGATGGACACAGTGTATCCGTGTTCTAACCAGGAACTGTTATGACCACATCTCTCGATTAGGTTCAGTTCTATTGCAAATATTAAGGATTGGCCATAGACACAAAAAGGAAGAAAAAATATAAAATTATATATATATATACACACATATATTTATAGTTATTTATATATAGTTATATATATATATACATATACATACATATATATACATATACATATATATGTATATATATGTATATATACAGTTAATTATGTCTCCTGCCATCTTTATTTTGGAAATCATTCCTTTCACAAACTACCCAAACTTAGACACTGTGATTTGTTCATCTATGGGTGTCACAGTTCTAAACAGTATCTAAACCGAATTTATTTAATGGATGCAGAAGAGTTCTAAACGGTAGCAATGAGTTATCAGTGCCAATGAACACGCCATTATTTGTATTGTGCAAGTTATTATTATTTCATTGTAGGTAGGAAGTGTATACTTGGAGCTTTGCATAAAACACACTGTGTATGCTAAATCAACATGTATAAAATACATACAGATCAAATTTTGTAAAGGAGTTTTCTCAAAATATGCTTGTCTAATATAAGACTATTTCTGCTTCCCATTATAGTCAATCCATAAACCTGTGCGTGGGGGACAAAGAGTAAGTGACGTCTGACAGGCCAAAGACTTTTGTGGTCTTTGTTAGCTTGGCCTGGAGAGGGTTTTTTTTTAACTTGACATGAGAAAGTATTCATGAAAACAACAGTAATATGAGTCCATGACTGAGTGAGATTCCTATGTATAGGAAAGAGACATAGTAAGAAAGTGACATGTTAACTCAGGAAACTGAGTTAGTTGATTATATTCATATGGGTCAGGGTAAGAACTAAATTTATTTGAAAAAAAATTTAACATTTTACTGATAGTCAAGAAGCTAAACATTTAGCCTTAACTTTTCACTGATTTATAAAATTCTTTTCATTACGTGCAAATATCCTTTTAGCTTAAAACTATTTTTCTCTCCATTTCTTCACAGAGACCTGGATTCTTCATGAACCCTTGGGATCACTACTCTTTGGGTAAGATCAATCGGGGAGGGAGAAGAAGTGTGGACACTTTCTCCACACTTTTTTTTTTTTTTCAACGTTTATTTATTTTTGGGACAGAGAGAGACAGAGCATGAACGGGGGAGGGGCAGAGAGAGAGGGAGACACAGAATCGGAAACAGGCTCCAGGCTCCCAGCCATCAGCCCAGAGCCTGACGCGGGGCTCGAACTCACGGACCGCGAGATCGTGACCTGGCTGAAGTTGGACGCTTAACCAACTGTGCCACCCAGGCGCCCCTCTCCACACTTTTTAACACCATTTCCAGACCCCTGAACTTTTTTCTCTTCCTCCTGATCCGTATTTAAGGCTCATTAGTATCTCATTATCTACTTTTACAAAATGAATTAAAGCAACTGATTCTTCATGCTGCCTTCTCCTATTTCTCCAGGTCTCTGGATTCAACACCCACATTTGCAAACTCCTGGGATTCTTTGACTTCATTATTCCTTCCTTCTCCCCCATGAATTTTGTTTCCCACCCATTTTCAACATTTAGCCTATACTCTGGATATACGGGTCTCTTTGCCATCCTGAAGGCATCCAAGCTTCCCTCTTTTTACAATTTAATTTTTTTTGTACACACCTCTAAACCTGTGTTAAGAATCTTTATGTAATTTGGAAAATAATGAGACAAAATAAATCCTCCCCAAAGGAGTTACCAGATCATTTGTACAGTCTATCCATGAGAAAGCAATAAAGTCTGTCATCTAAAGACTAAGCTGTAAACTGCTTCTTGGATACAATAGTTTTGTTTTGTTTTCTTTTGTTTTTGTTTTTGTTTTGCTGGTGTTTAGGGCTGTAAACTTCAAGCTGAGTTCAGCCTGCCTTGAATGTCTCCATCTCTGACTGGACAAGCCCATCTGTCCATCTTGTCCTGCCTTTTTAAATTCTCTTTTTATTTTTTTTTTATGTGCTTAATAATGAATCATCCAAAAAAAAAAAAATAACGAATCATCCATGAATAATTCTCATTCAACGATCATTACCTTTTTATTGCGCCCTCTTCCCAGGCTCTCAAAACCCGGTATTTGCTATCATCAGTAATTCTGTAACGATGTATATAATACATTTTCAACTCTTCTCGGAGGAAATGCCATAGCACACAGCTCAAGCACACGGCACCATTTAGCACAGACCATCTCCAGAGTTGAACTCTATTTACAAAACTGTCATCTTTAGGCTTAAGTGTAAATAAAGCTACAGGAAATTTTTGGAAAAGCTTTTTTTTCCCCAATTACCTAAAGTTTATTAGGTTATCACAATAATGGACCTAAGTAATAACAGTGCTTATATAAGGATCCCTTTACTTCAGAAGAACTCAGAGTTGTCAAATAAGTTATAGTACAACTTGTTACAGAGCAGGTAATGCATCCATATGTTGAAAATATCAGAACAAATGAATTAAAGTGATACTCACAAGCTTGGAGAGAAGGTGGCAAATAAAGCCTGCTCTTTCTGTTTTTTATGAAGATATTATTTCAAAATAGTTGAAAGCTAACAGTATTATATATAGTTTACTTTGGCTTCAACTTGCAATCACACTCATGAATATCAGCCTCCCCACAAGTCCCCAAAGAGCCACATCTTTACCAATTTGGTCAACAAAACAATACCACTTATCTTCTATCTCTTTTTTTTGTTGTTGTTGTTCTTAGGATTATTTAAATCAGCAACAAAAGACAATCATCGTAAATCATTTGCGAACATCCTTCCAGAATTCTTTTTGCTTACGTACATACATGGACATACAGAAAAATGATTTTACATAGATGGGAATATTTCACATGCAGTATTTTATGCCATCTGTTGCCTCTTTTATTTTTTTAACTTTTTAATTTATCTAACCTGAAAAAAAAGGAACAGTTCACCCATTTCTTCCACCTCCTCCTCCACCTCTGCCAACCACCAACCTGTCCTCTGTATCTATGAGCTTCTGTTTGTTGTTGTTTTTTTAGATTTCACATATAAGAGAGAAATATAATATTTGTCTTTCTCTGTTTAACTTATTTCAGTTAGCATAATGCCCTTGAGTTCCATCCGTGTTGTTGCAGATGGTAATATTTCATTATTTTTACGGCCGAATAATATGCCATGATATGTATATATATATATATATATATATATATATATATACATATATATATATCAATGTTTATTTTTGTGAGAGTCAGAGACACGATGCGAGTGGGTGAGGGGCAGAGAAAGAGGGAGACACAGAATCCAAAGCAGGCTCCAGGCTCTGAGCTGTTAGCACAGAGCCCGACACAGGGCTTGAACTCACGAGCTGTGAGATCATGACCTGAGCTGAAGTTGGATGCTCAAGCGACTGAGCCACTCAGGTGCCCCATATTATATATTTTTATATATAACATATTATATATGTTATATATAATAAACATAATGATTTTATAAAATTATATATATATATATATAATTTCTTTATCCATTCACTCATAGATGGACACTGTTTGTGTTGGTATCTTGGCTGTTGTAAATGATCACTGGGGGGGTGCCTAGATCTTTTTGAGTTGGTGTTTTTGTTTTCTTCAGATAAATACTCAAAACTGGAATTATTGGACCATATAGTGTTTCTATTTTTAATTTTTTGAGGAGACTCCATATTGTTTTCCATAGTGGTTGCACCAATTTGCATTCCCAGCAGCAGAGCACAAGGGTTCCCTTTTCTCACATCTACCCCAGAACTTGTTATTTCTTTTCTTTTAATAAAAGTCATTCTAACACGTATGAGATGATATCTCATTGTGGTTTTGATTCGCGTTTCCCTGATGATTAGTGATGTTGAGCATCTTTTCACGTAACTGTTGGCCATCTATACGTGGCCTTTGGAAAAATGTGCATTCAGATCCTCTGCCCATTTTTGAATTGGATTGCTTGTTTGAGTTGTATGAGTTTTTAAAAAATATTTTGGATATTAGGCCCATAAGCATATAGGTAAATACATAAGACTTGATAAATGTATTTTTCTTATTTCTTATCTCAATTATTTAAAAGGCATACCTTATGGAAAGCACAATTATAACCCTATGTTGTTGATTTTTTAACATATGTAGACATAATACATATGACAATAATAACATAAAGTAAAGTAGAGGAACAGGAGATATATTTTACCAGAAATAAGTTAGTATTATTTTGAAAGAGATGGTAATAAGTTAGGATGCATACTGTTGTCCTTAACATATCCACTAAGAAAATAACTAAAGGGGCGCCTGGGTGGCGCAGTCGGTTAAGCGTCCGACTTCAGCCAGGTCACGATCTCGCGGTCCGTGACTTCGAGCCCCGCGTCGGGCTCTGGGCTGACGGCTCGGAGCCTGGAGCCTGTTTCCGATTCTGTGTCTCCCCCTCTCTCTGCCCCTCCCCCGTTCATGCTCTGTCTCTCTCTGTCCCCAAAATAAATAAACGTTGAAAAAAAATTTCTTTAAAGAAAATAACTAAAAAATATAGTGGAAAAAATCAAGACAGAAGCTAAAAAGATAGACTAAACATATTTAACACAAAGAAATTCAGTAAACAAGAAACTGGGGGACAAAATAAAGACATGAGATAAATAGAAAACAAGCAAGAAAATGGTGGATGTGAATCCAACCATGCCTACCATTCCTTTAAATGTAAAAGCACTAAGTATTGCAATGAAAAAGAGACAAATATTATATTTTACAATTACAGATTAAAAGTAAAAGGATGGGAAAGATAAACCACACAAACAGTAACCATAAGAGCCCTGGAATATTAGCTGCATTAATATCAGATTTTTTTAAACCTTAATATAAGATATATTACTAGAGGTAAAGAGGGGTATTTTATAATGAGAAAAGGCCCAATACATGGGTATGACTAAAAAATTATAAATGCATGCAGACAAAACCAGAGGACTCCAAAATACATGGAAAAAACCAGACAGAATTGAAAGGAGAATTAGGCACGTTAGCAATAATAGTTGGAGATTTATATGCCCCAATCTCAGTAATTGGTAGAAGAGAAGGACAGCAAGTCAGCTGGTTAGAAGCCTCAGCACCTCAAGTAACTTTATTAGCTGACATATGCAGAATGTTCCCACCAAATGACTGCAGAATGCATAGTGTTCCTAAGTTCACATGGAACACTTTTTTAGGCTAGAACAGATGTAACAAAATAACTCTCAATACATTTAAAACAACTGATATGCAAAGTATCTTCTCTGATCCACAATTAAAGATCCACAATAGAACAAAATCTGGAAAAACACCAAGTATCTGCAAAACAGATAAAATCTAAATAACACATGGGTCAAGGAAGAAATCACGAGGAAATGTAAAATATGTGTAATGGAATAAATTGAAACCCCATCATATTAAAAATGTATGGAGCTCAGGTAAGCAGTGCTTTGAGGCACATATACATCTTTAAACATCTGTGTCTGGGGGCGCCTGGGTGGCTCAGTCGGTTGAGCGTCCGACTTCGCTCCGGTCACGATCTCACGGTCAGTGAGTTCGAGTCCCGCATCAGGCTCTGTGCTGACAGCTCAGAGCCTGGAGCCTGCTTCAGATTCTGTGTCTCCCTGTCTCTCTGGCCCTCCCCCCGTTCATGCTCTGTCTCTCTCTGTCTCAAAAATAAATAAATGTTAAAAAAAAAAATTAAAAAAAAAATAAACATCTGGGTCTGAAAAGAAGATAGTTATCAAATCTATACACCAAATTTTGACCTTAAGAATCTGAAAAAGAACAAGTTAAAAGCCAAAAAAAAAAAAAAGTAGGAGAAAAAAATTAGTCACAACCAGAGTAAAAATCAGTGAAGTAGAAAACAGGACGATAGAGAAAATCTACAGAATCAAAAGATAGATCAACAAAATTGACAAACCTTTAGCTAGACCGACCAAGAAAACATGAGAGAAGTCACAAATTACTAAAATCATAAATGAAATTCTCTTTAATTTTAAGACATCACCAGTGCTTTACAAAAAGTAGAAGCCTAATACAGGAATATTATGAACAAATCTGTGACACAAAATTAAATAACTTTGATGAAATGAACAAGTTTCTACAAAGATACAAATTATCAAAATTGATTCAAGAGTAAATTTTAAAAGTCTAAATATATCTATACAAGTGAAGAAATTGAACAAGCAATAAAAATTTTCCCACAAAAGCAGCCCAGGACCACATGACTTCACTGGTGAATTCTATCAAATAATGAAAGAAAAATTAATACTAACATTTATTAGATAAAGAACAGGGGAGAATACTTTCCAACTCATTCTATGATACCAGTATTATCCTGATACTAAAGCCAAATAAAGATATAACAAAAAAAAACCCTACAGATCAATATCCCTCATAAAGAAAGATGCAAAACAAGTGTAAACAAAATATTAGCAAACCAAATTCAGTAACATGTAAAAATGATTAAAACCATAGCCTCGTGTGTTTTATCCTAAAAATGCAATGTTGATTTAACAACTGAACCTCTATTAACTAATATACTTTAATAATAGAATAAAAGACAAAAAAAATCACATACACATCATCTCAAAAGATGCAGAAAATTATTTGAAAAAAATTGTGTATTCATTCATCATAAAATTCCTCATCAAACTAGGAATATAAGAGAACACTCTCAATCAAATAAAGGATACACTGGGTGCCTGGGTGGCGCAGTCGGTTAAGCGTCCAGCTTCAGCCAGGTCATGATCTCGCGGTCCGTGAGTTCGAGCCCCGCATCAGGCTCTGGGCTGATGGCTCAGAGCCTGGAGCCTGTTTCAGATTCTGTGTCTCCCTCTCTCTCTGCCCCTCCTCCATTCATGCTCTGTCTCTCCCTGTCTCAAAAATAAATAAACATTGAAAAAAAAAAAACAAAAAAAAATAAATAAATAAAGGATACACGAAAAACTTAACAACTGATATCATACTTAATGGGGTGAGTTTAAAATTAAACATTAGGGGTGCCTGGGTGGCGCAGTCGGTTAAGCGTCCAACTTCAGCCAGGTCACGATCTCGCGGTCCGTGAGTTCGAGCCCCGCGTCAGGCTCTGGGCTGATGGCTCAGGGCCTGGAGCCTGCTTCCGATTCTGTGTCTCCTTCTCTCTCTGCCCCTCCCCCGTTCATGCTCTGTCTCTCTCTGTCCCAAAAATAAATAAAAAACGTTGAAAAAAAAAATTTTTTTAAATTAAACATTAAATTAAAAAAATTCCCTTTAATTACAGGAGGAAGGGAAAAACGTTCACACATACCATTTGCATTCAACATGGTGCAATAAAACAACTACAAAAAGAAAAAAGGAATTAAAGGCATCCAGCTCATAAAGGAAGGAGGAAACTCCTCTTTGTTCAAAGCTGACATTATTCTATAAGTAGAAAATCCTCAGGAATTTGCTGAAAAGCTATGGGAATGAGTAAATGGATCAGCAAAGCTACGGAACACAAGATCAATACACACACACACAAAATCAACTGTATTTCTGTACATCAGCAATGCACAATCCAAACATTAAACTAAGAAGAAAATTCCATTTACAATTAAGCCAAAACTATTATTTAGGTATAGGTTTAACAACGAAAGGGCAAGGGGCAGGCACCTGGGTAGCTCAGCTGGTTGAGCGTCTGACTTCAGCTCAGGTCATGACCCCATGGTTTGTGAGTTTGAGCCCGTGTTGGCCTCACTGCTGTCAGCACGGTGCCCACTTTGGATCCTCTGTCCCCCTCTTTCATTGCCCCTCCCCTGCTCGTGCTGTCTCTCAAGAATAAATAAACATTAAAAGAAACCCAGACAGAAGCACAAGACTTGGACACTGGAAACCCAAAACATTGCTCAGAGCAATTAAAGTTCTGAATAAAGAGAGAGACAGTCCATGTTGATAGACTGGAAGACTCAACATTATATGGTGGCAATTCTGTCCAAATTGATCTATGTATTTAATGCAATCTCCTTCAAAATCCCAGAAGGTCTTTTTATAGAAACGTATAAGGTCATCCTGAAATTCATATGAGACGTTGATTCCTTTTTCCTTTGGACATGTCTGCATCACTCCTCTGTAGCTTTCCAGCACAACAAGACGTCCCTAGGCTCAAATGATTCTTTTACTGAGCCAGTCCTGGAGTTGGTCATTTCTCCACATATCCCTGGTTGGTTTGTGGCTAATGTTGTTTAAAAACCAGAAGCCATTTCTTCGTTCTTGACTCCCCACGACATTCAGTTAGAACTCTAAAGAGTGCTGAGTCTATAATGAATATTTCCGATAAGTGCCTAGTGAGATGAAATCTCATCACCATTATCTGGGGACACTTGCAAGCCCTGTGATAAATGTGCTGGTGAGCCAGAAGCAACAAGAGTGAGGACTCTGGCTCTCGCAGGTGTTGTCCCTTCATTGGGTGGCCTTTGTAAGTCAACTATATAGTCAGATTCTCTCTCTCTCCAGCTGTGAAAATAATTACCTGCTTCCTGAGAGTTCTGGAAAAATTAATTGGCTGATGCCTTTAATGTTTTTTTTTTATTATTATTTTTTTTTTATTTTTGAGACAGAGAGAGACAGAGGATGAGCAGGGGAGGGACAGAGAGAGAGCAAGACACAGAATCTGAAGCAGGCAACAGGCTCCAAGCTGTCAGCACAGAGCCCGATGCGGGGCTCGAACTCATGAACCTCGAGATCATGACCTGAGCTGAAGTCGGATGCTCAACCAGCTGAGCCACCCCGGCGCCCCTTGGCTAATGCCTTTAAAGAGGTTTGAAGATCAAAAGTTCTCTGTATGTGCGAATATTATTAGGTGAAATGGTTCTCTTCCTCCTGAGTAAACCTTAGATGGCCAAGTCTCAGCATCGCCATGAAACCATGCCCAAGCAGTACAAATTGGAAGGGTGACACTGAGCAGGAACGTGCAAGGGGCGAGCTAGCAGGAGACTCTTCTTGATTCTCAAAATCCCAGTGTGCATTTCGTTGGAATCAATATTCATCCATTGGCTGTGCCACCATGCCTATCTACTATGTGGAAAGTATGGGGCTTGATCTCTCTCTGGGGGCAAATGAGAGCGTGCAAAAGAGATAATGTTGTCATGTTTTGGAGAAGCTTTTGTAGGCGATGGAGAGACCTGCTAATAATGACGCCTGACCCTGGGTGAGGCGAGGTATCTCTCGCGACTCTGGTCACCAGTCACGCCTAGGAGCGGTAATCCTGGGGCTCTGGGTGCGTATATATTGGGGATGTCCGAAGACTTTCAGAGATCATAGCGATGATCAAGTGGGGGAGAGGATGGTGGAAAGGTGTGCATTTGGAGGAGTCACACTTGCAGTCCTCTGTGGGTCGGTCTTTAGTTTTCAGCCTCCTATAGAGCCATGAGAATCGGGAGAAAGCGAAGAGTTAGGACGCCAAGGTCTTACAGATGGTTTACAAAGGCGGGCGCAGTAATTTTGCCCGTCTTTGTGTGCACATCCCTTCTGCAAGGATGTTTCCTCTTTTCATGAATCTGTGTGCCCCCTGGGACTTGCCCGTGACCAAGAGAATGCATTTCAGGAGATACCGAGTGACGCCCAAGCCTCTGGTCTTGGAGGCCTTTGGAGCCTCTGCTCTCTCGTGCTGGTCTGTGAGACAACTTTGGTGTGAAAACATCCGGGAGGAAAGACCACATGCCAGAGACTCAGCCATCCGGGCCATCCCGGCAGTGCCCGGGGGCTGAGCCCCTGCTGGATGAATGAGCCCTCGTAGGGCCAGCAGAGGAACTACCCGGCCAACCCACCATCTCATGAGAAACGACAAGTCCTTGTTAAATGCTGGAGTGGCAGAAGCAGAAAATTGAGACCCAGGGTCTGTAACAGAAATGTTTATTAAGCATACAGGTCAGGCATTCGTTCAAGCCCCTTTGGTGTAAAAACTCAGGGAATCCTCTTAACAACCCTTTCAGTTAAGTATCATTTTTACTTCTATTTTACATGTGGGAAACTGAGTCAGACAAGGCTTAACATGTTGCCAGTGCGTGTGCATATCCTAAGTGATGCGGCCAGGAATCAACCCCATAGAGTTTTGGTTCCGTGGCCCATGTCATAATCCCTATACAATGCTCTATATTGTGGGCATTTTCCCAGGGGTCTGTAGGATCACTCTGGTTTCTGAATTTTTACAGGTGGAATTAGGCTTGTGTAGCAATAACCTTTCTAAAAGCAGTCCAACAGTCTTACGCTAAAAAAAAAAAAAAAATGCCATTAAATCTTTCAGAAGGCTGTTGGACCCTGTGGGTGTGTTTTTAGGACGTTGAAAAACCATTATCAAGCCTAAGCAACCGTTCTTGATGCACGCCTCAGTAAGGAAAAGTAGTGGAACCGTAGGTTCCAGAAATGTGTTTGAAACTCTAGAACATGCCACCTTAAAGCAGTGAGCTGGAAAAGCTGGAAATAGCCCTGCGTTTTTTTTTTTCCATGTATGAACCGAAGAAGGACTCATGGCTGTAATGTGATCAGATCCGACAACAGTACCAATGAAATGCCAAAAGCAATTACCCTCTACACACAGGCAGATAAACAATCATCCTTCCTCGGTATCAGATCCAGGCAATCAAGAAAAGAAGATACTGAAAGAAATACGGTCCTAAAGTGTCAAATCTGGACAGGTTTCTTTCAAAGAGTGACAAAGCTCCTGATAAAGAATGAAATCAACATCATGTTGGGGATCATTGCAATGAGTAATATTTCCTTCTTCTTTGAAATATCCGTGAACATCATCTTGCGCAGAGCATGTTTTCACTCTTATGTGGATCCTGAGAAACTCACCGGAAGACCATGGGGGAGGGGAAGGAAAAAAAAAAAAGGTTAGAGAGGGAGGGAGACAAAACATAAGAGACTCTTAAAAAGCTGAGACCAAACTGAGGGTTGATGGGGCGTGGGAGGGAGGGGAGGGTGGGTGATGGGCATTGAGGAGGGCACCTGTTGGGATGAGCACTGGGTGTTGTATGGAAACCAATTCAACAATAAATTTCATATTTAAAAAATATATATAATTATAGAATTAATATGAATTGGAAATGTGAAGAAGGCTAAAGATTGGCTTATTTGGATAAAATTCTATCATTTATTGATGGGAGTTAGTAATCCTGAGATGTTTTTGTGTTCTCTGCATTATCTCTTATTTTCAAATAATAGAGGAACATTCACTGAATGCAAACTGAATTTCTCAAGAAATTTCCCTGGTTATATATTTTTAAACTCACACCATTGACGGTTTTACTTTTTTTTTTAATTTTTTTTTTAACATTTATTTATTTTTGAGACAGAGAGAGAGCATGAACAGGGGAGGGTCAGAGAAAGAGGGAGACACAGAATCTGAAACAGGCTCCAGGCTCTGAGCTTGTCAGCACAGAGCCCGATGCGGGGCTCAAACCCACGGACCGTGAGATCGTGACCTGAGCCGAAGTCGGACGCTTAACCAACTGAGCCACCCAGGCGCCCCGAGGGTTTTACTTTAAAGACTGAAAACACTTCCAAAGTTGGAAATCAAAGAATTGAGTGAAAAATAGATATATTAGCAAGAATATTTGCAGCTTGCTATACACATTGTAATTTTGCCGAGTAATCATAAGGGAACATTCTAGATTCTCTGCGTGAACAGCCAGAGGTGTCTATTTACTCTATGGTGAGCCATATGAATAATATCTTACAGCTCGTAGGACAATTTAATTAGGTAGGCACATTTTGCACTTTAGAAAAAAAAAAATAAAGAGGCACTAAGAAGAAGGAAGTTCTAGAAGCTCAGAGCTTTGACTTCAAAGTTCCCGCATTCTTAAAATAGGTGTAGGAAAACTGGATTCTTTGGCCCCATCCTAAGTCAACACTCCAGATTTAGTTCCAAATATCTTTATAACTATCATTATATTTGTCTTTTTTTTTTTTTTTGCCTGTTTTTTCTTGGAGCCACTTTTTAAAAAAATTTTTTTTTTTAACGTTTATTTATTTTTGAGACAGAGAGAGACAGAGCATGAACGGGGGAGGGGCAGAGGGAGAGGGAGACACAGAATCGGAAGCAGGCTCCAGGCTCCGAGCCATCAGCCCAGAGCCTGACGCGGGGCTCGAACTCACGGACCGTGAGATCATGACCTGAGCCGAAGTCGGACGCGTAACCGACTGAGCCACGCAGGCGCCCCATGGAGCCACTTTTTAAAAAAGATAAGAAATAAGGGTAAACTTCATTCACTGTCTTGAGAGATGTGGCACTATTCTCATTTCCATTTACTGAGGAACTGATGTGTTACGTCAATTTTTTTTTTTTTTTACCATTTTCATAATTCATTGAACATTTTTATCAAACACCATGTGCAAAGTGAGACCTTATGCTTTAGAGAAACAACAACACACGGGATATAAATGATGCCCGCCTTAAAGGGTCACAGAGAAAAATATGGAACTGTAACTGTGTATTACATCCTGCAAAGAGAAGTCTGTGATGTTATTGAACTACATTGTCCAATATAGTAGCTACTAGCCAATTACGGCTATTTAAATTTCAATTATTAAAATTTAATAAAATGAAAATTGATTCTATCACACTAACTACATTTTGTAAATGCTCCGTTGTTACCTGTAATTATTGCCACTGTCTTGGAAAGCACATATATAGAACATCCCCATTATTGCAGAAGGTTCTATTGGGCTGCTCTGCTATAATCCCTTACCTTGGTCTTTTCATCATAAAATGTGTAACAGCTCTTCAGCTTACATTTTTTTGTTATTACCAACCGCCGCCCAAACTATATTCAGGCTTGCTACTTTTGGTTTGTTTGTTGGATTAGCTTAGCTCCCCATGGGAGTCATCCAGAACTTTCCCTACCCGGTGGTCCCCTCTCGCTCTCCCATCCCTTTGCTGTTGCCCGCCAGTCAGTGTTGCCTGGGTACCAGCAAGTCTCGCCCTTGAGCTTATCTGACTTATGAGATTCTAGCATGTTCACTTCCCAGGGACTCCCCAGTTCTTCCCAGTGGCACAGTGAGGACCCACAGATAGTTCTCATTATGGAACCACAGAAGCTGAACCCTACCTTCTAAACTCTGTTCATCTGTTTAGAAACAAATGAGTCGTCTCTGCTCTGAGAAGCCCAAAGGAGGAAGCAGAGAACTGAGATGAATAGGATCTTAAAAAGATTCTCTAAGAAATAGTCCCTTGGGGCGCCTGGGTGGCTCAGTCGGTTAAGCATCCAACTTCAGCTCAGGTCACGATCTCGCGGTCCGTGAGTTCAAGCCCCGCGTCAGGCTCTGGGCTGATGGCTCGGAGCCTGGAGCCTGCTTCCGATTCTGTGTCTCCCTCTCTCTCTGCCCCTCCCCCATTCATGCTCTGTCTCTCTCTGTCTCAAAAATAAAAATAAACGTTAAAAAAAAAAAAAAAGAAATAGTCCCTAGTGCTTAAAGAGTGTTGGTTTTAGCTTAAATGGGTTGTGTTATACTAACTCACTCACATTTTGAATAATTCGGACATTTGACTTAAGACCTTAGGAAAACAGTTTAGAAATAACAAAACGTGGGGCGCCTGGGTGGCTCAGTCGGTTAAGCATCCGACTTCTGCTCAGGTCATGATCTCACGGTTTGTGGGTTTGAGCCCCATGTCAGGCTCTGTGCTGACAGTTCAGAGCCTGGAGTCTGCTTTGGATTCTGTGTCTCCCTCTGTCTCTGTCCGTCCCCACCCCCCACTTGCACTCTGTCCGTCTTTCTCTCAAAAATGTATACACATTAAAAAAATTTTTTTTAAAAGAAATACCAAAAACTAGCAGTAAAGATATGACAGCAGCCACATGTGCATGTATATAGGTATGTATGTGTGTGCGTGTAGATAGAGAAATTACAGCATTGATAAATAGATCACGAATGTTCCCCTCCTTCTTTCCCTGCGCTAAGAATACCGTTTTGGCCACTCAATCTCCCCCTTAACTTTGCCTCTTTCCAGAGAGCCTTCAGCAGGTCAGCCCCAGGGCTCCTATTAGACTCAGACAAGATAAGAGCTGGATTTAGAAAGATCAACGAGTCATTGCAGGAAGTTAGATGATGATAAAAGCTTCTGTGGAAGGAATTAGATGGGAAATAGGAGAAAGATTGGAGTAGGTTGAGGAGAGAGCCTCTCTGGGGGCAAGTAGGTGTGTGTAGAGGAGGGGGACAGGCGTGAGTGATAATATTAGAAAATGGAGACACTCACATGGCCCCCAAATAGGAAAGAGATCAAGCAAATGAATGATTCCCAAGCGGCTGGGCACAGCATCATCAACACTAAATCTTTATTGAACTCCTAGTATGTCCCATTTTGCCCGGCACTCTGCATGTAATAACACCCTCCGTGTTCACAGGAACCTACAAGGTAGATACTTACCACCATTTTCTGGATGGGGATATTGAGGCAGGAATGAGTTAAGCAACTCGATCGAGGTCACAAAGTTAATGAGTTGCTGACCCACCATTTCAGATCCAGGCCGTCTTATTTCAGAGGTTGTGCTTTTACTCAATGGTCATAGTGCTGGCATGTGCCAGCACGCTGTTAATGTGTTAGTGTACCTAATGAACACTAAGCGATAAGTGAGAGTCACTTAGGAAAGAACATATGGAAAAGCAGAACCAAAACTTTGCGAGCAGTTATAATCACAGATACTCACAAATACAGGTGTATATGAGTAAGGTCTGGGAAGGAATCACATGGTGGTGGTGAGATTATGGCTGATCTACTGGATTGTTTTGTATTTTTTTTTTAATTCTTAAAAAAATGCATTTATTTACTTTTGAAAGAGAGAGCAAGTGAGGGAAAGGCAGAGGGAGAATCCCGAGCTGACTCCAGGCTGTGGGCACAGAACCCGACGCAGGGCTCGATCTATGAACCCTGAGATCACGACCTGAGCCGAAATCAAGGGTCAGACGCTGACCTGACTGAGCCACCCAGGCGCCCCTCTACTTGATTGTTTTGCACTCTCATAGTCCTAGCATGTGATTTCTACAAACAAAAGCACGCAACTAAGGTAATTAACAAATGCTAATTTAAAAGCCTATTCCAATTATTTGCATTTCCTCCATATGCTTAGTTTTATGTATTTATTTGAACATGTTTTTCCTCGCTACTTTACGTCCTTTAAAAATTTGTCACTTTCATCTTCTCAGGCAGGTTTTTAAAGATGGTAATTAAATCCACATATAAACATATGGTTATGTCTAGTTACACAATTAATGTTAATATATGGGATGTAATCATCATCTAATTTGAATCATATAGCATGTGGTGACATAATTATAACACGTAATGATGGAAAGATCCTTATTTAAGCCGAGTGAAATGAAGCCAGTTGAAATTGGATGATTCTTAAATTACAATCTCCCAGTTGCTTCAAGGGCCCCTCAGGGACAGGGACAGGCTGAGCTCTGCCTATTGTTACAAGGCAAAAAGAAAACAATTTAAATACAGGAGAAAACAAGGCGAGGTGAAGTGGGAAGTTTCTTGTTTTAACCAGCCGGGGAAGAAACAGATTAGCCAAAGGTTACTTGGAGACGGTTTGTTATATAAAAATGACTTCCAAGCTGAGAGGAAAAAAATAGAGAACTCCAGATTGCCCCTGAAGGTTGGGCTCGTGGGTCCACAGAGCGCACATCCATCCATCCATCCATCCATCCTGGGAGAGGGTAGGGGGATGAAGGTCCTACCACCCCCTCGCCTTCAACTCCACCCTTTTGTCGTCCCCTCACTGTGACCCCTCACGACTATTCTTCTGGGCCAGGCATCCTGTCCCGAATGTCTCCTCCTCCGCAGAAAGATCCGCTTCTGGAAAGGACAAAGGTGACCTCCCAAGGCACAGCTGTGATTGAAGGGAGGGACGTGGTGAACTCCCCGCCTCTCCGGGGAAAGTGATGAAGGTTTCCCCGGGGCGCTGGCTAATGACAGGAAGCGCATAAGTGGACAGAGTATCAGGTATCGAGAAATGAGCCTGGGAGTCATAAAACAAACCGGGGAAGGGAAAAATGTAAGCTAAACACGGAAGCGTCCCCTTGCGCCGACCTGTATTAAGTTGTGGGGATACAGCCTGCCAAGCTGAACGCTGCGGGCCGCCCGCGTCCCTACTCGAAAACCCCGCAGGTTGGACCCTGGAGATGAGACACAGCACGGCCTGCCTGATAAAGAGTGACCCTTGAATTTGGAGGCTACGGAACACTTTTGCTTTGCTTTGATTCCCTAAAACCTCAAACTGCCTCAGCCCTGGGGGCCCCGGGGCTTGGAAGGAGTGCCCTTTGTTTTTAAGTTAGTTTTACTGTGCTTTTCTTTCTTACTTTAAATGCACTGCCAGAAACTTCTTGGGGAACCCTGAGGTGTTTGCGGAGAGCCATTCAGGAACCCCAGCTGAGGCCTTGGGGTACCATGTCCAGGGTGTGTGTGGTGAAGACGAGCCGGTATTCCCTGGGCTGCTGGAGCCATGGTTCTGTCCCCACCCCCCTCTGCTCTGGTGGATCGGTCGCTTCATGCCTCTAGATTTTTTCCCTCGTGTGTCCGATGAAGGCGTGAACCAGGCCGGCTCAAAGCCACCGGAAAGTGACAGCCGACCCTTCCTGTTAGAGGCCATCAGAAGCGTCGAGGTTCTGGGCAGGGCCTGGCGGCAGCCTTCGCCTCACCCCGGGGACTCCGGCCTCTGACCGCGTTCCGCTCCTCCCGATAGCGTTCATGGGGTCTGCACATGGAGGCCAAACCAGACCTAGCCCAGAATCTGAAGGAAAAAGTGGAATGCGACCCAGGGCCCCGCTGGCGTAGGAGCTGTGACGATCTCAGATCCCTGAGGGTCCGTCTCAGTGTGGGAGGGGGCTCTTGTGGGCCCAAACCTACCCGGGACCAAACTGACTTGAAGGAACGTAACGATTAGTCATCTCCTTTAAATGGGTGGCTCCAAGTGTGGCTCCTGAAGTCCTCCTGGAGTCTTTAGAGGTGAGAAGGGCCACCCTGAGCCTCAGCCAGGCTCTTCTGGGCTCTTCTGTGAGTGGCTAAAGCCAGAGAAGGGGGAAGGGGCCATCTTTCGGGTTCTTTGGGGTGCCAGGGTGGAGGAAGCAGGGACTCTGGGCATTCCTGGTGGGCTGCCGTCCCCTACTCTATGTGCCATGATGCTGACCGGCTCCAGGGGGCGAACTAGGCTTGGAAAGGTAAGAGAAGGGCGGGGAATGGGTGAGGTCTTCCCCTTGTGTACCAGGGCGTCTGGTATTGCCAGTCGGAGTGTAGTGGTGTCCTGATCAGTATCCTCCATTGGGTGAGTGCAGGCCACCCCCACCTCCCACCCAGCTTGTTCAGGGAGCCCCTGGGTCTTTCACAAGCTCTAGAGAAGCCCCTGTCCTGGCAATCCGATTTTATCGCCAGCTTCCTGTGGGCGGACCGTAGCCTGTAGTCCAAAGGCAGACGGGGTTAAGGCTCGTGGGTGAAGGGGCCACGGTCTGTCCCCACTGCTACTCCACACTTCAGATATATGAGAGATTCTGGCTCTTCGCGGTTGAATATTTCGTCAAGGGCAGCAAACATCGTGCATCGTGGAACAGATACGCGAAGGAGGGGACACGTTCAGTCCTTTACGAGGATGGTAGTGACATTCCCGTTTCGTGTATCTGCCCTGTATCCTGTTATCACAAAGCTTCCTGGCCAGCCAGCCATGTACAGAAATTTAGGGGCCCAGGCTGGAAAACGATCAAAGGCTCACGTGGTTTCCTCCGGGCCCAAAGTACTTCTACTCGGGCATTTGAACGCGCGGTCTTTGGAACAGCTCTGTGCGTGGCCACTCAAGCTTGAAGACGTGTGCTGGGTTGCTGGATGGGTCCCCCAGGTCCCATCAAGAAAACCTGAAAGTTTCAGCAGGAACTGGATTTAAGGTAGATTCCGGGTGTCCAGGGATAAGCATCACACAAATGACAAAATTCTCCCCTTGTGTTGTACTTACTTATGTGCTGTTAAAAGTCGTCTTTGAACCAGGCACCGAGATAGAATGGACACCAAGTGGACACACCTGTTTCAAGTTCAGGCTAAAGTGCGAATGTTCCAAATAAGAGAGCTGGAACTAGTTCCATAAGTCTTGGGCCTCTTAAAGAGTCCTCTTGTCCAGTCTCAGGCTAAACAAGCACTGAAGAAACTAAAGAGAGGAATTTTGAGAATGGGCTTTTGGAGAAAGCTGTGGAATCCCATCGGTGCCTCTTCCTGCCCCACTCCCGGGCCAAATCAAGGATGGGTTAAGGATTGCCGTCTCCCGGGGCACCTGGGTGGCTCAGTCGGTTAAGCGACCGACTCCGGCTCAGGTTGTGATCTCGTGGTCTGTGAGTTTGAGCCCCACGTCGGGCTGTGTGCTGACAGCTCAGAGCCTGGAGCCTGTTTCAGATTCTGTGTCTCCCTCTCTCTCTGACCCTCCCCTGTTCATGCTCTGTCTCTCTCTGTCTCAAAAATAAATAAACGTTAAATTTTTTTTTAAGGATTACCATCTCCTTACCTAAATCCTAGTAGTGAAAAAGTCAATAGGCCATTTAGAGAGGGACATGTGCTCTAGCTGCAGATTTCATATTAAATCAATTTTAAGACTATTAAAAAAATTTTGTTTACATTTATTTATTTTTGAGAGACAGAGAGAGACAAAGCATGAGCAGGGGGAGGGGCAGAGAAAGAAGGAGACACAGAACCGAAGCAGGCTCCAGACTCTGACCAAACTGTCAGCACAGAGCCCAACATGGTGCTCAAACCCATGAACCATGAGATCATGACCTGAGCTGAAGTCGGACACTCAACCGACTGAGCCACCCAGGTGCCCCTTTTAAGACTATTTTTTAATGGCAGTTTTAGGTTCATAGCAAAATTGAAGGAAAGGCATAGAGATTTCCCATATATCCCTGCCCCACATGTCCATAGGCTCCCCCGTTATCAGTATCACCCACAAAATGTTACATCTATTGCAACCGATGAGTCTATATTAGCATATCTTAACCACCCCAAGTCCATAGTTTATATTAGGATTCACTCTTGACATTGTCCATTCTATGGGTTTAGACAAAGGTATAATGACATGTCTCCATCAGTATAGAATCATTTAGCGTGTTTTCACTGCCCTGAAGTTCCTTTCTACCTATTCATCTCCACTCTCCACCCCCACCACCTGGCACGCACTGATCTTTTAACTGTCTCCATGGTTTCACCTTTTCCAGAATGCCATGTAGTTGGAATCGTATATACTATGTAGCCTCTCAGATTGCCTTCTTTCACATACTAATATGCATTTAAGTTTTCTCCATGTCTCTTTATGGCCTGACAGCTCATTTCTTTTAGTGCTAAACAGGATTCCATTGTCTGACTGTTCCAGAGCTCACTTACCCGTTCACCTAACTGAAGGACTCCTCGGTTGCTTCCAAGTTTGGGCAATTATGAATAAAACTGCCATAAACATCTGTGTGCGGGTTTTTGTGTGAACATAAGTTTTCAGCTCCTTTGGATAAATACCGAAGAGCATAATTGCTGGATTGCAATGATAAGAATATGTTTCGTTTTATAAGAAACCACAAGATTGCCCTCTAACGTGGCTGTAGGATTTGGTTAAATCAAGTTTTGATCGTCCAATTTCTGCATAGAAGCCATATCCGCTGCTTGAAGTGACCTGCGTATCTGCCTCTTAGCTAAGAACAAAGCAAGCCACTCGATGTGCCAAGGCAGTGGGAGACAATAAACTAAGTCACTGGACAAAATAAGGTTGTCCTGCCCCTGCCTGTAAGACATTTACATTGTAAAGAGGGTAGCATCCGCAAGAAACCATTGCTCTCCATGACACGCGAATTAGCAAGCTCATGGGGGACCAACTAAGGTTTGTATTATTCCCCCCGTTACAGTCCTTAGAAAAATGTCTTACCTTTCTAAGCCTCAGTTAATCCATCTGTGAACCAGAAATTACCATAGCTGCTTTGCAAGCTTACCATAAAGACTAAATGAATCAAACCAGCAAAGCGCAATCATATCACCCGATGTCTTGCATATTGGCAGGTAGTCAATGCACGCGAGCACTTTCTCTTTTGTTCTAAAAGACGGGGGGAAAGCATTTTAGCACAAAAGCTGAACCAGAGGAAAGTTTTAGAAGCAAAGACTCTGTCGGAGAGTAGCACGGCGTCCAGTTCCTTGGAGCAAGTAAAGCTCAGGAACCATCTGATTGTTTCGGACAATTAGAACGAAATATGACTAACAGCACGAACCAGATGCAAATTGAAAAGGCCCGGCATTATGACAAGAGATACATGTCCTCATAAGATTTCCCAGTGAGGAAAGAAGGTTGTTTCAGAAATTCTATTTAAATGCTGATAATATTAGGGGCGCCTGGGTGGTTCAGTCAGTTACGCATCCAACTTCGGCTCAGGTCTTGATCTCACAGTTTGGGAGTTCGAGCCTCGCGTCGGGCTCTGCGCTGACAGTGCGGAGCCTGCTTGGGATTCTCTCTCTCTCTCTCTCTCTCTCTCTCTGCCCCTTCTCTGTTCTCTCTCTCCCTCAAAAATAAAGAAGTTTAAAACAATAAAAATAAATAAATGCCGATAATGATAGCTCAGGTTCACTGAGCACTTACTGTCCGCTTGAGAGTATTCTAAACACTTTATGTGCAGGTCTCATCATTCCTTCTACCTTCCACAGATGAAAAGAATCCAAAGCAGAGCAGCCCAGGCATTTGCCCAAGGCCGTTACTCTGTGGCAGAAGCAGGTTTTGCACGGAGATAAGCCTGTGCTCTAATCTGCCGTGGTACAGACCTGCCTTTTGAGACAGACCAGGCGGGGACTCGCTCTTCTTAAAGTGCCAAATGAGCAAGGCCTTGGGAAATTGCTTCGTGGTGGCAGTCACGTCTCAGGACGGCCGCTGAATAGAAATGGGGACAGCCAGACAGCTGCTTCCTGATCTAATGCCCCCCCTTTCTAAGGGCAGGCTTCCACATCTATTACGCGGTTCAAATCTGAGAATAGGGCTATGTTTCTTCTGGATCCCGGCAGCTACCTTGAATACTGAAAATACTCAGCTATTTATCGCCGTTATAAATTATTTGTGGTGCGCAGTGAGAGGCTGAGGATGCCACCAAGCAGGAACCTGTCAAGACAGTCAAAAGGCTCCTCGCCCCACCCCAGCCCCAGTCTGTGCATCGGTTCCATGACACCAGTAAAAGGGAAAAGTTGAAGCAACATTTTATTTATTTATTTTTTTTTTTAATTTTTTTTTTTCAACGTTTATTTATTTTTTGGGACAGAGAGAGACAGAGCATGAACGGGGGAGGGGCAGAGAGAGAGGGAGACACAGAATCGGAAACAGGCTCCAGGCTCTGAGCCATCAGCCCAGAGCCTGACGCGGGGCTCGAACTCACGGACCGCGAGATGGTGACCTGGCTGAAGTCGGACGCTTAACCGACTGCGCCACCCAGGCGCCCCATGAAGCAACATTTTAAAGTGAAGCACAATGCCGCTCGCTGAGCAGATGTATGTGCATGTGTTTCATGCATGAGACCGTGTCTTCGATCATACAGTAATTCGTCCCCGGAGGAAAACGCTCATACACAGTCATCCCCGCCCATGGGAGAATGGCACCTACCACGCGATGGCTTCATATGTAATTTAGGCCATTTGTATAACAAATAGATCAAGTAACTGAAAACTAACCAGAAACGATCCATGTTTCGTAACAGCATGACACTCTAGCATCTGTGAGTTATATGCCTGATTTCAAAAGGCTAGATCCATGACACTGACAACTACTGGCCTGAGAGATACAAATTATCTGATAGATGTAGAAGATACGAATTGGATACCAGAGCAACATACAAGATGCTTACGATATATTACACAGAATAGGATAAACCTTGTCTTACTATGCTCTAATTACCACAATATCACTCACACACCCAGGGACTGAAAAATAATATATAAATTGAAACTAGTTTAGGGGCGCCTGGGTGGCTCAGTCGGTTAAGTGTCTGACTTCAGCTCAGGTCATGATCTCACGGTTCGTGGGTTCGAGCCCTGCGTCAGGCTCTGTGCTGACAGCTCGGAGCCTGGAGCCTGCTTCGGATTCTGTGTCTCTCTCTCTCTCTCTGTCCCTTCTCCGCTTGTGCTCTGTCTGTCTCTCTCTCAAAAATAAATAAACATTAAAAAAAACATTTAAATTGAAACTAGTTTAAACATTCAATATGCTGAGACTATTGGGGAATACATTCTTCTATGTTCTGATAACAAGTACACACTTATTAAATATTTTTCATGTGCCTGAATCTGGGCTATGGACATTATATATGATATTTAATGTATATTATGTATACACATCTATCTACCCATCTATCTATCTATCTATATACATAATACATGTCATACATATTATACATGCATACATGTTGCATTCATATTATACATGTATGACATAGGACATTTAATCCTATGGCAGAGGTTATAGCCAACAAATCACCAAAGCTGACGTTTGAAAAAATAAATAAAAATTTGAACAAAAATGATAGGGTTACCTTATTGGCTGGCAATTGAAGGACCATCTTTCTTGCGCAAAAATATTTGCTTTCAATGGTTGGTCAAGATTTTACATGTAACCTTATACCAAGTTAAGCTTTGCATTCTGATTAGTACATTTTCATTAACAGTGAATATCATAATCGTTCACTAATATTCTTGCATATTTTGTTTATTGCAATAATGCTAAAAAATGAGTAAGTAAAAAGGCTTTTCAAAAACAAGACTTCCTTATGCTGTTGGTAAGGGTTTTTTTGTTTGTTTGTTTTCACTGGGTAATTTCGACGGCATCACACATGTATAATTAACGATGTTTGTGGATTCACTCATTGTTCCATGTGTGAAACATGTACTTATTAAACTAGAAATGTATGCCAGGAATTATGTTAGCTACAGGGGACAAAATGATGAGCAAAATAGACATGCTCCTTTTTAAAAAAAAGTTATTTTTAAAGTTTAGTCATTTTTTTGAGGACAGAGACAAAGGGCAAGCAGGGGAAAGGCAGAGAGAGAGGGAGACACAGAATCTGTAGCAGGCTTCAGGCTCCAAGCTGTCAGCACAGAGCCCGATGCGGGGCTTGAACTCATGAACCACACGATCATGACCTGAGCCGAAGTCGGACACTTAACCGACTGAGCCACCCAGGCATTCCTGACATGCTCCTTTTTTTTTTTTTGAAATATATATTTTTTTGAGACAGAGAGAGAAAGCATGAGTGGGGGGAGGAAGAGAGAGAGAGAGAGGGAGACACAGAATCCAAAAGAAGGCTCTAGGCTTTGAGCTGTCAGGGCAGAGCCCGACATGGGGCTCGAACCCACAAACCCTGAGATCATGACATGAGCCGAAGTTGGATGCTTAACCGACTGAGCCACCCAGGGGCCCCAACATGCTCCCGTTTTAAATGGAGCTTATGGCCTCGAGTAAGAGTTGACAAAGTTTTTCTGTAAAGGTAGCGTAGGCTTCATGGGCTGTCTGGTCACTGCTACAGCTACTCACCTCTGCTGCTATTACGTGAAAGCGGCCGCAGACGACACTCAAATGAATAAGCACATCCGTGTGCCAGTACAACTGTGTTTACGAAAACAATGGACTGGATGCAGCCCTTGAGCTGTGGTTTTCCAACCCCTGATCTAGAGGGGAAGATAAATATTTATCAAGTAACCAGACAGATTATTTGCAATGCTAAGATGGTAAATTGTAAAACTGCTCTTAGGACCATGCATAAGAACTCCATTTGAGCCTGGGTGGCTCAGGCGGTTAAGCGTCCGACTTCGGCTCAGGTCACGATCTCACGGTTTGTGAGTTCGAGCCCCGCGTTGGGCTCTGGGCTGACAGCTCAGAGCCTGGAGCCTGCTTCGGATTCTGTGTCTCCCTCTCTCTCTGCCCCTCCCCTGCTCATGCTCTGTCTCTCTCTGTCTCAAAAATAAATAAAACATTAAAAAAAAAGAACTCCATTTGAATATCAGCATGAACAATAAACCTGTTCGATGTGGAAAAATGGAGCCTTTTCGGACAGCCTCTCGGGAGAGGGACAACTGAGGTAACATTGGAATGAAGGACTGGAAGTTGTCAGATGAAGAGGCAGCAGAGGGAAAAGCATTCCAAACTGAGGGAACGGAGCATGCAAAAGCCTTGTAACGCGAAGGTGTTTTAGCTTTTGGAAGCAAAGGGAAGCCTCAGTAGCTGGGACAAGTTGAACATGACAGGGTGAAATACAGAGCTAGAGGCGAGGCTTTTCATGTGACGGGATGTAGGATGATGTCCAAACCAGGGGGCTTTGCAAGTTCCCTCCAAATAGCCAACTGTGAACTTCACCTGTACGTCTGGACCAGTACCCCGAACCTGTGGTCCTTGCCCCCAAACCCAGAGAAAGCTTTGTGCTTCTGTCCTATGTCTCCCGAGAATGAAACCCTGGTTTAAATGACCCCCATCGCTGGGAACGAAGGGAGGGTGGGCGCAGGGCTAGAAGAAGTCAGGGAGAGGGGGGAGGTGTTGGGGGAGCAACCCGAAACTCAGCTGGAGTCTCAGCTCCCACTGATGTGATCTCCAAGGAATCACGAATATTTGCTACGTGAGCAAAGTTAGAGACCACCTAGCTCCATGGCTTTGATGTGTGTGTGTGTTTAGGTTCATTTATTTACTTTGAGAGAGAGAGAGAGAGAGAGGGAATGAGCTGAGGAGGGAGGGAGGAAGAGAGAGAGAGAGACAGAGACAGAGAGAATCCTAAACAGGCTCCACCCTGGCAGCATGGAGCCCAATGCTGGGCTGGAACTCACGAACCGCAAGATCATGACCTGAGCCGAAATCAAGAATCAGACGCTCGGTCGACTGAGCTCTCCAGGAGCTCCTTGTGTGGCATTTTGAGAAGCTCCAGGGATCCGCAGACATTTTTTGGACACCCTGCGGAGGTGGGGAGGACACAGTGGGCTGCCAGGCTTTGAGCCCGGGTGGTCCACTGTGATCTATGAAAAGGGAGTTGAATTCTACATAAGATTCCACGCTAATAAAGGTGTCTGAAAGGAGGAAAAAAATGGAAATCTGTTGCCCCACCGACACTTCTTGGGTGGGGAACCTGGAAGCTCGGGAAGATCAGACAATTTGCTCATTGAGAACTGACCCTTTGGCTGCTCTTTTCCCACGAAAATCAGCGGAATAGGCCCTCCCAGGCACACAGAGTAGAGACGGGGGAAGATCTTCTCGACATCCTTCGGCCGCTGCGGCCCCTCCTCCCCGTGAACTTCCGCGGACAGGTGCCGCATGGTGCGCCCTGAGCCTGTCTACCCTTCCTTCCTCCTCACGGGGCTGTGGTCCCATCCAAGGAGCCGGCGGGGTGCAGGCAGTGACTCTGTGACCTCGGGACTGCAGGCTGTAAGTGGGGAGTGGGAATGAGAAAGTCCTAACGTGCTGCATTCAACTAGTGTTTCCAGCGTGGCTCTAGGTTTCAAGGTTCAAATTGAAAAAAATTCGCATCAGGGTAAATAAAGTGGGATGAATCCAGCGGAAATCGATAGGGTTCCATCCCCATCTGACTCCTCACTGCATTGGTTTCTCGCCATCCCACGTGACAAGTGGCACTCTCATCATGATTCGGCTCATGCTCCCTTTGGATTTAGCACATTGCTTCCCGATTCCTGCCCTTTCCTGCAGAGATCTGCAGAGCCTCGCCTTTACTCGTTAGGCGGGCGCTGGTGAATAAAGGGCTAAGTTCTCGTTCCTGAGGTTGGGCTCCACTGTGCTAAACCTGGTTTGTTTCAATTTGGAAATGTACAAAATCTAACTGACGTTCCCTCTGTCCTCTTCTTTTGACCTCTATTGGCAAACGCCCCCTTGAACAAACAGCAAACAGTTCTGACTTTTCCAAGCCCTTTTGGCCAGAAACTGCCTTGGAACAGAGACTGCCAAAGGACACAGGTGGCCCAGTGACTTTAGCGTCCTGGCACATTAAGTTTCTACAGCCTGAGTATCCATTCCTTCAACTAAGCATATGGGAGACAGACAGAAGATGCCCTAATGGCCTCTGTCATTAAAATCTGGCTTTGTGAACTCACAAAGCCCCTTGTCTCTGTTTCAGGATGGGATTCTGCATTTCAGTTGTGCCTGTGGCAGCCAGACAGAGTCGTGTCTTTGCAGCTGGTGCTCAAATGTGTTGTGTTTCTCTCCCTCGGCCAGGGTATTGGACTGGATTGTCATGATAAAGAGCATCTGGTATTTGGATTCCCACAAGGCAATTTTATAAAATATCTGCTTGTCAAATTTTATGTGGGTTGATTATACATTTATCCATTAATCCTCCACTGCCCTCAAAAAAGGGGGTAAAAAATAAAATAAACCTATTTAACTAAGTTTTAAAATATTCATCCATGTGGGTATCCTTATTAAATTTATGAAACTCATTTCAAATATTAAAGCTTTAAAGTAAGGAGAGTAAGAGCCTAGTTTAGAGAAAAGAAAAAAAAATGAGAGATGCACTCTGGAAGAGTTTTTAAAACCGCAGTTCATGGCAAGGGGGGACAAAAAGCATGTTTTTTGAGACTGATCTGCAAAGAGAGACTTCTAAGGGCTGTATAAGTGTGTATTCCAGAGACCAGAGAAGTGGATTTACTCACTCATTGTGTAATCATCTATCATTTTCTATCAGCATCAAATAGGACTATGATGGTTGAGCATTCATATTCTTTTTTTTTTAATGTTTATATTTCTGAGAGACAGAGAGCGAGTGGAGGACGAGCAGAGAGAGAGGGAGACAGAATCCGAAGCAGCTGAACATTCATATTCTATCACACCAGGAGGTTTCAGTAGGTGGCTTTCGGATGAAACAAGGTGTTACACTATAGAGAGGGAAATTCACAAGGGCTCTGTTAACGCTTCTTAAAGGCCCTGAATTAACAACAAGCTCAGGTTAAGCCTCTGACTTTGGTTCAGGTTATGATCTCGTAGCGAGCCATGCGTCTGGCTCTGTGCTGACAGCTCAGAGCCTGGAGCCTGCTTTGGATTCTGTGTCTCCCTCTCTCTTTGCTCCTACCCACCCCCCCCCCCCCAACTCTCTCTCTCTTTCACCCTCTCTGTCTCAAAAAAAAAATAAACATTAAAAAAAATTAAAGCTAAAAGACACTTAAAAACTAGATATGGTGTACCAAGTACTTTGCATGCATTCCCAAAGTCCTATAATATACAGTCATCCTCTTTGCATAGAAAGAACTACTAAGGATCAATGTCATATTGGGGTGAACTTTTACTAGCTCCTCTTGGTTGATTTTTAATTTTCAGGTATGTTGCGAGTCAGTTAAACACAGCGATTATTTTTTTAAGCGACTATAAGCTTACTATTAAATGAATTATAATAAAAGGCAATCTTCAAAATTCATAAATTTCCTTCTTACTATGTTTGACTCATATTTATGTCCTGCAGATTATTTATAGCAATTGTAACTGTCTGTTATAAAGACTATAGATTGGGGTGATAATGTGTATCTCTTCCTACCTCTGCATTCAGCGGGGTGGGTCCACTGTTGCTTGAAACAGATCGGAAATATTTACACTGCCAAAGATCAGCAAAGGCTCCCGGAACAGTGTATCTTACTGCTTTGTTGCTTGTCTAGACCTAACAAATGTATGGAGAAAATAATGATTTTAAAAGACTATCCTATGCATACCCATCAGGTTGTAAACAGTACATAAATTAAGAAACGATTGTTTCAGTATTCAATAGCTATCACTACATGACTTTGCAACAATGTCACTTAGGTCACTGATGAACACATGAAGTTCTGCCACAGGCCTTTGCTGTTTCACTTTCCTCTTACTGGCAAATGTAAACTTGTTAAGGACCAGCATTCATTTCAGAGCTACGCTCCTTGATCAATTGCAACCATAGGTTGGCTAGGGGTGTAAGAATTGGGCAAAAATCAATGAAAGTACTCTGTGATAAAAAAAAATTGGCTGAAAGAAATGTGTAATAAGGAGTCCTGTATGTCTACTATTTTTACAAAATGCATGGGGCACATCTTTTTTATATCGGTGAGATTTTTAATAAACCTGTGCATGTTTATGCATGCACATATTTTTAAACATTTACCAGCACACAGCAGAGAGGCAAACTCAGAGAGAATAAATCTCATCCAAGATCACACGGTGAGCCAGTGCTATGGGACCAAGGGTGGGGATAAGGAGTAGCAAGCACCTGTCAGAGGAGCTCACTGGCTCTCTGATGCCTTTCCTTTGAGATCTCACCTTTATTTTCTGGGCCATTCCCTGGCTTTTTTCCTGATAGTTATTGGGAAGGTTTGGTCTCATATAACATGTCCCTACCTCAGGGCGCCTGGGTGGCTCAGTCGGTTAAGCATCTGACTTCGGCTCAGGTCATGATCTTGCAGTTTGTGGGTTTGAGCCGTGCGTCGGGCTCTGTGCTGACAGCTCTGAGCCCGGAGCCTGCTTCCGATTCTGTGTCTCCTTCTGTCTCTGCCCCTTCCCAACTTGTGCTCTGTCTCTCTATGTCTCTCAATAAATAAATGTAAAACAAACAAACAAACAAACAAACAAAAAAAACACATGTCCCTACCTCAATACTGTCCTTCCTTCCTTAGATTCCATAAGTAAATATGGACAAAACTAGCCAAATCAAGTGTATGTGGTCTTTTGTCATCGATTTCCCTAAGAGACCCATCCCTGCCAACCCACAACGTCTTTCTCTTTCCTACAAAGTCTAACAAAACAGGGACACCGATTTGAAATAAATCACCCTCTTGCTCTTTTTGAAGGAACGTCTCTTTCAGGCGAAACACGTTTTTCTAGTAATTGCCTACTGTAGGAGTTAGCAATTAGAACACGTGGGTGATCATTTTTATTTATGGCAATAAAATAATGAAAAGCGCTTATATTTTTAAGGAACTGTAAGCTGTGTAACATATTTTGCTACTGCTGCGTTTTTTTTTTTGGTCCTCGTAGGACCGGTGAGATATGTCGAATCAATCTCCTTTAACCTAAGAGGAAATTGAGGCTCGGAGAGCTTAAAGGGTGTCTCTGTGTTTACAGCCCGACTACGTTCCGCCTCGGGTCTTATTTTCCATTGTCAGAGCACCACGCACCCTGTAGAGGAAATGTGAACAAAATCCCTCGGGTTTATTGAGCAAAGCGAGGCAATAAAGAAAGATTATGGAGTCCGAATAAATCAAGCAGAAAAAAAGCCTCCCAGTTCCTCTCTAAAGAAACAGAAGCACCAGAAAAGGAGAGGAAAAAGGCACTGGAGGTAAAGTTTGAGCCTTCCAAGTGATTTTTTTTTTCCTCAAAGAAAGAAAGATTTCAGCTTACTATGGAAAATCCTGTCAATGCTTGACATAAATTCGCGTCACGAATGAGCTGATCCTTTCCTGGTACAATGAATGGACAGAATGGAAAGTCATTGAAAAGGTAGGGCGCAAAATGTAGCTGGCGTCTCTGGGCAGGTACCTTGCCCCAGACTTACTCCCGGCTGTTTTAAGTCAGTCGCTCGTTAACTCTCAAAAATAATCCTGTGAGGTGGTCGCTGTGATCGTTCCAGTTTACAGATGAGAAAACTGAGTGTTAGAGCACTTAAATAATTTGCCTGAAGTCACTTGCGTGGCAAATCTTTAACTTAGATTTTAACTCAGATTTGTCTAGCTCTGGGTCCCGAACTCCTGAAGCCCCTAGAACTAATCTAAGAAGAAAGTGCATTCTTCAGTGCTGATCCGTCATGAGGTGTTTGTTTTACAGTTTCTTGTTCTGATGGGAAAGTCTGTTTACGTGACGGGAAATGATGTGACCCCAGGGGCAACGTCAGCTCAGCCCTGAGAGATCAGTGTGGAGCTAGGTTTTGGGACCACATCAGCCTAAGAGAGGACCCCCAGATCTGCCATGGACTGGCTGTATTTTCCTGGGGCCAATGACATGAACTCTGACCCCCCACTTCTTTATGATGCTGTGCGAACTTCAGAGAGGACTCACTGAGATAAAGCGTGTTAAACCGCCTAGTGGCGGAAAGCTTGAGATGCTCGGTAAATGCTACTATATCTTTGCACGTTTTTGATCTTGTGTCACAGGGATGCTCATACTATGAAGTTTCAGATAAAATACCCTAGGTACAAGCTGGCCCCTGAGCAGAATACATCTCTGATGGTTGATGGAGAGCTTCATAGAAAGGGAGAGGACAGATCTCTCCTGTGTCCAATATCCCACACCTCACCAGCATGGGGACGGCACTGGATGGCGTGTATGTGTGGTCATTCGGAGGCAAAAGTATACATTTATCCCCATTTATCCCTTCTAAGACCTCAGCGATCTGACGCTCCGGGGAGCCTTCCGTGGCTGTGATTACAGAAGCTTATTGAAACTGAGCATTTTTTTTTTTTTTCCACAGTCATTTCTTCTTTCCAATGGTAAAGATTTTTGTCTCCTCCATTGCTTCAAAACTAAAATTAATCCACCCTAATGGGAAGGAGAAACCAATGTGAATGTGAAATTAATGGGCTGAGTTCGGGTCACCTGGATTATTGCCTCATTTTCTTACCTGGCCCATCAACCTTCAGCCTCACCCATGCCGGTGCGTTCTCCCCGGTGGTTTTTTCTAAAACTCAAATGCCATCCTGCCCCTCCACAGCTAATATTCCTGCACTGGCAATTGCTGTCTTCAAGGGAAAGTCCAAACCGCATCGTTCTTAGAGCCTTCGTCCCCGATCAAATCTCCAACCTCGTGTCCTGCCGCTTTAATCACATCTGTGATGCTCTTGACTTGCACTGAATTATTTGCAGCTTTGCCAATGCGTGGCATATTATTTCCAGCTCCCCTTTCTCATTCTTCAAGCCACATTAAGTATTGTCACGTCCTGCGCAAACTCAGGCTGAGCAGATGTTGTCTTTGATGGTTCTTTACGCAGTACATCACAGCTCTGACCAGACCTGTGAATTACTTATCTCCCTGTTTCAAAGGTCAAGGAGTTCCTGAACAGCAAGGACTGGGCCTTTGCCTCTACTCTCAGCATCTTTGAGGGCTTTGCATACAGGAAGGACTTGTAAATGTTTATTAAATAAATGCATCTTCCATATTGAAATATACTCAGATTTGGAAGTGTATATAGTCATAACTCTGACTCTACCCATCTCTGCAATTTTAAAATAATGATCTGGGGCGCCTGGGTGGCTCAGTCGGTTGAGCATCCGACTTCAGCTCAGATCATGATCTCGCAGTTAGTGAGTTCCAGCCCCGTTTCGGGCTCTGTGCTGACAGCTTGGAGCCTGGAGCCTGCTTCGGATTCTGTGTCTCCCTCTCTTTCTGCCCCTCCCCTGCTCATGCTCTGTCTCTCTGTGTCTCTCAAAGATGAATAAACATTAAAAAAAATTAAAATAGTGATCTAAATTAAGGAGCAACATAAAATCAGAAAATATAGGGGGTTATGCTTTTGTGTTTTTGTTGGGGGGGGAGAGCACCCATAGTCAAGGAGGGGCAGAGGGAGGGGGAGAGAAAGAGACTCTTTTTTTTTTTTTTAAGTTTATTTGTTTTGAGAGAGCATATGTGAGAGAGCAGGGGAGGGGGGAGAGAGAGAGAGAGAGAGAGAGAGGATCCCAGGCAGGCTCTGTAATGTCAGCACAAAGACTGATGCAGGGCTCGAATTCGCAAACCATGAGATCATGATCTGAGCCAAAATCAAGAGTCAGATACTTAACTGACTGAGCCACCCAGATGCCCCAAACATAGGTTTTGGTGTCAGCTCTGTGACTTAGATGCTATGCGAATTTGGGTAAATCAATGAACTTTGCTGACTTTTCATCTATAATATGAATTATTATTTTTATTGTACTTTTCCATAGAGTGTATGATGATTAGATGTGATTGCATGGTGAATCTGGCCATACCCTTGTCAAATCCCCTTTTGGAGTGAAGGAGCTATTTATCTAAGTGTTGGGAATTCTGTCCTTAGCCATCTGCCCCTATGGGGAGTGCCCTTATTAAGACCCCTCCTTTTTTCCAGAAAGGCTCTTATGGAATGACTGATCACTGTGAGAGACCAAAGACCTGGGCCCGTGAACAGACTTTGGACAACTCTGAGGACCATTTTATCTCTAGAACTTCCCATTGGTTTGAGGTATCCATTTCTCCCTCTCTGTAATCCTGCTGACTTTCATCCCTTCTTGCGGGTGGCGATCTCAGGAACAATCCCAAATATACCCCCTACATGCTAATCTATCTGTATCTCTGCTTCCCATGGCACCTGGACTGAGACGGGTAGGCTTATAAAAATGCAGGGATTCCAATATTCTATTCACATTTACATTATCTAATCATTATAGCACATTATTAATAACCACACATTCCTGGTCAAGTACTTTGATCCCCTAATACTTTCACTGGGAACACTATAGCAAGAAACAGACAACAACACAATCCAGCACGACATGGAGTCCTAGAAGGAACCCAGAGGAGGAATCAAGAATCTGAGTTTCAAGTTCCTGCTTCCCTATCCTGGGCAGAGTAACCTTGAATAGGCCCCATCTTCACTCCATGCTTGATATATAAAATAAGGGATGTTTACTTCTCAAATTATTGTCAGCTCTACTGTACTGATGGATCCCTATGGTATTCAGCTAGCTTTCAAGAAGTGAATTTAGCTTCAAAGAAGGCCGTTGCTTTGCCTTTAAAGTTATTCCTTGGTGAAGGTGCCCACTCTAGAGGTGAATGGGGCTGAGACCCACCCTGGAGGACCTAGGACAAGGTATGTCCTAAGAGAGGAAGGGACTCCTTTGGTAATTAGTCTACCTAGATGGGCATCTTTTTGCAAGGCTCAATTTCATCCATGACTTCAAATTCAGTAGAAAAGGCAGCACCACGAAAGGTATTTCCAGTGATTACACCAAAATTTCTTTGGTTAAAAAAAAACAGTTCCTTTGAAATGGGTCATGGATGCACACTATTAGTATGCATAATAGAGATAGACAGTAACGTTTATCGTGGAAAAACTTAGAGGTAGAGATTCAATAAGGCACATACAATCCCCCAAGCTCCCCTTATTCCAGAGAAAGCTACTGTCAGGCTAGGCATAGTTGGAATAAAATAGCACTTTGGCCAATGTTCTAGTAGAGAAGACTACCCCCAACTCTCAGTTCTCTGTATAATTGTAGGGTCAGGGGTATGGGAAATATTTATTTATGTGACTATGTAACAATGGAAAAATAATGTTGTTAGAAAGAGAGGCTATCTGGAGCTCAGCAGCTGTTAACAACCTTTCTTTTCTTTCATTTCAGGCCTCCTGAGCTGGCTTTCAGCTAAGATACCAAAAGGGGACAAAAATGAAAACCATCCAGATTTGCCTTTCCTCACAAAATTCTCAAAGTTGCCAATCAAATCTCCACCGAAGAGATTTTCTGAATTACATAATCTTCATGAAGTTTTCTTTTGGTGACACCAAACACTGACCATCTAAGATGGTCATTCAACCCTTTCAGTAATCCTACAAGGTAAGAATTATCAGATTAATGGGAAACTAGAAAACAAAAACACTGATTCGAAAAGATATATGCACCCCTATGTTCACTGCAGCATTGTTTGCAATAGCCAAGATATGGAAGTAATCTAAATGTCCATCAATAGCTGAATGGATAAAAAAGCTGTGGTGTATAAATATATAATGTATCTATGTATAATGTGGACACAGATAGACATATTGATATGATGAAATATTACTAAGCCATAGGGATGAAATCTTGCCATTTGCAACAAAATGATGAAACTAGAGGGTATTATGCTAAATGAAATAAGTCAGACAGAGAAAAATAAATACTGTATGATTTCACTTATATGTGGAATCTGAAAAACAAAACAAATGAGTAAACAAAACAAAGCAGAAACAGATTCATAAATACAGAGATCAAACGAGTGGTTGCCATAGGAAAGGAGACTGGGGAGATGGGCAAAATCACTAAATCAGATTAAGAAGTACAAACTTTTTAGTTATAAAGTAAATAAGTCATGGGCATGGAAAGTACAGCATAGGGCATATAGTCAATACTATTTTAATAACCTCATATGATGACATATGGTAACTAGAGCTTACCGTGTTGATCATTTCATCATGTACATAAATTTTGAATCACCATGTTGTACATCTGAAACTAATATAGTACTTTAAGTCAACTATTCTTCCATAAAAAAAGAAGATCCATTTTATAACCATTGACATAAAGTATCTTCAGCCAACAAAAAATGCCCAATAAAATTGTTCCTTCCTTCTTTCAAAAAAAAAAGAAAGAAAAGGAAAGGAAAGGGAAAAGAAAAGAAAAGAAGAGAAAAGAAAAGAAAAGAAAAGAAAAGAAAAGATGAAAAGAAAGACAAAAGAAAAAAAAGAAAAGAAAGGAAAGGAAAAGAAAAGAAAAGAAAGAAAAAAGAAAAAGAAAAGAAAGGAAAGGAAAGGAAAAGAAAAGAAAAAAGAAAAGAAAGAAAAAAGAAAAGAAAGGAAAGGAAAGGAAAAGAAAAGAAAAGAAAGAAAAGAAAAGAAAAAATAAAAGAAAGAAAAGAAAGGAAAGGAAAAGAAAAGAAAAAAAAGAGAAAAGAAAAGAAAAGAAAAGAAAGAAAAAAGAAAAATAAAAGAAAGGAAAGGAAAGGAAAAGAAAAGAAAAGAAAAAAGAAAAGAAGAAAAAAGAAAAGAAAGGAAAGGAAAGGAAAAGAAAAGAAAAGAAAGAAAAGAAAAAATAAAAGAAAGAAAAGAAAGGAAAGGAAAAGAAAAGAAAAGAAAGAAAAAAGAAAAGAGAAAAGAAAAGAAAAGAAAGAAAAAAGAAAAATAAAGGAAAGGAAAGGAAAGGAAAAGAAAAGAGAAGAAAAGAAAAAAGAAAAGAAAGAAAAAATAAAAGAAAGGAAAGGAAAGGAAAAGAAAAGAAAGAAAAGAAAAAATAAAAGAAAGAAAAGAAAAGAAAGGAAAGGAAAAGAAAAGAAAGAAAAGAGAAAAGAAGAAAAGAAAAGAAAAGAAAAGAAAAGAAAAGAAAAGAAAAGAACAGAACCAGGATTTAATGAGAGGTTAAGGATCTTTCCCGAAGCCTCAGGGTTGGTGAACTGACATCAGCACCGAGCAGAAACCATAGTTTTAACTACTCTGCTCCATGAGTTACTTTACAATGATTTGCATCAGAAATAAATTATAGTTACTTATTATGTCATGTCTATCATTTATATTATATCATTATATCATTATAATGATATATATCAGTAATAGTAGAATGTCATTAAGGTACATTATAATACTTCATCAGACACAATTGGATTATATTTGAGATAACGCTGCACTAATTAATTGATTTAAAACATTTTTGAAAAAATCTACATCATCAAATTGGTGGTGTTTCAACTTTAATGTGCAGAGGAACCCCATGAAAATGCAATTTACAGGATCCTGGAATCAAAGAGGTCTCAGATGGGCCTAGAAATACACATTTCAGCTAGATTCTCGAGTGATTCTTGTCTCATTCTATCTTCTGGTGATGGATCGATCTCAATCCACGCTCTAAGAGAGTCCTGGTCTAGCTTCTAGGTATAATATTTGCAATGCACAGTCACTCAAATGCAATTCTTGCTCTCATCCTATTAAAAACAAAACTGGGAATTTGATACGTAACAATGATTATTACCTTGTCTCTATAACAATTTTAGATTTAATCCACCTTGTTTTTATTTACAACAACTTTAATGCCAATAAGAAAGAGATGATTAGGTACACTCAACACAATGATATAGGTAAATAATACCACGTCTATTATGGGTGAAGCACTTTCATATGTTACATCTAACCCTCACATCATGGTTCCTATAAATTAGGAAAATGAGGTTACAAAAGGTTAAGAAATGGCCCCGTATCATATAGCGTGTAAAGGCCCAAACTGAGGTGTAGATACGAATCCAGCGAATCAAGAAGCCAACTTTCACTTCCACTGAGTCACGCCTTTTCCCCCATCATAGTAGTGAGAGCTGTTGAGTTGCCCTATAACAGATAACTCAAGTCTCAAGTCCTTAAAGATAGAATCTGAAAGTAAAAATATCGAGATTGTCTTGTAGAAAGTCCACTTCCAACCAAACATGCATTTGTCTCCTCTTGGTTTCAGAAACAGAAGATGGCCCTATTGTCTTTGTATAGAAGAAGGGGGCTGAGCAGTTAGTTGTGTGACCATCTCAGATCATCTCAAACTACGTTACCAACTGCCACCATGACAATACAGGAATAGAAAAAAAAAAAGAAAGAGAGGTGCCTGGGTGGCTCAGTCAGTTAAACGTCTGACTCTTGATTGCGGCTGAAGTTGTGATCTTATGGTTCGTGGGTTCAAGCCCCCTGTTGGGCTCTGTGCTGACACAGTGGGGAGCCTGCTTGGAAGTCTCTGTCCCTGTCTCTCTGCCCCTACCCCACTCGTGCTCTCTCTCTCTCTCTCAAATAAATAAACTTAAAAATAATTAAAAAAACAAAAAATAAATTAAAAGAAACAAAAGAAGAAAGTGAAGGAGAAGCAGAAGGAAAAGGAGAGAGAAAGAACCATAAGGTCTTTATTTTGATTAGTGAATCAAAACGTACCTTCAGAGGTGCCTGGCTGGCTCGGTCAGAAGAGCATGAGACTCTTGATCCCAGGGTTGTGAGTTCGAGCCCCACATTGGGTGTAAAGATTACTTGGACAAATAAATAAATCTAAGAATAAATATGCCTTCAGAATCTAGAACTTCAGTTTTGTTTTGTTTGATTTTTATTTTTTTATTTTTTTAATGGCTGGTGGGGAGGAATGTGCTCTACTTAGCTAAATGCATCTCATAAAATATCTGCTGTAGGCACAACCTCAGTCCCCCGATTCTTGGTCATTTTCCTTCCCATTCCCGCGGGGGTGGTTTTCTGAGAATTGCTAATTTATTGAGGATGCTCGAGAGGACGGGACCCGTGCCAATGACTAACACTTTTTCAAATGCAGTCAAGGGTGGATGAGAGGGCTTCTTCGGCTGCATCCCATTTCCTACAACCTCCTACTCTCTGCAAACTCTTTGTAGAAGCAGGCTCATTGCTCTGGGAGAGACAGACCTCATCCGAGGGCTGGGAACGGCACCAGAAAAGCTGCTTCACCCCGTCTCTGACTCAGATACTTCCTGCCCAGGCTGGAATCAGATGTTGCCAAGACAGCTGTGAAAAAAAAAAAAGAAAGAAAGAAAAACCCAACTTTTCAAAAGTAAACTTCTACTATTTAAATGAGAGTCAATCAAATAGTTGAGTTTGGACAGATGGAGGTTCTTGTAGTAAAAGCAGTTTGGTTCCCAATGCCAGAACCCCCGGGGAGGGGGGCGGGGGTGGTGGTGAAACCACTGGCCTGGCTGGCTGGGTCTGCAGAATGGGCTCCTGGCTTCCTTACCTCCGGGCCCTGCAGGTGCTCCTAGGGGCTCACCAGGTGGACAACCTCAAGGCAGCCAGGATGAGGTGGAGTGAAATCTAAAATGTGCTGCATTTCCCTTCGTATTTTTACACCTGTAAATAGCCAGTTTCGGCAGTGTTTATTATCTGTGCGGATTGTAGAGGCACTGCGTGAATATAATAGAAACGTGGAAAATTTAAGAAAGCCTTCATGGAAAAAACCATCCGGAGTCTTACCATCCAGAAATAACTACTATAAAAAAAATTAATGCACATTCATCCAGATGAGGAAACATACTCTTGTTCCCTAGTATGTCTGTGTGTGTAGATATGTGTGTACGTCTATTATTTATGGACAACATAAATGACCTCTGATCACCTTTTTATTTTCCACTTTATATTAGGTCATTATTTTTTTGTTATCAAAAGCTATCTTTTAGAGTTCTGGTTTCTTTAATTTCCCCTCATGTTACTTCCGTATCTCAGAATAATTAACACTTACCAAGTGCTCACGAGAAGCGCTCTCTACGTGTGCACTAATTTAATATGGCAAGGATTAATTTACATATGGAGAAACTGAGACACGGAGAGGTGAGGGGACTTGTCTAATGGCACACAGCTAGAAAGACATAGTGTCCCGCGCCCTGCTAGATCTTGTGCTAGTTATTGGGAAAATATAAAATGAAAGGAGACACAGGTCTGACTCACTGGTTCCCTCATTCAAGAGCTACTTCCTGAGTGCCAAACGTGGGAATTGTTCGAGATGCGAGAGACGCCACAGAACAAACTGGAAGAGATCGCTGTTTCGTGGGGCTTACGTATTCGTTGGACAGACAAAATAAAAGCTAAGCAAACGAGACTACAGCCGTCCCCTCTTATCCACAGGGAATTTGTCCCAAGACCCCAGTGATGCGTGAAACCGCACATAGTACCAAATCCTGTATATGCTATGCTTTTCCGATACAGACATACCTATGATAAAGTTCAACTTACAAATTAGGCACAGTAAGAGATTAACAATAATAACTAATCATAAAGCAGAATAATGATAACTATATACTGTAATAAAGTTATGTTCATGTGGTCTCTCTCTCAGAATATACTGTACTCATTCTTTTTCTTTTTTTAAATATTTCTTGATTTATTTTTAAAAGAGAAAGCGCCTGGGGGAGGCTCAGAGAGAGAATCCCAAGCAGGCTCCACGCTATCAGCGCAGGCCCCAATGTGGGGCTGTAGCTCACGAGCTGTGAGGTCACGACCTGAACCAAAATCGAGGGGCGCTCGCTTACCCCACTGAGCCACCCAGGCGCCCCATACTGTACTCACTCTTCTTGTAATGATGCGAGAGGATAAAACGCCTATGTTTGGAGATGAAGGGAGGTGAGTGATATGGGCACTGCGATGTAACATTAGGCTACTAGTGGCCTTCTGACGATATGTCAGAAGGAGGATCATCTGTTTCCAGGACCAGGCTTGACCACAGATGACTGAAAATGGAAAGCGAAACCGCGGATATGGGGGGGTCTCTTTGCTTTATCCTAGGATTGCTGAGACTGTACCTTAGGTGATGGAAAACTCTGAAATATTATCCCAATAATCCCATCTTAATTTATGGCCGGATTCATCACACTGTTGCATTTGAAAGACATGAGGTCAATTACCATTACGTTTTGAAATGTACTAAGGGGAGCCTGGCTGGCTCAGCCAGTAGGGTGCGACTCTTAATCTCAGGGTTGTGGGTTTGAACCCCGTGTTGGGTGTAGAGATTACTTAAAAGTAAAATCTTAAAAACAAACATATAAACGGAATGCACTATAGATCGCCTGTGAATAAGCAAAGATGACAGACAACACACAGCAAAATTCTTGTTAAACCTCACCCCTTGCGACATACAGCAGTTCCTATGGGCTCTCCTATGAGCCGTACCATCTTGCTCCTTCTTTTCCTCCTACGAAGCACAGCCCTGAATAAGTTCCACCGTTTCCAAAATCCAGTGTCCCTGACAGGCCTCTGTGAAGCTCAAAGTTCACTTGGAAAGCGTCTTGCAAGAGGCAGCTTCCCATGGAATTCTGCTGAAGAAATGTCCTCTGCACAAGAGCCAGGGTAACAAAAATGCAAAAATGGTAGTTATATTTAGTCACGGTAACTAAAGTGAATATATTCAAAGTTAAAATCATATTTTAATCCCCCAATTTCTTTTTATTTTAAAATAATTTCTTTAATGTTTATTTATTTATTTTTTTCAGAGAGAGAGAGACAGAGAGCAAGCAGGGAGGGGCAGAGAGAGGGAGACACAGAATCAGAAGCAGGCTCCAGGCTCCAAGCTGTCAGCACAGAGCCCGACGTGGGGCTTGAACTCATGAACTATGAGATCATGACCTGAGCTAAAGTTGGACACTTAACCAACGGAGCCACCCAGGCACCCCTGAATCCCCCAATTTTTAAAGGCAGAACACAACAAGCACAATTCCAAAGCATGAGGAAATGATAAAAAATGCAACAGCCATTCTCTTGCCCAGAGCCAACCCTCTGCTGGAGGCTTTTACTCCAAATCCCTTGAATTGCCTTGGGATCCAGCCACAGTTGTTGGGGCTTCTGTCTCATTATTCTTCTATATCCTCAATGAAAATTTTCTGCTTCTAAACCTACAATAATTTAATTGGCTTTTTTATGATTATAAAAGAAGTAAGGGCTCATTGTGAAAAGTTGAAAATACATAAGACTCTAAGGAAGTAATAAAAAGTGCTATCACTACCAAGAAATGACAATTGTCAACATTTTGGTATATTCCTTTCAAGACAGTGTGTGCGTGTGTGTATCTGTGTGTGTGCATGGGTGTGTAAATATAGACCTACTTTTTTGTGAACTTAAACATCTTTGCATATTAATAATATATATCTACATTATCATATTTTTTATGTTTCTTTAAATGTTTTCTATATTAGAATTTCTGTAAAAATTAAAAATTTTTGTATGTACATCATAATCATCCAAAGATGTGACATTTAAAAAAAAATTTTTTTATTTTAGAGAGATAGTGCACGTGAGCAGGAGAGAGGGGCAGAGAGACAGAGAGAGAATCCCAAGAAGCCTCTATGCTCAGTGCAGAACCGACCCTGGACTCGATCCCATGACCCTGGAATCATGACCTGAGCCTAAATCAAGAGTTGGACGCTCAGCTGACTGAGACACCCAGGCACCCCTGAAGTGTGAAAATCTAAAATAATAATAATAATAATAATAATAATAATAATCTCTTCTATTCTCTTGTCTTCTGAACAAAGCACACCTCAATGACTCTGACTTCTAAAGGTCTTCTGCGGGTCTCAGAAAATATAGAGCTACAGGGATGGGAGTTGTTTCTAGCAAAAGCTGGATAATTCTCCCACCCCACCCCCCAGAAGAAGGTAAGATGGTTCTCCCCAAGTCTACTGAGAAACTGATGGGGCTTCTGGGCCTGGAGTTGGCACGGGAGGGCGTCAGCAGCACCCAGTGTACTCTTCTGTCCTTAAACATGGTGACAACCAGCATCAACTGCTCGTCTATTATTGGCAAAGCACCGTCTGAAGCAGCATGCACGTGTCACCATATTGAATGCTTGCAACAAGTCTATCACATAGGTACTCTTAGCTTCACTTGCCAGGTAAGCAAACTTAGTCACAGGATTGAGATGTCCAGAGTCACACCGAATGGAGGAGACAGGATCCAGGCGGAGACTTCCGATTTCTGAGCCAATGCTTTCATCCACTACCTTGCCACTCAGTAAATATTTGCGAACGACTACATGAACAGACGAGACTTGAAATGGACAAAGATGGTATGAAAAGGCACTTGTCTCACATTTGGAAAAATGCAAATCAAAACCGAGATGGATGATATTTGAATTAACAAGATCTTACTCACCAAGAACATCTGACGCTTTTGAGAATAGAAGTCTACTGGGGATTGTTGTGTATTACTGATAAAAATATAATTTGCCACTATTATTTTTGATACATAATCCTTATCAAATTAAAAATTCGTATGTCAAAAGACACAACATACAATGCCAAAAATCAAGAAGAAGACTAAGAAAAAAATATTTGCTGCACTGTTATATAATAATCTAAACATCACTAGCTTGTAATATTTGTGAAAAGCATTAAAAACCAGGAGTATAATGTGTTTGGGTGCTGTTTTTTCACTGGTTGGGAGCCTGACCGAAGGAAGAAGGAAGACTCATTCGATTTGCTCAATTATATTCCACCAATTTCGCTACATATGCCTTAATGTTTATATAATTGAGTACATTTACAACTTCCTTTGTGAGTCCTGGTTTCCCGTCTTCCTTATCAAAATCTTTCTCACCCAGTTTTTACCCATATTACTTAAATTTCGCCCTCCTGGAATATCACTTTTCCCTCAGAGAGCCTGTTTCTCAGACCTTCACACTTGACCTGGAATCTCCACCATTTGCTCTTGAAGCCTTAAGACTGTCAGCCATGCCACCAACTTTCTTGGGTCTCCAGCCCGCAGAGAGCAGATCATGGGACTCTGTTTCCGGTTCTATTTCTCTGAGAAACACAATAGTTTCACAATAACTTTCCAAATTTCCAGGAATATATCACGGCTTTTCAAAGTCCCCTATGGACATCTCATTCCTCATTATTTCCTTTTAAGTGTTTGGTCAGATTCTCGTTGGCTTTAACCAGTAATCCTGCTTCCTGCAGCTGCAGTAGACCATTGCCATTCGTTGTTTTCCACCAAAGAACTGCAAATAGGGGTCTTCACGTGGAGCAGCTGAGTTGGTCAATTAAAGAGAAGTCCTACAAATGAAGCTTTTTAACAAGCTGCCCAACGGGTCAAACAGTGATGATTATGTGGGTGTGGGGTACTTGGGGGCATTCCACACCCATTCAGCCCCTTCAGTGTCTTCTAGGTGATGGTTTTCAAATCCACCATGAGGCTGGGGAGAGAGAGACACGGGATTTAGGTCAAGTTGTAATGCCACATAGCTCATTGTTCTTACCAAACTGTAGCCATTGTTCTTGAGAAACCATTTCTCAGATTGCAGCAAGGCTTTACTTAATTTTCAGAATTCTGAAAAGGCGACTTTGACAGTTTTTGGCAGTTATTCTCATTACTTTTATGGCGGAGAAGATTTTCGAAGATCCTAAATCTGCCATTCTACTAGTAGAAATTCAGTAATTTTTTCTTAAAAAAATGTAAGACTTGTTTAACTACAGTTTGGCTGTGCCCCGAATATTTTAGCATACAGTACTTTTTTGTCACTTTAAAGGATTTGCTTGTTTCAATTTCATTTTTGAACCAGGGCTGAATTTTGGGAATTGTTTCAGAATATCTGTGCATATACTCTCTTGGTCTCTTTGTTTTAGTTTTACTGTGCTAAGGAAAATCTATGACCTTTTCAGCCTTTACTTTTGTGTGTTTATTAAGGTTTCCTTTGCAGAGACTTCCAGGAAAAACTTTTGTAGATTTCTCTGGAAATCCAATTGTATATTTTGGTTTATAAACACAATGTCAGCCTCCTAGTCAAAGACTATATATTGTTGACTATATTACGGGGAAACTTCTCATTTGCTTCATATTTTAAAGATTTATTTACCTTTTAGGAGATTGTTCTTTATGTTCAGTACATAAATATATTTTAAAATTTTCTATTTGCTTGAGACATTTTCTTTTGTATTTCCCGTTTTTATGCTTCCTGCCGTTGAGAAATCTCCTGCATCTAATATCACTATTGTCACACTTGCTTTTCTTAACTGTATGGCCACGTATCTCTTTGCCAACCTTTTATTTCTAATCTTTGTTTTGTTCATGCTTTTCTCTTGCCACCTTTTAAATCTATTTTGCTGAAAGACTTGTAGTACTTCATTTACCTTTTGTTTTCAATAATGTCATCAGAGATGCATGTTCAATAAAAACAACGTAATTCAGGTACTCATAAAGCACTAAAAAAAAAAGAAAAAGAAAAACAAAAGAAACTCTATTCCTAATTTAAAAAAAATTAATGTTTGTTTATTTTTGAGATAGAGAAAGAGAGAGAGAGAGAGAGCATGAGTGGAGAGGGGCATAGAGAGAGGGAGACACAGAATCCAAAGTAGGCTCCAGGCTCTATGATGCAGGGCTTGAACCCCCAAACCGTGAGATCATGACCTAAGCCAAAGTCGGACACTCAACCGACTGAGCCACCCAGGCACCCCACTCTATTGTTAATTTAAAATGATCTTCATTAGAATTGGGCTGCAAATCCAGGAAGTTAGTGGCCTCTTGAAGAATGGAACAGCTGGAAAGCCTTATATAAATGGACAGGAGATATCATAAATCCTGGTTTCTCTCTCAGTTTGGTTGTTTTTTTTTCAAGGTCTGCAAAGTAATTTATTGGAAATGCTATGTCTGGCTTCATGCTCATGATTTTACTAAGATTCTTTCATTAGAAAAGGGAATTTCATGGAAATTATGCCATGGGAAATATCGCATGTATCGGGTATATTTTAAATATTCAATAAATGTTAATCTATTACATTATTAATAATAATAATTGACGAGAGGACACCCTGTGAAGAAGTTGTTCTCTTCCCCTGTGAGGAGATAAACTGATTTGACCAAGTTTCCTTGGTTAGTAACAGAGGAAGACTTCAAGCTCTGTCCACTTTATTCTAAACCCAGTTTTTTTTCCATCCTTGTTTGGCTGTTTAAAAAGGAAATAACAAGGGGCGCCCGGGTAGCTCAGCTGGTTCAACGGTTGAACGTCTACCCAGGGTTGTGGGATCGAGCCCCATGTTGGGCTCTGCGCTTGGCATGAAATCTGCTTGAAATCTTCTCTTCCTCTTTCCCTCTTTCCCCTCCCCTACTTGCACTCTCTCTCTGAAAGAAAGAAAGAAAGAAAGAAAGAAAGAAAGAAAGAAAGAAGGAAGGGAGGAAGGGAGGAAGGAAGGGAGGAAGGGAGGAAGGAAGGAAGGGAAGGGAAGGAAAAGAAAGGAAAAACAAATGTAAAATGTTGAAAAGTAATTTTTACTTTTGCAATATAATTACTACAATTGCTAAAGAATCCTCAAATACAAAAAAAAAAAAACAAAAATAAGGTCACACTGACTTTGACCCTTTCTCATCCTCCAAAACCTTTCTCATCTGCACGGCAGAGATTGGAACTGCTCTCCCAACACTCTGCTCTATCATCTCCAAGGTGCTCTTTCCCTTCTTCACCACCCCCAACCTGGTCTAATTCCTTTCTACCTTCCACAAGGCCTGATTTACTATCCCTTATTCTATGAAACTTCCCTAAACCTTAGGTGAGAACATCAATCTCTTAAGCGTGAACAAGTCACACTATATTTTGAACAAGTCACATTATATTGGATTCTTTGGCCCCAAATAGAGTGTAATCTCCTTCACAAACAGGACCTGTCATTTTATCACCTCACAGCAATTAACACCGCTCTAGACACGGAGTAGTTGCCAAAACTAAATGTCTTAAGAAAATAAGTTCGTGGGTTTTTTAAAAAAAAATGTTTATTTATTCAGAGAGGGGGAGAGAGAGCTCCAACAGGAGCGGGGCAGAGAGAGAGAGGGAGAGAGAGAGAATCCCAAGCAGGCTCCATGCTGTCAGTACAGAGCCTGACTTGGGGCTCAAACTCACGAAGCAGAAGATCAAGACTTGAGCAGAAATAAAGAGTCAGACACTTAACTGACTGAGCCACCCAAGTGCCCTGAAAATAAGTTTGAAAAGCACTTGGTTAGTGTAACAGGTAAGTTTAAATAAGTTCTATAGATCTGGAGTCACTTATTAGTAAATTCATACTTATTAGTATACTTATTACTAATATTTATTAGGAAATTAATACTTATTAGTATACTTATTACTAATACTTATTAGTAACTTAATAATTAGTAAATTATTCCATAAATCATTTTTGGTGTTTTATACTATACTCTGTGTCGTTATAAAATGTAACAAAAGGAACAAAATTCACATAAACATTTCTTAACCTTAGACTAATTTCATTTAAGAGTTTAAACATCAGGAAAGGTCAAATTGGACATTTGACATCTCACTGACCAAAGTGAAAAAGAATTGAGAACATTTGCCTCAATTGTATCAACGTTTCAACCTGTTTTTCTACTGATTCTATATGTCTTATAAAAATATGACACATTATAAAATAAATAAGAATATAATTAATTGTATTAGCAATTACTCTATTTAAGTGGTAGGCCAATCACTTTGACCAAAATGTAAAGAAAGATAGCTATTTTATTGTATTTTTTTTAAAGTTTTTTTTTTTAAAGTTTATTTATTTATTTTTGAGAGAGAGAGAAAAAGCATGAATGGGGGAGCAGCAGAGAGAGAGAGAGAGAAAGAGAGAGAATCCCATGCAGACTCCTTACCGTCAGCATGGAGCCCAATGTGAGGCTTGAACCCACAAACCATGAGATCGTGGCCTGAGCTGAGGTTGGATGCTTAACTGACTGAGCCACCCAGGAGCCCCAGAAAGGTAGCTATTTTAATAGAAAATACATCATTTAATTGCATCTCAGACTTTTGGCTAAAATCAAGTGTAAAAAATACATCATTTATATACCTTCAAAAATCACTGTGTAACCTAATCTGTTTCCTTCCTGAATTGTAATAGGTTTCTAGTTTCTAAACAACCTTAATCAACTGGCTTAGAGTTCCAAATCTCTCGTCAGGAAGCCAGGACTTGAACTCCAGAATTTTAGTTCTTTAGGGAAGAATGTTTGTGAGCCCCAAGTCCATATGTTGAAATCTAACCCTCAGTGTGATGGTATTTGAGAGGTAATTAAGTCATCAGGGTGGGGGCCTTATGAATGGGATTAGTGTCCCTATAAAGAGATCTCTTGAGTCCTTCCACCACGTGAGGACACAGTGAGAAGACAGCCACGTATGAATTCGGAATCCGGTTCTCACCAGACACCAAATCTCCTGGTGTCTTGATCTTGGATGTCCAAGCCTCCAGAACTGTATGAGATTAATTTCTGTTGCTTATAAGCCATCCAGTTATGTCATTCTGCCATGGTAGCTCAAACAAAGACAGGAATCCTGATATAAAAATCCCGTATACATAGGCTCCTTGTAGAGGTTGGTATTCCTTACTAAAAGAAGTCTTTCTTTCTTTGCTTTTGGTTGATGTGAATATGGCTTATTCTGTTGTCACTTCTCCTTCCTGTCCTTTGTGTCGCAACAGTAAGACAAAATATATATTACCGGTTTCCTTTCAACCCTTTTCTCCCTCTCCATATTCCTCTCTGTTTGGCCACATTGTGTAACCACATTTGTACACATCTTCCCTATTTTGACAAAACTTTATTCTTTTCGTACTTCACTTTCTAAATATACCAAAATCTTTAAACAAAACTATAAAACGAGTTTATGTTAATGATTCTACCATCCCAACGTTCTTGAAGCATTTGAGGAAATACTTGATCCTGTCATGCCTCCAGTTTCCCTCATTTAATCTGATACACAAAGAGTTTCTGAACACCTGCTATGTGCCAATTACTGGTGAGAGACCATTTGTTTCAAATGCACATGCTTTCACAGGGAAGAGCTTGGCATGTGCTAGGCTCAACGTTTCCAGGGCCTTTGTCATTGTGGAAATACAGCACCATTTGTTGTAGGCCCCAAAAGATGCGGTGAAAATGTCTTCGTCAAAATATGAAAATCAAGGGTTTTCGGTTTCCCTGAAAATTCTAGCCTGGAAATCTGAACACCTTTCCTCTCAGGTGCTGCTTCTGCTACTGGGTGGTTTTGGGTGACTTGACCATCCCTGCCTAGTCACACGTCCTTGCTAGCTTCTGAAGATGCGATTTTATACATGCTGGGACCGTCTAGTGAGTTAGTGGCTGGGGGTGCTGGGGTCCCTCTGAGTGACGATTCTAGTTCTACAACACTAGTAAATCTGAGCCAAAGAAACAAACCGTAGGAATTGTCAGGACCAGTGATTGTACATCTATGTGCAACTTCCCATGAACGACCTAGGCCTTGAATTCCCTTTGTGGGTGCACCTAGTGATGACCAGATCATAAATGGCCTTGAGGGGCCGTTGAAGCTGCCCTCTCTGATGCCACAACAATCTGGGACCCGTCTGTGCTGACAGATGTAGTATTCTTTTGGTTAAAAGGAAGACTTCTCCTTTTGTTAACATGGCAGGTAGCTGGGATTTATGAGTTTATTACCGCTTCCTCACCCCCAGCATCCTCATAAGAGATGACGAGATCCTAATCCCATGTGATCTGGTGAGGGGGGACCTGGTCAGATACTAAGATGGGGACCTAAGGCTTCAGCAGCAGATCAGAGATAGTCCTTAAATACTGTGTGAAGATTCTTCAGATCTTCAAGTGAATGTTTAAAGTCAATAGAAGATTGATTGAGCAATCTTATAAAGCATAGAAATATAAAATGTCACAAGGAACAGATACTCATTTAGTCTAAATTTGAAATGCTAATGAGGTTATACATGAAGCTATGTTTAGGACTCAGGAGTCATAAATTCATTTTCTTATTTTATTTATTTTTTATTTATTTTCTTAGAGAGAAAGAGGGAGTGCAAGCAGGGAAGGGGGCAGAGAGAGAGAGAGAGAGAGAACCTTAAACAGGTTCCCCACCTGGCTCGGAGCCTGACACGGGACTTGGTCTCTTGACCCTGGGATCATTACCTGAGCCAAAATCAAAAGTCAGATGCTGACCTGAGCCAAAACTCAAAAGTCATATGCTCAAACTACTGAGCCACAAGGTGCCCCATAAATTTGTTTTCCATAATGAATATTACTGAGGAAAAAATGAAGGTGGTGTCTTGGGATCCATAGATAGCAGGGACAGTACATTTCAATGAAGAGATCCCAAAGCATTCTTAATCACCTTGTTAATTGCATGTGGCCATTCACTTAGAATATTTTTAGTACATATTTTTATCACATATGTTTTACCGGCCATCTTGAGAAATGCCAAGACGATAAGCATAGTTTTATAGCAACACTAGCACTTCAGAAGTGTCCAGAAAGTCTTCCTAGAGAGGATACTGAAAGGATAGGAGCTTCTAAGACAGTCAGAATGGCTTAGACAGATGGCCTTTGCTGCTCTCCCATATTTGTCTCTCCAGGATTAATTTTTAAATGGATTTTATGACCTTCCGACAATGTGAATTCTCATCTGTGGTTAATCATCATGCAAATTAATGTGTACTTTGACTTCAGTAACTACTTTTCATCTTTGCGAACAGTGGTACAAGGGAACAGGGAAAGTGGAGGACAAAGAAAGGAGAAAATCTTGAGTTTTTACAAAGTTAAAAAAATATAAAGAAGGCTTCCAATGTGATTGTTGAGTTATCTTATATCTGTGTTAGAAAAAGTAGGATAAAATTAGCAGCTAATTTTCCGCGGTAATATCTGTGACAGCCTCATACATTTATACAATAAGGGACATCAGTGAAAATCCTGAGAAGCTATAAGTCATTGCTGAATTCTCCTTGCTAATCTCAATTCTACAGAAAATCTCTGTAATGAAAATGTAGCAATCCTTGGTTTACTTGGTTAATTAAAAACCAGATTAAGGTGAGAAATTGTTTAAAAAATGGCATGTACCTGTCTTACAGAATGTATTTTAAATGAACATGGATTAATGTAAACTGGTTCACATACAATTTGATGTGGATGAGAGCCTGTTCGAGCGTATGTGTGTGTGTTTGTTATAGAGGGGGTCTTTAAGTGGATATTTCTGTCATCCTTTTGCATCAATTCTATCGATGCTTCAATATATAAACTACCCAACTCTGGGTTCTTTAAAGGACATCTGGAATTTAAAGACAGCAGCATGGGACACCTGGGTGACTCAGTGGGTTAAGCGTCCAACTTGTGCTCAGGTCATGATCTCATGGTTGGTGAGTTCAAGCCCCACATTGGGCTCTGTGCTGATAGTGTAGAGCCCACTTCAGATCCTCTATTTTCCTCTCTCCCTGCCCCTCCCCAGCTTGTTGTGTTCTCTCTCTCTCAAAAATAAACATTAAAAAATAAATAAATAAAAAATAAGTGAATTCTGTGGGAATCCAAGAGGAATCAGTGTCTTTCTGGGAGTTGGCTGAGCGAAAGTCACTTAAGAGAGAGCTTTCTATCATATTTCACACAGTTATATGAAAAGCAAGTAGTTTTTCTTAATTTTTTTAATGTTTATTTTTGAGAGAGAGAGAGAGAAAGAGAGAGAGACAGAGCGTGAATGGGAGAGGGGCAGAGAGAGAGACGGACACAGAATTTGAAGCAGGCTCCAGGTTCTGAGCTGTCAGCACAGAGGCCAATGCAGGGCGCGAACTCACAGACTATGAGATCATGACCTGAGCCGAAGTTGGACGCTTAACCGACTGAGCTACCCAGGCGCCCCGCAAGTAGTTTTTTTTTTTTTAAGTTTCTTTTATTTATTTAGAGAGAGAAAGGGAGAGAGGGGGAGGGGCATAGAGAGAGGGAGAGAGAGCCCGATTCAAAGCTCAAACTCATGAACCATGAGCTCATGACCTGACCCAAAATCAAGATTCAGACACTTAACCCACTGAGCCACCCAGGTGCCTGCAGGTAGTTTTTAAATGCAGTCAGTGAGGCAAACTTTGTAAATGAACAATATTTTATCCCTCCAACCCAAAAAAGGAAAATTCTTCCCTTCAAAGGCTTTATAATTACCTCAAAAATGGGATGGTCTCTTATTAATAAACTGCTAATAATACTAAGTGGATAAGATCAACCATTGTTACAAGAAGTATGACAAGGTGACTTAGCATGCTAATGTAGGAGATAACTCATCTAAAGTCATCTTGCATGGGTAGCAAGCCACTTATTAAATGTTAATTACATTATTTTTATAGTATAAAGTACAGATTTATCTACCAACAGTGCTTTCTTTTCATCAAACTATAAATTTTCATTAAGGGGAAAGTGTGACCCAAACATAGAACTCGATATAACTAAAAAAATAAAATAAAATAAACAACAACCACAACCAAAAACTTAAAATGTGAACACCAAGTCTGGGCAGAAATTAAGGAAAATGGCCAGAGTTATGGAGCGTGAATGGAGTGTAAGTTGATAACTCTTCCTCAAGGAAAATCTGGGAATGTTCATTTAAAAAGTTTAAGGGGCACCTGGATGGCTCAGTTGGTTAAGTGTCCAACTTCAGCTCAGGTCATGATCTCACAGTCTGTGAGTTTGAGCCCCATGTCGGGCTCTGTGCTGACAGCTCAGAGCCTGGAGCCTGCTTCGGATTCTGTGTCTCCCTCTCTCTGCCCCTGCCCCCACTCACACTCTGTCTCTCTTTCAAAGTAAAATAAAGACATAAACAAATTTTTTTTAAGTTTAAAATATACACACCCATTTAGTCAGCCTTCTAATTTAAAACAATTCTACATAACCAATCAGAAGTAGGCAAAATGATGTGTGTGTTACAAAGTTCTCCACAGAATGGAATATAAAAGAGAAAGAAGGAAGGAAAGAAGAAAAGAAGGAAGGGAAAGAGCGATAAACTAATCTTACTGTGGAAGAATAGCTAATGGCACGTATCGTTAAATGCTGACTCCAATCGGAAAACAAAATGGAGTTTGCTGGAAAGATGTTGGCAGCTCGAAAATTGTGGAGAAGCAGAGGTGAGCCAGGAAGGCTGGGATGTGGGAACTACAGAGGTGGGCCCACAGCTGAAATGGTCTGGAGTGATGATATCACCAGTGGAAATGAACGCACCTTAACATTTCCACTGCCATTGTCATTTGAGGCAATGAAGGAGAGAGAATCCAACTCTTCTGGCTCAGATGGTGTTCCAGAAATGTTCGTAATCTAATATCCTCTCACTAGACTTTTCCAACCGTGAATAAACTCCGCCTTCCTAGGAGTCACGAGGGGCCTTCCAAGTTGCTGGTAATATGTTTCTTGACCTGGCTGCTGGTTAATTTTGTTCGGGTTGTAAAACTTCATCAACTTGTATATGCATACATTTTTTTTCTGCATATGGAATATCCTTAAAAATAAAATCTACTTCACAGGGCGCCTGGGTGGCTCAGTCGGTTGAGCGGCCGACTTCGGCTCAGGTTACGATCTCGCGGTCCGTGAGTTCGAGCCCCGCGTCGGGCTCTGTGCTGACAGCTCAGAGCCTGGAGCCTGTTTCAGATTCTGTGTCTCCCTCTCTCTGACCCTCCCCCGTTCATGCTCTGTCTCTCTCTGTCTCAAAAATAAATGTTAAAAAAAAATTTTTTTTTTTAAATAAAATCTACTTCTAAGAGTAGGGTCAATGTAATATTTCATCAATTTTTAAATCTGGGAACAAATCTAAACTCTCTGGGTGGATATGCCCTCTTCCTTTCATTCTGTTGGTGTTCCACTTAAAAATTGTGAAACTTTGGAATAATGCTACCTTTAATCATGACAAACAAACGCTATCAATAAAAAATGGTAGCAGAAATATAAGGGAAAGAGGAGATACATTAGTTAACATGTGACACAATAAAAAAATCAGGAAAAAAAAATTAGGTGTGGAGACTCCATTTTTGATTTCTACAGCTGGTCCTGCCTATTATTCATTCTACATTCAACTGATATTCAGCTAGCTTCTCAGTTGGCAAGAGTTCTTTGCCAGGTAGAGTTACACAAAGCTTACTTCATGAGAGAACTTAGTTCTCGTTGATTCTTCCCATACAGAATTGAATTTTCAGAAACTTCACCACTGTCCACAGAACTTAAAAGATGCTCCCCACATGACTGGATCTGATAACATTAAGTTTGTTATTATCAGCTTGGCCCATGCTCTGTAATTTCGAATCCAGCAGAGCCCAGAAGTAAGACAAGAGATGGCTCACACAGAATAGTTATCTACTGGATGATGACAGGGCTTCTTTTCCCCCAAATCCTAGATGTTTCTTCTGTGATTCACCCAACACCCTGTGTTGCTAACCAAATCCAAAGACAGCAGCTAAGCGATGTGCCTTCTTAGTGGCAGAGAAGGCAAAGTGAACTTATGGTCCTTTGCTTTAGAAGGGATATGAGTTCTAGTAGGCTGCAGACTTCAGGACCCTACGCCTTTCACGGGTGGAAGATGTTAGCGTTTTCACGTTTTTTTCTTGTCCTGCTTATGAAGGAAAACCCGTGTTTCAATAGGGTCACTTGTGTTCCCGCTACAGTTTCCTACAGTCTATCAGCATGGTTTCACCCACTTAGTGTAAAAGGGTGAGGTGCTGTGAGATAGTGAGTGTATCTTAGCATAGATCTCTAGAGACAATTCACCCATGACTTGAGATGGTTAAAGTATACTGTTCTCCCTGCCAGATGTAAGTAAATTTCTTGTGGTGATGATGATGGTGGTGATGATTACTACTATTATTATTATAAAGTGTGTGTGGGGGGGGGGAGCAAGTGCAAGAAGCTTGTGCATTTTTCCCCCTTTGGTGAATATTTGATGTTTGAGGCTCCTTCTTCTGGAAGACTTGCTCCTGACTCACACACTGTTGAATGCAAGCACAGACATGTGATTTGTTTTGACTAATGAAGTACGAACAGAAGCTTCTTCTGAGAAGAAGCTCTAAGAGTCTGCCTGGAGTCTACCGTGTTCTCTATTCAGTACCTCTGGGGTAGCCTGTGTAAGTACCCTTTATCAGCCTGGGTTCCCCCCCCAAAGATAACTTTTCTATAAATGAGGGAAAGAAGGAAGGAGTGAGGAAGGAAGCAACAGCAAGTTCAGAGAATTGCTTCGTTGACCAAGGAAGACTCTATGTGTGTGTGTGGGGGGGGGGGGGTTCCAGTTTGAAGATTTAGGGTACCGCTAAAGTGGAATACTCAGATTTTTCCAGTTTAATTGTTGAGATCCCACTCTACTGATTATCAGCCAGAACGTTCACATAAGAGATAGACACGATTTTTAATTCAATTAATGTTGTAACTCAGCAACCCACAGGCACAGTCTCAGAACGTTTTTTGGTGTTCTTAGAGCTGGGGCTGTAGGAGTAAAGTGAGTCTTGTAGCATGGTCCAAAAAAAAAACAATGAAATTTGGCCTGTGCCTTAAAAAAAGAACTTAGGGGTGCCTGGGTGGCTCAGTTGGCCAAGCATCTGACTCTTGGTTTTGGCTCAGGTCATGATCTTACAGCTTTGTGAGTTTGAGTCCAGAGTCGGACTCTGTGCTGGCAGCTAGGAGCCTGCTTGGGATTCTTTCTCTCTTTCTCTCTGCCCCTCCCCCACTCACACTACCTCAAAACAAATAAATGAACTTTTTAAAAATTAAAAACAAAGAACTTAGCTTATGCGTTTCTTGCCTTTCAGTTACCCAGTGCCATCAGAAGCACCCATTCCATCATGCTACCCCAAAAGTCCCCCCGGATTTTCTCTTTTTCACATGGCAGCAGTCAACCAGTTTCCCAGTGACTGACCAAAGCAAAACAAAAACAAAAACAAAAAATTCACAGCAACTACAGGAATAGTCTAATTAGCTGTTTTTCCGTAGGATTTCTCAGGTTGCTAAATACACTTTCCAGAACGAAGAGAAATTCCATTTCATATCTATTGCTGGCAGGTCCATTTTCTGGTATTAATTTCTCTCTAAGTCAGGTTCTGTGGTAGCAGGTGACCGAAAACGGTGGCTCATTTACACAAAACAGAAATTGTTGGAAATACATTTGTAGGTTAAGTGGAAAATCTGGAGAACCAAGGCCACCACAGAGGGCTAGCCATGAGCACAAGAGGTTCTGTGTCTTCGTAGGAAGCCCCTCGTCTGAATGTCATCACTGGTAAGCCTGACCACACACTACTTTGTCAACCTACTAAAATTCAATGGAAAAAGAATCCCACGGCCTTGCTTGGTTCTTGGGCTTGTTCTCCAACAAGAAAGAGGTAAAGGGCCTTGATGGATGGTTTCACCAGACTGTAGACCAAGGGGAAAAGGCAATTCTTCAGGAGGAATTATTGGTACTTTTAGGAATATATTGTGCAAAGCTAGATTTTTCTTAAAAAAAAACAAAAAACAACAAACCACAAACCTTAACAAAGTGGCATACTTTTCTGGATATAGTGGTAAGTGTATATAGAACATATAATAATGTGTGTATTATATTAGTCACAATTATCATGAGGTGGGAGGATTACTAGAGGTTTTATGCTTTTTCTTTACACGTTTTTGCATTTCATAAATTCTTAACAAAGACAAGTACTAATTTGTTTGGAAAAAAAGGAAAACACAGAAAGTGTAAGTGTTTTTAAAATGAAGGGAGAATGAGGGGTGCCTGGGTGGCTCAGTCGCTTAAGCGTCCAACTTCAGCTCAGGTCATGATCTCATGGTTTGTGGGTTCGAGTCCCACACTGGGCGCTGTGCTGACAGCTCAGAGCCTGGAGCCTGCTTCGGATTCTGTGTCTCCCTCTCTCTCTGCTCCTCCCTGCTCGCATTCTCTCTCTCTCTATCTCTTTCAGAAAAATAAACATTAAAAAAATTTAAAAAATTAAAAAATGACAAGAGAATGAGAAGCAGCACTGGATTACTGAAGATCTCATCATATAACACTTGTCCTCATTTCAGGGTATTTATTTCCCTCTCTCTCTCTCTCTTTTTTTTTTTTACCCTAAACACAAATATTCCTGCTTCTGAGCATGAGTTCAAAACCTGGAAATGAGTATTAATTGACAATAAAAATATTAGCTACTTTTACCGAGTAATCATTGTGTACTCAATATTTTGTTAAGTGTTGCAGATGATATAGATATTATAATTACCCCTATTGTATAGATGAAGTAATTCATCTAGAAGGTCCAGGGATGTTAAGTGACTCAACCCAGGTGACCTGAACAAATTAACAAAATGAAATTCAAATGTACTTTTCTGACAGATCCTTAGGATTTTTGAGGGAGTAGATAAGAAGTGTCTGCGTATACTATTTAATCCATGATCCCTCATGTACACATTTGGAATATGTTTTAAGACATACAGGAATGGGTCCTGACCAAAACACGGGTTTTTTTTTTTTTTTTTAAGGTTCATAGTTCAAATACTTAGTGAGTTTTCACTTTACACCAAAGACCTCTAAGGACTGTGTTCTTGAAGGCAAATGTGCTGCTTCCCTGCAAAAATTTATTCTTGGTCACCTTAATTACTTAAATGTAGTAATGTTTTCGTTTTCATTTTAGATGCAGGAAAACAAATGTCACAAAACTGTGTTTTCCAGGAGAGATTTGGTTTCATCTTTTTTTATTTGTCTCATCTAACAACTCAAGATTTTCCATGAACTTGAAATAAGCAAAGTAAATATATTATCCAGCAGAGGGGATAAATTTGGAATATAGGGAAAAGTATATCCAGAAAGCTTGAGGAGATATTTTAGTGTCCATACCTCTGCAAGGCCCAAGAGTTCATATACACTCATAATGTCTCCGCCATTATTTTGCTGGACTTTTTGCACATCAATAGCAACTTACGAGGGTGAACTTTAAATCTGATCTCTCTTGGTCAGAGTGCCACTTCCCAAACACTTCAGCGCTACTCTACATTTTATAAGATTCATCCAATTTTCCATGGGAATAAAAATTTCAATGGATTTGTGAGTTGACATTTCCATTCATATCTTGGGATTTCACTCACCCTTGACATTTAGATGTTCCTTTGGTAAAAATATATAAGCAAAGCAATGGCTTAAGGCTTAATCCAGGAAGGAAAGAGAAATACTTCACTGAACTAAATGCCACCACCTTTAAGCTAAAATGTGTTACGCTGAGCTTAATTTTGCAGAATCCTGCAGTTTTCAAAAACGGCGTCTCAAAATTTGGGGTACACCAGCAAACGTACTTGGAGACACCCGCCAAGTGCCGGGCACCCTACGAAGTGCTGGCTATGCTCGCAGTCTCGCGTGATATAATTCCAGTCCACCTCCCCATTCTCTTCTCACAGGACTCACATGAGAAAATTCTCTTAGGCTCCTGGGAAGAGGCTAATTTGGAATGGAGAAAGACTGGTGCAGAGAAACCAGGTAGGAACATCTTAAAGTAAACCCGGGGACAAATCATGATCGCCAGCATCAGTGTGGCAATAGTAAGCGTAAATCGAAGGGCATAGATTCAATAAATGGTTGAGAGGCAGAACTGACAGCACTTGGTGATTGACTGGACTTATTCTGGGAGTTTGGGTTAGAGACGGGAATGAGTCAAGGACAAATCTCAGGCTATTTTTATTATTATTATTTTTAGGGTTGTAAAGTCGGTTGAAATTCGTGCCATTCCTTGTTCATCTTTATGCGTGGTAAGGTTGAGGTGCCCAAAGGATAATCAAGGGGAGGTGCCTAGATAGCAGCTGGGTTACAGTTCAGAAGGGAAATTGTGTTGGAAATACAAATTTTAAGGCAATTGACATGTAATGGAAATGAATGGATCCCCCCAGGAAGTGCGTGTAGCAATAGCGAGCAGAACTCAGAAAACACTTCAATGCCTATAAAAGTGCTTGGCACCCACGTAGCTGTTAATTAACATGTGTGTGAATTGCTTAACCAATAGAAGGATGAACAGACATGGACAGAAAGGGATCTCTTTTTAATGAATGGATAGATGTATAAGCCAGTAATGATCATTTCGTGTGTTCTAAATAAAGTGCAATAGAAATAAAATTGAATGTCTCCAACAATAACTTACCGAAGTTCACACTAAATATAGCAAGACGCGCATGGAAGATGTCATTCTTATTTTAAGCCCAATACAATTGTAGCTAAGAAGGGTGTTTGGTCCAAGGCTACAAGGACACAATTCATAACGATAGATCAGGACCAGGACTAAAACCAGTGGTTGATTTTTTTTTTTTTCATATTCAGTGAGGAATTCTTAAAATTCAGGCTTTATTTATGACACTGGGATCGGAAGGAGGATGGGGATAGAGGGAGAATTTGCGCGTTAGACTGTGATGCAAAAATCACAAGACTGAGGGTAGCTTGACAAATTGAAACCATCTGAAGAAAGTGGAACAAAAGTAGAGAACAGTGGTCCTTTCTGACTTTCTCAAAGCCAGGAGCACCCTTTTCTTACCACCCCACAGAGGTCTCAGAATAGACTCCTTTGCTGCCAGGTTTCCAAAGCCCTGGGTCTGTCTCCCATCAGTGCTAACACAGCAAGAATTGTGTTAATAATCCCATTTCCTCAAATGCACGACCTGAAATTCCTGTCAGATATTCAGGTTGTTGATGGAAATTCTGTTTGGAGTTTAAAATGTGTTACAAATGGAGGCCCTCCCGCTTTGCCCCCTTACATCAGAAAGAGTCTCCAGAGTGGTTTGAATTCTGAGTTGTGCTAATGAGTGTTTTAACCTGTTGGGAAGGCAAATATTCCCAAAGCAAGTAACTTTTCACCCATCAATTAGCGACTCCTTCCCAAACATTTGTTTTGCTTGTACATGTGTGTGCCTTTCTCCACCTACTAAAAGAATTTGGGGTTAGGTAGAGGGGGAGGAAAGATCTCTTTCTTAGTCCAATCAATCAATCAATCAATCTGTGCCAGGGACCTCTAAGGGGTTAGGTTACATTGGATGTTAAAGTATATTTCTTTCTTTTTTTTTTTTTTTTAATTTTTTTTTTTCAACGTTTATTTATTTTTGGGACAGAGAGAGACAGAGCATGAACGGGGGAGGGGCAGAGAGAGAGGGAGACACAGAATCCGAAACAGGCTCCAGGCTCCGAGCCATCAGCCCAGAGCCCGACGCGGGGCTCGAACTCACGGACCGCGAGATCGTGACCTGGCTGAAGTCGGACGCTTAACCGACTGCGCCACCCAGGCGCCCCTCTTTTTTTTTTTTTAATGTTTATTTATTTTTGAGAGAGAGAGAGAGACAGAGCATGAGCGGGGAGGGGCAGAGAGAGAGAGAGAGAGATAAAATCGGAAGCAGGTTCCAGGCTGCAAGCTGTAAGCACAGAACCTGCCTGGGGGCTCGAACTCACAAGCTGTAAGAGATCATGACGTGAGCTGAAGTCCGCTGGTCAACTGACTGAGCCACCCAGGCGCCCCTAAAGTATATTTCTCTTCTGTTCCAAGTGGCAACCAATTTTACAGAGAGTGAGAAGGACCAATGTTTCTATCCTGGTGGCTCCCAGGGTGAAATCGTTATGTTTTCAGGAACCCTAAGGGAGGGAATCTCAAAAAAAAAAAAAAAAAAAAAAAAATCAAAGTAATGATTATTTCGGAATAAAGGACTGCCAAGGTAGAAGACTTATTAAAATGGAGTGCTTTCTTTGACACAGTTCTGGTTGTCCAGGCCAAGGGAGACGGTGCTCAGATTTGGAGAAGAAATCTCAGTGATTAGAACTCAATATCATGAGATACTTGTTTAGAGAGCTTAGCTACGGAGATATTTCTTCAGAACTCCATTTCCCCCTTTCCCTCGTTCTTGGCACAAAAAGCAATACTATTTCATCTCCTGGGTTGACCAGTAGGGAGGAGTTCCCTCGAGCAAACGATTCAGGCCAGTTATTTTAATAGATCCATTCTCCGGTGTAAGTTAATGTAGACTCATGGCCGTTGTGATCAAATTGATATCAACAGGTTCTAAGCCTAATAAACACAGGATGAACTGGCAAAATAGTTTCTTACCCAGTAAATCGGTGAGCCAGACCAGGACCTTGGGCCTTCAGTTAGAAGTGATAGAATCTTGGGGTGCCTGGATGGCTCAGTCGGTTTGAGTGACCGACTTCAGCTCAGGTCATGACCTCGCAGTTCGTGGGTTCGAGCCCCGCATCGGGCTCTGTGCTGACAGCTGGGAGCCTGGAGCCTGCTTCGGATTCTGTGTCTCCCTCTCTCTCTGCCCCTCCCCCGCTCTTGCTCTGTCTCTCTCTCTCTCCGTCAAAAATAAATAAACATTAAAAAAATTTTTTTTTAAAAAGAAGTGGTAACATCCCTAGTTACCAAGACAGTGGACTTTAGACCCGGGCAATGGTGGTTGGAGCTTTCTGTTGTCTATTTGGCAGAAAGTTATTGAGCCTCACAGATTCTGAATGCCTTCATTTAATTAATGGGGATAATATCCGCACTGACTGAAGGTTTTATGTAAAGATCAGAGGTAGTGGCCTGAAAACCATAAAACTCCTACATGAAAACATAGGGGGTAAGCTCCTTCGTATTAGTCTTAGTGATGAGTTTTTGGACTTGACACCAAAAGCAAAGGAAGCAATAGCAAAGAGAAGCAAGTTTTCACTACCTCGAAGTGAAAAACTTCAGCACAGTAAAGGAAACCATCAACAAAATGTAACGGTAACCTACCAAATGGGAGAAAATATGTGAAAATCATACAGCTGGTAAAGGGTTAATATCCAAAATATATAAAGAACTCTTACAACTTAATGCCAAAAAAAAAAAACCCAAAACTCTTGTGTTTTAAATTAAATGGACAATTAAAAACGAACGGAGCAATTGAACAGACATTTTTCCAGAGAGAATATACAGATGGCCAACAGGTACATGAAAAAATGTTTGACATCAGCAGGCCTCAGGGAAATTCAAAAATCAAAACAGAAAAAACCAACCCACCATGAGTTATCACATCACCCCTGTTAGAACAGTTATTATCAAAAAGACAAGAAATAACCAGCACGGCTAGGGTTATGGGGAAATGGGAACATTTGTGCGCTATTGGTGGGAACGGTAATTGGTTCCAACAGTATGGAGGTTCTTCAAAAACTTAAAAGCTAGAACTATCATATAATCCAGCAATTCTGCTCCTGGGTAGTTATCCCAAGAAAATGAAAACATGGGGGTGCCTGCGTGGCTCAGTTGGTTAAGCATCCAACTCTTGATTTCTGCTCTTGATTTCTGTTCATCAGTCCTGACAGTGCAGAGCCTGCTTGGGATTCTCTCTGCCTCCCTGTCTCTCTGTCCCTCCCCTGCTCGCTCGCTCTCATTCAAAATAAATAAACTTTAAAAAAAGAAAACGAAAACACTAACTTGAAAAGATATCTGCAACGCCACGGTCATTGCAGTATTTACAATAGCCAAGATACAGAAACAACCTAAATGTCCATCACCAAAAGAATGGATAAAACAAAATACAATAAAACTTACATATATATATGCAAAATTCAGCTCTTAAAGAAAAGAAATTCTGCCATTTATAACAACAGAGATGGACCTTTAAGGAATTATGCCAAGTGAAAAAAGAGAGGCAAATACCGTATGATGTCACTTATATGTCAAATCCCCCCAAAAAACAAACCAAACACACACACACACACACACCAAAAAAACAAAAACTATAGAAACTCTAGATATAAATAGCAGATTGATGGTTGTCAAAAGCCGAGGTGGGGGATGAGTAAAATGGGTGAAGGAGGTCAAATGCATTAATGTCCAGTCATAAAATAAATAAATCAGAGAGATATAAGGTACCCCATGGTGGTATAGTTAATAATACTATATTACATATTTGAAAGCTGCTAAGATAGTAGATCTTTTTTTAAATTTTGTTTTTAGCATTTATTTATTGTTGAGAGACGGAGAGAGACAGACCACGAGAGAGGGAGACACAGAATCCGAAGCAGGCTCCAGGCTCTGAGCTGTCAGCACAGAACCTGATGCGGGGCTCGAACCCACAAACCGTGAGATCATGACCTGAGCTGAAGTCGGACGCCCAACCCACTGAGCCACCCAAGTGCCCCAAAGATAGCAGATCTTAATGGTTCTCTCCACACGGACAAAAATTCTATAACTGTGTATGATGAGGGATGTTAACTGGACTTATCATCTGGGTGATCATTTTGCCATACACACAAACGTCAAATCATGTTGCACACCTTAAACTAACATAATGCTGTATATTATCAAATGCATCTCAAGAAAAGAAAATGTTTTCTAAAAAACTTAGAGATAATATATGCAAACTATCTGGTACATAGTAAATACTACTAATATCCTAATTATAATAATATTGTTATTTAACCTATCAAGCAATGTCTCTGTGCAGAGTTTGGGCTTTCATAGCCAGCCTTTCTTTTTCTTTTAAAGTTTATTTATTTATTTTGAGAGAGAGAGAGATGGAGAGAGTGAAAGAGAGAGTGAAAGTGCAAAGCCCTACATGGGGTTTGATCTCACCAACCATGAAATCATGACCTGAGACAAAATCAAGAGTGGAATGCTTAACCAACTGAGCCACCCAAGCGCCCCCCACAGCCAACCTTTCTTTAACAACTCTTCATCTAGAGCCCAAGTGTGACAAATGTACCTTCCCTTTTCCTGACGGTGTCAATCTGGGTCTTAAAAGCAGCAGCAATGGCCATAGAAACATACATTTCAGGATTTGGGACTGTTCACGGCCTCCTAACCAATCTGCTGGACAGTCCTTTGGGGATGTTGATATCATTGTATTTCAGCAGAGAAAAAAATTTGTGGAAGCACTTCTGGCAGAAAGCAGTGCAGGGAAGAGGGAAGCCATGTTTTCTACTCTGATTGGTCACTGGCTTCTCAAAGCTGGCCTCACACAGTCTGGAAGCGAAGGAACTTCCATTAAAAATGTTGGATTGAATAAAATATTGCTTTCTTCGGTAAGCGTCTCCTAGACCTGGGCTTGAGTAGGTCATTATGTTTGTAAGCTATGCCTCTTTGAAAGCTGAAAGTTACTTGCAGAAGACTTACGCTGAACCAAGTAGGGAGCGTCAGTAGGGGACGGGGCAAATGAGGAGTGTTTCATAGGCTAATTATAGACAAGGTGGTTCACTGCTTATGTTATTGTCGCCATTCCCCTGGACCGGACAATCAATTTATCAGATGTGGTATCCATCTTCTAGAGACCATCACTGTTAACAAACCAGATGCGAGTGAAGATTGATTAGCCCTGTAAGTTTTATGTTAATAGTATTAATTTACTGAACTGGGTTCATATTCATGCCACCATTTCTATTCCCATGGTCACTGATTTATTTTAGGCTTTCGTCACCTCACTCTTGAACTAATACAATCGCATTGTATCAGATTTTCCTGTTTTTGTTCTTTGCACGTCTGCCGGATTTAGTCCCCCTAAACCAATAGTTTGCAACTACCTTCTCCTTGGTTAAAAACTGATGGATTCCTTCAAGATATAATCTCAACTCCCTGACGCTCAAGATCAGCAAATAATTTTCTGCCAATGTATCTCTGCAACCTTAATCTAAATACTTCCTTAAAAATAAGGTTCTGGAGCGCCTAGGCTCAGTAAGTTGAACATCCAACTCTTGATTTCGGCTCGAGTCGAGATCTCGCGGTTCATGAGATGAGCCCCGAGTCGGGCTCTGGGTTGATAGTGGAGAGCCTGCTTGAGATGCTCTCTCTCCCTCTCTCTGCCCCTCTCCCTGCTTGCGTTCTCCCTCTCTCTCTCTCAAAATAAAAAAATAAACTTGAAAAAAATAAGGTTGTATTGATCAACCTCCAAACATATCTCGCCTTGCCTTTCTACCATTTTCCTCTTCCGAAATAATCATCTCATCTCTGTACTTTCTCTTGCCTTTTTAGGCTTTCTTTCTATGAAGCTTTCCATAGCTCTCAAGCTCTAACTCCATCCCTCCTTCCCCACCAAACCTGTTATTTCTCTTACCAGTTGCACTCATTTGGCATTACACTAGGCATTTGTGTATGGTTGAACATTTGTTTAAGGAACATTATCTGTCTTCCCTCAAATAAATTATAAGGCTTTTTTTTTTTAATTTTTTTTAACGTTTATTTATTTTTGAGACAGAGAGAGACAGAGCATGAACGGGGGAGAGGCAGACAGAGAGGGAGACACAGAATCGGAAACAGGCTCCAGGCTCTGAGCCATCAGCCCAGAGCCCGACGCGGGGCTCGAACTCACGGACCGCGAGATCGTGACCTGGCTGAAGTCGGACGCTTAACCGACTGCGCCACCCAGGCGCCCCTATAAGGCTTTTGAAATTTCTTTCCATCCTTAGCACCAAGCTCAGTGTCCTGTATATTTCATGGGTTTTATAAATACTGCTTTGCAGTGCCTTTTAATCCAATTATTATTATTATTAGCTTATCAATACTTATGCAAATGAGCCTAATTTGCATGTTATAAAAAGGAAACAAAGCCATTACATAATCCAGCTGTGCTGTCTTACATTCAGAGATGGCATTCAAGACAAATAGCGATCTAGACTGACTGGGCACCAACCAATGAGAGTGACACTACCTGTCAACCAGAAGCTCTGTTGCCTTGGTAACTTCTGCATCCATACAGCCTTTCCTGACACTCCACTCTGTGTGGAGGACCTGATGTAGGGTGAGCTTGTGTAACTTTCAGTCACTTACAGCCCTGAGATAACCCAGATTTGGTCCATCGCTGTTTTTTTTTTTTTTTTTTTTATAATTTGAGGGCGGGGCTTAAGCAGGCTCCACGCTCAGCATGGAGCCCGATTCAGAGCTTGATCCCACGACCCTGGGATCATGATCTGAGCCAAAATCAAGAGTTGAGCGCTCAGCCAACTGAACCACCCATGGGCCCTTGGTCCATCATTTTTTTGTCTGAGTACATCCTCAATTCTGAACCAAATCTTAAATTATTTAGGGGGGAGAGGATCTGTGGAGGGTGTTTTCTGTGGATTTTTATGCTAGTCTAGATTTTTCATGTTTCCTAATTAGAAAATTAAATGAGGCATCTTCAGTGCAGAAAGTCTGTAACCCCAAATTCTAAGAGATAATCCTTTTATATAATCACCCATCATCCATCTACTTACAGGAAATGGATGCACGTACATTTTGATGCTTGCCCTTCTAGTTTCACACATATCAAAATAATTCTTGGAGACTACTGCTTTAATTCAACAATGTGGGAAACTTTTTCTCAAACAAAAATTTATCCTTCAGGGCGCCTGGGTGCCTCAGTCGGTTAAGCGTCTGACTTTGGCTCTGGTCATGATCTTGCAGTCTGTGAGTTTGAGCCCCGCATTGGGCTCTGCGCTGAGAGCTCGGAGCCCGGAGCCCGCTTCAGATTCTGCGTCTCCCTCGCTCTCTGCCCCTCCCCCACTCACGCTCTGTCTCCCTCTGTCTCAAAAATAAAATAAGAAAACATTAAAAAAAATTATTCTTCAATAATGTAGAGTTGTGTTTTAACATAGGTTTGAATGGCACGGGTCCATATCTATGTGGATTTTGATACATACAGTATAGTACTCTAATGTATTTTCTTGTATGATTTTCTTAATAACATCTTTTCTCTAGTCTACTTTATGGTAAGAATATAGTTTATAGTACATATAATATGTACTATGATACAACACAACGACACAACATGTGTTAATCGACTCTTTATATTGTTGGTAAGGGTTCCGGTCAACAGTAGGCTATTAGTTAAGTTTGGGGTGGGTCACAAGGCATCCAAGAATTTTCGACTGTGTGGGGGAAGGTGTCTATGCCCCTAACTTCCCAGTTGTTCATTTTAGGGTCAATTATACTTTTGAATGGCTGCAGAGATCGTAATGTACCTGAGCCTCTATTTGTGGTCATTTAGGGTATATTTAAGGTGCATACCTGTTGAGGACAGGGTAAGAATTGGAGTGAGTGGTAGGGTGAGAAAATTTCCTTGCTTTCTTTAGTTCTCCGTTATTGCCAGGGTCTACACAGGCATATTCACTTAGTGCTTTTCTGTGTCTCGCCACGGGATTATACAACTTTGTAAGGTGAAGAAAATCTGCCTTTTCTTCCTTAGGCTCAGGATGAATGACTATAAAGTCCTTTTGACAAGTTTGAATATGTTAGAGGAGCTTTTCTCAAATTTGGGGAATTCCTAAGTGTTTTTTTTTCTCCTTCTGCTTTTTAAACTATATAACAGTATCCTCACAACCCCTACTCTTCAGGGCTCTGTGTTTTATTTTTTTAATTTTTAATGTTTATTTACTTTTGAGAGAGACAGAGCACGGGTGGAGGAGGGGCAGAGAGAGAGGGAGACACAGAATCTGAAGCAGGCTCCAGGCTCCGAGCTGTCAGCACAGAGCCCGATGCGGGGCTCGAACCCACTAGCCGTGGGATCATGACCTGAGCTGAAGTCCAATGCTCAACCAACTGAGCCACCCATGTGCCCCTGGGGCTCTGTTTTTATAAAACATTTTTTCCTGTTTTGAATATCAGAAGCTAGAGCATTTAAGGACCATATTCTGTCAGGGCAAAGTTCTAACATAACTTTGTTAGTTTCGCCCACTCTATGAAAACGTCTTCTGAAAAGAGGATTCTAAAATCTCTCAAATGTAGAGTCGCCAGATAAAATATAAGATGCTTGATTGAATTCATATTTCAGAAAAATGGCAAGTAAGTTTTAGTGTGAATATGGCCCTCCTAAGGCATATTGGAACATCCTTATATTAGAAAATCATTTGTTCTTCCTCTGAAATTCAAATTTAATTGAGCATCCTCTATTTTTATTTGCTCAAGCTGGCAAATCGACCCAAATACTTACAATTAACTGCACAGGTGCAAACTCCAAATGAAGAATGTGACCTAATATGTTTCAAGGACTGTCTTAATACCCACTTAATATCTGTTGGGTCTTTCCTGGCACTCCTCCCAAAGCAGAGGGGCAAGGTTTGTTGTGTTGTGTTTTGTTTGGTCCCCCTCACCTCATCAATGGGTCTATTTAGAAAGAAGACTCTACTACCTTTTCCAACGGTGGTCAGATTGGCTCTGATTCAAATCTGTCTTCTCCCTCTTAGGGGAAAAACATCCTTCTTTGTTAACCCAAGAGCGCAGACTATTTGATCAAAAAGAAGAGAATTCAGGGGCGCCTGGGTGGCTCAGTCGGTTAAGCATCTGGCTTCGCCTCAGGTCATGATCTCACGGTTTGTGGGTTCGAGCCCCGCATCGGGCTCTGTGCTGACAGCTCAGAGCCTGGAGCCAGCTTCGGAGTCTGTGTCTCCCTCTTTTTCTGCCCCTCCCCTGCTTGCACTCTGCCTCTGTCTCTCCAAAAATGAATAAACAAAAATTTTTTAAAAAGAATAAACATTAAAAAATTAAAAAGAAGAGAATTCAAACATCTGCTGGTTGAACTCTCTTCCATCAGTGTTTTATACTTTAAGTGGTCCTATTGCCAAAGCAACCCCAAATTGTGTCATCTACACTCCTCACTGCCACTGTCACTGCTGCCCCCTGCAGCCACCCTAAGCGTGCCACGTGGAGAGTATACCAGGCTGACATCAAATGCTATTCTTTCTCTTAAACTTATCTTACTTGGGTAATGGAGGCTGACGCTGAAAACTTCAAACAGGCTACAACTTGCCAATTAGCCTTGAAAACGAGTAAATAAATTTCTATTACGTAAGCTCCCTCGTTTGTGGTATCATTTGTACGGCAGTCCAGGGACACCGTACAAGCACTGAATGTAATGTCAGACTGTCCTCAGCATGCCAACGTTTCCTAGCAGTGGGTGTTTCAATATATTTGAACTTAGAGGCACTTGAAAAGTAGCTTTCAAGATCCTCTGTGACTCTAGTTCATGGGAGGGTCCCTGGTGTAGTGGAAAGGGGACTAGAACCCTTGCTTTGGCCCCAATTTCATGGATCTTACTTCTGCATCTATAAAATAAAGGGACAGATTGAATGAGTCTGAAGATCTATAGGAGCGAGGAATTCTATAAGACACAGAGAAATTCCCAGAGCCACACGGGGATGTCTTGCCCCGCATTCCCCACAGAGCCTGTAGCAAAGGCTCATGTGTGAATTCTCTATTAGGGACATGGTCGGCGGGATGAGGCAGCAAAGATGGGGGGCAAGCTGAGGATAGGGGACAGGATAGGCAACCACTAAGTGCTCGGAGAAGCTTTTTAATGGAGCAAATCTTGAACAGTGTGTCTGGAGGAAGAAAGGGGGAACAGCCGCGGACCCACTACTCTTCCCATTGAGCAGAACTTCACCCACTGGAGCACTATACCTGTCACTTCTGAGTTTCAGAGGCAGCTGAGCAGAGTGGGGTCCCAGGATACCCCAAGCGTTGTGTCAGAGGGGCAGCCCCAGTTGAGGGGACTAGAGGAACGAAGTAAGCACCAGTCAAGGGGGAGTGAGCTGTGTCTGTAAGAAGTAGGTTGGGGGTCCATCAAAGTCTGGAACAAGGGATGAGTGCTGCAGCCAAGAATGTTGAACTGACACGAAGGACATCTCTGATATTGTGGTTCCTGGTCAACTTAGAACTTTATGAAAATTCAATCATAGCTACTACTATGAGAAAGTATAACTAAAAGAATAAAAACAACCACCACCATTTATTGACAGTTAACCATGGACCAGGAACCATGTCATGTCCTTCTCAAACTGGTCAAGGACCAATTCTTTTGTTGCCCCCCACCCCCCACACCAACCCACCCAATACTTTTGCAAACTACATTACACAGCAATTCCTAAAAGTAAACTGAAATTAAAAAGTAGACATTCAAAATACATGCTCATTTAAAAAAAAAAATCATTTGGTTGAACCTGCATAAAATTACTTGGTCAAATTGCCATGTAAATGTCTGAGCACTCTCAATGTTTGTATTCATCTCATCATCGACTGCTGAAGGTCAGGCTGTAGATCATACAGGGGGATACCCTCCTCCCGATGCAATACTTGATTTGATTTTTCAGCAACCCGAAGGGCAAAGTGCTGTCAGCATCCCCATTTCACGGGTGAGACAACTGAGGCTTAGCCATGTTAGATAATTTATCTAGCTCAGTCCTCACAGCCTGCAGGGGGCGAAGCCACGTCAGTCTGACTCCTAATGTCATGCTGTGAACCACTTTCTCTAGAGGATGGTTTCTAGTTTGGAGATTAAGTTAATTAAGTCCCTTGATCAAAGTTGCTCTTTGATTTTTAACTTTTATCAGTTAAGCAAAGTTTGAACCTGTGTGTGTGTATATATGTGTGTGTGTATACAATGCATGTATATATATACATATATATATATATATATATATACACACAGATATATATATACAGTGTGTGTGTATATATATGTGTATGTATATATATATATATATATATATATATATAGTTGAATCAGAAAATTTATTTAAATGAATGTACTTTGAATGACTGCTTTTTATTTCAGTTTATTTTTCAGATTGTATTTTATTGTGGTTTACAAAAGTATTGGGGAAAGAAACAATAGAATTGGTCCTTGATCACAGTTTGTGAAATCCCTAAATATTATGTAGATGTATATCTGTATCTCTCATCTATCTATCTATCTATCTATCTATCTATCTATCTATCATCTACATCTATCTATCTATCTATCTATCTATCTATCTATCTATCATACCTATACGTGTATATACGTATATACATATATATGTACGTATATACATATATGTATACATATATACGTATATACATATCTATGTATACATATATACGTATATAATTATATGTAATACATATATATACACGTATATACATATATGTATATGTATATGTATATATACGTGTATATATATATATGTATACGTATATATCCCCTCTCACATTCATATTTTGTTTGGAATATTAAGAATGCACATTTGGTATTTGGCTCTTTATTTGCCTGGATAAATAATACTTTAGAATTCGTGTGATTGTTTTAGCTGCTAAGCATTCTGTCTCATACCAAATGGGAGTTTTGGTCCTCCTACATCCTGGGCTGGTCTTCTCAATTTATTTTCATAGGGCATTAGCACCCATTGTCACCACTAATTGCTGTTTACTGGGGAATCACACGGTGCCCTGTAATCAGAGATACCTGACAGAGCTTACTCTTTGCTAGAGGCAAAAGGCAGAAATATGAATTAGCTGCTTTTCGGGCTCGTGAAGATGCTCGCCTGTCCTTCCCTTCCTCCCAGGAATACTGCCAATGCGGAATGCCCTGAAATCCTAATCTATTAGCGCTAAGTAATATTACAAAGCCAACACGCACACAAATGATAGGGTGCGGTTGATGCCTCCTGGCATTAACGTCAAGAGCCTGTGTAGCCGCATGAAAACAAAGGATTAACCACTTCTCATTTGAAAATCTCATTCCCTCACTCCTCCTGCTAACATTCACCTGTAGAAAAATGACGAGATTTGGAATGAGGCTGTCTGAGCCTGCAGGGTGATCGGTACAGAAAAACATGCCCTCCCCCAAGAAGGCCCTGGACACACAGGGTTTGGTCAGTGCTATTGTTCATTTCTGTTTGTTGCCGGGTTTTGTTTTGGTCACGGTTCGTGATGATTCTGAGCCTCTGACCTTTTCGAATTGCACAAGGTTATCTTGCAAGGTTATCTTACATCTCTGAACTTCTAAAACACATTTATTGTGGAGTTGTCATCTATCTAGCAGAATAATTGTATTTTTTCCCTCCTATGGATGTGTAATTGGCAAGGGCAAGTAAGAATTGCGCGTATTTAAGGTGTACAACTTGATGTTTTGATATGGGTCTGCACTGTGAAGTGATTACCAAGATCAAGCTAATGAACATATCTGTCACCTCAGTCCCTTTTTGCTTTTCCTTGTGGTGAGAACCCTTAAGATCTACCTTCTTAGAAATTTCCAGTGCATAATACAGTATTAGCTGCAGTCCTCTTGCTGTCTATTAGATGTCCAGAACTCTTCCATTTTGCATAAGTGAAACGTTGTACCCTCCTGACGAATATTCTTCTACTTGTCCCTCTGCCCCTGGTAACCACCAGTCTACTCTCTGCTTCTGTGTGTTCAACTGTTTTAGAAACCTCATAGACATGGAATCATGCATTTGTCTCTCCGTGCCTGGCTTAATTTCACTTAACATAACGCCTCCCTGTTCGTTCATGTTGTCACAAAGGCAGGATTTCCTTCTTTTCTAAGGCTAAATAATACTCCGTCGTGAATATACACCAGATATTCTTTATTCTTAATTTTTCTAAACACCCGGATTGGATTCTTTTGAGGAGTAAAGCAAAGGATCAGACCCACTATAGGGAAATAAAGACCTTGGAAGCAAGGTAAAAGGCATCTTTCTGGCTGCTTGCCAGGGATTGTGAGATCACTCGTGATTGCATGCCTGATGCACGCTAAGGTAAGTATCTACGACTTCCATCCTCCCATGACAGTCCTCATGGCAACCTACGCTGAGTGAGGACGTGTATGCTCATGCATGTGCTAAGGGCTTTGCATGAATTATCACCCCTGAGACCACACATGGCCTCTGAGATGCCTCCGGAACGTAACCAGTGATACAATAACCAAGCCCATTTCTGGCTGAGCATGTTATATGTAATAACAGCATTAGGAAATTGGAAAAACATCATTAGTTAGGTCCTGGAGAAGTGTACCGTGAGTAAGATTATGGTCTCTGGAGCCAGACTACTTGGAATCCAATTCCGACTCTCGCAATTACTAACTGTGTGAACTTGGGCAAGTTACTGAAAAGTGTGCCTTCCTTTCCACGTCTATAAAATGGGGAAGGGAATGTCTCTGAGGATAAAAGGAGTTAACAGATGTAAAGTGTTGAGAACAATGCTTGGCTTATTGTCCTTACTGATGGAAGTTCGCTACTAGCCACAAGGCAGTGAACCGTAGACTAGATAGGGACTCTTGAGTTCAAGTTACATTCTCCTTATATTGCTGCAATAATTACTACTTGGTCATTATTATTTTATTAAAAAAATTTTTAATGTTTATTTATTTTTGAGAGAGAGAGCAAGAGAGAGAGAGAGAGCATGAGTATGAGCAGGGGAGGGGCAGAGAGAGGGAGACACAGAACCTGAAGTAGGCTCCAGGCTCTGAGCTGTCAGCACAGAGCCCGACGTGGGACTCAAACTCATGGATGGAGAGATCATGACCTGAGCTGAAGTCCAATGCTTAACCAACTGAGCCGCCCAGGTGCCCTGATCATTATTAATTTAAAATAACTGCTGGAATCCATTTGTTAATATTTAAGTTAATAACAAAGTTATTAAAATAACATTTTACAGATTTTATTTATTCAAGTGATATTTTAGGATATGATTTGTGATATGCATCACAAAGACTGGGTCTGTAGTTTTCTTAGTGTGTGAGTTTACTCTTTCAGGCTTTGTTGGTAAAAATGAAATTCTCATTCCTAGGAAGTGTTTGGAGGTTTTTCTTCTTCACCTATGACTGTAGAATAGCTTAAATAACATTGTAATTATCGGCTCTTTAAAAGTTGGTATAATGTCCCTGGTGATTTTTTTTTTTTTGCCCCCAAATTGCTTCTCCAACAACTTTTTTCTGTGTCTCTTTTGGAAACTGAAATCCTTATGTTTTACTAATTTCACTAAAAGTGTTCCATATCGTGATGATTTTCAAATCTATTTGCATACAGTTTAGTTGCCTCATTTTTATGAGTCTTAATTTCTCCTGCTCCTTTTGTTACTTACCCTGGTGTTATTTTTATTCCGCACCCTTACATTTTCTTTCTTTTGGTCTTTGTTGGTTAGTGAATCATTAATTAAAGTCAGCTTGTGGATTACTAGTTTTACTTATTTTTAAGACTGCTTTCTAACAATTCCTTTTTTTTTTTTTTAACAATTTCTTTATTTATCGGTCCCTTCTGCTTTCCTGAAGTTTATTTTGTTGTCTTTTCCAGCTTCTTGCTTGAGATATTGTCTTTTGTATTTGAAGATAAAATAGCAAAGCGTATGCATTTTCTCTGAGTGCTTGTTGCCTCTCACACGCTCTTTTGATTTTTATATAGTTTTAGATAGGCTGGGATTCAGCATTATACATTTTCTTAGTACCAAGAATTTATTAAGCTATCACTTAAAAATTTCCAAATGGCAGAGTATTTATTTCCTAAGTGTCCTTAATGGCTTTATTGAAATTGTAATGACATAATGCTATCTGCATATTTTTAATTTGGAATTTATCATGGTTGACTTGATAACTTCATAGATAGCCACATTTTGCGTCTGATTGTCCGCAAGCTATAGTCTGTCTTATTGTACAAAGTCTGATAAATAGTGATCAAGTCTATTTTTAGAATTCAGTTATGTAAATATTCTATACTTCTGCTTAATTTTTGTCTGCCTTAACTATTGTGCAACCATAGATACATTCAGTTATCTTACTAAAATCCTTCCGTTTCCTTCAGTAGTAACCATTGGTTATTTGCTCCGAACAGTAATAAATTTTAATACATTCATTTTCTCTTGTTCTAGGAGGTTTAGATAAAATGATTTGTAGCCCAGCCCCCAAATTGCTTCTCCAACAACTTTTTTCTGTGTCTCTTTTGGAAACCAAAATCCTTATGTTTTACTAATTTCACTAAAAGTGTTCCATATCGTGATGATTTTCAAATCTATTTGCATACAGTTTAGTTGCCTCATTTTTACGAGTCTCTTGATTTCTCCTGCTCCTTTTGTTACTTACCCTGGTGTTATTTTTATTTGTGAAGTATTGGTATTTACTTATTGTTCCTCCCACCTTCATTTTCTTCCTTGTTTGTATCTGCCAGATCATGTCTACGTGAGCAGGACGTAGACACCTGCATTCCGTAGTAATATTCTCATATGCACCTGTTCCAATCTTCCTTTCCACTCAAATGCACTGAAATATTGGTCACCTCCAATGTTTTTTTTTTTTTCCTCTCACCTCCCCAAGTCTTTTCTTGGTTCATTACAGTTTTGTTCTATTACTTTTGTCAAGAAGGGCTCCTGGGTAACTATTTTCTGAGATTTCCCATGTTGAAAATTGCCTATGAAGTAGGTAAGTAAAGAATGCCCGATGGGGTATAAAATCCTTGCCTTACGCTTCCCATTGTATAGTCTGTTATTCTCTTTCTAAACCTTTATTTCCTTTCTTTTTAAGTGTTTGATTTCTCACTTCTATCTCCTACATCTTTACTGTGACTTCTTCTGCATTATGTCTCTTTTGTATGCCTTCCAATTTTCTTGATTTCCGTAATAGTTTTATTTGCTCATTTATTTCATTTCTGACATTTTCTACTCTAAGTTGCATATCCTTTGATCATTGCCACTCTGGATTCTTTCATTTTGGTTTCATGGTTCGCCATCGAAAGGTTGTAATTCTTTTTTTCTAAATTTTTTTAAAAAGTTTATTTATTGGGGCCCGTGGGTGGCTCGGATGGTTAAGCATCTGACTTCTGCTCAGGTCATGATCTCACGGTTCGTGAATTGGAGCCCCACGTAGGGTTCTGTGCTGACAGCTTACGCTCTCTCTCTCTCTCTCTCTGTCTCAAAAATAAAATAAAAACGTTTAAATTTTTTGTTTAAAGTTTATTTATTTATTTATTTTGAGAGAGAGAGAGAGGGAGACAGAGTACAATCAGGGGAGGTCCAGAGAGAGAAGAAGAGAAAGAGAATCCGAAGCAGGCTCTACACTGACAGCACAGAGCCTGATGTGGGGCTCCAACCCACGGACCATGAGATCATGATCTGAGCCGAAACCAAGACTCAGACGCTTAACCAACTGGGCCACTCAGGTGACCCAAAAAGTTGTAATTCTTGAAGATTTTAAAATTTGTGTCACATTCATTCGATTATAATTTGTGTCTGTTGTGTGACAAATTTATGTGTGTGTGTGTATGCACATGTTTTTAGTCTGTCATTATTGTTTCTCTTTCCCTTCTTTTGATTTCCTGTTACGTCTTTGTATCAATGTTGGGTTAGCTCCTTGGATGATTCATCACCGAATGTATTGCATCTTGTGGGCAAGATAACTGTAAGAGCTCCTTATAGGAAAGAACAAAGATACTGTCCCAGTGTAGTTGGTTTTCCTAATTCAAAGACTCTCTTCTTTGAATTATGAACTTCTAGCAAATATGACTGATCTACTTTTCTGAGTCACCCTGTTGCCTTGGCCTCTTTGGACCAAATGGCCCACAAAAGATTTCTCATCAGCCCAGTCCACCCAGGTCTTAACCCATAACATTGCAAACAAGCAATCCAGTTTTTCATCTCAGGGTTTTGTGTTTCCTTCAGGAAGCATGTTCATGCTGCTACTTTCTGAGGGCAATCGATACCAAAGACTCTTACCCCTGAGATCTCTCACATTGCTTAGTCATTCTGCTATTCTGGTATGTCTTCTGCTCAACGCCAGCTGCTTTTCACGATGCCTGGAAATATTTTGAGGTCTAGGAATTATATTTGTCTCCAGTTTTATTGAACACAATGTGCAAGAATTTTGTTTGTTTTTCTTGAGGGGGGTTGTCTTTCAGATGATTTCCAGGAGAAGGAAAAGGTCTAACTAGAGAGAAAGTGCATAATTTCAGTTTTCTGTACTCCAGATTTTAACAATATTCAAACTGTTGACCAGTCAACAGTTGACATTCCATAAATGTTTGGTGAGTCGCTGAATATAGATGAACAAGTTAGTGTAAACCAATTACTAAATTAGCATAGATAATGTTTTTAATGTCTGTAATTTATGACATTTTTCTAATTTTTATAAATATAAACATTTTGTGAAAGTATATTTGAATATAAAAATTATGGAATCCTGGGGCACCTAGGTGGCTCAGTCAGTTAAGCATCCAACTTCATCTCAGGTCATGATTTCACAGAGCCCGCATCAGGCTCTGTGCTGACAGCTCAGAGCCTGGACCCTGCTTCAGATTCTGTGTCTCCCTCTCTCTCTGCCCCTCCCGTGTTAGTGCTCTATCTCTCTCTCAAAAGTAAGTAAACATTAAAAAAAAATTTTTTTTTTAATTATGGATTCCTGTGTGACACTACATTTTAAAAATCCTTTCCTGGATTTCTTAGAAGTGCATACATAAGCTCTTTCTAGATAGTATCATCTACTTTTTTCATATTCCAGTATTGTTGAAACAAAATTAAGGACCTAATTTTCAACCAAAATAATCAGGAATCTTATTAGCTCAGCAATTAGGCATTGAAATACAAAACTAGGGAAATAAGGCTGCTTTGTAAGATCTGACTGTTTATATGGTAGTTTAATGTTTGTTTCCTTGGCATCATGTTTTGTTTTGGTTTTTTTTTTTCTATAAAAAAACATGTTGGAAGATTAAGTGCAAATAGTTTATTGCTTGACATGCTAACTTTAACATGCTGCTAATTAGCACAAATACTCCAAGAAGTGAGACCGTTACTATTTCTCCCTTGTATCTGAAAGGTTCTTTGTGGTGGAGACAAAGCCCAGGTGTCTGTCCTAGTAGCAAATACTTTGGCTACATTTCCAAGATGAGGAGAGAAACCACTTCCTACGTACTAGTTTTAATAACATCCACAAAAATGTTTTAGGAATTAAGTTAGTTTTCTACTGCTACATAACAAAAAAAATTACTCCAAAACATAGCAGCTTATACTCACACACACTTATTATCTCATATGGTTTCTGAGGACTGAGAATCTGGGAGCAGCTGAGCTGGGTGGTTCTCATTCTCCATCTGGGTCTTCTCAAGTTTTGGTCAAGCTGCCCTTTGAGGTGGCAGGCACCTGGAAGCTTGGCTGAGTTTGAAGTGAGTTGCAAGCTCACTCAAGTGACCGTTGGTGGGAGGCCTCATTTCCTTCCCTGTGAGCCCCTCTATAGGACTGCTCCCAATATGACAGTTGGTTTCTACTGGGTGAGTGAAAAGAGAGACACAGAAAGGGTAAAACACAGAGGCTGAGAGACAGAGAGATAGAAGCTGCAGGTTCTTTTACAACCCATTCTCAGAAGTGTAATATCATGGCTTCTGCCATATTGTAACACATACAGACCAGCTCCGGTAGAAAGTAGAAAGGGACAACACAGAGTGTGAATATTAAGAGACGGAGATCGTTGGGGGTAACTCTTGGAGGCTGGTAACCAGAGGTATTAAACTTATTCTAGGGAGTACACCAAGCATAGGGATACACACGTCATAGAACCATTTATTTAGTCCTTCGGTGAATCGATTTCATCATGATCAATAGAACATGTATTCAGCACCTACTGTGTACCAGGCTCTGTGCTGCTATATACAAGGGGTTATAGAGTAGACATGACATCATAGTTCCCTTCTGGCCAGCGAGATAAATATGGAGGACACAGACAACGATATTCCAATTTAGGATAAAAGAGGGCTGAACAAAATACGATAGGAGAGAGAGATTGGCTTTGTTTACAGAATGCAAAGCAAAGTCGAGCAAAGGGCATGCAAGTTCCCCTTGAAAGACATGCAGGATTTGAATACAATAGAAGGAATGATTAGGATTTCTGGAGGAGGAAAACAGCAGAAGTGTGGAAGATCTTTCTTTTCCAAAGATGGGCAAAAACGATGTCCCATTCTACGAGCTCTTCTGCAATGTCACTTTGACATGTCCCTATGAAGAGGGGGAATCTAGTTGTTCACCTCCTTAAATCTGAGGGGCCTTGGGGCTGCTGTCACCAATAGATCATGACAGAAGTTTGGCCCCGCCACTTTCTGTCAGGGTCCTTAACCGGCCGTGCACTTTCTACCGCCTTGCTCTTGGAATCCAGCCCTCGTGTACAGAGTGAAATTCCTTTGAAATATCCATGCTGTAAGAAACTCGGCCAAGTAGAGAAGGTCTGGAGAACGTGAAGCCCACATGAGAAAGGCCAAGGACTTCTGCGACACCAGATGTGTGCGTGAAGAAGCCATCTTGGAGTAAGATTTTTTTTCTCTTCACGTGATGCGGCCTTTATCAGAAAAGAAAGCCGAGGAGAGACCTCCTTGCACCCTTGACCCACAAAACTATCAGCAAAATAAAACCAGTTGATCTGAAAATACTCAGTTTGGGGGTTGTCAGCTCTGCTACGCCATAACTGAAATAATGAACGCATCGCACTCCACGTTCAGGAAGTCACCGCTGAAGCTACCTGCTATGTTGAAAAGGAGGGCAGGAAAGGCGAAGCTGGCACAGAATCCAAAGTGTAAAATTCTTGGGGTGCCCTGGTAAATGCTGTTTAGGAAAAAGGTGGACATTCTCAACTCTTCTGAGGGTAGAGTGACATAATCCGACTTGTGGCTGGAGAGGGTCATAGCGAAGAAAATGTAGAAGGTCAGCAGCAGAGTGGAGGGGTTGGAGGAAGGCAGAACCGTTTCTATTTTCTCTTGCAACCAACCCTACAACAGTGATGAAAGCAGAAGTATGGAAGAGTCACGTCTCGGAGAGCGGCAGGCGCCATCAGGAACATTTGGTGAGAATGTTCGGTTAGAATTCCATCTCTTTGCCCGGAAGGTTAGATAACAATGGCAACAGATGACTCGAGAATGCCTAGTCATTATCTAAGACCGCAAACCTAAGGGAGGAGTAGGTAGGGTGGGGCAAGGGTTGGCTAATGAGTTTGGTTTTAGTTGTGTTGAATTTTGGTGCCTATGGCACTTTTTGTGACTGCAGTCAAGTTCTGGGAAAGCAATTGTGCTGTGCTTTCGCCCTGCCACAATTTTCACCTTTCTCTCATGCTTCTTAATTACCTTTAAGAGAGGGCAGCGATCCAAGAGACGTTGGTTGCTACTGAGTCCCTGCTAATAGCTCCCTACAGATTCTTACGTTATAATGGTCCTAACATCCCACCAACCCACTTTTCCCATTCGGTATTTTTATGATCTCTAATTATAGGCATAAGATCCAGGTAACGACTAGGTTACACTTTCTGCCAGACAAATTATGTACATAATTATAGGCACATGTTCACTGAAATATTGAAGCATCTGATGCGTCTATAGAGAAGATAATTGTCAACCTTTGCACTGTAATTAAGTCTAAATGGGAATCCTAATCATTTTCCAAATGAGCAAACAGTAAGCCAGTCTTGATTGGCTGTGTCATGGCAGCAAATGGAATGGATTTGCCACACAGGTTAATTAGTCATCCATGAATGTCGCAGCCCTCAGAAAAACCCACGTTGGAGCTAAGCATTAGAGCTAATTAGCAGTTCTATTGTTGAAACTCTAGATGATTTTTACCTGGTTTATCTGCGGGATTCTAACTTTTCATGGTCTTTTTCCCTTCCCTTGAATCTTTCTTCTCATGATGATTCATAGCAAGTTATTTAGATTTTCTACCCATTAATTCCAATACAGAGTGGAAGGAGCAAAGATTTGGAATGAGATAGAGCTGGGTTCAAATCACACATGATGTCATTCTTATAGTGAAGGTCAGACTACTTACCATCAGCCTCTCAGTTTCAGTAGATTGTCTATGAGCTATATGTGATTCATCTTACCTTTGACACATTCCCAAGTAGACATTAATAAATCCTTCCTCTAAGTTTTATAGCCTACATATCATTAACTGCAGTTCAATATTTGTTTACAGCTGTTTGGGGGTGTGAAATTTATGTACAAGAATTGCACAAATCTTGACTGTATGGCTGCTGACTTTTGAAAATGCACATACTCGTGGGACCCAAACCTCTGTCAAGATACAGAACAGAAAGATCACCCCAGAAAGTTTTCCCATGCTCCTATGAGTCAAACCTCACCCCACCTCTCCAGAGGCCACGGGCCTTCTAATATTTCTCCATTAGTTCTCCCTGTTCTAGAACATTCATGCAAATCCAATAATGTAGTCTATGAGTCCTTCATGTAAGGCTTTTTTTTTTCTACCAAGTGTAATGTTTTTGAGTCCTACTTGTGTTACCATATCAGCACACCCTTCCAGCTAGAACAACCAATCAGCCGTGACATTCTGTCACTTAACATAATAGAAATCTATTTTGCACTCATGTCAGAGTGCCACATTGTATTCCTGTTTCAAAGACAGCTTTCCCGGATGTGAAGAACTTGGTGACCTTGGGGTCCTCTCCTCTGGGCTTTCACCTTTTCTTAAGGCTTAGGTGATGCGCATAAAGAGAAGGCAGAAGGTGACCTTTCCTGCTTAAGAACCCAGCCCGGAAGGGCCACACTCCATTTCTACGCATATGCCATTGGTGAGGGCAAGTCACGTGGCCATGTGGGTATACAGAAGTGAGAACTGTAGGCCCTGGGGAGGGGCAGCTTTTGGTCTTGCACTCACGCACTCACTCTACACCACGGAAGGAGTGTGGCTTTTTGAGGGAAAGCTAGTTATTTCTGCCACAGTGTCTGACTTTGGTCCCATGGCCCTCCCCTCACACTAGGCTCTTTACTAGCTGCCTCTGGAAGGAGATCAGAAGCACAAATCCTGCACAGTCCTGAGCTCAATTTCTCTCATCCCATTGCAGCGATCTTACAAACTTGCCTCGTGGTCATTCTTCTGCTTTTAAGAGCTATCATCCGGCCACCTCAATGGCTGTTTTTAAACCTTGGCTTCTCTTCTGTACTCAGATCCCACCTCTGCTAATCTGTTCAAATGCTAGCGCTGAGAAATCACTTGCTTAGGTGAGGGTCTGCCTGGTACCCGGAAGCTATTTTTAAGAAACATTACTTTTTTCCCACATCATGGTTAGCAAGGTCCCCGCACACATGTTGAGATTTACTATGCGTCTGGCCCTTTGCTGGAGATTTTCACAGACAGTGTCTAAATCAAACATCCAAGTACAGTAGAAGACATGCATTATTGTTGTTATTCCAGGATTAAGGTCCAGGCATTCAACAGTGCTGTCCTGAGAGGCAGAATTAAAGAGTTGACCTGAGATGTGAATCCAGAAACGTGCAGACGTAAGATCAGAAGGGATTTTACGGATTTTCGGCCTAATTCTTTCTTTTCACAGGCCAGGAAATAGAAGTCGAGAGCACTCAGGTGATCTGCCCAGTGTCTGAGAGCTGGAAAGTGGCCAAGCCAGGCAAGGTCGAAGACTCCTGAATACCTATCACGTCACTCTATTTTTTTAGTTGTGAAATGTTGTTCTATGTACATCTGCCCCTGAACTATGCCTAACTGCTGCAAATAACCATAAAATATCTCTTCACGGCAACAGGTGACGTTGCTTCTGTGTGTCCTTAGTTGAGGGCCTCCCTGGGGCACACACCTGAGGTATGTATCTAAGCGGGAGAGAATGAGAGGGAAGAGACAGATATCCGACCGCCGCCCAAGGAAGTGCAACCCTGTGAGCCAGTCAACAAAGCACTTGAGGGAGATTATACTTGCTGGACTGATATGTAATTTGTGGGAAGCCACTAATTGCAAGTTACATAACGTGGCCTTAAATCTTTCCAGAAAAGTACCCTGTTTATTCAAAAATGAGGCATTTAAAAGCTGCCAAGCTTCCGAAAGCTCTTGCCTGGGAGACTGGCATTCTCCTGTCCTTCTGGGGACAGAGTCGGTGTAACGGCCTGTATTGACAATTAGATTCAAGTGTCCACGCGGGTTTTGGAGACGCTGGCCTCTACGAAATGTAAAATAATAAAAATAAGGGGCGCCTGGGTGGCGCAGTCGGTTAAGCGTCCGACTTCAGCCAGGTCACGATCTCGCGGTCCGTGAGTTCGAGCCCCGCGTCGGGCTCTGGGCTGATGGCTCAGAGCCTGGAGCCTGTTTCTGATTCTGTGTCTCCCTCTCTCTCTGCCCCTCCCCCGTTCATGCTCTGTCTCTCTCTGTCCCAAAAAAATAAATAAACGTTTAAAAAAAAAAAAAATAATAATAAAAATAAGGAGGTTGCCGTTTGCCGGAGGACAATCTGATTTCAGGCCACAAATGGACGTTTATGGATTATACTCACTAAGGAAAGTCTCTACTAGGTGTCTTATAGAAAAAAAAAAAGTTTAAAAACATCAGTTCTAAAGTAGTTACTAATAGGAACACTGCCTACTTCTTAGAAGCCAGTTACTATATACAGTTTTTTGAATGATATGGCTACTATTTATTGAGAACGTACCACATATCCAGCACTTAGTAATGACCCCTTACCCGGCCCATGAGACCTTCCACAATTCAGGCCTAGACTAACCTTCACTTTTTTTCTTAGAGCCTTCCTGGGCTTGTTTGAGTTTTTCAGATGTCTAGTCACGCTTCATGCCCTCTGCTCTGCATCCTTCCCAGAACCTTCTCTGCCTAGCTATCTACCCTGCATTTTCCACTACTCAGCCAAAACGTTAAGGAACAGGTAAATCAAGGATTTCCTACTTAGCGATTGGACATTTCCCCTGACTTAGTAGATGGTGACAGTTTCCTTCCACGATCCAGACAACGTGGATGCCACGCTATGGATTCCTGAAGCGTGTTCGCTTTTTCTCCCATAACTCTTAGCACAATCATAATTGCCTACGGAAACCCTGTGGTAAGAGACCCAGAAGAAGTGGGGAAGGGCATTCTTGTCTTGCTCACAGCTACATCCTCCTCTCTTGGTTCTACTCCTATAGATGTTTTAAAAATATCTGTGGAATGAATATGTCTTTAGTGAACTCTCACATCAGTCCTTTAAGGTAGGGATTGTTGTCCTCGATATCCACATGAGAACACTGAAGCCTAGAGAAGAAACTTCTCTAAGATCCTTAATGTAATAAGTGACAGAGCTGGCTTTCAACGCATGTCTACCTAACTGCAAAACCTATGCCCACAAGTCCCATGCAACCTTATCTTCTGCTCTAAAAGAAACACATACTACGTTCACTTAAGATATAAATGTGAAAAGAGTACACACAAGTGCAAAAGAAATTAAGCAAAATGGACATACGTAACTTACGGCTGGTAGGTGGCAGCAATTTTGGCGTGCCTCCCCTGCAATTTCTGCTTTGGGTCATCGTGAATGTGAGTTCAAGAACCAGCTGGTGCCGAAGGCACTTCACGTCCGCCTAAAGGAAACTGGGAGATGGGCGATGAGGTGAGGCCAAGCTGGGTTTTCCTATCCGACCTCAGGGTTTGAAATCTACGGGACGGAACCTCACCAGTCAAGGCAGGGCGGAAACAAATCACAAAGGGAGAAGGGCGTGTCACTCTGATGGGGACAGACTGTCACTGTAATCTGCCTGTACCCTCTGTTGGGTTTGGGCTACGGCAATTTCAACCAGAGGTACTAAAATTAACCCATGTGGAACCACCTTGAGAGATGACCTCCTTTGACAGATGTATCACGGGCGCTTTCATCGGCATAGGATGGCTGGTTAAATTTTATAAATATAAAGAATGGTTGAGAGCAGCCGGACACCTGGGCAAGCATGTGGTCATGGGGGACATTGCAAACTGTCTATACAGAATGCTTGTGAGCACATGTGCTCCCAGAGCTGCGTCAAAGGCTACATAGATTTTGTGGGAGAGGCTCATCGCTTCAACTGGGTGATGGCCCCTCTGAGAACTTAAAGTGACAAAAGTCACTGAACCGTCATCGTCTGACATCCTGCTATGTTGCGGTTCTCATTAAAAAGAACAAATAAACTTCTATCTGCAGCCTAACGGTGAGCAAGTTTGTAAGCAGGGAAGTGCGCAGCTGCTCAAGAAGTCAGCTTTTCAGATTTCTAGGTCAGAGATTGGACCGAAAGAAGTGCGAGTTCCCTTGAGTGCAACACTGCCAGCTTTGAGGCATTTATTTCCAAACCTCCAAATCCAGTGTTACCCCAAGATATCAAAGCTACGGCCCAGCAGTAGTTTGAGAAATGAGTTGAGTAAGGAGGGGGCTCCAGGGGGATTTTTTTTAGACCAAAGATGAGAAGGATAGAAAAGGAAATGGGCAAGGCTGGAAGGTTGGGATACACTTATGGGTGGAGCATAGACCATGGCCAGAGACTAATCTTATTCCCTTATTAAGCAAACACACAAGGCTCATTTTTATAAACCGGTTTTAGGAACAGTGCTAAAACCCAGGGGTGTGAAGAAAGAATTATACAAGGGAATTAATGCATTACTTCTCTCCATGACAATCTCTTTAGAGGTTTAGAGAAAGATCTGGTTATGCAAAGAGACATTTACATTAGCATAGAGGTATTTGCATGACGCCATGGACTCGCAGCACAGAGAGCACTAGGAACCCCCAAACTGGAGAATTTCTAAAAGGAATTATGCAAGCAAAGTGACCCTGGAGGGCTATTATTCTGAATGTTACTTATGTAATATGTTGGAATAGGCCAGTGCTGAAGGGAGGAAAATATCCAGAATGCTATTGTAGCAATCCAGGTTCCAGTGGGGCAACCTTTGAAGAAATAATATGTGGCATTAGAAACCGACTTCATGAGTATTCAAGAAGAAATTTGCTTTCCTATCCATTCCCTTTCAGGGCCTACCCTCACAAGTGGTCTGCAATCAGCTGGACCCCGAAATGCCCAGAGATATAGAGCTAGAGTGCTAGTTCTAGCCTTTCGCTGAAGAAGGGTGTGTGTGTGTGTGTGTGTGTGTGTGTGTACAATGGGAACTGGGATACGTGTGTGTGTGTATATATATATATATATACAAAGTGTGTGCATTTCCCCATATATATGCATATATATATATATATATATATATATATATATATATATATGCAGTTTAACTTAAATTGACCAAAGCCTGATAGTATCCAATCTCTTCTACTATGGCACCATGTTGGGAGGTAACATGATGAGTTGAAGACAGCATGGCCTAGCTACACAGTGGGTCTGAACGTTGAGTAGGTATCAGAATCACCTTGAAAGAAGGTTGAAAGAAGGATTGTTGGACCCTATCCCCAGAGTTTCTGATTCAGCAAGTCTGGGCAGAGCCTGAGAACTTCAATCCTATCACAGTTTTCCAGGGGATGTTGATGCTGCTGGTCTAGAGTCCATACTTGGAGAAACTCTGGAGACAGACTAGTTTCTTATTTCTTCTCTCCTACTATACTTTAAAGAAGCTGTCCTTCCTTGTCAACACTAGTAACACCAAAGGTTGAGTTTTATATGGTCTACTTCTCCGCTTAATATGTGGGCTTTACTCCTCATAAGACTGAGTTCGATTTCCTTGACTCTTTTTCTTGCTGAGGGGTACATGTTCAGTTGCACGCGTTTATTGATCATTTGCCAGAAGAAAGTTCTGCATTCTTATGACCTAGAGATACGTACCCTGGGGAAGGAAGCAGTCTTTATCCAAGACTTGTGCCTCAAAGGCTCAAACAGAAACTTCCAGTGTTTCTTCCAGTGAAACTTCCAGAGTGCAAAAGACTTAGGACAACAGAAAATGTACTCATTATGGAAGAAAATGAAATTTAAACTGCCAGTCCATCTACACACTCACCAAAAAGAAAGGCCTGCCTGCCTTCGACCTTATGGTAACCACAAATGACTCACATAAATTTCTATGTGCCCTTAATGAGGTGACCAGTTAGCCAGGACCAAAGGAGCAGGCTCCTGTAGGCAGACAGTAAGCTCACATAATTGGAGAGAGTGTAAGAAGAGACGCATCATTTTAGTTTCCATGCATCTGTATAGTAAGATCAAAATCCTAGTGCGTAAGTTAAAAAGAAAGAAATGAATTAGGACAATTTCTTGCATGATTAGTTGGCTTAGACAATCTCAGTTTAGGCTCATTTTAAGTGTGCGTGGGTGTTCTCCCTCAGCACAAGTCTGCCCACATCTAGCAAAGCTCATCCTGCTCACATACGGGGGAAATCAATCACTATTTCAACATATGTCTGAGGTCCCCTTTGCTGCAAGCACGCAGACCCAAAGCACTATGGGGAACAGGCACATCACATGTGGCCAAGCTCTGAGGAAGCAGGAAAAACCCTGGGAGGACTTTGCATAGGCAAGGTCCTCACTTGAGAAGAATGAGAATACAGAGATTCATACCTGAATTATCTCTCTCCAGTCCAGTGCTTGGCACATGAGAAGCAGTCCATAAGTACTTTTGAATGTGGAATTCAGTAAAGAAACAAGGAGCCAAGATTCATTGGGTTTTCCTCATGAGCCTATAATTCATTTTGGCCTCAAAACATTCCCCAGTAAAAAAAAAAAAAAAAAGGCTACAGTCTTGGCTCTGTGTGTATATTTCTTTTAATTTTCCAAGATAAGTCCTAAGCAAGTGTAACGTTGTAGAAAGGTGAACACTGTGGTGTCCTGTGGAGGAAATATCTTCAATAAGAGGTCATTTTCCAAAATGCTTAGTGACTCTAAACATCATTAGGAATAACTGTAAAACCTTGCTTTTCCAGATGGTGAATGGATGTGAACATTTTTACAAGCACTTCTTTTCCAAATACTGAAGAACTTTGATTTTTTTCTTGTTATAAAATGTTGATGTTCCAGCCATTGAAAATAGTGCAATATGAAAATTTGCTGATCTGAGTTTTGTCAAGAGAAGAAAACAACTTGTTTGGCACAAGCCGTTGATTTTCCAGCAATATGAGCTATAAAAGGAATAAATTCTTAAAAAAAAAAAAAAGTTCCAAATCCAACCCCACCTGCTTGGTGCATCCAGAAAATCTTGCAAACTCAGCTCAATGTCTGGAAACATTTATAATTTGAAGTTCTTAATGAACTGATGGGAAGGTGAAAAGAAGATGTTGATAATTTCCACATTTTATAAGCTATGGTGTGGTTACCAACTCCCAAATTACTACGAACAAAATATTTAAACTCTTGGCCTCAATCTACCCAACTGTAAAGTAGGTGAGCCAAAGTACCTGCTTCTTTAAATATTTTAGCAGGAAATAGTAAGGATGATTACAATAGCCCCTCTCTGAATGTTAGTGTTTTCTACGTGTCAGGAATTATGCTAAGACCCTTCCTTGAATGAGCTCATTTTGTTCTTACTACAAGCCTAAAGTATGTTCTATAATCTCTACAGACAAAGAAAACCAAGCCTTCTAAAGGACAAACAACTTTCCCAACTCAATAAAAACAGACCTAGGGTCAAAATTTAAGTTTAACTCTAAAACTAGTGTTCATAAACATTTTCTTAAATGATAGACTCTCAAATTTAAAATTATTCTCCTTTTTACAGGGTCAGTTATAAGAACACGTGCTAAGCAATAAAGTAGATAGACAGAGAAAAAGAAAGCAAGAGAGAATGATGGTGCATACACACACATTCTTTATTCTCAGTCCTCAAAGTCCAGTCTGTTCTTTCCATGACCCAGAATAGATTCTTCCTGTGACTCTGAATAGATGGATCAATTTAACAGATTGAGGGGAAAAGAAGAAAAAAAAAAAAACTTGGTCTCTTCCAGACATAAAATGACTTATTTTTGCAATTAATATGTCCAGTGAAATAATAACAATTCAAACATATTTCACAGTTAAAATTTTCCTTCCTCTAGCCAGGAACAAATCTAGGTTTGGGGGCCCAAAATATATTCATGTCGGTGTAGGGTCTATTTACAAAAAAAGGATACACAATTTCAAATATGAAATTAAGTACAAAAGTGAATAATTACTGTGACATCAGCATGATTGCAAACGAGTATGCTCCCGGTCCTTCTCCCTCCAAGGAAGCATCAAATAAACAACTAATAAGCAGCTAAAATCACTTTATGGAGCTCTGGAAACCATCAGAAGTCTACAACAACCAATGAAGCACCAAAACAAGAAAAATAATCAGATTTTAAATAGGATTCAAAGTAATAATCTGATTAATCTGAATAATCTGATTCAAAATAATCAAAAATCTTGTGTTATTTTTACTCCTCCTTGCCCACCTCTTGCTCCCACCTTGTGGTTGGAGAGAAGTGGCCCAAATATCACTGTGTCCCCTTTGGTTGAGAAGACAAAGTGGACCCTGTCTGAAAAATTGTCATTCATCTGTGGGATGCCTGAGGGACTGGTTTCTGTCTCACCTGACTCAGAGCTCAGAAGATAGTTTGGATGCCACACTGAAGCTGTAGAAAGCAGTTCTGGGAAGTGTGGCATGTAAACACTGTAGCAAGACTGTAGACTCAAGGATATTACTGGAAGAAAACAAAATAGAACACCCAAGGCCCCAAAGAAAAGCAAGGGTAAGACTCTTAGGAAACTTAAAAGAACAAGTGTATATGGGAAAATTGGTTACTTAAAAAAAAACAGACAAACAGTCTCATGGAAGATGCATCCCCCACAAAGGACTAAAAAGACCATAAGTCTTCATGTCTACAAATATTGGGAGAAGTACCATTCTTCCAATGCCCAATTTCAACAAATGATCACAAGGCATATAAAGAAATAAGGCAACATTGCCCATTCAAAAGAACAAAACAAATCTCCAGAAACCAAACCTATCAAACACCAGCTTTGGACTCACAAGACAAAGACTGTAAAACAAATGTCTTAAATATGCTCAAAGAACTAGAGAAACACATAGATTCAAAGAGGCAGAAGAAATGGCCAGCAAGTATGAAGACATGTAATTTGAAATTTTTGGATCCAAGAAGCTAAAAGAAAAAACAATGAGGAAAAAGTGAACAGAGACTGAGGAATTTATGGAATACTTCCAAATGGACCAATAAAAGCATTATGGGAGTCTCAGAAAGGGCAGAGAGAGATAAAGGGGCAGAGAGTTTATTTGAAGATATAATGGCCAAAAAAACTACCAAATTTGAAGGAATACATGGATATACAAATATAAGAGACTCAAAAAAATTTTAACCAGGATAAACACAAAGACGTTCAATAAGACACATTACAATCAAATGTTGAAGGACAAAGAGAGAATCTTGAAAGTACAAGCAAAAGCAATGCATGATATATAAGCATCTGAAATAAGATTGTTGGTGAATTTCTCCGCAGACAACTTACAGACCAGAAGTCAGTGGAATGATAGAGTTACAGTGCTGAAAGAAAAAAAAGAAAAAAGAAAAAGAAACGGTCAACCAAGAGTCCCATATGTGGCAAAACTCTTCTTCAAAAATGAGGGCAAAATTAAGACAGTTCCAGATAATTAAAAACCAAGGTGGTCCATTCCACTAGCCCTGCCCTACAAGAAATGCAAAAGAGAATTCCTTAAGCTGAAAGAAAAGGATCCTAGACAATAACTCAGAGTGATATAAAGATATGAAGTACATGCACAGATATCCAGACAAATATAAAAACTCTGATTATTCTAATTCGGGCTGTAGCCTTAATTTTTATTTTCTACAGGATGTAAAAGACAAGTGTGTATGAAGAATGATAAAACTATGTTAATGAATAAAATCTATAAACACATAATTGGTGACATCAATAGCATAAAGTGGGTGGGGCAGAACTGTAAGGAGCAGAGTGCTGTATATAATTGAAGTTGTTGGCATCAGTTTAAGATAGATGCTCATAATCTTATGACTTTATATGTAATCTCCATTGTAATCACAAAGAAAGTAATTATAGAATACAAACAAAAGGCATTGAGAAAAGAATCAAAACATGTTACTACCAAAAAACAATCTACTGAACGCAAAAGTCAAAACAGGGAAGAAATGAGGGATGAAAAAATCTATGAGGTACAGACCGCAAAGAGCAAAAGGGTGAAACTAAGGGCTTCCTTGTCACTAATTACATGTTAATAGATTTAACTCCTCACTCAAAGGACACATACTAGCAGAATGGGTTTCTAAAAACAAGATCCAACTATAAGCAGAGACTCATTTTAGGTCTAAGGGCACCTGTAAATTGATTGTAAGACGAGGGAAAAAGATATTGCATGCAAATAGTAACCAAAAAAGAACAGAGGTGGATATAATAATATCAGACAAAAGAGACAAAGAAAAAATTGCTACAAGAGACAGAGATTGAATTATACAATGGTAAATGGACCATTTTGCCAAGAAGTTATAATAATTATGAACATAAATGAGCTCTGTGATGTACGAAGCAAACATTGACAGAATTGAAGGAAGAAATAAAAAGCGCTATAATAGTAGGAGACATCAATGTTTCATTTTGGAGGACATGGACGACGCTATAGACCAATTAGACTTAGCAAACATACACAGAACATTCCACCCAAAAACACAGAATACATATTTTCTCAAGTGCACATGTTCTCAAGAACATTCTCAAGAATAGGTCATATGCTAACACACACGCACGCACGCACACACACACACACACACACTCAACACACAAAGTCTTAATAAATTTTATAAGATCGAAATCATACAAAGCATCTTTTCCAATCACAATGAAATAAAACTAGAAATCAATATCAGAAGAAACAGTGGATGATTCTCAAATATATGGAAATTAAACAATAAACTAAAGAAATGAATAAAGCAGAAACCACAAGAAATTAGATAATTTCTTGAGACAAATGAAAATGAAAAGACAACATACTTAAATGTATTAGATGCAGAGAAAGCAGTGCCAAGAGGGAAATTTAAAGCTGTATACACATTTAAAAAGAAGGTCTCAAATCAACAATCTAACTTTACACCTTAAGAAACTTGAAAAAGAAGGTCAAACGAAATACAAAATTAGCAGAAAGAAGAGAATAAAGGGATTAGAATAGATATAAAGAAAATAGATAAAAGAAAAACAATAAAGAAAATCAATGAGACCAAAAGTGGATTCTTTGAAAAAATTAACAAAATTAAATTGACAAAATTTATCTAGATTGACTAAGGAAAAAAAAGGTGGTTCAAATAACTAAAATTAGAAATGAAAGTGGGACTTTATTATTATACTACATAAATTAAAAAGTTGTAAAAAAGTACAATAAACAATTATAAACCAACAAATTGTATAACCTAGATGAAGGAGAAATTTCTTTTTTTTTTTTTTTTTAGTTTTCTTTCTTTCACTTTTATTTTATTTTATTTTTTTTCAATATATGAAGTTTATTGTCAAATTGGTTTCCATACAACACCCACTGCTCATCCCAAAAGGTGCCCTCCTCAATACCCATCACCCACCCTCCCCCCCTCCCACTCCCCATCAACCCTCAGTTTGTTCTCAGTTTTTAAGAGTCTCTTATGCTTTGGCTCTCTTCCACTCTAACCTCTTTTTTTTTTTTTCATTCCCCTCCCCCATGGGTTTCTGTTAAGTTTCTCAGGATCCACATAAGAGTGAAACCGTATGGTATCTGTCTTTCTCTGTATGGCTTATTTCACTTAGCATCACACTCTCCAGGTCCATCCATGTTGCTACAAAGGGCCATATTTCATTCTTTCTCATTGCCACGTAGTACTCCATTGTGTATATAAACCACAATTTCTTTATCCATTCATAGGAGAAATTTCTATAAATCATAAAGAAATAGAAAACCTGAACAGATCTAAAATCAGGAAGGAAATTAAATCAGTATTCAAAATCCTCCCAGCAAAGAAAAGACCAGAAACAAATGGTTTCATTGATTAATTCCACCAAACATTTATTGATGAAATAATACCAATCCTTCTCAGACTTTTCCAAAAAATTGGAGAAGGGAACATTTCCTGACTTCTATGAGGTCAGCATTAATTACCCTGATACCAAAGCTAGACAAAGACCTCACAAGAAAAGGAAAATGCAGACCAAAATCTTTGATGAATGTTGATGCCAAAATCCTCAACAAAATACCAGAAAATCAAATTCAACAACACATTAAAAGGATTATATACAATCACCAAGTGGAATTTATTCCTGCAGCACAAAGATTATTCAACTATGAAAAACACTCACTGTGTTACATCACATTAATAGAATGAAGAAACGTGATCATCTCACTTAAAAAAAAAAAAAAGGAAAGTTTTTGGCAAAATTCAGTACTCTTCTATGATAAAAAGACTCAACAAATTAAGAATACAAATAAACTGCTTCAATGCAATAAAGGTAATATATGAAAAACCCACGGCTAACATCATAGTAAAAAAATGAAAGATTGAAAGCTTTTTCCCTAAGATGAGGAATAACACATCTGCCCACTTTTGCTACTTGTATTCAACACAGTACTAGAAGTTATAGCCAGAGCTATTAAGCAAGAAAGAGAAATAAATGCATCCAAATGAGAAAGGGAGAGATAAAATTATCTCCACAGATGATATGATCTGATATGTAGAAAACCCCTAAATGTTCTACAAAAATGTGTTGGAACCAATAAACAAATTCAATGAAGTTACAGATACAAAATCGACATGTAAAAATCAGTTGCATTTCTGTACATCAAAAATGAACAATATGAAAAGTAAATTGAGAAAATATTTGGGAATAAAGTCAACGTAAGAGATGAAAGAATTTTGCCTTGAAAATGACACAATATTGCTGAAAATTAACACAGACACAAATAAGTGAAAAGACATCTTAGCTCATGGCTTAGAGAACTTAATACTGTTAAGATGTAAGTTCCAGAGTGAGGCATATACAGTCAATGAAATCTCTATCAGAACATTTTTTTGGCCAAAAATGAAAAATCGATCCTCAAATTCATATGGAATCTTAAGGCACCAAAAGTAGCCAAAACAACCTTGAAAAGAAAGAACAGAGTTGGACATTTCACATTTCCTGATTTCAAAGTTTACTCTGAAGCTATGGCAGTTAAAACAATGTGACACTGGCATAAAAAAAAAAGACATATGGGACAATGGAATAGAATAAAGAGCCTAGAAATGAATCCTTGAATATGTGGTCAAATGACTTTTGACAAGAGTACCTAGACCACTCAATGTGGAAAGGGCAATCTTTTTAACAAATGGTGTTGGGAAAACTAGATATCCACATATAAAAGAATGAATTTAGACCCTTACCTCACACTATATACAAAAGTAACTCAAAATGTATCAAAGACCTTACTGTAAAAACTAAAACTGTAAAACTCTTAGAAGAAAACATAGGAGGAAAATTTCATAATATTGGATTTGGCAATGATTTCTTGAATATGATACCCAAAGCATAGGTAACAAAAGGAAAAATAGATAAATTAGACTTCATCAAAATTAAAAAAAAAAAAAAAAAAAGGCTGTGACTCCACAGGCATTGTCAACAGAGTGGAAAGGCAACCCATGAAATGGGAGAAAGTATTTTCAAATCATAGATCTGATAAGGGATTGCTATCCAGAGTACATAAAGAACTGCTAAAAACAACAACAAAAAGCAACCCAATTCTGTCTTTGATTCCAGAGCTTCTGTAGCATCTACTTTGTGACGTTTGCGGCTATAACAAAATCAAAGTGAGTGCCTAATAAATATCCCTTGAAGAACTTGGGGTTTGCTCAGATTATAATACATTATCTAAATGGATAAACACTGACCCACTTACCCTGGGAACAACTATAGTCCTCCTTCTTTGATAGAATTTCTTATCACTTTCTGTTTTAAAAAATGCGGGGTCATGTTTACAGAATTTTGCTTGGTATCTTTCCCCAGAAAACAAACTTTCCATGTGGAAGAGCTCCATCCCTGCTGGTATCCTTATTTTCTATCTTTCCTATATTTATAGTACATCCTCCTAAGTTTCAAGGAGAATATCCACAGGGTAAATGTATTGCTTCATATGATTTGACTGAGTAGCGAAATTCATAGATGGAAAGTAGAATGGTGATTTCTAGGGGCTAGGGAGTTAGTGTTTGTGTTAGGGAAATGGGGAGTTAGTGTTTAATGGGTAGAGTTTTAGTTCTGGAAGATGAAAACGTTCTGGAGTTGTATGATGTTCATGGTTTCAGAACCATGTAAATGTACTTAATGCTACAGAATTGTATAGTCAAAAATGGCTAAAATGGTAAAATTTTTGTTATGTGTGTTTTACCACAATAAGTTTTTTTAAAAGAGCGAATACTCATTTAGAACCAGAAATTACCACAAATGATTTCTTGAAGGTTCGGGACACTTTTCTTTCCCTGAAATCTCTTTAAGTGATTTAATAAAAGTGCTTATGTAGAATTTCTTCCTAATTGGATGAACATGTTTTTCAGTTGAGCTCTCTCTACTTTTCCCATGTGCTGTCTCACCCAGGGCATACTATAGCAAGTTTGCTAGAGGGATAGCGCTCGGATGTCAAACTGGCAAAATGCAAGACAGTGCTCTACAACAAAGATTCTCCCCTGGAGAAAGCTCTCAGTGCTCTGTTAAAACACGTTTTTTTGTTTTTTTGTTTTTTTGTTTTTTGTTTTTTGTTTTTTTTTTTTTTGAGTACCATTAGTAGTTTAGTATCTTCCTTTGGGGTAATTGGAAGCTATTGTTTTACTTTTGATCTTTGTAGCTTCAGCCAATAATGAGACTGGGAGAGCCCATATTACATCCTGTTACAGAGTGAGAAATGGTAGATCAGGAAGGGAAAACGTGGGGTCCAAACTATTCCTTCCATCTAAGAGAAAATGCATCTAGTGTCCAAGGGGCTGACATTAATTCTGCCATCGCAAATGGTTGGTCCTATTTCAGAATGTAATATTTCATGTAACTATCATCTTCTTCGTCATCATATAGCACTTATTAATTTCCTGGGCTGAGCAAAATAAAATTGCGAACACTCTGGACCCAAAAGCAGCGTCATCATCTCAACACTTGCAAAATGATCAGAGAGAGCAAAGAACTGGCAGGATCACAGTGGATGGTGAGGCCCAGGGGAAGTCTGGGATACATAAATCACCCATCCCAGTCCTATACCTCTTTGCATATACCACCACAGTGGTCCTTACCATGCTGGGTCAAGATAGGGAGACAATATCCCTGTTCTCGCATGTCCCACTCCACCCTCTAAAGACTAAGGGGGAAAAATAAGGCACAAGGAGAAGTCTTTTCTTAAAATAGACTCTGGCTACTGCAACTATTAAATATTAGAAAAACAAATACTTGACATAGTATTCACATCTGGAAATGGGCTCCTTACCATAAATACTGCAAAATTTTAAAAACAGAACCTTTGAAAACAAAAGAAATTCAAACTGACAGCAGATATTTATGATGTTTCCTTGAAAGGCCATTTCCATCACTGCAGAGATAAATTAATATCGGTTACTCAAGATTTCAAATGTGTGAGCAAAGGGTCAAAGCAATGAGAAGTGTAGCTTCTCAGTAAAGTTAAAGCAACAAAGAAATTTGAAATAGAATAGATTCAGCAGGCTATAAAATCGGTCACATTCAAGCCAGTTACTTTACAATACCTGCTGATATTTAAACATAATAATCTACAAAAATTGCTTTCTTATCAATGACGTTTAATTGTAATTCTTACAATAAACAAACAAGGTAGGTAGTACTTACCGGTCCTAAAGGTGAGGAAATTGAACCTATTCGAAGGACATTTATTTAGAAGCTACTACATGTCAGGCACAATGTTAGGTGCTGGAGGTATGGTGAACAAGACATATCAAGCAACTGGGCTCTGAAGGCATACATAAAAATAGAGGGGGAAAGATAAAATACGTGAAAATCACTTTATTTGTTCACTACAAATTGTTATGTATTGTGCCATAAATAAGTATTTGAGAAAAATAATAGTAACAGGTTACTTGATCAAAACTTGTTGCAAACAACAGCATATCCTCAGCAAAAACTAAAGAAATAGTGATTATAGCCTCAAAGAGCCTGCAAGACCATAAGAAATTACCAGGCCACAGAGGAGGAGGAAAAAAGAAAGAAGAGAGAAGAGAGGAGAGGAGGAAAAGATAAGGGAAGAAAAGGTGAGGGGAAGGGTGGGAGATGATGGGGAGGGGAGGGGAGGGGAGGAAGGGGAAAGAAAAGGAAAAAGAAGAGAACAAAAATAGAAACCCGGAAAAGTATAGGGAAAAGGGTGCCACTGTCGCATGATTTTTACCTTCCTTGTCCCATAAAACTGTCAAAAGCAAAATTAAGAGACTAACTTTACTTTTGGTGGCTTTGTGGGGAAAAGAGGACACACATTGTAGCCCAGCATCAGCACAGGATGGAGAGTCTGATAGGACCCCATACTGCAGGAACATGAAAAGCGACACAGAATGTGAATGAATAGAAGGACCAATTCTTGGAAGGGACTGCAGCCAGTGTTCAAATCACACGGACCTCCCAGTGAATCTCAAAACTTGGATTTGTTTGAAGATGTAGTCAAGCTAGTACTTTCCTTAGGAGCCTAGAAGAAGCAAATGGCAATCCTCTTTGAAGTAAAGCATTTATTCAAATTTATTCAAATTATTCCTACAAATAATTGTCACATGAGATGACCAGCACAGTGTCAAAGATAACCAGATGACAAAGGGACAAAAGACACCATGATAAAGAACCAACTGATAAAAGAAGCTTATGATCAAAATATTTAGAAACTGAGTTGTCAAATGCCCCTTAAAATAAGAAATCTTACATGTTTTGAGAAGCAAAGATAACCTTGAAAAGGTCAAGGAACAAGAAACAATAAAAGAACAGGAACAGGGAATAAGAAACAATAAAACATAATAGGCCATCTATAATGAACGAATAAAACTAACCTTCTAATACTAAAGAATAAAAACCAAGATCAATCATTTTAGTTACCCTATTTGGATGCCGCTGAATTTCTTGAATCTGTGTATCAATGATTTTGTTTTGTAAAGGAAAACTCTGTCATTATCTCTTCATTGCTTCAATCTTTCTTTTCTTCTCTTCAGAGACCTCAATTATTATTACTATTATTATTATTATTGTTAAGGCTAGATCTGCTACATCCCTTCACTCTCCCATATCTTGAATGTTTGTGTCCTTCTTAGGTAATACTCTAGGTGATTTCTTCCAATTTATTTTCTAGTTTACCAATTCCCTTATGGCCGTGTCTAATCTCATATAAAATCTACACTTTGAATGATTGTGTAGTCATTCTTCTCTTATTGTTTCTTTGTCATGCTGAACTCTGCCAGAGCCACCAATGATTTCTGTGGTGGTCCCCAATCGCAAGAGACACATGTGGGTTTAAAATGAACCAGGGGCGCCTGGGTGGCGCAGTCGGTTGAGTGTCCGACTTCAGCCAGGTCACGATCTCGCGGTCCGGGAGTTCGAGCCCCGCGTCAGGCTCTGGGCTGATGGCTCGGAGCCTGGAGCCTGTTTCCGATTCTGTGTCTCCCTCTCTCTCTGCCCCTCCCCCGTTCATGCTCTGTCTCTCTCTGTCCCAAAAATAAATAAACGTTGAAAAAAAAATTTAAAAAAAAAAAATAAATAAAATGAACCAGAAGACCGTACAAGATAATAACAACAAGTTCTCAAATGTCTGCCACTGATGCAGAGGACCTTGGGAGTCTGGAAAGGAGAAAGAGGTCAACGTGGCCTAAAAACCTCAGGGCAGGATTTGCAGAGGAAGTAGAAGAAGGAGGTTTTGGAGCCGAGCAATATTTAGACAGCTGGAGGAAGGCAGGCCATGAGAGTTGCTCCTTTACTAAGCAGATTTGTAATATACCAGATCTTGCTCAATCTGGAGATGATGAGATTACGTTATGATGTACTTCCTTCCAGCGGGAATCTATTGAAAGACAGACTCTGGCAAGATACTGCACAGGTCCTGCTTGGACCATTGACAACTCACAAGTTAATACTCAGAGTAGGGAGGCAACGAGTAAAGGCTGTTGGATGAACATCCTCAGAAAGGAATCAGAATTCCGTTTGATTCATGTTTCCTTCTTAACAACAGGAAGATAGCGTTAGGGAAGCTAACCTACATACTGTTTTCCAGTATAAATTGGATTTCTCATGGCTGGATGTATTTATCATCTTTCTTTAAAATCCCCCCACAAACCTGTGTGATTTTCAGCACAGGAAAATATAGCAAAAGAACAAGGACTTTGAGATAGGATGGAATTAATAATAGTCATTGCCATAGTCCTAGTCTGCTAAGTACTGTGCTGAGTGGAAGCTAAGCCTCCAAAGAGCTAAATCACTTGTCCAAGATTACACAGTGGTAATTCCAGCTTCAAACAGGCTGGCTTGAAACGGTTCCCTTAACCACTCTTCTAACTTCTCAACATGATTGCCAACTTTAATGCCGGGTGAGCTCAGGCAAGGAAGTCAACTGGACTTCGGTTTTGTCATCTACGCGGTGGAGACCGTGAGACCTTCTCAAATGACTCTAAGGATCGCATGAGAAAATACGTGCAAACCAGTTGTGTCCAGCTCCCCACTCACACACACTAGGTGCGGGAGGCTCCTAATTCTCACCCCATCATCTCCTTCTCCTGCACTGATCAGACACCCTGCTTGCCCGGCTGATGCCATCAAAGAATGAAACCTTCTTTTTATCTAAACCCAGTGGCCCAGAAAAAAGAGATAGTTACTCTGACCTGTTGGTGCTTTGATTTCATTTTGCCTCCGGGAGTAGAAATAATGACCACCAATCGTAGCAACATCCAGTAGGGGGATGGTGTACATTTCCCCTGAGCTTTTCTTTCTGTCATGTTCTCATCCTTTTACGACTGGTTCCTAAAATGGGGGCTTTGAAACTTCCCCCAACCCTTCAGACCCTGACTCGTCAAGGGACTCTAAAGGACATTCCTCACCAGGAGTTAATTATTTATTTTAAGACTACATTGCTAATTCCTCTGCTCTGGGAGATGGAACAGAAAGAGGCTGATTCTTTTTCTCTTTGAGAACAGCTGTGTCCCTATACCACGGGCAGCTGCATTACAAATTGCTCAGCCATTAAGTGATTATTTCCTCATCATAAGAGCAGCTGGGATAGCCTTCTGCCGCCCCCCCCCCCAACCCCAGTACAACCCTCATTTTTTTCCCACCTCCCCCTCCACCCTGCCCCGAAACGGGCCAGGCCCATACAAGTATAGTATTGGTTTGTTTCTTGCAACTGAAGCTTGTGACTGAGCTTTCTGACCGCTGATTATTTTTCAACAGCCCTTAAAGGCCACAAAGGATGCTAGATCTCCGAACAACATGAAATATCACCTAGGTCTCTTCCCTTATTCCGTTGGCAAGAAACTCAAGTGCAGAGAACACATCTGTTCAAGATCCTGCTCAGCAAGTGACAGAGCTGAGTCTTGGCTTCAGGTCTTATCACTTCTGGCCCAGTGAAGTATTTTTTTCCCACTAATCCGCGGAAGTGGGTCTCGACAATGAACTTGGCCTCGTCTTCCCCCAGTCACAGATCTGTCTGGTGTCGGAAGAAACAGGTACAAAGGGGGCCATTTTCTCTTCTGGTAGAAAGGAGGGTAACATCAAAATTTTAGCAGTCTGCATATAGACTTTTGTACATGTGTAATTGACATGGAACATTATATTAGCAGCAGATGCACAAAATAATTATTTGCTATTTGCGAAACGATCAGCACAGTAAATGTAGTTAATATCCATCACCACACATAGTTACAACTTTTGTGTATGAGTATGATGAGAACTTTTAAAATCTACTCTCTTAGCGACTTTCAAATATACAATACAATATTGCCAACTACCATCACCATTATGCTATTTCTGGCCCGACGCGACCCCGCACATATCCTCCTTTGGGTCATCTTCCCCTCCCCCCCTCCACACACACATTTTCTTTACCCATTCATCCATCAGTGGACATTTATGTAGTTTCCATGTCTTGGCTATTGTAAATTGTAAATTGGCTGTTGCCTTGCTACAATGAATGTGGAAATACGTCTTTTCGAGTTAGTATTTTTGTTTCCTTCAGAATTGCCGGATCATCTGGTGGTTCTATATTTAACTTTTCCTTATACTCAAAGATATCACCAATGTTTATGCCATCCGCCCACCCCAAACTCAGTCAAAATCAGGAGAAGTTTACCTTTTACAGGTAAACAGAGAACTTGAGGACGAAATTCGCCAGCGATTGCTGGCTGGCCTCTATTTAGAGTTCGATCAACTTTAAATCCCTCCTCTACCCCATACCTTTTCTATCTTTCAATATTTTCACTTTTAAGCTCCCTCAGAGTCGTGATTTCTTGATGTCTGCCAATTATTTCTCCATAAAACTGGGAAAAAATAATATGTTTTTAAAAAGTAAGGGAAAAGGAGAGTAGTGATTTCTCACTTGGATGCCTTTCACATGGCTGTAAGAGTGAGGTCCGTGGAGCCACTGCGTGGATTTCAAGGATCTGGGAGTGGGAAGCGTGCTTGTCTAAAATTGCAGATTCCCTGGCCTCTCCTTAGACAGACTGAATTGTGATTTCTGGGAGGTGTAAGGGAGTGGTTAGAAACAGACATCAGTATATATTTCCCAGTTTGGACCTGTCTCCACAACTTCCGGTAACCTGCATATAGATACAAACAAGATATCATGGGTGCTAAAAAGGAGATCTGCGGGTGCTCTAGGGGACCGCACTCCCTTCTGCCGTGACCACACTGCAAGGGTTCGTGCTGGGATCTGCTTGAAGGATCCTGTCCCCAGCTTGGGACTGCCCATTGTCCTAAGCTTAAATTTTTCACTCCTTGTCCCTGAGTTTCACACAGTCCCTTGCAAACATAACTTCCTCAGCTTTCACGCCTAGCGTTTCTCCCTGTTGGGATCTAACTAAAGTCTGGGGACATGTATGCTGTTTGTCTGCCCGACATTATGCTACTTCTGGCCCGACACGACACCACATATATCCTCCTTTGGGTCATCTTCCCCTCCCCCGCCACACACATGCACATAGAACTGTCTCATGCACAGCCACCGGCTTCCCTAGACGCAGAACTCAGCAGAAGGACTGAATCCTACTTACCGTGCCAGTGGAATATCCTGCTTTTCCCATTTTCACTTGCGGAACTTTATTGCTTTAAAAATTGCCTTGTGCCTTATACCCCATTTCATTTACTCACGTTCATTCTTCCAGTAAAGTTCGGTGAAATGCGTGACCAAATAGTAACAGGAAAGGAGAAAAGTAATAGGGAAACGTAAAAGGACAGAAGCAAATTGAGGACATGAGAAAATTCTAAAGAACAGTGAAATGAACGGAGAACTAGAGCCAGAAATACGGAGCAGACATGAGGGTAGAATAAGGCAGCAGGAAGGCATAAAGAGACGAGGAACGGGCCATGGTCTCATGATAACTGTAGCTAATATTTATTGAGTATTTATGCCACATCAGACCCTGTGCTATGTGCTTTGCTTGCAAATCTTTGTTAAGCACCACACTAACCACATTAAATAAATACTGTTTTGATTTGCATTTTGTATTAGGGTAAGTGCAGCTTAACCAGACTTGGCACACACAGCCCATGCCTGTTAAGATATGCAAATGCTTTCATGTTAAGATATGCAAATGCCTCCTTACCAGTGGTGAATATGCTACCCCAGGATACTCTCCTGCCCTCTGGCTGCTCCAGGCCCATATGGGGTCACTTCCACTTCGCCTTTGACTGTAGACTTCCCCTTGGTCCTTTCCCCTCCCTGCTTCCCCAATGACTGCAAGCACCTGCCTAGCAAGTATCTCCAGTATCTCTTCCCGGGTTAGGCTGCCATCTGATTGTGCGTCACCAATTTCATATATTTTTACGATCATCCTGATTAAAAATTAAATTTTCTGGCTTCTACGCGGTAAGCCAGGGGATGAACTAAGACAGAAAAATTACTGGCAAAAACAAGAGCCAGATGGAATAGGTTGTACAAAGCCATAGAAATACTGAACTGGATTTCTGAAAGGAGAAGTTGAAAATGGTCATGTGATGGATAATTTTAACAAAGTCAAAGGGTCAGTTAGGAACTAGAAAAGGAGCAGTGACTGCCCTCCTTCCTTCCAGCTAATGGGAAAACAGATTCCATGGTTTTCCCAGTCATCACGGTGGGTGTGCCCAAGCCGGAGGTTTCCAGACCTCCTGTCTCTGCTCTCTCCAGCCTTGCGAGGACCATGAAATTAGTTTCCATACTCTGTTGATAGCCCATGGCAGAGACCATGATAGCAACATACTTGAAAAAAGAGCAATTGAATAAATGCAAATGTACTAAACGTGTTTAAATGAAGGAAATGGCAATAAAAAATCGAGGCAAAAAATGTTAAGCCTTAGTTACAGCCCCAAACAATTTACATACTTCCCACCAACCCTCAAATTCAAGTCTTTAAGTGCAAGAAATACATTATGCAGACCTGATAATGAAAACCTATATTCCATAATTTGCAACCTGCTGGCCGTGTTATGCCAAGTGCATGTTAAACAGGGCATTCTTCAACCTAATTACATGCAATTTCTCCCCATTCTAATTGTGTTATGAAAATACATCTTTCTATCTCATTCATGCACACCCGGATCACTTTGCATTTTTCCTAAAGCATAGCAGTAAAATAAAACAAAACTGATGAGTTTTTATTTTGCTCTGCACCCAGGAATCCAGAATAGAAGTATAGTGGGGATAAGCAAGTCCTTTTTTTCAGCCCCCAGGTCACATGTTGGAATTTCTTAATTGTTTGCAAGGTTAGGATTGTAAATACAGCAATAGCAACCTGGCCCACAAAGATAAATGTCTAAGACAGTGATTCTCCACCAAGGGTCATTTTGCCGACCTCTCCGAGGACATTGGACAATGTCTGGTAATGTTTTCGGTTGGCACGATGGAGAGGAGGGAACTGTCATGTAATGGGTAGAGGCCAGAGATACTAACCCAAATCATGCAATGCTTGTACATGGAAAGTCAAAGAGTTTTATTTGAAAAGATACTGCTTTAGGCAGAGACAATACATACTCTGTGCTCTTGTCTATGGGAGCCATGGCTGATGGCTGAAGCCACAAGTGCACTTGCCACTTGAACTGTAACCCTAGAGGTTACGGTGGTCTCCTCCACTTGGAAGGCTGAGATAAAACCCCACACATGGTTCTGGAGGACAACCAGGCAAGGACAGCTTTGTGAAGTCCACCGACAACAGAAAAAGACACAGAGGTGGATGCAGCAAAGTCTTTAGAGAGCATCAAGGCGATCAAGTTGCTATCTGAAGTTCAAGAGCAGAAAAGTCCAAAGATGGGTGGCAAGGCCAAGGGTCTTGAAAATAATTGAACCAATGTGGAGTGAGGACTGCCTACAGCAATAAAGGTTCCTGGACTACTAGGAGATTATCTATCTATGCGTCCATCATCTGTCCATCCATCCATCTAACTGTCTATCTATCTATCTATCTATCTATTGATCCCATTGCCTTTTGTATCTTTGTTCATTCAAGACCAACTCTTACCAAAAGATGGGGGCTTAGAATTATGTCAGTAATTTTTTAACCAAAGAAAAACTAAGCTTTCCTGGTTTATGCCTTTTCATATTGCTGCTGTCTGCATAGACTACAAAGCTCCATCTCAGTCAGTTGCTAGGAAGCAGAGACACCAAAGCTGCAAACAGTATGGTCTCCTTATTCTGGATCAACACTTACTAAATGTTAATGGGATTGCAAATCACCAGAAGATGTTATTAAAACAAAGTAGGTCTGGGCTGAGGTCTGAGATTCTGCATTTCTAACAAATTCCCAGCAGGTATAGATGCTGTTCTTCCGTAGACCACACTTGGAGAAGCAAGATTCTAGATCTTAATTTACAACTTTTTTTTTTAACTTGGAATGGGAAGGACAATTTGGCAACAGAGGGGATACTAATAGACTAGTCCCTTCTATTGGGCCACTGCCAGGATGTATAGAAGGTAAGTAATATGCTTGACAACATGCGCTTGGGGTGTTAAGTAAATATTTTAGGAAGCTAAAACGTGACTTTGCGCAAATATAAAATAAATATGTATCAAAGATTTCCCCCATTAAATAATCAGTAAGATATTACAATTACCCAAGGAAAAATTCATACAATACACACATATATGAGTGCTATCAGAAATGCTGAAATAAATTTACCAATAGATACAGAACTTGTCCATAGTCTCAGGACGATAAGCAACTGTCTTCTACTGCACGAAATTCGTTTGCATTAGCAGAACTTTCTACAACCTACAGATTTATAAAATGGCTCAAAGATGCGGGCCCCTCTAGAATCAGATATCATGGAAGTGTGGCTAAACAGAATGCCTAGGAACATGTGTTTCATCCATTTCAAGGTTTTTCCACAATTTTTCCCGACAGGTAATGAAAAAGTCCTTCCCACCCTTTAAATTCTAGCATCGTTGGGGCGCCTGGGTGGCGCAGTCGGTTGAGCGTCCGACTTCAGCCAGGTCACGATCTCGCGGTCCGTGAGTTCGAGCCCCGCGTCGGGCTCTGGGCTGATGGCTCAGAGCCTGGAGCCTGTTTCCGATTCTGTGTCTCCCTCTCTCTCTGCCCCTCCCCCGTTCATGCTCTGTCTCTCTCTGTCCCTAAAATAAATAAACGTTGAAAAAAAATTTTTTTTTAAACTCTAGCATCGTGCACGTGCTCATTTAGCTTACAGTCATAGCCTAGGTGTTCTTTGTCTTCTGGCTCTATTTCATGTTTTTTGCCTTAAAAAAAGAAAACACTTCCTACACACCTTCCTTGCATCAAAGTTACCTGTGTGTCTGCCCCTCACGAGAAGACAGACACCTTCCTATGCATGCAAACATCCCTCTTCAGACTAGGCATTTCCTGAATGGAACTGAAAAGTGAGTTTTGTGACTATACAAATATGCATTTGTACATCTATATAATACATGTAGACAAATATATATATATATACACAAATAAATATGTATATTTGTATATGTATATGTATGTGATTATATTCTATTTTACATATGACTCCTGGTATTTAATAATATTTTCTTCAAATTGTATTCTCCAAAGGGAATTTGAAAAACACACCAGAAATTATAAAACACAATTCTGCTGGAAAAGGCTTTTGAAGATACTTAATTTTAATTTTTATACACAGATTTTTTAATACAGGTTCAGCTATAGGCAAAATGATCAAAACGTTGAGTGAGGATAAATTTGCTTTGGTTTCCTGCTCAGACTTCATTATCTGAGTTCCCTGGGTTCTTGGAGGCTCAGAGCATCCCATGGCTGGGAGGAAATCAGATAAACTCAGTGGATGTGAGCGTAGGGTGAACTGACTCTTCTACAAGATGACATGACAAAAATATTCCTAACGTTGGTCATTCTTACTCCAAAGTCATGGCAGAATTCCAGGGATATAGATAGAGGAAGCTTTGAGAGGAGGAGAGTTTATTTTTTTAATTAAGTTCCAAAACTATGTGTGTATGAGCTATCAAGCCATAAAAAGACATGGAAGAGGGGCGCCTGGGTGGCTCAGTCGGTTGCGCTTCTGACTTCAGCTCAGGTCATGAGCTCGCAGTCCGTGAGTTCGAGCCCCGTGTCGGGCTCTGTGCTGACAGCTCAGAGTTTGGAGCCTGCTTTGGATTCTGTGTCTTCCTCTTTTTCTCTGTCCCTCCCCCATTCATGCTGTGTCTCTCTCTCTGTCAAAAATAAATAAACATTAAAAAAATATTTTTTAAGACATGGAAGAAACTTAAACGCAAATTACGAAGTGAAAGAAGCCAATCTGAAAAGGCTACATCCTGTATGATTCCAACTCAATGACATTCTGGAAAGGGCAAAATTATGGAGATAGTAAACTATCAGTGGCTGCTGTGGGTTGGTACGAGTGGCAGGGGGCAGGGAGGAGATGAATGGGTAGTGCACAAAGGATTTTTAGGGCAGTGAAAATACCATGTGTGATACCAAAATGATGGATACGTGTCATTATACATTTGTCCAAACCCATAGAATGTACAATGAGACTGAAGTGTAAACAAGGTGACTTTGGGTGATTATAATGTATGAGTGTAGGTTCATCAACCATAACAAAGGTACCACTGTGGTGCCATGTTAATAATAAGGCCGGTGGGGGGCTATGCCTGTGTGGGCCCAGGGGTTATGTGGTAGTTTTCTGTACCTTGCCCTCAATTTTGTCGTGAAGCCAAAACTGTTCTAAAAATATAAAGTCTTGGGGCGCCTGGGTGGCGCAGTCGGTTAAGTGTCCGACTTCAGCCAGGTCACGATCTCGCGGTCCGTGAGTTCGAGCCCCGCGTCGGGCTCTGGGCTGATGGCTCGGAGCCTGGAGCCTGTTTCCGATTCTGTGTCTCCCTCTCTCTCTGCCCCTCCCCCGTTCATGCTCTGTCTCTCTCTCTGTCCCAAAAAAATAAATAAACGTTAAAAAAAAAATTTAAAAAAAAAATATAAAGTCTTAATAACAATGATAATAATAATAATAATAATAATAAAACTGAACAAGAACAGCTTCAGGGAAACAAGAACAAAAGTAGGAATACAAATTCAGAGGCTGGTCTACCAAGGTGGCTAGAACCAAGGTGTCCTGGATCAGATGTAGAGTTTCTAAGAAGTGTTTGGATTCTCTTTAAATTTAAGCCACCCTCCCTGTGCTATTACAAAATGCCCCCAACCCTATTCCTTTCTCCAGTTCCCTTCCACCTACCCCACTCCATGCTGTCTTCGTGATGGATCTGATCATACCCCAGCTTTGCTTTCGCGTTCCTGGAGGTCTCAAGATGAAGAGAAAACTCTAGCCGAAGACCTAGATCCTCACTGAGGTCTCCCAGGCTCTTCCAGCCACAGGAGACCAAGGCTCATTCCTATGTAGTCAGTGCCTCCCGGGGCTCCGGTGTCTCTCCATTTCATTTTTCTGGCATTTCTATACCTTGTGCACATTTCCTCCCCTCTCCACCTAGAAAATTCCGGCTTCTTGGTGAGAGACACCTCAAATGTCCGCACTTAGGTTGGTCATCTAGGTTTAGTAAGGGGCTCCTTCCCTTCTGTCCACAGAGTAATTTTCATATTTGTAGTAATTTCTAAATGTGTATGTAAATATTCTGTCTTAGCTGTAACAAATCTGCTGTAACAGATCACCTCAGACTGGGTGGCTTGAGCAATAAACATTTGTTTGTCACAGTTCGGGAAGCTGAAAGTCCTGGATTAAGATGGCAGCATGGTTGGGTTCATGATGAAGGCCTTCCTCTTGGTTTATAGACAGCTGCCTTCTTGCCGTAATCCTCCCATGGTGGAGAGACAGCTAGCTAGCCCTCCAGCCACTTATTATAAAGGCACTAATGTCATTCACAGAAATTCCACCCTCATGACCTAATTGTCCCCCAGAGACCCCATCGCCTAAGATCATCACATTGGGATTAGGGTTGCAACATACAAATTTGGGGAAAATACAAACACTGAGTCCATTGCATGCTTTTATTTTATTTGATCCAATGTATACTTGTCTTTTTTTCTACTGAAAAACCATAGTATGCCTTAATGGCACATCTGTCTTCTTCACTCTCCCGGTATAGGATTTGACCTATTACTATGCACTCCATAAAAGGGAATGAATCATCAAAGTACAGTTTTTTCCTGGAACTGAGCTCTGTGCTATAGCGGCCACATTGCAGGGAGATGGGGAAGTAAGTTCCTGACCTTAAGTGACTCTCAATATAATAAAGAGGAGGCCAAGAATTACTAATACTGTGGAGTATCTGGGTCTAGAAGCCCTGAAGCCAGTGATTTGGAAATTATTTCAGGTGAAGTGGAAATAAGAATTGAATAAACTTCTTTAGGGTATTGGTTCTCCCATATGATATACTCAGGTTACAGCGAAGTGAAAAAAACAAATGATAAAAGGTAAACACTGCGGAAAAATAAAAAGTTACCTCCAAGGCTGTGTGTGTGTGTGCGCGCGCGCATGCATGTGTGTGTGTGTGTGTGTGTGTGTGTGTCTTATTCATGTCATTGCTACTGGAAACTATTAATTTTAGGCCACTCCTCTCATTTATCATCATTTTTGTCAGGAGTATAATGCTTCGTGTGTTCTGAACACAGTGTTCAAAACCGTTGATTTTTTTCAATATTCTACCGTGTTGGCTTTCCAATTCGCATTGATTTGCCACCTTGTGAGCGTGAAAAGGAGAGTTTTGAAACCGCTCTTTTCACCGAAGAAAGAGGAGCATTAGAGTGTCTATTTCAAGTTAGTAAGGAGCGCATTCAGGCTATGTTACCGAGACAACTACCTAGCAATCTAGAGCCAAATAAGTGTGATATCATGATTTTTAATAAGAAATACATGCTTGGTCTTCCTCCTGTTTCTACCATGGAGCTTCTAAAACACTTGGGATTCCCTGAGTGGTGAGAGAGATCAAGGTGTTTTTTGTCGGGTTCATGAAGTGACTTTGGGGAGGCCCCTAGGTCAGCTAAAGATGGCACCTGGTTGCCAGTGGAAACAACTCTGTGATTGGAAGGTTGGAACCTGCAGAGTCACTCCCTGATCTCCAGAGAGGAGAGAGGGGCTGGAGGTTGAATCAATCACTGGTGATCAATGATTTAAGCCACCGTGCCTTGGTAATGAAGCTCCCATTACAAACCCAAAAGGACAGAGTTGGGAAAGCTTCTGGGTTGGTGAACAGCTGGATGTCTGGGGTGGCGGGCACCCTTGGAGAGGACATGGAAGCTCCTCGCCCTTGCCCCACGCCTTGTCCTATGCATCTCTTCCCTCTGGCTGTTCCTGAGTTATATCCTTTTATAAGAAACCAGTAATCTCGTAAGTAAAATGTTTCGGAGTTCTGTGAGCTGCTCTAGCAAATCAGTCAGAACCCATGGCGGGGGGCGGTCATCGGAAACTCCAATCTGTACCTGGAGCACCAGAAGCATAATGGCAACTGACACTAGGACTGGTGTCTAAAGAAGGGGGTGGCATCTTACAGGACAGGACTGAGGGAGGTAGTGCCAGAATTGAGTTGGATTGTAGGACACTCAGCTGGTGCTGGGGAGTTGCTTACTGGTGTGGGAAAACCCCCTTCCTGCCCTCCACGTGGGAATTGGTGACCAGAACCTTTAGGAAGTTAGATCCTTACCTCATACTTTCTGTCAGATTTAATTACTGCTGATCCAAATCCAAATGTAAAAATACAAAATCATTGAGATATTAGTGAATTTTTGGTACGTTTGGAGTGTGAAAGGCCCAAGGCTGTCCAATGTGGATGAAAAATAAGAATCTTTATGAATACACGTGGGTAAATTAAAATTTGCTTCGCAAAACTCCACGGTAATGCAAAATGCAGAGTATAACAAAGCAGGAGAGGCGTATGGGTAGGGCGGTGAGCAAGAAGCTGTATTTGAGAGTGGAAGTGTCACATGGGGAAAGTGAGCACAAGTGGGGAAGTAGAGCACAGAAAAGCTTTTCAAGAAGTTTGGCTGCACAGGGAGAGAAGGAATTAGAGTGGTCTTGGGAAGGAAATGTGGAATCTGGAAGTCTTCTTTTAAAAAGAGAGTCTTAACATTTAAAAGTCAGTTGGGAGTGGGAGGCACCTGGATGGCTCAGTCCATGAAGCATCTGACGCTCGATTTCAGCTCAGGTCATGACCCCAGGGTCGTGGGACGGAGCCCTGCCTCGGGCTCTGCTGACAGAGTGGAGCCTGCTTGAGATTCTCTCTCTCTCTCTCTCTCTCTCTCTTAAAAAAAAGTCGGTTGGGGGATTCAGTTGAGAGGCTGAGGGCCACACCACCGTACTTAATGGGACCACCCCTTTGGTCCTCACCTAACCTGACCGGAGCTCTCGACACTGTTCACTCTCTTTCCTTTCGAAAACACTTTCCCTGGTGTCCGGGCACAGCATTCTCTGTATTTCCTTTCATCCTCTGGCTTCGCTTTCTCAATCACCCTGGCAGGTGCACTCTCCTGCACCTAGCCTATCCGATGCAGTTCCTCCGAGCTGTGACCGGGGTCCCATCTGTCCTCGTGACCGCCCTGCGAGACAAACATAGCCACATCCCTAGCTTCTAGTCCCATCTAAATTCTGATGATTCACAGACGTCCTTCAGCCAGAGCCTCTTCTCTGAACTTCGCACCATGTATGTAACTAATCACACAAAATCTCCATTTGGAGGCCTGCCATATGGATCGTATCACGTCCAAATAATGTCCAAAAGCTTTGATTGTCTTTGTACCCTAACCCAGCCCTCATCGGGTGTTATTTCTGTGAATGACCCTTGAACCTAAATCTTAGAGGACAGAAAACTAGGAGCCATTCTTGTTATTTCCATTCCCTTCATTTCCTGACACCCGACTCATTACTATTGATTTCGTTCGCTAAATAATCTGGAAATCTGTACAGACATCTCGATCTACACTGCCAAGAACCTAGTTAAAGCTCTCAGCTACTCTTGCCAAAATAGCTGATAATAATAACAGATATTGTCTCCAAGCCACTGTCCATCTGGCGGCTGGGAGATCTTTAGAGCAATTTCCCACTGCTCTGAGAATTATGACAAGATTCTGAAGGTGGCCCTGGACGATTTCCCATTTTTCCATTCTCTTCTTGCTTTGCCCTCTAAGCTGCTCTCCAACCTCAACCACGGTTGCCTTGTTTCAGTTTTTCAGAAGTGCCATATCCCTCCAACTATGGGCCCTTTCATGTGCTAGCCCTACCTTAAATTGTTACATGGCTAAAAGCACCATTTAACTTAAAGCGACGTGATGCTGACGGCTTGTCTTCCCATCCTGCCCTGTTACACGAGGTACACGTGACAGAGCTCCAAGCAAAACAAAAATTGTCCATTCACAATCGCAAGCTATAGCATCCGCAGGCTGGCCGATGACCTTGACTTCTGCAAAGCTTAAAATGACGTTGAGAAACAATCCTTGGTTGATTTGATTATCGCTAATCTCTTTCAATGTTTAGAGTAAGCAGAATTCACAAACTTAAAAACTCTTGTTCAACTGGGAATCTGGGGAATACGATCTTATTCCAAAAGACATTTGTTTTAATGTCAGGGTGTGGAGCAGACAGAGCCCAATGTTGAAGGCCAAGGCCATCTGTGTGTTTTAGTATCCAGAACATGTGTTTGGACACTCACACCCTGACACACACATACTCACGCCCCAGCACAAGGGGAAAACAAGACACCCTGGGTGGCTCCTGTGTCTGGGGATTAAACAGCATGAATCCTTTCTGAATATTAATCTTGGAAGCCACCAGGTGACCCTGCCTTTTTGAAGGTCCTGACAATGATTTAGGGAAAAGGATTTAGTATTTTAGCAAAGAAATGCTGACGCCTTTGTGACTGTCTTTCTGTTTCTACTCTTTAACTTTGAACCACACCTACAAGAAAGTTATTGAATCTCAAAATCATCAAAAAGGCCTAAGGACCATAGGACATACCTCAGAGTGGTGTTTGCTTTTTTTCCGGTCAATTTTTTCTGTTGTTTGGATTTGGTGAACTTCAGTGAAAAATTCTCAAGTTTAATGATTGTATCTTCTGTCATATGCACTCAACTATTGAACTTTCCAGCAAATTTTTATTTACGTGACTATATTTTTTGGTTCCGTAATTTCCATTTCATGCTTTTTTCTAACTCCTCTTTCTGTGATGAGATTTTCTCTTTGTAATTTGTTCTATTTGTGGAGAATTTATGGTTGATTGTTGAAGCATCCTTGTGATGGCCATTTTAAAACCCTGGCTAAATAATTCTAGCATCCGATTTATCTCTGCGTGGTGTCACTTGATTGCCTTTACTCATTCAAGTTGCATTTTCTGTGGTTCTTGCATGACGAGTACACAAGGTATAATTTTCGCTTATATCCTGGACATTTTTGTCTATTATGTCAAAAGACTAGCAGCCCTCTTCAAATCATTTATTTTAGCTGGCAGTTGCCTGTTTTGGTGTTAGCCTATAGGTCTTGGCCAACTTTTGGGGGCTATGGTTCGGACAGAGGTTTAATTTGTAGACTTTGCTGTATCGTTTTGGTCTATTTGGTTTATCTAGTATTTCTAGGGCTCCCAGCGGTCTCTGCTTGTGCTTTTGAGGACGTGAAGGAGATTAGCCCAGGCCAGGCCATGATTGTGATTGGGTCTCTCTTCCACCTAATCTACAGCTTGCTTCTATGCCGCTGGATTGGAGACAGAGTCTTGAATCTGTGCCGACAAATAGTCTTCCAGGCAGGGCTGCTCTTAGTAGATGAGTTCCTCTTGTCAGCTTCACTTACCTACCTCCATATCTCTTCGTGGGTGTAGGAGTGCTGACAATACCGACTCCATCTTTGACATTCCGTCTTGCTAATGTCCTCTCTTTTGGCCTCGTGTTCTGAGTCCTTTGGAGATTAATATACATATCTTAGAAATGCCCACCAAGACCAGGAGGTGGGGAGGCTTGCTTCGGCCCTGGGTAAATTTGGTAAAGATAACATACTCTCTCTCCTTCCTGCTGCATAGATGGGGCTACGGGATCTAATTAGTTAGAAAAGGATTTAGTATTTTAGGCGCATGAGAACACTTTGATGTCACTCCAATACCCTTCTGCATGGCCCCTTGCTCTATAAACTTGGGGATTAAGGTCCAGACTTTGTGGAGAAGAGCGGCGCAGTTCTGGATCATTGTGTGCCCCACCCCAGCCCCCTACCCCCCACCGTCAGTTGGTCACCCTGGATAAAACTGTGTAAACTGTATGGAGTCACCTGCTTTATTTTCAGTCCCAAAGTGCCTCCTCAGTGGGGAGGACAGTTCCTCCTCCCCAACCATCTAACAACGGAGAAGGAGGATCAAATACGTAGATTTCTATTCATCTCCCTTTCTGTTCTTCTCCTTATTAAATGCCCTGTACACGTGTCAATTCACCACTATTGGGATTTTACCCACACCTGTGTGGGAATAACGTGTGGTTTTATATAGCCCCAAGGATTTAGAAACCCTTTAGGTCATTGCCTCCATTAGATGGTCACCTCAGGCTGGTCTTACCCCATCTCAACTTTCTTCTCAGAAAATAGATTTTGACCTGTTGATGGAAATGCAGAGTCCAGAGAGGTACTTAACCTGAGGTAAGTTGCCATAGGCTCTTCCCCTACCTCCCGTCACCTCCCTCGATTACTTCTCATTTACGTTACCTTTTATACTTTGATTGTCTTATTTATTGTCAGATATGACAGTGACTTTCTGCCACTGCTTTCTTCTTAGCATGAAGTAACCCAAATGGCCAACACCAAAGATTGCCTCTTCCTCCGGGGTCTTTGAGGATGAGTGGAGTTAAGAAGTTTTTACTACCATGGATATCTTTGGGGGCATCAGCAACATATCACCAAACAAGGGAAGCGATACAATTTTGTTCAGACATTGTTGATGTTTCTGATCAATCCTAATGCTTTTGTGGCTTGTTAAATTGGGAACTACCTGGTGGTGGGACACCTCATGGAACTGTGTATTCTGGAAGATCTGGCTTCTCTTTCAATGACTTCAGAGCCAGAATCCCCCAACCTTTCCTTTCTTTGAGTGCTACTGATGTATTTTTGTTGCACTTTTCAAACTCATCTAAAGCACTGACTTTTAGGTCTTAGAAGAAGGAACATTGTGAGATTTGGCTTCTCTTTGCCCTCCTGAGCCACTAGTTTGTGAATCATATTAGCATTATAAGATTTCATGCTCTCTTTGTGGATCATATAAGGGTTATGATCATTGTATGACAGAGAGATGATGGGGGAAGCTAATGTTTACTACATAAGTCATCTATGGAAGGTTCTAGAATCTGGGTACTTGACAGCCATTATTTTATTTCAATGTCACACAATCTATTTAGCAGGTATTCTTACTGCCATTTTAGGTACAAGGAAATAAAGGCTAAAAGAGACCAACATGTTCACCCTCTACATAGCCAGTGAACAGAGACTCAAACCCATGGCTCTGTGACTTTACGGAACTGCTATTTCTATGCACGAGGACCCTCTTGCTGACTTAAGTGCCATGGGCATCTGACAGAAATGAGGCAGGGAAATCAAGTTGAGCATCGCCAATTTTATGAAGATAACATATGTCATCCGTTTCACTCACTAGAGATCATTTAAAGATCATTCAATGTCAAAAGGCAGCTTTCTGGTAAAATAATCCAAAGTGAAAAGAAAATAATCCAAAGTGAAAAGGCAGTTTTAATCGTACTATGGATGACAGTTGAAGGAACGAGCAATGAAGGGGACAATTTTTCAAGAAGTTTCTGGCAGGTGGAGCTAGCTGCCTTTGACGTCAGTCCACATATTCAGAACAATCGTTGTGAATAGAGAGGTTTAGGAAGCCAGGCATAAGGACATTGCCTTCAAGCATTCCTTCCTTGGAGAATAATGGTAAAGATAACAGGGAAGGGCAGGTTGCAAAGTAGAAAATCTATGTGACCAGCCAAAAGCACAGCTCACGTAGGGTAATTTTTCAACCTGGTACCACAGGGCTGTCTCAGTTACAGCTACAGGTCCTGGATCTTCTGCTTCGAAAGAAGGTTATAGTTTGGCCAAATGGGGTGCTATTAGCACAGAGAATAAAGCTCACTGACTTAAGAGTTTCCATCACGGCTCTTGTCAGGAAAAGTGCTCTTTTCCAGCCACACCTCTTGTTGTATCTCGGTCTGAGGAGAGAAAGTTCTCCATTAGTCACCAAGGCAAGTTGGTGCCCGTGAGCTCTGGTTGTTCTCTCAGTTTGGGTCGTCAGGGTTGCAATGAAGCCAGACATGGGGAGTGAACCCTAATCCCTCAGAGTCTGGATGGCTGTTCATGGAGAATTTAGTGCTGACTCAACAGATAGGCGCCAACATGTTCCTTGAGGGAGGAAAGAAAAGGAAAAATGGAATCAAGCACTTACAAAAACCTCAGAGCCTTTCTCTATTTGTACAAGAATATATAGGAAATTGACATACACCCAACATATTTCTCCAAACAAATATCATACAGGGTTTCCAAAGTTGAATTCCATTGTAAGAAAATATATTGAGATGTAAAGGACCTGTCTCTGGGTGTCCCGGGATCATGGGCAACTCCATTTTTCCTCGGCATACGTATTTGCTGACTTTTCTGCAACGATATTACTTATAGAAGGGTGAAAGAGGGGGACGATAGTGGGAAGAGAATCAGATAACTTCAAACCTCATTACCTGCTATTCCTCAACTCTACCTTGGTGATCTTGGTGGCTAAAGCTGGACTCCTTTCAGTGTATTTACCACGGATCAATCAGATGACAAGACTAAAATTTAAACAAACAAGCAAATGAATAATGATGGGAATGTGCTCTTCCGCTTTGGTACCAGGAACTAAAACGAGGTCTTCGGCAAATAGAAGATCCTAAATACAAGGAAAGAGTGGGAGAAACCACGCCAGAGAGGACACAGAGGAAGTAGTTAGTGCTTGTCTCACGTATACGTCATACCCATAATGGAGTTTCCGTCCCCTTGTCTGTAACTGGTTCTGGAATGGGTCTCTAAGCCTATTCCGACCTGAGAGTCTGGAATCGACCAGCCAGAGGGGGAGGATGACTTCCAGGCTGCCAGAGCAGAGACCTATAAAGAGCTTCATGATATCAGACGAGCCCTGATCAGCCACCTGCCTCCCCTGCTGTACGAAAGAGTGCCTGTCATCATCGTTTGAGCCATCTTGAGGTGTGTGGGTTACTTCCTGCCCAAGGTGCCTTATGTGAGTGAATGCTAACTCAAACCTCCCCTTCTTCACAGTTTTACTAGTACTTGTTTCCTTTTGTAACAGTTGGGGCACTGATTCCTACATCTCCGTATTTCGTCCTTCCTTTTTTTTTCATTTGTTGCTCTCCTTCAATGTGCTCTTCCACTTTCTGATTTTCTTATGTTTGTGCACGTTGTACATTATAAAAACAATGGGATTTATTGCCTTTAGCTGGAGGATTATGTACATAAAACCCATACTAGCATATTAGCTTTTTTGGACCAGTCGAGTCCACTGAACGGGAATTTTCATTTGTTTGAGGAATCATGTCCCAATCTTGCTCCAGAGCAAAAATGGCGCATGCAATCTAGCTACAAGGGGACGCGCGCGCGCTTACAGACACACACACACACACACACACGCGCGCGCACACACACACACACACACACACACACAGTTAGTACTTTTTCTGTGTTTTCTTGCCCACTTGAAAATTTTGAATTTTTAAGTAAAACACAAATAAAAAACAGAAAAAAACATAAAAAATGACTTGCATATCCAAATTAATAAATTAATAGGTATTAACATTTTGCCAACTTTGATTTTTTTTTTTTATTTTTTTTTTAAAAATTTTTTTTTTCAAAGTTTATTTATTTTTGGGACAGAGAGAGACAGAGCATGAACGGGGGAGGGGCAGAGAGAGAGGGAGACACAGAATCGAAACAGGCTCCAGGCTCTGAGCCATCAGCCCAGAGCCTGACGCGGGGCTCGAACTCACGGACCGCGAGATCGTGACCTGGCTGAAGTCGGACGCTTAACCGACTGCGCCACCCAGGCGCCCCTGATTTAAAGTGCTTTACATTAAGGAGTGCCTGGATGGCTCAGTTGATCAAGCGTCCGCTCTTTTTTTTTTCTTTTAATGTTTATTCATTTTTGAGAAAGAGAGAGACAGAGTGTCAGAGAGGGAGGGGCAGAGAGAGAGAAGGAGATGCAGAATCCGAAGCAGGCCCCGGGCTCTGAGCTGTCAGCACAGAGCCCAACGTGGGACTCGAACCCATGAACCGCGAGATCGTGACCTGAACCGAAGTTGGACGTTTAACCGACTGAGGCACCCAGGTGCCCCTTGAGCATCCCACTCTTGATTTCAGTCAGGTCATGATCTCAGGGTCGTGGGGTTGAGCCCTGCATCAGGCTCCGCGACAGGTATGGAGCCTGCTGAAGATTCTCTTTCTCTCTCTCCCCTCCTCTGCCCTTCTCCCCTGCTTGTACTCCCTCTCTCAAATAAAAAATAAAGGGTTTTACACTAAAAAAGAGGAAATTAAGCATACAGTGGAAGTGTATTCCTCCCCAGACCCACTTCTTTATTTTCCTTCCCAGAAGTAAATATAATAAAATATTTCTTACAAACATTTTATTTTATGTATATGCCTCCATGAATAAATTATAGTATCGCTTTTTCTTTTTTTATTGATGCATAAAAGATCTTTAATGTGCACACTAATATTCAATCTGCTACTTGTGCTGCACATGTATTCTCTTTGTTTATAGCTAGTTTGAAGTTTTATTTGAAGAAGCTTAAAGGTTTCTTACAGTGGCTTGCCTTCCTTCCTTCTTTCCTTCCTTCCTTCTCTCTCTCTTTCTGTGTTTCTCTCTCTTTCTCTGTAGAGGTATCTTTCATTTGCTTTATTAAGCTTATATATATTTTAACTTGTAGCCTGTGTTTGTTTTGTCTTGTCTAAGAATGCCTTTTTTACCGCAAAATCTTATAGACCTACTTTTTTTCTTGCAAACTTTTGGAATTTTAGGGGGGATTTGTTTGCATGTGTGTGTGTGTATTTATTTCAAATATCTTTTTTAAAAACCTTTTAACTAAGATTTTATTGTTTATTTCTAATTAACAGAATTGTGAGCAGAGGATACAATGTGTGTGAGATTGATACTTTTGTTTATCAAAATGTCCTTTATGGACATCTTTTAAAAATTTTTTTTAATGTGTTATTTTATTTTTGAGACAGAGAGAGACAGAGCATGAATGGGGGAGGGTCAGAGAGAGAGGGAGACACAGAATCTGAGGCAGGCTCCAGGCTCTGAGCTGTCAGCACAGAACCCCACGCAGGGCTCGAACTCATGACTGTGAGATCATGACCTGAGCCAAAGTCAGACGCTCAACCAACTGAGCCACCCAGGCGCCCCCATCTTTTTTTTTTTTAAGCTACACATGGACTTGAATAGAATGTGGTTTCTATTTGGTTGAATGTATATTTATATATAAAAATTATGCATTTGTACATTTATGTATAAATATGCAATGTTATACATTAACATATTTATATATGTGTTAGATATTATCTATAAAACACAAGCAACATATTATGTAGATACACACATATATGTATGCATGTATATTATAAACTTATATTTAGATCTGTATACAGGCACACAAACAATTGTTAGAGGTGTTTTTCAAATTTTTCGCCACCTTACTAAATTTTTATCTACTTTGTCTATCAGTTTCTGAGAGGTGTGAATTGCCATGCACTATGGGAATTGTGGCTCTGTTAATTTCACGACGTAATTCGATCGTTGTTTTTTTTTTCCACTACCCATTTTCAAGTTATATTTTATTTTTTAAATTAATGTATTTTTTAAATGTTTACTTACTTATTCATTTTGAGAGACAGAGAGAGCCAGGGAGCAGGGGAGGGACAGAGAGAGAGAGAGGGAGAGAGAGAATCCTCAGCAGGCTCGTGCATCCGTGCAGGGCCACACACGGGGCTCCATTCCATGAACCACGAGACCATGACCTGAGCCGAAGTCAAGAGTCAGAAGCTTAACCGACTGAGCCGACTTAACCGACAGGCACCCCTCAAGTTATATATTTAAATACAAGCAATTTCACGTTTTCTGTATCTCTGGAATGATCACTACTTTCACCTTATGATAAAAACTTAATCCCTGTTTGTCCCTTTCAACGCTCTTTACTTCCAATCGATTTTGTTATTCTGATATTTATGAGTGTAATTTATCTAACATAATCTAATGCTTAATATAATCCAATTTGTTAATCTGTACCAACTTTGTTTCAAGTTTATTTAGTTTTTAGTAATCTTCACACCCAAGTGTGGTTGGATGTCATGACCCCAAGATCACGGCTCACATGCTCTTCCGACTGAGATGACCAGAAGCCCCGCCTGCTTTGTTTTGATTAGTGTTTATTTAGTGGACGCTTTTCCTCCGTGATATTTTACACTGTCTATGTTATCTTGCTTTAAGTATGTTTCTTGTCGGCAATTACAGATGTGATTCTGATCTTACCCGTTTTCCGTGTTCATCATTATTTTAGCCCCACCTTGTTTCCCTTCCTCAAAAGCCATTATTAGTTTTTAAATTTTTTTTTTTTTCAACATTTATTTATTTTTGGGACAGAGAGAGACAGAGCATGAACGGGGGAGGGGCAGAGAGAGAGGGAGACACAGAATCGGAAACAGGCTCCAGGCTCCGAGCCATCAGCCCAGAGCCCGACGCGGGGCTCGAACTCACGGACCGCGAGATCGCGACCTGGCTGAAGTCGGACGCTTAACCGACTGCGCCACCCAGGCGCCCCCATTATTAGTTTTTATAATCAAGCAATGCTAATTTATATTTAACAATTTATCTGGTCATTTTCTCGTATGCCGTTCGTTTACGTTGAATTTTCTTTTTCCCGAGATCCTATTTCGTTGTCGAAAATGGTCACTATCTTCCTCATCCTACTGCGGGTTCTGTGCTTCTCAGTTGCTAGTTATCGATCTTCAACTTTTGCATCCTGTAGCAGCCCGTTAAACCTGAATTAGGTTAGCATAGCTAGCAGGCAGTTTTGAATTTGTCCCAGCCAGGGGCCCTATACAGTTCATTAAGACAAGAGCTTTTGTTTAATATCTTTGGCTTGGGTCACGGCACCATATTAGTAGCCTGAATTCAGAATTCACACCTACTTATGGTGCTGGCCTGGCTGCCTCTTTTTCCACGCTGGGGCTTGGGAGGCAGGCACATTTCTTTGCCAAGGACAGGAGTCCTCACCTTGGGCAGCAGGGAGCCCACCCCCCGTGCCGTTCAGGTCTCTGCTGTTCCCTGGTTTCCCCCATGGGACCGTTGGCTTCCATTTCTTTACGTGGTTGACTCTGAGTTGCCTCTCCAATTCTTGTTCTTGGGGACTGCTTCTTGTGGAGAGTTTAAATTCAGGTATACATTTAACAATTTTTAACTTATTCCTTTTTAGCTTTTCCAGCCACTTGAAATGAAGAAGACAATTTCCACTGGCAGCTCCATCTGCCTAACTGACCACAGGTCTCTTTAGCCTCGTCCATATTAGCCCATAACTCTCTCTCTCTCAGAATCTGCTACTTAATGGGGCTGATCTGAACAGCTCAAGATGGGAGAGACCCTTATAACCCTGCCAACTGTGTATGTGATGTTTCACTTCCCCACTCACTGAAAAGTGGGACATCAAAAATCAGCTATATCCCTGCTCAGTGAACCTACATGCGACTGGGTCCTTGGGCTACGTGCCCACTATAAGAAGGACTTTAGGCTACTACTGTGGCACCTTTGGAGATGAGGCCAATATTACCCATGCCCTCCAGGCACTTCCAACCTGAGTGTTTTGGAGTCTGTGAAATACCATGCATGGCCTCACCGCCTCCTTGCTTCAGTGAGTCTCCACATGCACTCCTGTGCCTGGCATTCAATTTGCTCCCTTGGGCCACAGGGAACTTCTTATAGTCCTGTGCACTGAATGTTTGTTTCACACGGAGAAACCCTAATGTCCAGTGCGATGGCATTTGGAGGTAATTAAGTCATGAGGATAAAATCCCCGTTGTGGGATTAATGTCCTAATAGGGAGAGACAGCAGAGAGAGCTCGCTTCCTCTCTCTGCTCCCCACCAGGTGAGGACACAGCCAGGAGGTGATGACGTGCAAACTAGAAACTCCCTTTTCTCGGCTGTATATAGAGAGAAATCTATATATATATAATATAGATTTATATATTAATATAAAAGTTTATTAATATTTTCATTGCCACCTAAAAACCAGTATAGGCAATTGAGGACAGAGAGTGTGTATTACTTGGTTTTATATCCCAGGCACCTGTCATAGTCTCTGGTGCAAGGCTGACACTCAATAAAGCCGTGTTAAACGAATAAATGTGTACTTATCTGTGTGAACAAAGACTTCTGTTTTCCTTTCTGATCGCTACCTGGGGTACAGCTTTTTGAACACAGATCCCTAGATCCCTGCCCCAGGCCTCAAGGCTGAAACCAAGCCCTGAACTTCAGGTCAGTAAGCTAATAGCCCTAGTCATGGACTCTTCCCCGCCATCCAGTCCATGAACGGATCCATTGTTCATGAGTGTCTCATCTGGAGCCTGGGCTGCATCTATTCTTAAGCTTCAGCTTTCTCTCTCCATATGTCAAGTAATCAATAGAGTAGGAACAGCTCAGGTAAAATTATATAAGGGGGTGTGCAAACTCCTAAATGGTAAAAGGAGCCAAGCGCAAAGAGCCTCATTTTTCCCCAACGCACAAATACATGAGGATGGGCTTGGTTCATTCCATTTTTTTCCACACCTTCTATGTTCTGGTACTGTGCCCCAGAGAAAAGGGTGTAGCAGTGAGAATGGCATGCGTGACCCTTGTCAGATCTTTCTGGACCCTACAGCCTGACTAGGAATAATTTAAATGGATTGGACTTCTAACCCCAGATCTCATCAACTATGACTGCAAAAAAAAAGGTCATGTTTCCTATTTGAAATAAATCAATCTGTAGCCATCCATTCCAACAGATGTCCTGCCAACAGTCTTGCCCTCTGGGGTTATTGGCCTTGCACCTTCATGATCATTCTCTGCCCTCTTCTGCCCTGCCCTGCGCCCCAGGCAGGCCTCCTGCCTTAGGGATTCCAGCTAACAGCAGCCATAAGGAGGTGCCTCTGGCATGAGAGAGGATGAGAGAAGAGGGAGGTGAAGGGTTTCGATCCCCCTAGGTCCTCCTTGGTCCACTCTCCCTCTAGATACATCGTTGGCCTCAAGGCTAGCTAGAACTCTTGCTACCTCTGGGAACAGCGTCCTCGCTTTGGCCTTTCTGCCTTGGTTTGGCACCAACTTTCTTTTTTGCCAGCCCAGGATGCCTCTCTATCCCTCTCTATCTCTATGATTCCTGATCACCCCTGATAGCTGAGCTATCCAAGTATCTCAAGTTAGGCCTTATCGATACAGCACGCTCCGTGCTTCCCAATGTGATTTTGGTGCCCCAACCAGAAGAGACCAGGAAGTTTAAAACTGGGGCTCCTCCATTGTCAGTCTACAGGCAAATTCTGTGCTGACACCTTATCTTTGCTGACCCTCTATAAAGCTCCTTCACTGGATCCTGTCCAGTGATTCTCTGAAGGTACCAAGTGCTTCCTGCCGAGACCTTGGCTGATACACGCATCAAGCGGCCCTTTCCCTTTCCCTTCCTCCATACACAGGCACACACACGAGCACACACAACATGCTCCCGCGATGGCTGAAGAAACTCAGGGGAGTCACACAGTTTCCAGTGTCCTTGTCACTTTCCCTGTGACTCACCTTATTGCAGAAGCTAGGTTGCCTAGGCAGATACAGTGCTGCCCCCTTGATACAGTTCCTTCTCTTCGGAACTTAGCTATGATTCCTGTCGGTAGGTTGAATGGTGGGCTCCCATAATATTTGCCCCAGTCTTCATCCTTGAAACCTGTGAATGTGACCTTCTTGTAAAAGGGGAGGGGGGCATTTGCAAACATAATTCAGGATATTGAAATGAAGAAGTGGTCTTGGATTATCCAGTGGGCCCTAAATCCAATGACAAGTGTCCTTAGAAGAGGAAGGCAGAGAAATATGTAGAAGATGAAAGAGAAGATACAGAGAAGAGGGGAGGCAGTGGGATCATGTGTGGTCAGGTTTATGCAAATGCCCAAAGGCCAGCAGAAGCTGGAAGAGGCAAGGAATGGGTTCTTCCCAAATAGAACCTCCAGAGGGAATGTAACTGTGCTGACACCTTGAGTTTGGTCCTCTGGTCTCTAGAACTGGGAAAGAATACATTTTTCAGCTACCAAATTTGAGACAATCTGTTACGTTAGCCCTAAGAAGTTTATATAATCCTCCATCCAAGAGACACTGGGCAGTCCAAACCTGTAGCCCATTCATTGTCACCATGTTACCATTCTGAATTCACAGAGGCAACTATGGAGGTCCCTCCCCACCTGTGTTTAGTGACCATAGACGCTCAGCCTCTCACTTGACCTGGGTCTCGATTATGACAGCTCTGAGGGATCACTCTTTCCAGTCAAATTCAGAACCATGGTCCCCAGGCAGGTCCCGGGGACTGGGGCAGGATCATAGCTTTGTCTCACTCTGTGCCCTCAGGCAGCCTCCTCATTGACAGCTTGATCCCTTCTGGAGAGCCATGCCCACTGTCTTGGTGAACTTCACTTTACAGGCCTCATTTCAGTTACCTTGAGCCTCGAGAAACTGATGTGGCTCTTGAACTCATTCCATCAGAAGGCCGTAGGGCTGCTATTTAAATTTGCCCCATCTCCCTCTGCCACCTTCCACTTTCCTGCCTTCATGGGGATGGACACGGGAGGGGCGGGACCTCACGGGCCAGCTCAGGCCACAGCACAAAATTACTTGCTTTGTATTTATGCAACCAGAGAACCCGCTCTGCTACAGTCTCTGAAACAAAGGAATTGCTGGGGAGATAAAGGCTCTGCCTTTATGGCATCTTAAATGACGCTCCTACACTTCCGAAAATGTGCCACAAAGAACACGTAACTGAGGATAGTGAGCAGGAGGACCTAATGAGTTGAAGGAACTAGAAAACTTGATTCTAAGCAAATGTCAGAGATTCCCTGAGGACCCCCCCCCCCCCCGCTCATCACTTGGAAAGGACACAGAGCATGTCCAGAAGAGCCAAGTTAGGGGGATGTGTGTTGGGGGGTCAGTTATTATAGGATGGTGAGGACTGGAGAAATCTGGCCCCCATATTCATTCCTTCATCCGAACGTTTATGGAAGACTTAATGTGTGACAGGTATTTGCCAGTGGCTGAAGGAAAACCCACACCCCCATGTAATAATTAGATCTGGTCTCTGCCCTTACAAATGGAGGCAATCATGTAAAGCATGAGTTATTAAACATTACGGATGCAGGGCGCCTGGGTGGCGCAGTCGGTTAAGCGTCCGACTTCAGCCAGGTCACGATCTCGCGGTCCGTGAGTTCGAGCCCCGCGTCAGGCTCTGGGCTGATGGCTCAGAGCCTGGAGCCTGTTTCCGATTCTGTGTCTCCCTCTCTCTCTGCCCCTCACCCGTTCATGCTCTGTCTCTCTCTGACCCAAAAATAAATAAACGTTGAAAAAAAATTAAAAAAAAATAAAAATAAAAAAAAAAATAAACATTACGGATGCTATGATAGAACCGTACCGGGTGCAGTGGGAGCAAGATCAAGAGAAGCCGAAAATTCTATGGGAGAACGACACTCGTTCATGCGCTCTCAGTGGGGGCTATGTAACCCCTAAGGGGGCAAAAATTGGTTCTTGGGGAGGCAGAAGCAGAAAAATCTCAGATATTACAATAGCTTGTGGCCCTCCAAAGGATTGTATTACATAAACAGATACACAGCACATTTGTGCTATTAAAATTTTATGGGGTGAAAATTAGGGGGAAAAAAACGTCTTAACGGTCTCCTTGGGAGAACAATAATGAATAAAAATGGTTGGAAAACATCATACGAGGTCAATCTTTTTAAGAAGGCTCTTCCCCCCGACGATGTGGGAGGAGGAAGCAGAAGAACAGTACGAGCACAGGCCTGAAGGGGTGAAAGGGAACAGTATCACTGAGCTAGCAGGGATTCTCCATGCAGATTAGTTTGATTGGAGATCCAGGACCAAAGCCTGCAGCAAGCATTGAACTTGGGGAGCAGATGGGCCTGATTCCACCCTGGCTCGTCTCAGAAGAGCTGGGGCTGCTACGCCGGATCCAAGGCCAGGACCTACGCCAACAGCAAGAACTGGCAGTGTCGATCGGTCCTGCTGCAAAGGCTTTCCCCTTGGCCTTGACCTCTTTGACATTGATATTGACTGGTCCAGACCAGGTTAGCTTTGGGCTCCTCCCGGCCGAGGGCTGTCCTTTCTATTTCCACTAGTCACACTGTCCTTTGCTCTCGTCTTTCCGTCCTGCCTCCTGTGCAGGGACTCCCAGCAGGCTTTGTGACTAGAATGGCCTCGTCCTGGTTTGCACAGGATTTGGGATCTGTGGCACTGGAACCGGGACAGTCTCAGGCCAACCCAAATGGTAGTAAGACCTAGGTTATGCCTTTTTGACCTCCCACCGTACAGCTAATGGGCGGCCAAGCGTCTCTCCCCTCATGTTCCATACTCAACTGTTTAAGCACCTGTTACTTCTTCCGGCAGTCTCAGCCTTGACTGCATATTACAATCACCCGGAAAATGTTTACAACTCCTGCCGTATAGGCCACACCCTAGAACAATTAAATCAGAATCTCTTGGATTAGAACCAGACATCCATATTTTTTAAAGCCTCCCAGATGATTTCAACATCTAGCCAGGATGAAAACCACTGGTTCAGAGCAACAGCAGGGCAAGACTATTGGAGCAAAGCAATCCCATTGAGTTGACTCTAATTTGGAGGGACTGTAGGTTTTTTTTTTTTTTTTTTTTTTAACCTTGATGGTTTAACACACATGCCTCCATATAAGGGTCATGAGTACTGGGGTCTGTCAATATTGTTGGAAATTAGAGCCATTAAATCAAGAGTTAAAATGGAACTAAAATTAGATGTCGAAACACTTTCTTTTTGGTATCCATATACCTCTGGTTTTTGTCTGCATGGATTCCTTCTTGGCAGGTCAGAACCAATGGAATGGGGCAGTCTTGGTTTGCAACAGTTTTGTCACACGAAGAGGAGCTCAGGTCTACAAGCAGCCAGTGACACTTAAAACTAATGGGTCACTGCTGTCAGCAGCTGGTAGACTTCTCTGAAGTTGGCATGAGTAATCTAAAATCATTCCCATCAATAACCTGCCTTGTGGTGTGCCTCGAGTTGTCCCTGGGGATGCTGTCACCATTTGGAAGGATTACTCGTCCATCTGAACGGTTAGCATGCATAGGATTGCTTGCTAACATATGAAAGAAATAAAAGAAAAGAATTAGTTTGTAGCTGAGTGCAGATTCACACACAAATGTCAGCTTTCAGAACGTCTATGAAAGCATTAAGTAGGCATTGGACTTCGGCACAGCAAATATTTCTAGGGCCTTCCATAAAGTCAGCCTTATCATTAGCATTTTTTTTATTATCTAATGATGGCCTAAAGCAAATAAAGAAGAAGCAATCTCAGTGCCCTAGAATCACAAATATATCTGAGGTGGGATTAAGTCTGATTCAAGGGGCATTCAAAAATATTTCTCCTAAGGATATTCTTTCACTATTGGGTCTTAAGTGGAAAAAGAACCCAGTTGTACTTTTTGGCCTCTATGACTATTTTGTCATGGGGATAATACTTTGAAAACATTGAACCACTACATTTAATCCTGAGACATCTCTAATGCTTGGGTATCCCTTTATTTCACGTGAACAACCAGTCTGGGGCACTCAAATCATACGCCCATGAAAGAGAGACAGAACATGAAGCCTCCTACCCTAAGGAACACAGCATTTCGGAGTATTTCTGAATAGACTGGAAGAAGTAAGTAGAAATTCTGCTCCTGCTGAGCACTAAATGTGTGAAAAGGAAGAGAGACGGAGGTGAGGCAAACCAAGAGGTTCTGTGTCCTCAGGCCTGCTGTGGCCAGAATCCTGGAGGGGTGGAAACCAGTTAATGTCTGGGTAAAGTCACCGTCCTTCTATTCAGAATCACATGGCCACTGGCGAGGGTCTAATTAGCCCTGTGAATTGTGGATGATAGAGAGTGGGGCAGCTCCAAGTGACTATTAAAAATCTTGGCTTATGTACTTTTTGGCTTATATGAGTGGTTATTTCGTGTAATAGAAGCCACATTGCTGATTATGAGGGTTCATCAGAGCTATATCCTGTATGAGTCTCTGTAGCCATTAGGGTGTATTAAATCCAGAGTACGCAGGCCAGGGCCAACATAATGTAGCATAATGCAATGCACTCCTGGCCCCTGTTCCACGTGGGATGTTCACAGCAGCAACGACAGAGGGATAAAGGACCAGGCTGATAAAGGGCAACACCTCAGAGACCAACAGGTCCAGAGGACGGCACTGGGCCCATCCGCATAGAGCTTGGACATCTTTCCATCGCTTGACCATGAGGTCAAGCGAACCCACCCCTCCGTGTACCCTGAGGTGCTCTGTGGTCAGCAGTGAAAAGCGGACACAATGTGAAAGTCTGAGTCATAATCTGAAGGGGGATTGGGTTATTGGAATGACACTGTGCAAACTTGAAGAGGTTGAGACGCATCCATTTATCAAGTTCGTGCTCTACACTACTAACACCTCTCCCCATCCTATGCCCACCTCAGCCGGGATTCAGTGAGATAGGAGAAACATTAGAGCAGTTACAAGAAGAGAAAAGTACACTTTTAACAGAAGCAGCAAAGAATGGATTCTTCAAAAGAGATGTGGCAAAACTTACTTCATTGCTGTCAGGAACGCCATAAAATTACGGCCGTAAACACGGGTAAGAATATGCGTGGTTCTGGTGGGTTCACTTTTTCATCCAGAAAAAGAAATCCACTAACTAGTTTTGGAAATAATGTGCCCCCCCCACCCAGATATGTAACTCACACATCAGCATTTCTGTTCTCCAAGGGCACTTGCCCCCTCACACATCTGGGGATGGGGAGTGTCCCGTTTCTTCGCACTCTGCTTGGCTGTTCTGGCTTCACACTGTGGGCTTCTCCACTCATACTTCACATCCATCTCCCCATTAACCATCACTCATCTTTCCCTGGAAAGCCCTCAAATCCTTGTTCCTTGGCTCCTTCCCAAATGCCACTAAACCAAAACTGTATGCAACTTACATGATTTATCCTAAGACTGGAAATAACCAGACAGAGCAGGAGGGGATGGCCCTTAAGCATTTTATTAGAAACCTTTTTATATTCACCCCCCTCAAATCCGAGCACTGCATCCCCGAATTGAAATCTACCCCGACGCAGCCCCTCCCAGAGAACCACGTTTCTTCAACTTTGAACCGTAAGGTTTCTTACCCTCATTAGAAAAGTTTCAGCCCCTATCCAGAGAGACTTCTTTTCCTCCCCCTAGGGATTTGCCCTTCCAATCAGGGAATCTGAGGCTCTACAATTCCCTCAAATATATTTCCCCAATTGCGAATTATTCAGCTTGTTTTAATGAAACGTGCAGAGGGCTGGCCACGAGAAATGCATTCAAGCTCCAAGTCCAGCAGCACCTTCCAGGAAAATGTTCACGTTCCAGGGTTACGTTTTCTCCACTCCTGTAATAGGGACATACATCCCCTCCGTGCCTTCTCCGGGAACTCCCTCGGTTTCCTCCTTTTCATTTCTGGACAAAAGTCACACACAACTGTGTACGCACAAGCATCGGTTTCTCTGGCCAATTCCTGGAAACAACACTTACACACACACACACACACACACACACACACACAACTATGCACACGTATGTAACAATGCACACACACACACATACACACGCACACACACACACCCCTCCCAAGGACAAACACCAATGCTTAAAGAGAAATTCCATTTATAGTTAGGATGTAAAGAAAGCAAAGGACTTTCATTTCCATGGGAGCAACAGAAAACAGGATGAGAAAAATAACTACAGTTTCCCCCAGGGTCACCAAAGATGAGGATCAAACGATGTTGTGAGGAGTCCAAAGGACAAGCCTTTCTTAGGCAAGAGAGACACATGGCAATTTCCAGAACTGGAGGCAACAGTTCGATGTGCCCTGGGCAAAAAGTAAAACAACCCAAATGCCCTTTGCAAGGAAAATGTGTAAACACATCGTGGTATAATCGTACAATGGCGTATTATTCAGCAATTAAAAAAATGAAGTATCAAGGGACACCTGGGTGGCTCAGTCGGCTAAGCATCCAACTCTTGATTTCGGCTCAGGTCATGATGTCACGGTTGATGGGTTCGAGCCCTGCATCTCCGTGCACGGACAGTGCAGAGCCTGCTTGGGATCCTCTCTCTCTCCCCTTCTGTTTGCCCCTCCCGGGCGCTTTCTCTCTCTGTCTCTCCCCCCGACCTCCTTCTCTCTCAAAAATAAATAAATAAATCTAAAAAAAAGATGACGTAACGGGACCTGTGACAATATGGACGAACCTCACGATTATTATGCTAAAGGGCAAGAAATCAAACATACAAGAGTGTCGAGTGTATCATTCCATTTTTCTGAACTGCAGAAGCAGACAAGACTTTATGTTGATAGAATTCAGAAAAGTGGTTGCCTATGTGACACGGGGATGAAGGGAGGCACTTTCAGGGGTGATAGAATTTTAAAATATTTTGTCTGGGGTATCACTGACACACGTGTTTAATTTATCAAGATATATCAAATTGTACTTAAGGTCTGTACAGGCCAGTCTAGGTCAGCTCTGCCTCAGCTAAGACACACACACAGAAATACAACAAACCGCATGCTTCATAGTTGTGCATTTCACTGTATGTAAATTACCCCTTAATTTCAAAAAAAAAAAAAAGATATGTACACATCCATAACTTTTTCTTAGATTTACAATATCTTCTCAATTAATTAAAGGAACATATTCTCCGTAATACCTTACGTAGTGTTGTAGAAGTCCTGTCGTGAGCATTTATCAGACGTGTGCACCAAAACACACACACATAATGAAAGCAGGTACAGCCACCAAGGCAGGGTGTTTCTTGATCAGCGGAACTAGATGCTCAATTCTTCTCTGCCATAACCTTCTGGAGGTAAGACCCGGCAACACCCAACAGAAAGGGCAGGAGAGAATTCTTCAGGGGTCTTGTGTGCCTGTCTGAACAGCCAGGCTGGATTGCCATGGTTGACAGATACACTATTTCCTCTGTGAAAAAGTGGTCCACAAATGCAATAAATCTCTTGTTAATCCAGTGACAAGGGGGTTGAGTCTGAACTTTGGTTCTTAGTCTCTGGAACAAAAGAAAAGTTCGCAGAATTCCACATGGTCTGAAAGGGAGAGGACAGCAGTCAGGCAGGAGGCGAGGACACATTTGTTGGCAATGTTTTCTTCTCACTTGCCTGAGAGATTTTCCAACAGTAAGTCTTTCTCCCATGCGCTCGCCATCCAAATGCACAAATATGACCTGGAAACGCTGCGTACTTTGTGCTCAGGTTGAGGCTGGTGAGACACAGAGTGGGGCACAACCGACAGGGGTACAGAGAAATCGGACCAGAACCTATAGATGAAGTTCACCTTAGGACCCACACTTCCGGATCTTGAAGTGTGTGATCCAACCAGGTCCCTGACTGTTTCTGCAATTCTGAGATGGGCTTTTGCTAACCAGGGCCCAAAGGACCCTACCTGATACCCTGCAAGATATGTATTTGTTGAAATCATGTATGGTGTTTTCCTGGGAATTTACAATCACCTTTTGGGAAAGGTTCCTCATTGTCACACGACGCTATAAGAATGCTCTCCTACATGTGTCTGCAGAAAGGCACGTTTCAACCAACATATTTAACAACAACATATCTTTCTGTGCAGAGGAAGCACAAGAAAGAGCGTGAGGATTACTTCCTAAGTGGCTTATAGAAGAACTTTGCTAATGAGTTTGCCAGAATTACCTAAAACTGTATTAGTGACATCTTATCTTTAATCACGGTTCTTGGAAAAGCCATGTAGGTTATATAAACTGGTCATTCACCGACTGGAAGCATATGGTTTCTCTTTGAGTAACAGTTGTTCTTACAAATCCTGCGAGGATGATGGCGGTGGGGAACCAGGAAAACCCATCACCTTGCTGCATATGGAAGCCATCTCAGGCACCCAACTGCAATGCCTGCTTTTCACTGCATGAGTCACTTCCCTTAATCATACTTTATGCTCTCCAAAAATAATGCGGAGGAAGCATACATTATGTACTTAAAGATATACCATCTGTTTTCCTTCTCTGCCAAGACAGGAATTCCTTATTGAAGTGAAAGCCTCGGGTCATCATAGGAAGCAGAAAGCTAAGATAAATGTCTTTCCTTTTTTTTCTCCCCCTCCCAAAGCACATGTACATAATATTTCCCATGGCCACTCGGTGAAACAGGTGGATACACTTAACTTTCACACACGCTGTGTTATGATGTATAAAGGTCTAGCATGGATGGACGGGACTGAGCATGGTCCCAATTGAGACAGTGGCTCTGGGTGCCTTCAGCTCTGAAATGAGTAGAGAGAGACCGTGCTATGGAAACTCAAGAGAAAGACCAATGGGGGTGAGGTGGGCTAAATGATTAGTCTGGAAATCTTTTCCCCTTTTAAATGCGGTGGTCTCGGCTTCTGTAGATAATCTTCTCCAGCACAAACAACCCGATTAAGAAGCATAAATTTCCGGGAGGCCTGGGTGGCTCAGTTGGTCAAGCGTGAGCCTGTTGGTTTCGGCTCAGGTCATGATCTCACGACTCGTGGCTTTGAGACTGCATCGGGCTCAGCGTTAACAGCATGGAGCTTGCTCGGGATTCTCGGTCTCCCTCTCTTTCTGCCTCTCCCCTGCTCGGTCTCTCTCTCTCTCTCTCTCTCTGTCTCAAAAATAAATAAATAAACATTAAAAAGAGGAAGCATAAATTTCCAAGGGTAACACGTTAACTGGCCAATCTATTCTCTATTTTTAACAGCTCCCTGATGCCTTTAAAGCAACGCCTTGTTAGCTGTAGAATATGACCTACCTACGAAAATGGTATTATTTCTTTGGACTTGATAGCAATGAATGGCCTTGAGTTAGAGATATGAATATAATATCAAGAAAGTTTTATGTTTCAAATAGAAGATAAATTCATCCCCTTGGGCACCTGGGTGGCTCAGTCGGTCAAGCCTCCAACTTGGGCTCAAGTCATGATCTCGCAGTCCGTGAGTTCGCTCTCTGCCCCTCCCCCACTTGCACCCTGTCTCTGCCTCTCTTTCTCAAAAGTAAATAAACATTAAATGTTTTTTTAAAAAAGAATATAAATTCGTCCCCAAAATATATACAGCACAGCTTGTCTTGATTGTGTCTGAGCACCTAGCTCTCCAGGTGTTTGTCCATTGACAATGCAACATGGAACAAAAGAAATTCTCAAACATGTTTAACTAGCGTAGTTCCTGGTACAGAGTTGGAGGGTGATCAGTGTTGCCCTTTCCTTCTTCCTTCTCTATCAGAAAATCAACAAGAACTTTTTTGGGAAAAAAAAACCATTTTAGTGGAAACTCACAAGAAAGAAGGGTTTGCGTAGCTGGAAAAGTTGGGGATGGAGGAAATTCCATGCTGAGACAAGACTAAACAGATTCAAATGAGGAAGCAGAGACCAGCAGGAAGTATCACGTGGTCGAATGCATTTAGAAAATATGGTGGGAAACATCTCTGGCAAGACAGGCAGGAGGTGACTGGTGAAGAAACAAATCTTGTCATAAAGCAATCTTTCATCAAACTACGTGTTATGGTGATGAATATCTTTTACATCCTCACACTGTGTGGAATATTCCAAGTCATTTTTTATGCTATGAATATTTACAAGTGGAGATTTCTATTTGTCTAAGAACATGGAGGTCCATTATTTAAGGTCGAGCAAGTCTGTAACAAGACAAGAGACTACGTTTTCAGGCCACCTGCTCATGAGCTCAGAAGCTGATAAATCCAGCAACGATCGCCATTTCCTCTCAAGGTTATTTCTCTTCTCACAAAGCTTGCTACTCTTAGGGATATTTGATAAAACAGTATGGAACAGAGTAAGTACTGGACTAGCACAGACCAGAACCTAGCACAAAGAAAGTGTTTAGTAATGTATTTTCTTGGGCATAGACTTGATGTCGGTCCTGGTCTATCCTTCTTATTAATTGGCTGGGTGCCTTTGGGAGAGGCTTGTAAAACAAAAATAAAAACAAACCAAAAAACCACTAAGCCTCAGTTTGAAACCACTAAGCTTCAGTTGAAAAAAAAAAAAATTGGGATTATAATCCCTATGTCACAAGGATGCTGAGAGATTACCACTGGATGGAATACACAAAAGAGCCAAGCCCGACCTCTGGCCATAACTGATTGGCTCATGATTCGTGATTCCAAGGTCAGGTAATGGTGGGTTGGAGCTCCTATCTGACCCACTACACCAAATCACAACCAGATCGTCTTTAAGGATTCTGTCAGGATAAAGTGTCTTCAACAATCACATTGGTGAGGAGTTCCTTTTAATAAAGCCGTTCTTTCCGCCTAGCTCAGAGAATGGAGATGTGAAAGTAGCAAGTTTCTATAAATATCCTTTCTTCTTTAGGGAAGATCTGTAGCGTTGGCCTCCATTTTCTCATCTGTAGGATGGGAACTGTAGTCACATGAGTGCCTAAGCGCCTCTTCAGGTTTAATTTTCTGAACTACATTTTATTGTGGACAAGGTAGAGAGAGCCAGAAGGACTATACGCATGTTTTTGTTTTTTTTTTTTTCTGCCTCAGCATGTTTTTTCTTTAAATTTCTTTGTTATCAAAAAAATATGTTTGACTTTAGCTTCATAGTTTCATTTTCCTTAATGTTCATAAAGGTCCTATGAGGAGGAATGTGCAATATTCACTTATTTTAGATAAAGGAACTGAGACTCAGAGAGGTTAAGTAGCTTGCCCAAGGTCACACAGGAAATGAGTAACAGCATAAAAACACCGATGCAGATATTCTGACCAAAATTCCTTCTTCTCTACCAGGTGTCCCGGGACCTCAACATTCTGGGACCACTTATTCAGGAACCTTCTACAGTTTTAAGAAGTTGCTTTGGATGAAGAACTCTCAGATCCATTTTTGTGTTTGTATTTATAATCTTCCTGCCAAGCCAACAACGATCATTTCTCTTTGCTATCAATGCGCCTACCTGTAAGAGTCACTTCTCTTTGATCTTCTGAAACTACTGTGACTTTAAATCCACAGAACAGAGGTAGACAGAAGTGCAGGGGTGGGGGGGGGGAATGATGCATCTGAGGGGTGGTGCCTCTCCAAGTTTCTCCTGGAGGGAAAGCTCACAGCCTTGGGCTTTCTAGGTGTTCGTTTCATACCTTGCTTTCAAGGTCCTGTTCCCCTCTTTGATGCCCAGGATAAATTAGTTGAACAGATATGAGAAGTCCCGGCAGTGAGGTTTGGTTGTAAAATGATTGGTCCTGTGGTCGGTTGGTTGCACGGATCTTGCTAGTGCTTTTTTCTGCTGGGACACTAGACTGTGAGCTCGTGCACAGAATGCGTCTGTCTCACATCTTTCTCTCTCCTTCCCAGCACAGAGACACAGCTGCTGTTCCTTCATTCATTCCTTCATTCATTCCTTCATTCAATGTACAGGTTGTGAGGCTGTTATATGCCAGGTGCTATGCTCCATGTTGAAGGTTGCATGACTTAAGAGAAGATTCAGATCCTGACCTCAAACTGCTCCCAGTTTATTTATTTATTTATTTTTTTTATTTTTAAAATTTTTTTTTTTCAACGTTTGTTTATTTGTGGGACAGAGAGAAACAGAGCATGAACGGGGGAGGGGCAGAGAGAGAGGGAGACACAGAATCGGAAACAGGCTCCAGGCTCCGAGCCATCAGCCCAGAGCCTGACGCGGGGCTCGAACTCACGAACCGCGAGATCGTGACCTGGCTGAAGTCGGACGCTCAACCGACTGCGCCACCGAGGCGCCCCATAACATTTATTTATTTTTAAGACAGAGAGAGACAGAGCATGAACGGGGGAGGGGCAGAGAGAGAGGGAGACACAGAATCGGAAACAGGCTCCAGGCTCCGAGCCATCAGCCCAGAGCCCGACGCGGGGCTCGAACTCACGGACCGCGAGATCGTGACCTGGCTGAAGTCGGACGCTTAACCGACTGCGCCACCCAGGCGCCCCTGCTCCCAGTTTAGAAGGGTTGGGGACACTCTCTCTGCCCCTTCCCTGCTCTCTCTCTCTCTCTCTCTCTCTGTCAAAAATAAACACTAAAAATTATTTTAAAAAAGTAAAAGAAGTAGGTGTTTTTCAGGAACACAACGTAAAAGAAAATGTTCCAGGCAGAAGGAGCATCACACGCACAGCCAGGAGACCCCGGGAATAAAGCTGCTATGATTTGGAACCGCAATGAAGGTGTCGTTCCTAGGGCATGAAGCAGTGGCATGCTGGCGAACTGGGTCTCTGGGGAAAAAAAGAAAAAAAGAAAAGAAAAAGCCTTGTTTGCAGGGCTCGCTGATACACTAGGGACCGGTCCTCCCACCGTCACACTTTGAAGCTGCCTGCAGTCTGACAGCCACCTTGCAAAATGCCTGAGTAGTTAGCAATCGCCTCTCGTGTTCAGCTTCAGCACACAACCGAGGGGGAGAAAAATCAGACCCTCCAAAGAGAGCCAAATAAAGCTGTCCCACCCTCTGCGATAAGCTATCGTGGTGTAGACCCCCCCACCCCCACCCCATGGCCTTAACGCCTGCTCCACAACAACCCAGCACGAGGAACTCAGCCTCTTTCCTTGTTTTCCCCGAAAGGGCACACTCAGGGCACTTTTGTATTGAAGGCTTGGCGTTCCGTGGCGGGAAAAGGAAAAACAGAGCTAGGCATCAACCTCGTCCTTTACAAGTGTCCCAGCCACCCTGCGTGACCCAAGTGCTGGGCAGCCGGTCCATCTCTCCCGGGTCCCTCCCCACAGGATTGCCCTGGTCCCCTTCTCTTGGCTTCCCCAAGAAATTCAGTCTCCCCAGTTCTGTCAGATAGAGTATTTGATCTCCCCACCCTGTGCACCTCGTGGCCAGTTTGCACACTCAGACGCTCGGCTGTGAACTCGGCTCGGCTTTGCTAAACTCACAACGTTGAGCAAAAGAGGTGTTGCTGTTGGGTCCCACCAGCTAGCCACACGGGAGAAGCCAAGACTTAAAAATGCAAGCTTCTCTTCATCTTTCCTGCCTCCCCCAGTCTCTGTCCTTGGAACACTTTCTTATTAATAAAAATGATACCATCCCCTACCCTTTATGTCTAATTCTAAGTCATAAGTTCTTTTTTTAATGTTTGTTTTTGACAGAGAGAGAGAGACAGAACGTGAGTGGTGGAGGGACAGGGAGAGAGAGAGAGAGAGAGAGAGAGAGAGAGACAGAATCCAATGCAGGATCCACGCTCCAAGCTGCCAGCACAGAGCCCGGTGCTCGAACTCACAGACGAGATCATGACCTGACCCAAAGTCGGATGCATTACCAACTGAGCCACCCAGGTGTCCCCCTAAGTACTAAGTTCTTAACCACTGTTACACTCCCTGACTAAGCTACACGTGTGAGGAAGGCAGCAAGTACCAATGAGACAGTGGGCCAGGATGTAAGAATATCACACACTTTGGAACAGTTACTAAACGTTTCACCTGTTGTTGGACTCCTAGAGCTGACAGTCACGTGAAGAAGGGCAGCTATGACCCAGACCTCTGCCTGTCCCCTTAACAAACAAACTAACGAAACGAACTTTTGTTTTATTCCACTTTGTTCTGGACACTTCCTGTTGATGTGATAAAACGTTGATTTGAAACCAACGTTTTAAAAAAAATCTTTCGCAAGGTAGGACCAGTTCCCCAATCGATAACGTAATTTCCACACTGCCTGCTCTGCAAATTCCCTTCCCAAGTGATATAAGAACGTGTCCTGTCCCTCCCAGGGAGCGTGAGTGTAGCCAACAGCCCCCTGGTTTGATTAAAGAGCGTCTTTACATTTGAACACCCCTGTGCTACAAATGCCAAGGGATGTTTCTATTACGCTTACAAAGAGCTGAGACTTCATTGGAGAAAAAAAGTTTTTTTGTTTTTTGGGTTTTTTTTTCAGCAGGAAGAACTTAATTTAAAAATCCCCAGAGCAGTGCTCGAGATACCTCCCTGGCCAGACACAACGGACCATTGCTTTGGGGCTGATAGAATGGATTGGCATCTCCTTGGACTTCTCACACTTAGCAAACCCGAAGAGTGAGACGAATTCCAAACGAAATGACAGGTGTGCCGGGGGGAGCTCCGTGGGATGTGTGGCTCAGAGGGGTGCCTGAGCTCTTGGTGACATTTAGGAAGCTATCTGGGAAAAGAGAGAAGCTTAGCCATTGGGCCGGATGCGCTTTGGATCCCTCCCACTCGGGCTGTGTCCGGTGCCTGCACATATTAGGCGGGGCTTTGTGCGCACAGATCCCCCTCCCCCCATGCCCCCATCCCCACCCCCCACCCCCCGCCACTCCCCACACAGGCCGAGACAGGCGCGCTGCAAAATAACGCTCCCCGTTTCCCTAACGCGCCTCGCTTGGCTGCTGCAGCCCTAAAGCAGACCCAGGGCAGCGTGGCTCACATGACTTTCCTTTCAGCAATCCCTTCTAAATTAAATGCCAGGTGTGAAACAGGTTTTCTTCTCTATGCTCCTCAACTGTGAATAAACAGAAATTCCTGTGCAAGTGCAAGATAATCCGTGCATAATTCATCCGGGGGCTTCGTTTTCCAGATGTGCGCGCAGCCGCCGGCCGATTCCCATGTCTGTTTCTTGGAGGTGCGGTGGTCCACGCGGCCGGATCTGACTCTGGCGCCCCCGCCGCCGCCGGGGCTACAGGGCGGGCTCTCCTTCCACCCTGGCCCCTTGGCCAAGCTCCCCGCTGTGCTGCTATCCCAGCTCCTCTCTGCTCTCTGGCTTTCACGGACTTTTCCTACTTCGGAGCTAAAACTGAATCTACCTTTGTAAGGCGGACATCTCTGGTTTGGCCTGCGGAAGGTGCCTTCCAAGGTTGGGAGGGAACTTGTGAAGTTTTCAAGATTATTGTTGACTGTTAACTGGGAGAGAAAGGAGGGAGATAACGGGCTTCCTCCCACCACGTGTGTGTGTGTGTGTGTGTGTGTGTGTGTGTGTGTGTGCGCGCGTGTGTGTGTCCGTGTGTGTGCCTGCTATGCGCAGGCCCACCTAAGCACTTGACTTATGTCATTTACCCATAACCTGTCACGAAGGTCAGATGCCTCCTCAGGGCCTTTCGGCATCCTGTCCACCTGTCTAGCCATCCTCTAGGGAAAGGAGGGGTGGGTTTGACTGCTGCCTCGGCGTTCTTTAGCTGTGTGACCTGGGGAGGCTAGCCTAACCTATCTGTGTTCCTTCTTCCTCGTCTGTAACGTAAGGGTTGCAAGTGTTGTTTCCAGGGTCAAAGAACACAGGCAAAGTGTTTAAAGCAGCGCCTGGCAATAGTAAATATTTAGTAAATGTTCTCTGTTGCGGTTTTAGCCTTGCTAGTCAGCACTGAGAATTGCCACTTGTATCTTTATTTTCAGCTATAAAAATACTGAACCTTGGATCCCCTCCATGTCTTAAACTAGCACAACTCGTAGGCATTATGTTTGAATTCAGATCCTGTCGACTTCACGCTGGTCTACACCACCTTTCTCCCTGACTCCACCTCCTGTAAAGTAACCTTGGAATCCCGTGTTATTGCCAAGTCGGCAAGGGAAACCACAACAGAACAAGATATATACAGAATGTAATTTTCACCACTGCAACATCTGTCTCATTGGGATGGGCGGGTAGTTATTCTTCCAGCGTCTTGGCAATTTAAGTAATATTTTGTGTGTTTGGATAAGATATTCCCATGCCTTTCCAAAGCAAGGTCAATCCTGGTAAAATGAAAGTGTCTGCCTGGGCACACTGTTCATTATCCCACCTGGACGTCACGGGTGCCGTTTCAAAGGGACACGAGTTTGGTGTAATTGTTCAGTTCATCCTTCCTGGCAAGATTAGTAGACATCAGTTGGGCATTACTTCCTCTGGGGGGCCATTTCTAATGTTTAACTTCCCTTGTCCTAACAACAATGTCCTTTGCATTCTCAGTTCTATGTCATTTGTTTCAGATTTACCCCTTGACTTTCTAGCAGCCAGTGCATGAAAAGATTTTGTGGGGACACCTGGGTGGCTCAGTCGGTTAAACACCCGATTCTTGATTTAGGCTCAGGTCATAATCTCATGGTTTGTGGGTTCAAGCCCCACATTGGGCTCTGTGCTGACAGTGTGGAGCCTGCTTGGGATTCTCTCTCTCTGACCACCCCCCCCTTTCAAAGTAAATAAATAAGCTATATTTAAAAAAGATTTTGTGTACAAAATGTCTGCTGGAGACCCCCAGGGCCACCTACCATTCACTCCCTCAGAGGGATTTCACTTTTTTAAATTTTTTTTAGTGTTTATTTATATTTGAGAGAGAGAAAAAGAGAAAGAGAAAGAGGAAGAGAGAGAGAGAGAGAGAAGAGACACAGTGCATGGGGGTAGGGGAGGGACAAAGAGAGATGGAGACAGAATCTGAAGCCGTCTACAGGCTCCAAGCTGTCAGCACAGAGCCCAACGCCAGGCTTGAACTCACGAACCACAAGATCATGACCTGAACCACAGATGCTTAACTGACTGAGCCAAACAGATGCCCTGGGATTTTGCTTTAAATGAATGACTCCGAGTGGTGCCTGGGTGGCTCAGTCAGTTGAGCATTCAGCTTTGGCTCAGATCATGATCTCAGGGTTCATGAGTTTGAGCCCCGTGTCGGGCTCTGTGCTGATGGTTCAGAGCCTGGAGCCTGCTTCGAATTCTGTGTCTCCTTCTCTCTCTGCCTCTTCTCTTTTACTGCTCTCTCTCTCTTTCTCTCTTTCTCAAAAATAAATAAACATTTAGAAAATTTTTTTAATAAAAAATAAATGAACAATCCCAAGCTTCGTATGGGTATGCAACATTGCCCAAGCTATTTAATGCTATGTAAATAGAACCAATCAGAAAAAAGAAAAAGCACAAGAAAAAGAAATAGTTCACAAGAGTCTCTGAATGAAAATCCACATCAATTCTATGATGATGATATTTAGTTTATTCCCATTCTGTTCATTAGAAACCTGGGGCTTAGAGATATTCAGCGGGGTACCAATTACCAGTGGCTACTGGTCCCCCAGTTGGTCTGCCTCCAGTTCTACTCGCTCCCTTCATGAGATTATTACTCACTAAGGTCATGGGCTTACGTGGCTTTTATCATTTTAGAAGACGACCCTCTTTTTGGTTTCATGAATAAGCAAAGTAACAATTCCAAAACTTGTAGGGAATGGAGGAAAGAGGCACTGCTTTGTTTTATTTTGCAGATGGTAAGGAAGACTGACTTTTTCACAGAAAAAATAGGAGGCATAGAGCCCTGGACGCACGTGTCTTTTAATATTGCACTCAGCTTACAAGCAGACACTGCCCCCATAAAATCAAATGAGGGGAATACACCGCACCACACAGGAAGAGCCCTTGGCCTCTGGAAACGCAGAAAGGCAGAAGAAACCTAAGACTTGGAGCCGGATGAACCTACTCCCTATGTGATTGCTACGAGTTGGAATGCTTCGGAGTTTCCCAATTACTTCACGCATAAAATGTGAGCAATACTGCTTACCTAATCTAGGAATTGATATGAGAGTTAAGTGAAATAATACGGAAAGTGTCCAGCATCCAGTGGTCACTCCACATGTTTAATTGATTGCACCTGTGACTTGCCCAGACTCCAGAAGATGCTTCTGATCCAAGACCCGAGACCGCCATCTTGGATCAGCCATTACTCCTCATTGACACTAGTGTATTGTCTGTCCAAAAGACTCCTCTGGGGAACGTTCCTTTCTCCATTCTAACCTTGTGATTTGCGTGCATGTTCTGGTTGATTGGGCCAAAGAGAGGCATCTACTGAAATTAGTGTCTTTCTCTGGGATTTCGAACTTGGGATCGGAAGGAGCAAATCTCAGATTGTCGCTGGTGGCAAAGCTGGCATACGGGAAGGAAGGAACTGAAGCTGCCGTACCCCGCTTCTACCCGCCGAGTGTAGAAAGTGGATCTGAGAAACGAAGTAGAGACAGACTGGGAGAGACAGTCAGTCCCTGAGCCCAGCTGCTTCCTGCCTTTTCTTGCTTTCTGGAAACTTCCAATTACTCACAACCCATCCTCCCTTACCATGTCTCTCAGATCCTGACATATTCTAGCTCAAATTTGGTTGCTTTCGCATACACCTCTAGGAATACTGAAACAATATTTCCCCCAACCGTTTAAGATGCACATTATTCTCGTTTACTAATAGAAACGCAAGCCCAGGGGGGGCTGAGTGATGGCCAGAGGTCAGGAAGGTGGTCGGAAGCAGAACCGGGATGTCCACCCAGGTCTCGTGGAAGCAAAAGCCCAGTGTGCCTTCGCTCCTGCTGAAGAACCCTGTTGTTCACCAAGAAGCCCGTAGTCCACTGGTCTCACGTGTATTCTTGGCTTTACAGGGAAGCCGTCCATCCTGCTACACGTCCCACCTTTCTGCAGCTACTGAACGTGCTGGCCATTCTCATTGCGCCAGCCACGCCCAGCACCCACGCTCTCCTACCTGCTGTCCGCCTGTTCGAACATTCTGGTCTAGCATAGGAGCCTGGTAGGATTCTTTCCTCGTCTAAGAATGTGAGAGGGGCTTTTGATCCTGCCCCTCCCTAGGCCAGCAGCTCCTCGACAGGTGTGCTACATGTTTTTTTTTCTTCTCTGGGGTCTGGCAGGTGTATCTGTGTCGTATCTTCCATTGACCGAAAGAATATAAACTTGACAGATGGTGTGACCATGGTTTGAAGGAGGCAAGAGATGCCTCCTCAGTTCTGTACAGGAAGGAGTTACAGGTACAGAGACTCGCTGCTGAAGCTAGAGTCCATTTTTTTTTTGCAACTTCTGTGATGCACCCCACCATCCCCAGCCCCTGCCGACTAACATTTCAACAGCATCCCCCCAGCTTCCGAGCGGTAGCGGAATATACCAGACTTTATCTCGCTTTCGGATTCCTACTCTCCCACGGGGAAAGCCCGCCACGACAAGTTCGTTCTTCCTTATCTCAACTCTGCACGGTGACAAGCAGGACCCGTGGAGTGAAATGAGAACAGGCCTACAGACAGCCAAATGTGCTGCAGGATTTCTGTCTTGGGAAACACCAAGTAAAAGGCATATCGCACGCATGTGTTTCTGAGTGTCCTGCGGGTAGCGGTCGCCTGGCTAATGACACCACCTCAAAGGAGTTGGTGATCGCCACCTGAAAGCTCTTGAGCGCCACATACTAAAGGCTCTCAGATGGCAAACAGAGCTCCTCTACCTCTTAAAATGCAGACTCCTCACGGAGAAGGCAGAGTCAAGTATTCCGGTGGCTGTCCACCCTTGAAGATGCATTTGCCTTGTGCTGGTTTGAAAGCCCCCGGCCAGTGATGCAGGGGAAGAATTCAGCTTGAACCTGCGACGCCCTGCAGAGGAGGGTCCCCCCCCCTCCCCCTGCCCCACTCTGCTCTCATTGCCTTCACCTTTATCCTGACCCCTCGGTGCTTGCTTGAGGGTGTCTGGAGGCCCCATTGTTTTTGTTTCGAGTAGAGCTAATCCATTGCCTTAATAGTAACAGTGCCCTCGACTCAGAATTTCAAGGGGGAGAAAACGAAGAAAGTGGATGGGAGAGGGGACGCCATGACAAACCACAGGCAGCTGACTTCTTGTTGAAAAGGTGTCCCGGGAGGCAAGTGTCAGATAGAAATCTACAGTGTGGCATCCAAGCGAGCATACGTCATTTTGCAATTAATTTCGAGAGGTGGGGAGAAACGTTAACTACTGATTCCAATTCGCTTTGGGGTCTAAATGAATCATCTGCTTACTCGAAGATGCTTCAGTAAACGGCTAGAAGGGGTTGGGGGGAGAACAATGCTATGAACCCCCAGTGCGGCATGGGACCAGTAAACTCAGAGGATTGCGTCATCCGGTCCGGCGACCGCTTTCCTGACTGCTGCCCCCACCCAGTGTTATTTCTACCCCAAGTTCTTGAAGGTTCAAGGATCTGCAGCCAGGTTGCTGCCACAGTCATAGCCCATGGGCAGCATTTTTAAGGTCATTTAGCATTTAGGGGGTTTTGCCACTTACAGGAAATTAGCACATGAGGATTGGCCATCACTGCAGTTAGATGTTTATGAAACACCCTTTATTACTTCCTAGGCTCTGAAAACAATCATACTTGGCAGAGGATCTAGGTGTCTGGAGTCTTGACGGCTGGTGTGTCTAATTCGTCCCCTTGGTCCCAGGGGTGAAGTTCACCCTCTCCACTGAGGCCCCTACGGTTTTACTCACCCAAGTCTATAGCCCTTCCTTCGGCCCGCTGATCCTGACCTCTCCACCTCGGTGCGCCTCTTCCAAAGGCCTTTATTTCTGTGGTACAAATGGACACATTTCTCCTCTCCTGTTTACCAGCCAGGGATCTTTCCCACTTCTTAGATGTCAGGTTAACACATTGACCTTTGATGTCAGATAACACCTCAGAAAAAAATCTGATATTGACACTTACCGCTTACAGACACTTAGTTTTGCTGAGGGAGAAATGGGTTTTGTTAGTAGTCCTAAGGCTGATTTTTGTTACCATTAGGAACAAAGCCAGAAAATTGTAACATTAGAGTTTAATACATGACATTATGTTATTACACTTTATAATTGTATATAATTTAATAAATACACAGTTTAATTGAATTAAATTATATATAATATTATAATATTTATAATATGATCATGTTAATATATTGCATTGATTATTGTGTATTATAGTAATAAACAAAATCTGAGGAATGAGATGTTAGATTCCTGCCATATTGGGAAAAACCTTCCCGTGATGCTCAAGGGAAAATTCAAGAGTCAGGAGAGAAGGAGGAGGGCCATGTTTCCACACTGAGTGCGTTGCCTTCCTGCTTAGAATTCAAGCACAGCAAACAAGGGCCTGGTTTCTTTGGGCATGTGCTGCCAGTGGAGACAGAGAGACTTCCAGAGAAGGCACGGTTCCAACTCCAACGAAGTGCCCAGTGGCAACATGGCAACAGCTGATGGAGTTTCTTGGGCTGGTGGGCCCGAGGCAGCAATATAGGGGGCTGCTTGTTTCTCGGCAATATAAAAAATGTTCCTCGGAGCTACCGAGACCTCAAGGAAAGACAACACAGAAAGCTAAGCAGGCTCACGGCCTGAAAGGGGACTACAGTTGGCATGGGAGACCAGAATGTACGGACCTTGCAACCAGGGACAGTAACAAGAGTGGCCATCATTGGTAAGAGTTGCCTACATGATGCCCAGCTACACATCCAGCAGACAGAGCCGGGACAGAGTGAAGCCCAAACATGAAGAAGAAATCAAACACTGGAGGCAAGGACGACCAGATGTCACCTTTCAGATATCCAGGAACTTGGCTTACTCTGAAGTCAGGAAAACCAGTCAGAAGAAATCTTGAAACTGAATATTTATTAAAAGTGACCCCAAACAGAACTAGACAGGGGATGTATTAAGAATACTTTAATTCGCTGAGGAATCTGCCTATCGGTCAGAATGAACCAGAACGGGATAGATCAACGTGTCCTGCTCAAGGACAGATATACAGAGGGTTCCTGTCTATAGCACTTGATGGAGAATTTCAGGTTTTCTTGGTTCCCGTACCATAAGCTTTATGAAGTCAGAGACGTCAGTTTGATTTCTTTATGTATTCCCCTGGGCCTTGCACAGTATACAATTCTAAATGTATAGTGGAGGCTCAAATGAGTTTTAAAAGAGGAAGCCGGGCTTGGGCAGAGCAGTCCAAAATGGTCTCTTGGGAGAGAAAGACTTCAGTCAGCTTTGATATTGGCATTCAGATGCCCTAGAAAGCACAGAACACCTTGTAGAGGGACTAGCAAATTCAAATCCCGGCACTCGCCGATATGGAAGGTTCTCGATAAATGACCTCTAGTCATGCTAAGATGTGCTTTTAATGACATATCAGATTCTGGAGCTTAACGTAATCAGAAAGGAGGTGACCAAAGACTGATCCCCAGTATACATAACCTTTACTATTCTCTTAAATAGGGAATTAAGACAAAATGACAGAGACGACTTAAAATTCCTCTCTAGGGGTGCCTGGGTGGCTCAGTTGGTTAAACCTCCAACTTCAGCTCAGGTCACGATCTCACGGCTCATGAGTTTGAGCCCCGCATCGGGCTCTGTGCTGACAGTGCAGGGCTTACTTGGGATTCTGTCTCTTCCTGTCTCTCTCTCTCTCTCTCTCTGCCCTTCCCCTGCTCATGCTCTCTCTCTCTCAAAATAAATAAACATTAAAAAAAAAAAAACAGTTGTGATGTATACAAGGCAAATGTTCAGGTGAAAGTTTTATGCTTCTTTCCAGATTCTATGACTAAAATGAAAAAGGATAGTATATATTTTGATATAGGAAATTATCTGACTGTGGTATCTAACTTTGCTGGAGATTCAGCAGCAGGCACAAGAGAACTCCTCACCCCCTGGGCACCACCATGGGCAGGGCTGTGCCAGGGGCTTCTCCACAGTGGGAGCCCAAGTGTCCCTTCACATACATGCCCCTTTCCACCGCGACAAGATTTTATATATCGGTTCAAAGCAAAACAAAAATTACATGGGAGGATCGTTCTTTAGGTTTACTCAAAAAAGGTCAAGGGGCACCTGGGTGGCTCAGTCGGGTAAGTGACGGACTTCAGCTCAGGTCAGGATCTCATGGTCTGTGGGTTTGAGCCCCATATCGGGCTCTGTGCTGACAGCTCAGAGCCTGGAGCCTGCTTCCTATTCTGTGTCTCCCGGTCTCTCTGCCCCGCCCCCACTCCTGCTCTGTTTCTCTCTCTCAAAAGTGAATAAACATTTTAAAAAATTAAACCAAAAAAAAAAAAGGTTAAGCACTGAATCTGTTGTTCTGGCCACATACCTGAGCCGACCAGTTAACTCTGAGTAAATTCTAGGAGGGTGGAAAGGCATCTTCCTGCTTCTCGGTAGAGTGCATTTTAGGAGATTACAGTCCGTACTGAGATGGAAAAATGTTTCCAACAGAGCCAATGGAGAACAGTGTAGGTAATTGCTAAAAGGCTACACTAAGATACATATAATACATTTGTTCTAAGGGACTCGGGGCAATCATTTTATATTTTAGATTAAAAAAATGATACTCTGCCCTGTTTCCAATATCACTAAATCTTTCACATACCACAATCAGGAAAAGAAACAAACAAAAATCACTTTGCCTTTTGAGACACTGAGATACACCAAAAGCAACAGAGTAAACATTAATGGTTCTGTTACGCCCCACATAAACCCTTGCCTGTGTCTCATTTACCCAAACTCAGTCATCCTATAAATCAGTTGCTCTTTTTTGGCTGTGAACAAACTAATACAAATATCATAACCTGGGGAAGGAATTTTTTACTTCTAAATATTTGTATTTTTATTTGGTGATGGAAGATTTCAGTCTTTCCAAAGTCTTACTGTCTCACATGCGCCGAAAACAAGCTTTCTTAGTATTTCTGACACTGAGGCTTGCTTTTACATTGATTCTTGGAGGTTCCATTGAGATAAAGCCTACCTAACCCCAACCCATAATAATTTCTCCTTTTTCCTATCAGAATATAATTAGATACATGTAATTTATAAATATAAGCTAGCCCCAAATCTTATTTAAACAAGTCAGGTTTGGAGCACCTGGGCGGCTCAGTCAGTTAAGCATCCGAGTTCAGCTCAGGTTATGATCTCACGGTTCGTGAGTTTGAGCCCGGCATCGGGCTCTCTGCTGTCAGCACAGAGCCTGCTGAAGATCCTCTGTCCCCCTCTCTTGCTGCCCCTCCCCTGCTCACTCTCTCTCTGTCAAAAATAAACGTTTAAAAAAATAAAATAAAAAGTAAGCAAGACAGGCATGCTCACTATTAAGGAATAGGAGCATGCTTCACATGTAGAATTAGATCTACAAAGCACTGTAAGGAAAAACTGACTAATACTAAAAAGGTCTATGCTTATGAAATCTCTTCACAGGTGATACATCCCATGACAGTCCAGGAAAATTAGCAACATGGATGTCCCAGAGAAAAAGGACATCCTTGCACCCAGAAGTATGCAGGAACAGCCTGCAGGGGTCAGGGTGATGGTGCTACGTTCCTCATCTCAATAAAGCTGATACAGACAGTAAAATACTTCTGACACATAAACGTAAATTACAAATCTAGGGTCTTTTTAAACTTTCAGATAGAAATTAACTTTTAAGTGTGATATCTTAGGCCCCTCATCTTTTTAATGATACCAAAAAAAGTACATAAGCATTAATCCACATCTCTTGTTATGCCTACATTTTAAAAACTATTTAGCATCTGACTCTTGATTTCGGCTCAGGTCATGATCTCACAGTTTGTGAAATTGAGCCCTGCGTTGGGCTCTGTGCTGGCAGCACGGAGCCTGCTTGAGATTTTCTCTCTCCCTCCCTCTCTGCCTTTTCCCTGTTCGTGATCACGCTCTCTGTCTCTCAAAATTTTTTTAAAAAGTATTTAAAAACCACAATGTCAAAAAAATTAAAAAATAAAAGCCACAATGTCAAATAAAATGATGCAAAATCAGAAAATTTGTAAGCGAGTTTTATGTCAACTCCACATCTTGATGGCAGGAAATTGACTGAAGAAGAAATTGTAGGGAGAAAAATGATGCTTGTACCCCTTCCAATATGACTAAGAAATTCATAAACCACAGGTAGTCAAAAAAATACCTTTTGTACCTGAGACAAACCAAACAGAGCAGAGTCGCCCTCACTTGCTCTGGATCCTAAATGATAAAACCTTCGCTATTTTTTTGTAAATCTGAACTCCTTTACAAAAGCATTTTTCTTCCTGATGGTTGCTCTGCTGATGTCTGAAGATATGTCTTGACATTTTTAAATAAGATAATTGTGTGAGAAAACTGTGGGGTTTTTGTTTTGTTTTGTGTCTTTTGTTTGCTTGTTTGCCCAACACAGATAAATGTAACTTGGAAACCCTGGTGTGTGTGTGTGTGTGTGTGTGTGTGTGTGTGTGTCCTTTTAATTTCTGCTTGCAGGTTTTATTTGGTGAGCCATTTCTTCTGGAGTATGACTCTTTTACATTCATTTCCTTCATACATGTTTCTGTCTGAGTCTTCCCTTGACAATACAGAGGTATAAGTTCAAGTATGCCTTGAATGACTGGTAAAATAGAATTGGTGGGCCAATTATCCGCTGTCTAAATAGCTAACTAAAATAATTTTACATTAGACTATTTTTTATAATGAAAATCTTATTTTTCTAACTAAAAATGTATTGCAGGTACATTTCTAAAATTAGAGAACACAGAATTATGTTTTCAAAAAAACCTATAAACATATATAGTACTATATATGTAACAATATAATGACATATGTATACTGAGACTATGTATACATAGAATATACATGGAATAAACATGTTCTTTTTAGTAAATTCATATTAGTGTACGTTTATGTTGTAGTCACATTTTTAGTGTAATCGATCAGGCTGTCACTAATTCTCATGTATCTGAAAACTTTATTCTCACTATATTATTTTTTTAAGCTGTGTTTCTAGAATTAGAATCGCCAAGAGTATTCACAGAGTTAAAGTATTTGAAGCATATTGCCAAGTTATCCTGCATAAACATAAGGGTCGGACCAACTTATACTGTTTTGAAAATATTACATTTGCTTGATAGGATGTAGAAATTTACTTTTCCTGTTATATGAAATGTTTCTCAATAAATTACAACACAAAATGTTTAATGCTGCTATTTCTCTGTATTAAAAGAACATTTTCGTATTTGGTTATACTCACATGTCTATTACCAAAGTTCATTGTAAATAAATTCTCATGCATTGGTTGGCAGTGTGGGAACTCCAAAACCGTGACTGCTTAGTAGTCAAGATTTCATATTTTCAGACATATTTACAGAAAAGGCATATTTACCAAAAACAAGTTATGGCCGCTAATAAGCACATTAAGTCATCGTGACCATTATTTAAGGAAACAGTCATGTTTCGAAAGAGAAATTTTAATCAAAACCACATGTGTGAATTTGCAAGTTATTCTTTCCTACTGTGTATACCGATTGCCACTTGGGTTTTAGCTCTGACATATATTAGGCCATGTGTATATTCCATGTATAAATACACAAATCATAGTCATGGTCATACCCGTTCAATGCCAAAGTTTGATTCTCTGGGGACTCGGCTTTGTAGTTGGAGTCCACACTTGTGCTAAAGGTCATACGAGTTATGGGATCGAGTAATAAATATTAACTCAATTTCCTGGTTGCCCCTCTTGTACTAAAGACCTGTTGATAACTGGTCAACGTAGAGGCACCTTGGCACTCGAGGATTTCAGGAAAGCGTGGTCCCCGTTCACTCATCCCACACGAACAGGCCCAGAGCACTTTAAAAGGAACCAGATGTGGAGTGCCTGGCTGGGGACCTCGGGCAGAGCTTGAGCGTTCTGCAGGTTCGCTTCCTGGGGTGTCTCACAGTTTTAGAAGGGGGCAATTAATTTCCTCACAGCACTATGCAAACCACCACAAACTGCTGGGAACCGGTTGGTTTTCTTTCTGTAAGACTACGTCCACGTGCGCCATAAAATACGACTTTAATAAAAAGCATGCCAGCGTGCCAGCGCTGGTCAGAAGGTCCTCCACGTTGGACACAGGTCACTGACGAGCCGCGCTGGGGACGCATGTGGCCCGGGCTGTGGAGCCCTGTCAGCAAGGGAGCTTGCTGGGAAACAAGGCTGGCTGGAGGGCGGGAGGGGGTCCCCGCTTGCCCACTGGTGCTCTGATTTCTCCGAAGCACCCCAAGGAGTTTCCTCAAAATGCAAATTAAATCTCAATATGAAACGTGAAAAGAACTGTAGAAACACACTGAGAGGCTAGATTAAGGTACAGATTAAAGTATTTGGCTTCTAGATGCCTGGCACTGATTAATGAACAGAAAAAGAAATAAAACCTAATAACCGAGGAACAAAAATGCTGCAAATTGGAGGACACAGAGGACATTCTTATTTGGAGAAAATTAGGCAACTATGCTCCTAATGGACAGGTGTTTGGAAAAGAAATGCACTGGTATTTTTTTTTTTTTTTTTTTTTTTAATAATCGTTTTCCTTTCATTATGGATCGTTCTTATTCTTACTCTATGTCAGGTTCCTGGTAAGGAATAAAGTCTTACCTTCCATCTGGGTTTGGCGGAGCTCTTGTTCTTTGCAAGAATAAGTAAAAATGCCTTCTTGCTTTTAAAGATGGTGTCCTTCTCCCCTGCTTTTTATCTGCAGGGCTCAGGGAGTCTCTGGAACACCTCTCTCTTTCTCTCGCTCTTTCTCTCCCTCTCCTCTCTCTTTTCTTTATCTCTCTCTCTCTCTCTCTCTCTCTCTCTCTCTCTGTGTCACACACACACAATCCATTTTTAAACATTTTTTTAGATATTTATTTATTTTTGAGAGAGAGAGAGAGAGAAAGAGAGAGCACAAGCGGGGGAGGGGCAGAGAGAAAGGGAGACAGAATCTGAGGCAGGCTCCAAGCTCTGAGCTGTCAGCACAGAGACAGACTTGGGGCTCGAGCCCAAGAACTGCGAGGTCATGACCTGAGCCAAAGTCTGACACTCAACCGACTGAGCCACCCAGGCGCCTCCACAATCCTTTATCTTACTTGACATTGGCTTGGAAAGGACTAGGCATGTTGTTCAATCTCATACACTGTACAAGATAAATCAAGTAAGATTGAAAAAATTTATTGAATAACCTCGGGGGATTCAGGAACCCCAGACTTTTACCCCCACACGTGCACATCCCATGGTGCCAGGCATCTGACTCTTGACAAATCCTAAACTGAAGTTACGACCTTCCCCTTGAATCTGAATGCTCTCATTTTTCTCTGGTGCCTTATCTGGATACCCCATGGTCTGGTGGTGTCTCCTGCCATAGATTCGCGTCCTGCTTCTTGCCCAGGCAGTCTACCTGCAGGCCTGGAAAGTCTCAGAAAGGGCCACTGTGTTAGCAATGCCTGCCTTTCCGCGTGGGGTACACTGCGTGGGCTATCTATCCACATCACCACCAAGACTTCCTTGCCTTCTCTTTGGCGAGTTGACTGAGCTTCCAGCTCTAAACCTGTGACACGGCATGACTTTGGGTGCGCGTTTCTCTTAACCTCTGGAACGTGCTGTTTGTAAGAACGGACTATGTTGTTTTCGTCTTCGTATCTCCAGCACCAAATCCAAAGCTATCACTTTGATGATCCAGAATAATCTCTGCAGATTTTCTTGAATCTCTCCCTTCACTGGGCTCTAAGGAGGGACTGTGATACCCTGAATATTCTTTTCAGGGCTGCATGATATCACGGTTTATTGTATACATGTCGGTCAAGCGAGCGGCAATTTCACTCTTGTGAGGCTTAGGATATGTCTTGCTCACTTGTAAAATGGCAAATTGAAATAACCTATACTACATCAAGCCACGGCTTTGCATGTTAGAAGAGATGATGGGTGAAAGGATGCATCTTGTAAAATGTGTTATAAATCAATCACTATGTTATCAATTAGGCTATTGATTCAAAATCAAACTATTACTTTTATCAAGTAAAATGCTTTATAAATTCTTTGCTTTGAGGTGTTATTACTGTTCTCCCAGAACTTATTTCAAAAATATTATTATTTGCAAGTAGAGAAACTGAAGCTACATATCAATATAACTTATTCATTCAGAAGTATTTTAGGGGCTGCTGTTTAGCGTCAGGCTTTCTGTCAGACACGAGGGAAATGGTGTGAATGGTTCCAATCCAGTCCTGCTTCCAGAATAGCAGGGAAACTGGTTTAAAAAAAAACCCTAGACATTGCAAAACTATGTAGGTGGATTATCAGAAACAGGCAAGAGGAGAGGCACCTGGGTGGCTCAGTCGGTTAAGCGTCCGACTTCAGCTCAGGTCACGATCCCACGGTTTGTGAGTTCGAGCCCCGCATCGGGCTGTGTGCTGACCGCTCCGAGCCTGGAGCCTGCTTCAGATCCTGTGTCTCCCTCTCTGCCCCACCGCTGCTTGCGCTCTGTCTCTATCTCTCAAAAATGAATAAATGTTAAAAAAAAATTTAAAAAAAAGAAAAGAAATAGACAAGAGGAACATAAACCAAAACGTAGGTAGTCAGGGAAGGAATCTTCCAGGTAGAAGCCATGTTAAGTTAAATCCTTGAAGTGTGACAGGATGAAAAAATCTGGTGCTTGAATCAAAAAGGGCAGCTTCCAAAAAGCTTGTCCAACCTGTATAGACTTCCGTATGATATACGGTGCTTAAAGCAAGTTGAATCTGGGCAAATATTCAACAACAAATTAACTATGTGCCTACATATGTGCCTACCTGACTTCCGGTATCCTACAGGTGTGTGTTTGTACCACCACTATTTTTATACTTTGAAGAAACTAAGGAAAAAATTATCTTTAAAAGCACCCTCTTTAGGGGCACCTGGGTGGCTCAGTTGGTTAAGCGTCTGCCTTCAGCTCAGGTCATGATCTCAGTGTTCATGTGTTTGAGCCCCGCGTCGGGATCTCTGCTGACAGTGCAGAGCCTGCTTGGGTTTCTCTCTCTCTCTCCATCTCTCTTTGCTCCTCCCCTGCTCACACATGCTCTCTCTCTCTCTCTCTCTCTCAAAATAAATAAATAAAACTTTAAAAAAGTCAAAGCACTCTCTTTAATGGTATACTAGTACCGTTGACATTATTAGGTGCTAGAAGCAATAATAATAAATATTTTCCACATGTTATTTTACCAGCACGGTAAGCTCTGTCTTGTCTTTATCTTTATTTTTTAATGTTTTATTTGTTTTTGAGAGAGAGCGCGTGCACGCAAGAGGGGGAGGGGCAGAGAGAGAGGAGGACAGAGGATCCGAAGTGGGCTCCGTGCTGACAGCAGCGAGCCCGATGTGGGGCCCCAACTCACAGACCGTGAGATCATGACCTAAGCCGAAGTCAGATGCTCAAGCCACTGAGCCACCCAGGCGTCCCTCTTGTCTTTCTAAAAAGGGCCTTGTTTACCATCCTGCAGATGGTTACCAGCAGAATCAGGACTGGAGCCTTGGCCTCTCTAACCCCAAAGTCAATGTCTTTACCCTGTCTATTCTACTGCTTCCTTCCAGTGAATGGAAAACTGGGGTGTGCCCCCTCTCGTTGACTGCACACTCAAGGATCAGTACTGCTTAAAAAAAAATTTAAAAGTCGAGATGTTTAAATATACGTTTAATGTTTAAATAGGCTATCGAGTCAAGGCCTTAAGTTTTTTACATTTAACACTTACAATTGGATAACTTGATTTCCTTAATTGTTTCGTCTCAGCTATGTTTGCAATAAATAACTCAAACCAGGAAAACGTAGCATCTAAATGCAATGAGGACGTTAGTTAGGTATGTTTGATGCGACACAGTAAGAAATACATATGTGGTCCCTGCCCCTGATTCCTGGCACAGAGTTTCTAAAACCCTTATGATTGCCTGTAATTTTGAGTGATAGGGGTGGTAGGAATATCTTTCTTCTAACATTCGTCTTTGATCCCACTTTCTGACACAAAACTCCTAAGCCTTACGGAATGTCTTAGGTGATGGGAGCACATGTTTGAATGAGGCAACTCTTGGTGGGTTTCAGGATGGGGACTGGTCACCGGAAAGATTGACCCATGATTAGAAGCTTGGAACTTTCAGCCCCACCCCAGCCCATCCCCCAGGGAGGAGACAGGGCCTGGAGATTGAGTTGCTAATCATTCACACCTACATAGTGAAGCTTCCATAAATATCCCCAAACCACAGGGTTTGGAGAGCTTCCGGATTGGTGAACACATCCATGTGTTCTGAAGACGGGGTACCCCAACTCCACAGGGCCAGAAGTCGTTCTGGACAGCACCCTAGTGTCTCTAGATGTTCATCTGTATCTTTTGTAATATTCTCTATAATAAAGTGGTAAGCATACATAAATGTTTCCCTGAGTTTTGTGAGCCATTATAGCAATTTATCGAACTTTAGGAGGAGGTTATGGGAGCCCTGTCTCATACCCAGTTGGCCATTATCATAGGTGACCACCCGGGACTTGCAATTCATCTCAAGGGAAGGCAGTTTTGCGGGACTGAGCCCATAACCTGTGGGGTCTGACGTCAACTCTGGGTAGATAGTGTCTGAATTGAATTGAATTGAATTGAATTGAATTGAATTACACCTAGCAGGTGTCACAGGGCATTTGAGAATTGTTTGGTTGTGGGGGAAAACCCCCCCCCACATTTGGTGTCAGAAATGTTGTGAGTGCTGGGGCGCCTGGGTGGCGCAGTCGGTTAAGCGTCCGACTTCAGCCAGGTCACGATCTCGCGGTCCGTGAGTTCGAGCCCCGCGTCGGGCTCTGGGCTGATGGCTCGGAGCCTGGAGCCTGTTTCCGATTCTGTGTCTCCCTCTCTCTCTGCCCCTCCCCCGTTCATGCTTTGTCTCTCTCTGTCCCAAAAATAAATAAAAAACGTTGAAAAAAAAATTTAAAAAGAAATGTTGTGAGTGCATAAGAAAATAGTTTTTTATTTATTCATTTGCAAAGCAGAGAGGATTCAGGCAACCCATAGCAGCAGAAGAGGATGCTAACACGGGTGACTGTAGACCCAGGACGAAAGGAAAATGTTGTAAAGGAAGACTCCCTTTCACTTTCTACGAGATTCCATGGGTAGAATCCAAGGAAAGATTAAGTGATACGTGCCCTCTATGAATGTTAATTTTAAAATTCAACATTTTCATATTGGTATTGGCACCAAAGCTATACTTGCTTTGACGTATTCTGAAAGTGATGGAACCATTATGCAAACCCGCGGGAGTGTCATTTCTCCCTACACAGCAGTCCACGTTTGCAGGCACGCAGACTGTGAGCGCCTCTTCGTGCCCCCAACACCCACGTAGCTGCCAAGTGGCAGACACACGTCTCCAAGACCTTTCCTGTCCTTGGCTCAGGACGCTGTGAGGCCCTTGACTGTGTCCCCTGGGAGAGGAGATCCATCATTTTTCTTCTGCTTCTCCAGATCCCAGGAGGAATGGAATTTGCGAAACACTTCAAGCTCTCTCTGTCACCTGTACTGCGTGCGTCCCCTGGGGCATGTGGAATGACTTTGAGGGTTATGCACCTTTGGGAAGATTACTCAGCTTTGTATGGCTCAGCCCCAATCTTCTTTTTGAGGAAAATGAGCTACTTTCGCAGGGAAGCCCCGGACGCTTACTCGACCTCTGCAGGGGACACCTGTCCTGCTCCAGCTCTGTGAGGACCGGTCAAGTCCGGCCAATTCTGTTAGTTACGGCCACCCATTTCTCATACAAAGCTATATGCTCCAATGAAGCCATAATTAGAAAGGAAAGTATTTTTTAATCTCCCGTATGCCTCTATGTTTTGTTTTTCTAATTTGCATCGAACCTGAGCATAAAAGTGGGATTTTACTTACGGGGTATCCCCTCAAGGTCCCCAAACATCTTCATTTCTCCGATGAAAAGTGTTCGTCTCCTGATACTTTAACAACCTAAGAGGCACTCACATGGCATTTAAGAATGAGTGCTTTGAGAGCAGTGGAACCAGGTATGACCTAAAGCTTAGTGGCTTTGGGAAAAGGACTTGACCTCTTGAAGTCTCGGATTTTCACCTTTAAAATAAAATACTGGGGCACCTGGATGGCTTAGTCAGTTAAGTGTCTGAATCCTGATTTCAGCTCAGGTCATGATCTCACGGTTCCTGAGTTTGAGCCCTGAATCAGGCTCTGCACTGACCATGCAGAGTCTGCTTGAGATTCCCTCTCTGTCTCTCTCTCTGTCTCTCTCTCTCTCTGCCGCTCCCCCCCACTCACATGTACACATGCTCTTTCTCTCAAAATAAATAAATAAACTAAACTAAAATAAAATAAAATAAAATAAAATAAAATAAATACTACTCACCACAAAGGAAAGTAGTGCAATGAAAGTTACACTGTGTTTAACATAGTTCCTAGTATAAAACAAGCACTCTTTAAATGATAGCTAATGAATTAAAACTCAACTTTTCAGCCTGATATGTATGACCTTCAAAAATAAACTCTTAACCTATATCCTTAGACTCCTCTTCCACCGTTCCTTCACCAAAGTCATGGAATATAAAAAAATATAAAGTCACATCAATATAGTCTCAGGTAAGGCTGTGGTAACAAATCACCATAGACCAGGTGGCTTATAAACAAGAGACATGTATTTCTCACAGTTCTGGAAGCTGGAAATCCAAGATCAGCATGCTAGTGTGGTTAAGGTCTCCTTCTGGTTTTGCAGATGGCCATATTCTTGTTATATCTTCATATGGTGGAAGCAGAGAGAGAGAGAGAGATAGAGCCTCTGAGGTTCCTTTTATAAGGGCACTAACTTGTTTCATGAGGGCTGCACCCTATGACCTCATTTCCTCCCAAAGACCCACCTCCAAATTCCATCACATTGTGGGTAATGATATCAACGTGTGAATTTTGGAGGGACACAAACATTCAGTCTATTGTACGTGTATGTATGTATACATATATACATAATAAAATGAGATACATATGAAAGTGTCATAATTTTGTACACACAGTAGCGATCAAAAGAGGGTAGGGCCCACATCAACCCAAGGAGAGGAGACAGCAGATGACCAACTTGAGGATACATGGGCATTCTTCAAGTACTCAGGGACAGTCCAACAAAAAGCAGAATAAGCAGGCAGAGGAAGCCAAACATCATGCTAGTTTAAGGAAATACAAGTAGTTAAATGTTCTCAAACTTTATTATGCAAAAGCATCTCCTATGGAACTTGCTAGAAGTGCAGGTTCCAAATTCTGACATGGTAAGATGGGGTCTGGGCATTACTATGTATTAGATATAATTTACATGCAATAACATGCATACGTTCTAAGTGTACCATTCAACGAGTGTTGGAAAATATGAACAGCACTGTAACCACCACTCCCTCAAGATATAGAATATATCTATCACCCCGGGGAGTTCCCAGTGGTGCCCATATTTTTAACATCCACTCCCTAAATGCCACTAGAGCCTAAGACAACAGAGCTTTATAAAGAAAAATGAGGTTGGAGGGGTAGCAGAGGCCAGATCTTGGTGGACTTAGGGGCTCAGATGAGGAGTTAGAAACCCCTCCATTAGTGTCCACTGAAGAATTCTTCCAATCATCATATCTCAAGCTGCCTTATCTTAATATTCATGCTAATGAATTCATCTAATATTCACCTGTTTCACTCGGACTTTGTCTTCTGCCCCTCTCTGTCTGCTGTCAGCACGTGACCTACACAGATGAGGTCGTGCCAATGACAAATGTTGACACTAGAGGAAAATGGGGAGGGCTTACGAAGAAAAGTCGCACAGAAAATATGTATATGTGATCAAGCCCTGAATTGTACGGAAAGATGCTCCACATCAGTCACAATAAGAGAAATACAAACGAAAGCTCTGAGATACCGCCGAGACACCATTTCCCACCTAATCGGTTAGATGATCAAAAATTTAAAAGCCTGGCACCATATTTTTTGTGGCATATCTGTGAGGATATGTCTCTCATGTTGCTGACAGGGACGTGAATCAATACGACCCCTGTTAGCAGGAATTTGGTACGTCTGGTCAAGTGCTGTTAGCGAAATGTACACTTTCGCCTGGCCATCCTGATTCTGGGAATAGATCCCCCAAAACACACTGCCAAAAACAAGGAGAGAAATACGTACATGGATATCCACAGCAGCACATTGGTAACAATGAAAGACTGGGAACTTCTGAAATGTTCTTAAACAGGAGACAATAAACTGTGACACAATCACAGATAAAGTTCTATGCCCTTGTAAAAAGGAATGGGCTCTATCTCTATACCCTTGTGGGAAACAACCTTTGGAATATATTGTTAAAGGGGGAAAAAAAGGGAAAAAACCAAAAATGTTATCGTATGAAACTCTTTATCTAAAAAAAGGAATAAAAAGATACATTCACACATCTATTTCTTACATTAACATAGTTGATCAGTTATATTCCCTTATAACAAACCTAAAGTATATATACACATTTTTGTATTAACACAAAACATAGATTAATATTAAATATACAATCATAAAAGGATAAAAATTAATAACTACCTTTGGGAAGGTAGAAACTAGATCGGGTTGAGAACAGGAAGACAACACTAGACTTCTCTGAATATACTTTGTGTTGCAGACATGACTTTGGAATTGTTTAATATTTTGTATAATTATAAACAATGAAAGCAAAATTGTGTATCAATTTGGTGATAGAATCACCCAGAGATTGACTTCATTATTCGACTATCCATACCTAACAAGATATTTCCTAAGAACTGATAAAAAATAGAAGTCTTAACATGTTTTCAGAAAACATTGTTGGTGGTAGTGTTTATACTGCAATTTTCAGGCTGTTGTGGATGCCTCTGGAGAAAACAGATGAGAAATTATGTCGGTTTCTTTGATAAATGGAATTTTCAGGATGTGTGCATGCTTGCATATTGATGAGGTTAAGAAAAGTGTTTGTGGTTCTGAATTTGCATTGGCAGCGTCAGTATGAACCCATGAAGTGTTTTATCTTAAAAACACTTCTTAGGGGCGCCTGGGTGGCTCAGTTGGTTGAGCACCCGACTTTGGCTCACGTTACGATCTCAAGGTTCACGAGCTCGAACCCCGCGTCGGGCTCTGTGTTGACAGCTCAGAGCCTGGAGCTGCTTTAGATTCTGTGTCTCCCTCTCTCTGTCCCTCCCCTGCTTATTCTCTGTCTCTCTCTCTCCCTCAAAAAATAAATAAGCACTTTTAAGAAAAAATTTTTTTTTCTTTTTTTTTAATGTTTATCATTGTTGAGAGAGAGACAGACAGCATGAGTGGGGAGAGACAGAGAGAGAGGGAGACATAGAATGTGAAGCAGGCTCCAGGCTCCAAACTGTCAGCACAGAGCCCAAGGCAGGGCTTGAACTCACGAACTATGAGATCATGACCTGAGCCGAAGTCAGACGCTCAACCGACTGAGCCACCCAGGTGTCCCCCAAAAAGCATTTTCTAGCTCAGTTCACTGGAAAGGCCTAGAAAACCCTGACCAACCCAGCAGCAAAGAGAGCTCCTACTCTTCAACTATGGTCTCTAAGTAAGGAACCAGGGATCCTTGGATAAACAGCTGATTAAGAATAATAAAACCTATGCAAGGTATACACACACACACACACACACACACACACACACACAATATTAGAAAGATAAAAGAGGGGCGCCTGGGTGGCACAGTCGGTTAAGCGTCCGACTTCAGCCAGGTCACGATCTCACGGTCCGTGAGTTCGAGCCCCACGTCAAGCTCTGGGCTGATGGCTCAGAGCCTGGAGCCTGTTTCCGATTCTGTGTCTCCCTCTCTCTCTGCCCCTCCCCCGTTCATGCTCTGTCTCTCTCTGTCCCAAAAATAAATTAAAAAACGTTGAAAAAAAAAAAAAGATAAAAGAGACGTAACTATAGGAATAAAAGATATTTTTAAAATACCGTGAGAGATATTCTAAACAATTTTATGCCAACAATATTTTAGTAAATTATAATTTACCAAAAATTGACTCTAATTTTTTTTTAAAAAACCTTAAATAAATAAAAAATGCATTTTGTGTAGTCAAAAACCAGCTATTAAATTCTAAACAATAAGGATTGGAGCACCTGGGTGGCTCAGTCGGTTAAGCATCTGACTTCAGCTCAGGGCTCAGGTCAAGATCTCTCGGTCCGTGAGTTTGAGTCCCACGTCAGGCTCTGTGCTGACAGCTCAGAGCCTGGAGCCTGATTCAGATTCTGTGTCGCTCTCTCTCTGTCTGCCCTTACCCCGCTCACACTCTGTCTCTCAAAAATAAATAAAAACATTTATAAGAAAAAATAAGGATTAAAATACAGACTTACCCTACATATGGTAAGATCTCGAGTGAATTATATATGCTTCTCTTTGCTTAGAAACTTTTTTCTAATACACACTTTATATAGATGTAAGGATAATAAATATGTACAGGGTTAAAAATAAACCAAAATAACACAAGTAAGTTTTTACAAACCCATTTTTAGATTTCATTTTTTTCCCCTATCTTTCCTTAGCTTGTATGATGGCACTTCCAGAGCTGTGGTCCCAACAGCCGACCCCTTAGAAAGACAGACACTTCTGTTTTTCCCGGAGCCTCAGCCCCGTGGAAATTAGCGTCTGAAGAGACTGCCCTACTTCATGCAGGTCTCTGTTCGCCACGTGTCACAGGGACCTAGACCACGGTCCTGATCCTGCTGGTCTTTTCCCTCATGTTGCTCCTTCCCAAGGAGTTTTGTCCTCCCACTAAGCCTGGAGAAGGCGACTCTCCCACCTTTGTTCTTCATTAGCAGTGGGACCTTCACTCAGTTCCTCTCTTGTCTAAACCTGCTTCCTCATTTTAAAAAACCAGTCAGCAATCTATCGGGAAGGTTAAAGATGCGGTTTTCTGTAAAGCAAGCAGTATTCTCACCTGGCACGAAGTAGACATCGGCCACACCATGTTAATTTCCTTCTTCAAAGGGGCATGGCAGGACATTTGACACGGCCACTTTTTTTTTTTCTTAATGTTTATTTATTTTTGAGAGAGAGAAAGAGAGAGAGTGGGGAAGAGGCAGAGAGAGAGGGAGACAGAGAATTCGAAGCAGGCTCCAGGCTCCGAGCTGTCCGCACAGAGCCCGACGCGGGGCTCGAACTCACGAACTGCGAGATCATGACCCAAGCCGAAGTCGAACACTTCACCGACGGAGCCACCCAGGCGCCCTGAGATATATTTTTTTTCCTATCACGACGGCAGGACTTCTTTCCCACTCTTGTGGGCCGGCCACACAGGAGGCACCCCCCAGTGTGAGCGTGTGTGTGTGTGTGCAAGGTTGTGCGTGTGCAGGTGTGTATGCACGGGTACATGTGCGCGTTCACACATTTATGCCCAAGCACACACTCTCCCTGTTCTAAAGCGGCCTCCACATTTGCCCTCAGCTTCTGAACTATAAAGAGGAAAACCTTGATGGGGAGGGGAGGGATGATACGAGAAGTTCGCCTACATCGGAGACATTTGACCCCATCACAACATCAGCAAAAATAAAACAAGAGGAAAACCCAGCCTGCCTCGCACCCCAGACGATCTGAACATGGAAAGGTAATAAAGCGTGATAGAAAAAAAAAAAAAAATGACAGCATGTCACACAGTTGTGATTGTTCAGAGAAAACATCCCTTTCATAATCTTATTAGGGGAAGAGAGTGGGGGTTTTGTGTCTTCTCTGTGAAGCGCCATTTATTTTTATGGATAGTAAAAAGGAAATAAATTTTCCGGAAACGGCTCCTTGGTGGATCGGGGTCCCCACAGCCCATTCTGTGTTTATAGATAAGCAAAAGGTCAATTGAATGTTATATGTTTTGTGTGTGGCGTGCTTAGACGCTGCACAACACCGTGTGGGGAGGGAGCCGGCTGGCTAATTCCGCCTTTCTTCTAGCCTCCTTTAGAGACTGGTTGGAGGGGACATGCCCGTGCCAGGGGCTGTCGGGGAAATGCCTATCAATCCCCTGCCAGGAGGATTTGTTTCCCTGGTGGGATTTAATACTCCGTGGGAGATTCGAATGTGTTGTTTTTGTCACTGCGGAAAATATACGGATCATTTTTCAGGCACGTGTTTGACGGGTTCCAAAGGAGTGGCATATGTGTCTCTGATTAACGACCTCCTCCTGCGCTCCTGAGGTCACTGTGACATTTCGTTAAAACATAAAAGCGGGGACGTGTTTGGAGACAGCGGAGGGAGGCTGTGCCCAGACCCTGTTCTGAGAGAGACGGGGGTCCTAAGATTCAATTCCTCTCCAGACGCACGGTGTGAAATCATTCGCTGGGGAGTGCCCTGCTTTCCTTAACCACTTTTCTCATTCATTCGACAAATATTTAATTAGCCAACACCACGCTCAAGAGTCTACATGCCAGACCCAGAGAGGACCCTGCCCTTAAAATGTTTGATTTCTAATAGACAGGAAGCAGGATGCATTCAGTAGTCCGAGAGCCTTTCGTATGCTCACTCACCAGCTATTGAAGAGTCTAACAGGGAAAGAAGCAAGAAGGGTGAGCACCTGTCGGGTCCAGACAATGCATTAGGCATTTGCACAAGATTTTTCTCACTTTATCCTTGTTAAATATGCTTATCTCCTTGGGCGGGGTGGGGCAGGTAAGAAACCGAGGCTCTCGGAGATCTCGGCAGTAAGAAGGGACCAGAATCCAAACCCCGGTCGTCTGGCTACGACTGAGTGAGGAAAGGGACGATGGGCAGTGGGTGAAGCCAAGTGGGATGGATAGAAGGGAGTGGGTAAGAGGTGGGCGGGTGAAGAAAGGGCTTCTTAGAGGAACTGGTGTTGGACTGAGCACTGGAAGGATCCAGATGAACCCGAAGCTGCTCTGGGCAGGCAGCAGTGACCTTCTCTGCACTCCACCCGTGTTCTCTTTAATGCGGCAGAGGAGTTCGTGAGTGGGAGCAGACCCAGCCCAGACATGGAAGGGATCCGGGAGGGGCGAGCATCCTAGGGCGGAGGAGTGATAGGAGTCAGCACATTCCTGTCCCCCAAGCCCCCTCTCCATGGTGGCCCCTGTGGTCGTCACTTCCCTCCCTCACCCTGGTCTCCTTCCTTGCTCCCAGAGGGGCTCCTCCAGCGTCATTCTGTCCTTCGTACTGATGTTCTCCAGCAACCTCAAGCACCAGCTCTGTGCAGCTCTACCTAAATGGCCTCCAGACCTCTCCTCGGCCTTGACCTCTGGCTCCTGACCGGCCGAAGTGTCAATTCTGACTTTGAGTCATGCCTGCGAGTGAGTGGCCCTTCTTTTCTGTTCCCGTTTCCCCCGTTTTGTTCACGTTGGGACTCCACCCCACCCGGACCACAGTGGTCCCTTAATAGCACCTCCTTCTGCTTCCTTCGACAGCCCCTGCTAATGATGGTGAGGCCACGTTCATATGCATCTCTCTTACTGTCCTGTGAGCGATCCCAGACCGCTGTGATTCCCCTTTGCCTTCCAAGTATCTGGCGATCTCTAAGCTGTCGGTGATGCCTGTGGGACGAACACCTCATCCCGTGCTCCTGGTCCCGCATATGACGATGACTAACTTGCTGACACCTCGCCAGGGGACCTTGCTGACACCTCGCCAGGTCTGTCAGTGGCTACCCACTACAGACAGGATAAAGATATGTTCCCATATGTTCCATGGCCTTCCACCGGAGGCCAATTCACAAACTGGCCCTGGGAAATCTGTCTTTCACCACTCTCCCAAGAGCAAATTTGGCCCTCCCCCCCCACCATGTCTGCTTTCCTGGTGTCCTCATTGCCTCCTTTTCTTCTCTTTTCCCAATTAAATGCCAACCATCTCACAAAGCCAGATTTGAATCCTGCCCCATCCACAGATCTTTCTAGATTTCCCTAGCCTGAAGTCATGGGCTGTTAAGGTCTAGAGCACGCCTACATCCTCCCGGATACCTTTTCCTGTGAAACATCCCCTACGGAACTTAGGCTTTTCTCTCCACCAGCCTGTAGACACCATGATGGCCGGGCCCCTGGTGCGCATGATATTTGCACCTCTGATGTGCTGTGCACGTGAAGGATGCCGAATAAAGCTGCCATTATATATCATCTTCCAGGACTTGCAAAAGACAGTTCTTCAAATGCACCCTTTCCCTTCTGGCATGAGTCAGATTCCAATCACTATTCAACACACACGCACGGTGCAAGTCAACTCAGATCCTGTAAGCCACGCCTTTGCAAGGCTTCCTCCGCGGCGGTGGCCTTGTCTGCAGGGCACCTACCTGCTCTGACTAGCAAACGGGCTGGGTGTGTGACGTTTCGATGGCAGGTTCAGTTAGGGACTGCGATTCAATTACAGTGTTTGATGACTGCAATGGGAGGCGCTCGTTCTTTGGGGGGGGAGTTTTGAAAACCAGCCTTCTTCTAATGGGAAGCACCTGCTGACTCAACACGGGGTCTACTTTCCATCGAAGCCATTCCGCTTCGTCCCAAAACTCATTTTATCCTTTCGATACGTTCTGGCCCAGGTACTAAGTGGTTTAGGCTAGAACATGCCGCCTGATGAATGGTACACTGACTTTCTCAGCTTAATTAAATCTCTACCTGGAGGGATTACAGCCAAGCAGTGGCTGGAACTTGAAATCCTAGCCACCTGCCTCTGCGGACTTCCTGCACCGGAATGGCCAGGCTAGAATGCCCCCAAAGAAAGAGGTCTGTTGTGAAGAGAAGTTGCATTACCTGCCCATCCAGTGGGATGAATTTTCACCATGCTGAAAACCTTCAGCTGAGCAAGACTCCGGGACCTTTGCAAGGCGGGGAGAGGTGAGTGGGAAACTCCACTGACTTTGCAAACTAATCCCTGCACTGAACAGTGATATGGGACCTAGCCCTCCCCCTTCACAACTGTCTTAAAAAGAAATAGAGGAATTATGAAAGAGGGTGGAATTTCAGCCTCAGCCACTTTTAACTCCCTGAGTACCTGCGTAATTTCCCCCCCAGACAATGACCTTGTGTTTCAGAGCCTCACATTCGTATCAGTTGGCTCTTAAACCAAAGGTGTTCAGATGCCTGTAGAGTTTGCCAAATGGAGGATCCATTTGTATGGTTCCCTCATCATGTCTGTCACCCATTCTTTCCAAGAAGCTGCTGGTGACACCCTGGCTTGGACTGCATTCCTGTGGTGACACCAAAGGACCTTGCTGCCCCAAGACAATTCAATTTTACTTTAGAGTCTGTGCGTATAACTCCAAGAAGCTGTGTAACTGTGGTATATTTCTAAATGAAAAGTTGCGTGCTGCAAATTGCCCCCCACCTTGCCAAATGTGCAAGTCTGTGATAACCAAAATCTATATCCCACATCCATTTCTTTTCTTTTTTTTTGTTTGAAAATATTTTATTTTATTTTACTTTATTTTATTATTTTATTTTATTTCATTCCAATTTTTTATTTAAATTTGTTAGTTAACATAGAGTGCAATATTGGTTTCAGGAGTCGAATTCAGTGGCCCATCACTTACTTCCAACACCCTGGGCTCATCATACCAAGTGCCCTCCTTAGTACCCCTCACCCATCCAGCCCAACCCCCACCCACCTCCGCCATCAACCCTCAGTTTGTTCTCTAACTCGAAGAGTCTCTCGTGGTTTGTTTCTTTCTCTCACCCCTCCCCATATGTTCATCTGTTTTGTTTCTTAAATTCCACCTATGAGTGAAATCATCCACAGCCACTTGTACTGATGGCTCAGTAATAATTTGGGCAAAGGCCGTAAAGTTTGGGATCAGATGAACCTAGGTTCAAATGTAAAATGTGAGACTTTGGCAGAGTCCCTCAATGTCTCTGTTTTTTTCTCTATACAAAGAGCGAAAGAATCTCCCGTTCCCAAGGTTCCTAAGATCGTAGGGAGGATTAAAAGAGACAATGGTTTCAAAGTGCTCTGTGCCCTCCTTGGCATGTAGTAGGTGTGGAATAAAACGTACTTAATTTCTCCTTTCTTCTCCGACAGTGAATATGATGGTGTTAACATAATGCCAAAGGGGCTCTTACTCTCATTTGTAAACATTCCCACAATTTACTACCGTTAAGCAACAAAAGGAAAAATCGTGGCTTACTGGCATCTCAAACCACTTATCCAGAACACGACCAATCCCTGAATTAATGTCTGGTTGTAGCTGTTGTGTCAGGAAGGAAAAATTAGTGACTCCCACGTTTGGTGGAAACAGAGACTGAAAACAGCTAAGAGAGACTGGCAAACAGAAACTCAAAGCTTTGCATCGAGTCCTTTTTTCTATTGAAGAAACCTGGTGTTTTCCAAATCAGTGCACATGTGGGTTTCTTCTTGATTCTTCTTTAATCTCATCGTATCTATCTCAATTGCTCACCGGCAACATAGTCTCAAATATTTTATGATACTTAATTTTGAGAAAATGGTTTCACCATGCTAGCAAAATAACCACAATATATTAAATATAATTCCCTACTGCACAGAACTTTATAAATGTCATCAATATTTATACAACATGTAAGCAGAAAATCAAAGCTGAGACTGAGGCAGAAAGCATACACATCCAGGACCCCTTCCCCATTGTGCAGTTTTCGCTGCTTAGATTAGGGGAAAATATTCTGGGATGTTCCTTTGTTACAACAGTTTTTACCCCATGTCTGAAAACTGCTCTCTATTCCAAATGCATCCCACTTTTTTTCTCCATCCGATCAATGATTCTTATTTACCTTCTTAAAATGAGTTTGCCTTTGGTGTAACAAATATAACAATATCAAAGAAAGTAGTGGCGCTGGGGATGGGGGTGGGGGGGTCAGACCAAAGATGAAAGCGTCTGATACATGTACTCAGTTGTAATCAGAAAAGAGAAATCACTGAGTAAAAAATGCAGTTAAACCTTTGTTGGGTCCTAGTGAGCTGGTAGGGTCTTTTCTTCACTAGAGCTTTTGAGCTAGTTCCCACCCAGCCTAGTTGTCATGGAATAGTATCTTTGAAATCATTGACGATGGAGGAAAACGTATTATTTTGATAACGTTGCGTTAGACCCCTACTGATGTCTCGGTCCGAGCCCCCGGTGTTGACCTAGTTAAGCCACCTGCTTTGTGCCCGCCACATAACACTGCTTTCAGTTAAGGGGAAAGAGAAGTAGGTTCTTCTTCTCAATTTCCAAATCGCCAAGTAGGCACTGAAGTTCACGTTTCTTCTTTAGTAACTTACTTTAATTTGTTGTCTGGAGTTAAGGTAAATCATGAGATCACAGCACACGACTCAGTGACTTAGTGGTGAGCGATCCCTCCTCTTTGAAAAGCAGAAATGATGGGGCACCTGGGTGTTTAAGTCAGTTGAGTGTCTGCCTTCAGCTCAGGTCATGGTCTGAGCCCAGCATCGGGCTCACTGCTCGCAGCACGGACATCCCTTTGGATCCTCTGTCCCCCTCTCTCTTTGCCCCTCCCTTGCTCGTGCTCTCTCTCTCTCTCAAAAATAAATAAACATTAAAAAAAATAAAGGCAAAAATGATGACCAGCTTTTATAGGGCAGAAATTATGCTTGGCACTTTGCATCCATCCATCCATCATCCCTTGACTTCATCCTTGCAACAGCTTTTGAGGTAAGTATTACTGTACCATTTTACAGCTAAAAAGCTGAAGTTTAGCAACATCATGGAACTGGTCAGATGTCACAAAACAGGGTAGAATCAGGGTTCAAACAGACGGTTCAACCCTACACCCCTCATTTTTTCTTTTAATTTTATTAATGTTTATTTACTTTTGAGAGACAGACCCAGTGTGAGCAGGGGAGGGGCAGAGAGAGGGAGACACAGAATCCGAGGCAGGCTCCAGGCTCCTTGCTGGTCAGCACAGAGCCCGATGCGGGGCTCGAACTCCGAAACCGCGAGATCGTGACCTGAACCGAAGACAGACAGACGCCCAACCAACCGGTGTACCAATTGTTTTTATTTGGGAGAATGAAAACTACAATATGTTTACTCTGCCATTAAAATCTGTACTTCTTAGTTTCCCTGGTCCTGCGTTACCTCTTTCTCCTCTAAGGGGGAAAAAAAAAGTAGGTTTAGGCTGTAAACCTCGTGGCCACAAGTTTCCCGAAACAGAATCTCTTTAGGGAAGAGGCATGACATCAAGCGTTGCTGACTGACAGCCTTTTAATCTCAGAACTACTACCTCCAATTTCAGTAGTGGCCAAAACAAGAAAGAAGAAATATGAAGGCAAGACGGACTTTGGGGGAGAAAGGTCATCCCCCGTGTTGCCAAGAGCTGAGTTAGCAAGCGATCTTCGTAAACAACCTCAATTACGTTTCACCTCCTCTGCACCGCTGGGTCGTCCCACCGAGGGATGTTCCTGTCACCAGATGTGCCGATTCCCGGGTGCAGCAAGGCGAGCTCACAGTGTATCTGACTCACTCGGGTTTCGTTCCGAGGGTCATCGCTCTCCCAGGTCAGCATTTTTCTCTCTTCTCAAGTAAATCAGGCATGACAAACCAATGTGTTGTCCTTGTTTCTTTCCCTCCCCTCCAGATATGCTGTTCAATCAATACCAATCCCCAGTGGTTCCAACAATCACTCTGGGCTGGTGACTCCCAGCCTGGAGGCAGAATGGTGGTCGAACACAGAATGGACACATTGAAAGCGACATCACCGCAATGTGATACACTCGGAAACAGTCATCTTCCTTGAAGGGCAAGCCCAGGAAAGACAGGGTGGAGAAGTCCACGCTCTCAACAGAACAGTTTCGCACCTCGCCTTCGACCTGCGCTCAGAAACATTTCTCGACAATCAGGCTATAAGCTTACCTTTTTCAAAGTACGGTTACCCCCAGAAGCGTAGGTCGGGTAAATGGTTACCTGTTAGCAACGGGCTTAGTAAATCAAAACAGTCAGAGATTATGTACATTTATGCCTGAAACTAATCCCAGGCCCTGTCATTTCTAGTGGCCATGCAGATTACCATGTGGTCCCTTTTGCGATAGAATCTTTTATCGTATGTCATTTTTATGCGCTCGATAGCTGTGTCCCCCCCAAATTCGTGTGTTGAAGCCCTACCATCCAATGTGACGGCATTTGGAGCTGGAATTCTTGGGGAGGCAGAGAGGATACATTAGGTCATGGGGTTGGAACCCTCATGCTGAGATCATTGCCTAATAGGAAGAAAAAGAAAAAGAGAGACATCTGTCCATGTGAACACAGTGAAGAAAGGCCCAGTAAGGTCCTAGCTAGAGGCTGGCCGTCTGGAATTCAGGCAGCAGTCTCTCACCAGGAGCCAAATATGCTAGCACCTTGACCTAGGACTTCCCGTCTCCAAAATTGTGAGAAATCAATCTCCGTTATTCCAGCCATCCAGTCTACGGCATTCCGTCATGGCAGCCTGAGCCAAGGCATAACATCCCTTTTAATCAAATTTAGCTAACACTGTTACCCACATAAATGGGAAAAAAAAAAAAATAGGAACAAAGGGGTTGAAGAGCCGTGCAAGTGCATGGTCCAGGTAGGGCCAGATTTGGAATGCTCACTTGGCGCCTAATCGGAGCAGAGCCCCTGAAAATGCTTCTCAACACATTCATCCCCAATTATATTTCTGTTCAGAGCAAAAAAAAACAAATGGAGTGGAGAAGGTGTGGGTACAGATGCATGTCAATGACTACGTCTTATGGAATCAAAATCAGAACACATGACCAGACAAGGGACTTCTGGAAGCTGTAGGACAGAAAGACTAAATTCAGGACAAGAACGTACAGCCATTGCAATTATTGCGCATGGAAAACACTTTTTCCTTCCCCTAAAGTTTTGCCAAAACAGAAGTGTGTAAACACGATTATATTTGGCACTCTTCAGCTTGCAAGTGACCAAACTCAATCCCAAACCACTTAAACACCTGACGGAAGGTGCCGGAGCGTGTCTTCAGGCACACTGCTCCTAGGTGCTCTCTCCATGTCATTGAGTGGCCGTGTCCCACAGCCTTCAGTTCCGTTTCCCCTGGGTCAACCTTATTTTCAGGCAAGTTCTCCCACAGTGGACAGAGAGCAGGGCACCAGAAGTCTTCGGGTTTGTAATCCAGACACTAGGGAGTGAGGGATTAGGGGCTGATGATCGCTGGTCAGCCTGGGTCACGTGAACCCCTGACCAAGCCTGAGTTGCCATAGGCCAGACCTTGAACTTGTCCCTACCCAATAGGCTGGTATATGAGGACAGCCACCGCCCCCCCAACCCTGACCAAATCACAGCCCCAGGCCCGGAAAGAGGCAGTTCCCCCAGGGAAAGTGGAGGTGAAGATTAGCTCTGCGGCAACAGACCAACGGATGCTCTCACTTATTCAACTTCTTTCTGTTTAATTACTGTATTATATTATACGCATCGTTTCTGTTTGCATATTCTTCTAACACTGACTATCCTGTGAAAATGTACGATGTGCCGCAAACTCCATTCAACACACATTAGGTCAGGCCGTAATGAAAACTCTGAAATGCTCCTTGAAAGCTGCTCGATTAAGCGTTTTACATTTATGCTTTTATCAAAACGTACAGCATCCTACGTCAATGTATACATTTATGTGTGCATATGATGTGTGAGCGTATGTGTGTATGTGCGTACGTCTATGCACACACATGCATGCACAGATAATCATTATGGTGTTGACTACAAACCAACCTCCCTCCTCTCCCCTCCCCTCTTCCCTCCTTCCCAGCCAGCCGCTGTTCTGATAGTGGAGAGTGTAACTTTGAACCAGAGAGATCAGCTCTTTGCCTCATACAACTTGCTTTCCGGGGGTAGAGGAGGAGACAGAAAATAAACGAACAAGCAAAATAAGAATGCCATCTGGTGTTAAGGAAATTGGCTGGAGGCTGGGTCTGTCGCCCACATAGCAGGCGTTGGTGACTTCTCTTTTTGTTGTTGTCACAATTTTTTGTTTACTTATTTACTTTGAGAGAAAGAGTGCAAGCAGGGGAAGGGCAGAGAGAGAGGGACAGAGAATCCCAAGCGGGCTCCGTGCTGTCAGCCCAGAGCCCAGCCCGGGGCTCAATCTCAGGAACAGTGAGGTCATGACCTCAACCAGAATCAAGAATCGGACACTTAACCGACTGAGCCACCCATCTGCCCTATCATTCATCCTTTTAAAGAAACCTGGGCCTCACCAATGGTGGGGTCCCCTGCAAGGGCTATTTTGATAGTCCTGCACTCACTGAGACTGATATCCACACCCTCCTTGCCCACCCTCTTCTCTCTCATAGTCACCCGCGTAATATGGCCCGTGTTCCCACCAAGGGCCTTCTCCCCACTTTTCTCCGTGTGGAGGTCTGCTGCCTCTGATCCTCTTACTTAAAAATTTATACAAATACAAATAGATGTACGCATCTGGCATTGTTGGCTGACTTCAGATCAACCCCCTTCCGTGTTTGTGCATAATGTCATGTGTATCCCCAAATATGATCTTTGACGCTATTTCCTTTCAATCCGTTGTGTCATTACATTTTAATCTCCAGGAAGGATTCAGAGGCTTCAGGAAATAAAAGGGCATATACAATCATATAAGCCTTGAGAGCCTCCACGTGTACGTTATCCCACCACACCGCTGTCTTCTGAGTCATGCGGCTAAGGCTTTTATCAATGCTTTTTCAGGTTTTTGCATTTTGAGCGTAATCTCCCTGGAATGTTCTGAATCTTATCCTCCACACGACCTTGTAAGAAACCATAGGACGCAGAGATTCAACATGGGGAGCGTTAGGCGAGCTGCTTCAAAAGCCTGCGGTAGAACTTTGCGCGGCTTAGGAGGAGTGAGTGATTTCACTTAACTCACCCTAGACCCTGATGCTACCCAGGTGCCTTAAGGATCCTACAAGATACTGCAGGTCTTTTGTTAAAAACTAATTTTTTTCTGAACGTCCCTACGCTTCACAGACTTCCCTCCCAGCTCTGGGAACTTGGTCTACTTACCATCTTCCTTTCTTAGCTTCCTCAATGGTAAAATGGGGTTAATAATGCCACTTATCTCATGAGGTTGTTAGCATTAAATGAGAGAATTCACATGAAAGCGCTTGGCACATAATGAACCTGTACCCAGCACATAGTAAGTCTTCAATACCTTTGTATTTAAATTGCGATTAAAAACCGAACAAAACAGGGCTGCCTGGGTGGCTCAGTCATTTAAGCATCTGACTTCGACTCAGGTCACGATCCCACGGTTTGTGAGTTCGAGCCCCGCGTTGGGCTCTGTGCTGACAGCTCAGAGCCTGGAGTCTGCTTCAAAATCTGTGTGTCCCTCTCTCTCTTCTCTTCCCCGGCTCACACTCTGTCTCTGTCTCTCAAAAATAAATAAAGCATTTAAAAATAAAAATTAAAAAAAAAAAAAAAACCAGAACAAAACAAAAAGGCATCCTTCTCTCTTCCCAAGGAAATAACACGCAGGGGTTGGGATGAGGGAACTAGGAGGTTTTATGGGGAGAATAATTTGGTAATTGGATGTGATTAAAAATCTAAAAGTAACAACGGGGTGGTGAAATAGTTCTGGAGCGGAAGTCAAAATGTCTGGAATGAGTTTTGGCTCTGTAGCTAATTAATTATGTGACTTGGGCTGAACACATATTTTCTGGCCACCTACCATTTGCCCCGTATTGAGGATTCTCAGAGAGGCCAATAAAACATCGTCCCTGTCCGCCAGACATTCACAACTTGTAGAAAAGAAAATTGCGTGAATGCAGAAATCAAATACTCTATGATCCACACCATAAGACAGTTATAGAAAAGGGAACAGTTTATAATCTCTGGAAGGTCCAAGAAAGCTTCTCAGCGGGGGGTTGAAAACAAGTCTGGTTTAACTGATGTGCATACAATTGAGGAAGGGGAGTCAGACAGACCTGAGTCAAAAATTCACACCAGCCCCTTAGAGCCGAATGAAATAGGTCGACAACCCTGCACTGAGCCTCAGCTTCTTCCTCTGTAAACCACCTTTTTTTGTATGGATTCTTGGAAGGATGAGAAATAACCCATATAGAGCATCTAGCGGGGGTCGTGACTGCAGGTTGTATGTTGGGCATATTGTAGAAACACGGTTGTACATTCCTTCCCCTCCTAAACCCTTTCAGCCTTCACACTGCGTCCCTATGCATCAGACCCAAAGGAATGTTATGTTGTCACCTCCCCGTGCAGTGTTAGAAGGTGCTATGAACTTTACTGGAATTGAAAGTTTAATGTGGAAAGTTTCACCAATAGCTCTTGGTCCAGGTAGAGAGCCTGGGTGAATAAAAACATGAAATGTATTTCTAAATGTCACCAGCTCTTCTGCTGGGGCAAGGCAAAGGTTTGTTATCCCTTCTGCCTGTGCTTCTCCATCATTTCTCACGGGAAGTTATTCCAGATACCAAATTATCATCCACCCTATTTTCTCCTTCCTGGTGGGCAAGATATACCATCCAGCTTTCTAAGCCTGACGGGAACACAGTCTCTTTCTAGAGAAAATTCCAAGCATCTCGCTCCACCCACATGAAGGGAGACTCCCTTCCCTGGACTGGGGAACCCAAATTTCAAACTGCCGCTGCATTCACAGACTCTTACCAGTTTGAAAACTCATCTGGATTGCAGAAATGAGCCCACCTTCTAACCATTGTAGGACTGTAAAGGAAAAAGATGCTCAGAGATCATTTGGTCTTTCTCATCCCTACCAATGAGAAAAACCCACCCTGGGAGAAATGCAGTGACTCCCCCAAAGTCCCATGGCTAGCTAAGCAAGAATCAGAAGAAAATCTGAATTCCAGACTCCTAGACACTGTCCTGAAATTTCCCCTGCAAGCTTAGTCCTTTATCAAGTCAATGAAAAACACGATGTAAAAACCAAGATGTAATCAAACACATTTAGCCTTCCAATCACATTTTTCTGGAAACTTCTGATAAATGCAATAGTAACACAAGTAGGGGTAGGGGTGAAGAAGATTAAAAACAAATGTACAGGAGTTAACATATGTGTTAAACTCTAGCAAAAATATTTGCTATTTTTCACCCATTTCCACAAAGCCCATGAAGATCATGGGGTCCACGGTTAGATAAATATTATGAGAAAAGTTAACATGGTCTCAGATATTATACATCTATCATATATATTATATATGATGTTTCTTTATTTTTGAGAGAGAGAGAGAGAGAGAGAATGCATGAGTGGGGAAGGGGCAGAGAGAGAAAGAGAGGGGGACAGAGGGTCCGAAATGGGCCCCATGCTGACAGCAGAGAGCCCGATGAGGGGCTCCAACCCATTAACCACGAGATCATGACCTGAGCCGAAATCTGATGTTTAACCAACTGAGCCACTCTGGTGCCCCTGGTCTTGGATATTTTAAGAGGATGAAATGCTATTACCCCTAATTTCATTGTGAATATGAAATGAAAAGGGACATTATTTCATGATTCAAAACCCTAAACCACTACAACTCAATTCTATGTTGAGTGAAATTCTAGGATAGTCCCACTAAATATGCCTGGAAAATAAGATTGGAAAAATCCCTGAACAAATGGTAATTTTCTAATAAATTGCTCTCATTGGCTACTGTTATTTCTTAACCCACAAATGGTTAAGAAATAAAAATAATTGGGGTGCCTGGGTGACTCAGTTAGTTAGGCATCTGACTCTTGATTTGGGCTCAGGTCATGATCTCTGAGCCTTTCATCGGGCTCCCCACTAGCAGTGAGGAGGCTGCTTGGGATTCTCTCTCTCTCCCTCTCCCTCTGTCCCTCCCCTGCTCATGATCTCCTTCTCAAAATAAATGCATAAACTTAAAAAAATAAAGATAATTATAATTATTGGTATGAGTTGAGTTTTCTAATATAGAGAGACATAAATCTGAGGAACATGTGTGGCTGTGGAATAATGTGGAATGGTGTGGGATAATGATAGAAGTGGGATCAGGCAAATATCTTGATATGGGTCTGCTAAGCAGAGATTCTGCATTTCATGTTGCCTCGTGGGGAGTTAGAAGGGCGCTGACAGTCTGGCTAGCTGATTGGCTGAAATTTGGATAAAAACGTGCCTCACACGGAGTCAGCTGAAAATGCCGGGAGCGTAGAAGAAGGCATTCAGAGAGTTGGTGAGATTAGGGTGTTCGAGTGGATTTATCATTTAAGACCTACTTACCCTGGGAGGGTCCAGAAGACATACTTTCCCCCATAACTGTGAGAAAGAAATTGGGGAGGGGACCCCCGGCATCCTTAAAGAGTTCTACAATTGGTCTTTTCCATAAGCCGGGCTTTAGAGTGGGAACAGCAGTCACTGAATTGGAAGCCTAAATATGATGAGATCAATGGAACCTGGGGTAGCAGGGGCCAAGGAGCCTCAACAGCCAAAGGTAAGCTGGACATGGTTACCACAATGCATAACAGTGCGACAGCCGCGATCAGAAAGGGTGGGGTGCAGGGAGTTAAACTGACAGCAACGAGACATGAAGGGGATTGCATTCAGGAAGCTTTAGGGTGATGTTCTGTATCTTTATTATGATTGTGAGTACATGCCTGTATACGTTTGCCGAAACTTGCGGAACTGCACACTTTCAAAAGGTTAACTTTTTCTGTAGGTAACGGTGATTCAATAAACCTGACTTTGGAAAAAGCCACACAGACAAACGTCATGCAACAGAAATAAAATAGGCTGAGGATAAGGACGCGCTCGTGTGTGATTTCCACCTCCTCGGCTTATGAGCTCTGTTATTTAACCATTCGCCCACTGTCCATCCACCCATCCATCTCTCCATCTCTCCACTTAATCAAAATTAGAAAAAAAAAAAAAATGCCATGTGCTGGGGATGATTAATTAGCGAAGGCAGTGGAAGCCATGGCCCTCATGAGCCGGTGCATTGGAACTGAGCCCCGAATAATGAGAAGGAGCAACCCAGGGGACCATCTGGGAAATGCATTCGAGGCAAAGATAAAAGCAAGCAGAAGCAAGGGGAGGGAACAAGCATGGCATGTTTGACAGCTTCACAGAGCACCAGTTTGGGTGCAGTATAACCAGTGAGCTAAAGAGACAGAGGTGGGATCAGAGTGGAGGCCAGACCGTAGATGCATCCGTGGGGGCCGGTAAGCTGGGGTTTTGTTCTGAGAGCAATGGTAAGCCACTACAAGGCTTTGAGGCCAGGCACGTGTTCAGATGTGCATGTTACAATGGACAGTTCTGGCCAATGTATGGAGAATTGTCTGTGGGCAGGGCTTGTGGGGAGGGAGAGAGTGGAAAATGATGGTTTGGACCTGATGAGAGAGAAAAAGAGAAGTCTTAGGATTCTTTACTGAATCTACTTGAATCTTTTTTTTTTTTTAATTTTGTAACATTGAGCTGGTTATATATAGCCATCAAGGTTATTGAGAAAATTACTGGGACTAATATAAATAAAACACTGATCACAGAGTCTACCATAGATTAGGCACCCAAAAATTGGTTGCTAAATTTTCCTCCACCAATATTTTATCAAAATGAATACCAATAACAGATAACTCTGTCCTGTAGACATCAGTCAAGAAACTAGTGTTTTATTCACTGTCAAATCTCAGATTCTATTGCCCTCAGGGCTCGGTATCATCCCGCTTGAAATAAGTAAATAATAGCTAAATAGAATGGAAGAATTGGTTTCGGGCAGGGGTTTTGGTGGTGGTGGTGGGGAGGAAGATATCCTTTGTGTTGTTTCAGAAGTAGGAGTCTTATTTCTAGAAGACAAGACCAATTTCATAAAGTCCCACTTCTCACTTAGTACTTAGTAAAATATAAATACTGCTCTAATGTCTAATTCTTCCATAAGAGAAATTGGCAAATGAAGCTTAACACATAGAGAAACTAGTAAAGCTAAATAATAAATGTCTCATGTACTAGATTTTCCTCCTAAGAATATATTGCTTTTTTAAAAACTATAAATCTGTACGTATATTTTAAAAAATCTGTTTTAATTCCTCAGAATCATAACCAGATTCTGGTAATTTGATTTTCTGTGTAATAGCCTTATGATCAGGATAAAGGCTTACCAATTTCTCCCAGACATGCTTGATTTGCTCCCTAAATTATTTGAAGCGTCAGATGCCATCGGTAATTTTCTACACATTTATTTATTCATTACTGCAACCCTCGTTCTATTTACATGTAATTTCTGAGGGTCAGTAAAATGATTCATTGGGATGCCTACATCCATAAAGCCTCAGTTAAGAAATGGATATTACAAGCATTATATTACCTGACCTCATGAAGAAAATATCAGCAAACTTGAAAATAAATGTATAGAGATTATGCCATCTGATAAATGGAATAAAAAATAATAAAATATTGATAAAGACTCAGAAAAATGTGGGGCATCACTAAGCACACCAACATCCACATAAAGAGAATCACAGACAGAGAAAGGAGACAAAAGGGTAGAAAGATATTTAAAGAAATAATGGCTGAAGGATGTCCAAATCTGATGAAAGTATGAATCTACATATCCAAAAGTTCAAAAAATTCCAAGTAGGATACATGCGAGGAGATCCACACACAGACACATCACAGTAAACATACTAAAAGTCAAAGACAGACTATCTTGAAAATGGCAAAAGAAGAATGATTCATCACATCAAGGGAACTCCAATGAGACCAACAAGTGACTTCATCAGAAAATATAGAGGCCAGGACGCAGGGGGATGACATACCCAAAACGCTGAAAGAAATGAAAAACTGTCAACCAAGAATTATATCCAGAAAAAATGGTATTTTTTTTCATTACGGCCAAATAAAGACATTTTGAGAAAAATTAAAAGCTGAGGAAATGCATTGATAGCAAACCAATCTCGTAAGAAATACTAAAGAAGCTTCTCCCAGGGAGCCGAGGAAGCTCAGTTGGTTAAGTGCCTGAGTCTTGATTTCAGCTCCTGTCACGATCTCACAGTTTGTTTCATGAATTTGAGTCTCACGTTGGGCTCCGTGCTGACAGCGCAGAGGCTGCTTGGGATTCTCTCGCTCCCTCTCTCTCTCTCTGCCCCTCCCTGCCAAAATAAATAAATAAACTTTAAAAAAAAAAAGTTCTTCAGAGGAAAAGCAAATGACCCCGGAGAAGCTTATCATGCAGTTGAATCCACATGAAAACAGAAAGTGTACCAGCTAAAGTAACTGTGTAGGTGGTTGTAAAAGACAATATAATTGTATATTTATTCTCTTTTTTTCTTATTTGATTTAAAAAGCAATTACTTTAAACTACATAGATGCATATTATGTAACATATAATATCTATATATGTTCTATGCATATAACAAGCACATATATTTAATAACATTTATATTTATAAATTATATATTTACATAAATCTGTATTGAATTTAAATTTGTGTGTATAAATTATGCATGTATCAAATATGTATAGCTACAATACTATTTATGTTTATAAATAACATATTTATAATTATATATTAATACAACTATACATATATAATGATACTATATCTATATATTTATATATAGATATATATACATATAATTGCATTGTTGGACCTGGAACATATATAAATGCAATATGTTCAGTGAAGTGCAAAGAAGGCAGATGGGGACAAATAACATGACACCATATGGCAACTCAAATTCACAGGACAAAATAAGGGGACCAGAAATAATAAGAAGGTTAATGTAACAAAACTTTATATATATATATATATATATATATATATATATATATATATATTCTTCATATATATATATATATATTCTTCATATATATATATATATATATATTCTTCTATCTTTTCCTCACTCAGCTTCCTTAACACACATAAAATTATACAAAGTAATAAACATAACAATGTATCAACGGGTTCCTTTTATATGTCCACATAATATGTATAACAACACTTGCTAAAAAGGAAGATGATGGAATAGAGCAATACAAATATTAGACAAAATAGACTTTAAAACTGTTAGAAAGATCACTGGAGAGAAAGAAATATTTTATCAGGAAAAAATAGTCACTCAGGAAGATATAGCAATTGCAGATATATATGCACTTTAAAAGAGGCCTCAACAGGACCCCCCACGGTGGCTCAGTCGGTTAAGCGTCCAACTTCAACTCAGCGGTTCGTGGATTCGAGCCCTGTGTTGGGCTCTGTGCTGACAGCTCAGAGCCTGGATCTTGCTTCAGATTCTGTGTGTGTGTGTGTGTGTGTGTGTGTGCCTCTCCCCCACTCTCACTCTGTCTGTCTCTCTCAAAAATGAATAAAGATTTTAAAAAATTTCTTTTAAAGAGGCCTCAACATATCTAAAGCAATACTGAAAGAATTTCAAGAGAAATAGAAAATTGAACAATACTAGTGGGACACTAACATGCCCCCCTTTCAATCATGCAGAGAAAAACTAGAGAGAAAACGAGGAAATGAGAGACTTGGAAAACACTCTAAACCCAACAGACATGGCAGACGTCTATAAAAACACCATATCCAACATCAGCAGAATGTACATTGTTCTCAAGGGCACTGGGAACATTCTCCAGGATAGCCCCCACGCTAGGACCCAAAACAAGCCTCAATACATTTAAAAAGACTGAAATCACATGAACTCCATTCTCCCACCACGAGGACTAAAATAGGAAATACAGGACAGGGCTGCAGCACCACAGCTCAACCCAGTGAGGCACTCCATACACCTGCTTTCCGATGAACCTGCTGAAATTTATATATAATATATAACATATAACATATACATTATATATTATATTATATATTATATATTATATATCATATATTATATATACATTTAGTATATAATATATATCATATATATACATTTAGTATATAATATATATCATATATTATATATATACATTTAGTATATAATATATATTGTATATTATATATACATTTAGTATATAATATTATATATTTATTATTATATATATTATATATATACATTTAGTATATATTATATATATATATATAATATATATTCAAATCTACGGAAATGTTCCCAAAGCATAGTGTAAATGAAAAACAAAATTCAAGAAAATCTACTAAAACTTGGTAAAAACAGCAAGAGTCTCTGGTATTTGAATAGAGACCCACTCTTTCCCCAAGGAGGCCAAATATGGGTGGTACGCCTTGTAATACATTAATCTGTAATGAATCTCAAAAATAGAGAGAGAAAGACAGAAATGGAGAAAGGAGGGGTAAAGGAAAAGCGCTTCACAGAGAAAAGCCAGGTAATAAAGGCAGAGTAAATGACAGATGGGACGTCCGGGTGGCTCAGTTGGTTGAGCATCTGACTTCTGGCTCCGTTTGTGGGTTCATGAGTTCCAGTCCCACATCCGGCTCGCTGCTGTCAGCACAGAGCTCACTTCGGGTTCTCTGTGCCCCCCTCTCTCAGTGCCTCCCCTGCTCACTCCCTCTCTGTCTCTCTCTTTCAAAAATAGATAAACATTAAAAAAATGGCAGAACAGAAAACTGTAACCAACAATGTAGTAACTGACTGGGCAAGGAACACCAGTGGATAATAACACTGTTCTGTGAAACGTTGGTGACATATCATCCCACAGGTGACTTATTAATCAGAAGAGGAAAATAGAAGGACTTTACAATGGGGAACCTTGTCAGTACTTTTTAACAAATAAGTTACATTGACGCTCACTAAGGTAGGAAATCTCACGTAGGGAGGTAGCTTCTGATGCAACACACTTTAAAGACAAGCGTCCCGGGGCGCCTGGGTGGCGCAGTCGGTTAAGCATCCGACTTCAGCCAGGTCACGATCTCGCGGTCCGTGAGTTCGAGCCCCGCGTCAGGCTCTGGGCTGATGGCTCAGAGCCTGGAGCCTGTTTCCGATTCTGTGTCTCCCTCTCTCTCTGCCCCTCCCCCGTTCATGCTCTGTCTCTCTCTATCCCAAAAATAAATAAACGTTGAAAAAAAAATTAAAAAAAAAAAAATAAATAAATAAAGACAAGCGTCCCTAAGGAGCCCCTCACCAAAAAAGGTCCGTCCTAATCAAATCGAGCACTCAGACTTCCAAACTGCACTTGTAGGAAATACAAAGGTTGAAGAGGAAATAAAACAATACAACGATGAACTAATGAGAACCCGACTGGGAGTCGTTTTATATGATGACAGCTTTGGGCTCCATAAAAAGTCAATGTTATGAAAGAAAATATACATAGAACGTTCCAGAATAAAGAGTTAAAGAGATATTAGAAGCAAATGCAAGATGTGAACTTTGATGGGACACTGGAACAAAAAAAATCCAGTTGTAAAGTGTATTTGGGAGGGGGGGGTGCCTGCGTGGTTCAGTGGGTTGAGCATCCAATTCTTCATTTCAGCTCAGCTCATGATCTCAGAGTTGTGAGATCGAGTCCCGTGTCACTCAGTGTGTAGCCTGCCTGAGATTCTCTGTCTCTGCCCCTGTCCTTAACTTGCACTCTCTCTCTCTCTCTATGGAAAAAAAAACACAAAAAAAAACAGCTATAGAGTGTATTTGGGGGACATTGAGACATTTGAATTAAGACTGAGGCAGAGTTTACGCTATATATTTGCAATCATTTTTGCTTAACTGTAATAACAATATTGTTATAAACTATATAAAATGTCATTTTTTAAGAGATAAATACTTAAGTGTTTAGGGCCGTGATGTCTTCAACATATTTTTACAAGATTTAGCAACTTTGCAATGAATAGATATGAACAGAAAAAAAGAGAAAAATGCAGCCAAATGTTTACAATGTTGAATCTAAGGCTAGGGCGTGTGGGAATTCATTCTACTTTTTTTTCCCAAATTGTCTGTACATACGGAAATTTTCCTAATAAAAAGTGGGGACAAGTGTATAGATTGGAAACGTTAGAAGACACACTTGCCAATAACTCAAAGAAGGAATCATAGAGAAATTCGAAAAATACTTGGATCCTGAAAACAATATTGGCAAATAAGTGTTAATCAGAAAAATACTGATCCCCGTCAGGCAGGCATCACCAAGGGTTAACAACAGTTAGTCTCACGCAAGCTTCGAGGAAATCTGTTCAGGCCTGGAACTTTGGGTCAACTGGCCTCAGGTCCCTATGCCCTGATTGTGCCCATGCAAGAGCTGTTTCTATCCAGCCGTGAACATAGAGCATGCAGGGTGGGACCGGAGGGTAGGTCTTGCCAAATCATACTGCAGTTGAGTCCCCATGCCTGATTTGACCAGGAGAAGAGCCATTACTTTCCTAGTTGGTGCACTCAAGATTTGAGGTTCCCTTCCCAGAGTGTGACTTTGGAGCTTTTCAGACTGCTATGAGCAGCCCCAAGGGGCCGGGGCTGGGGGCTGGGGGCTGGGGCCATGAGGGACCAACACCCCGATCTTATCCTGTCCCCATGATGTTTTTCCAAATGCACACAGTTCCTGCAGCCTGACACATATACGTGCTGCTGGCTGCCTGGCCATTCTTTGCACAAAATATAATCTGTGGGATAGAGCTAATGCAACATTTAAAGGAAAATGTATAGCTTGAGAAGATTTTATTAAAATAAAGCCTGATAATTAATGAGTTAGACAAAACAAATGAAGAAGTCAAAGAAAAGAGAAACAGAAGAACGCCCCAAAAAAGTGGACAAAAGAAAATAATTAAGAGGAAGGAAGAAATTTAAAAAAGATCATACTAATACAATACAGAGGGTTAACAATGTTAGAATCACTTTGAGAAGAAAAAGAAAATATGAGACCCCTCCAAGAGGTCTCAAAATAATGGGGAGTCACAAATGGGAAATAAAAAATAATGGGGAGTCACAAATGAGAAATTAAGATATAGAAAGAGTACAATTTATAGATGTAGTAGATTACAAACATAAAATATTTTTTTAAATCTCTACACCGATAAAGTTGACAACTTATGTAAATAGACACATCCCTTAAAAATATGATTTATCAAAACCCCTTAAGAAATATTTAAAAGCAGAATGATATTATAGTCTTTAAACAAGTTGTCTCATCTGTCACAGATTTTGCCACAAATATAAGCCAGATAATACCATAAAAAGTTCTGTTAAACATTCAGGAGACAAACAATTTAAATATTATATGAAATCTTTCAGAACATTTTAAAAGATAAAAAGATAAAAATTCCTTGTCTTCTTAATAGGTCCAGGCGGAGCATTTGATAAAATTTGACAGCTGCTAATGACAAATCTCTTAATTTAGGAATGGAAAAGACTCCATAATAAATCTACAGCAAACAGCTGAGCCAATGATGAAATATTGAAAGTACTCCTTCTAAAATCAGAAAGGCTGGTATTACTTTTCCTATGCCACAGAATGCTGAAGGTCTAGCTAATGCAATAAAACATAAAGACATATAACATAGAGAGATTGAAAAGTAAGAAACAAAACTGCCATTATTGGAAAAGATATGATTACTTATACAGGGAAACCTCCACTTAAGAAAATGTAAGTACAACGGATTAAATTCATAACAGTTTAGACATATTTCTTAACATTAAAAAAGTCAACTGCATTTTATTCAATACAAAAGCATAATGAGAAAATTCAATTTTAAATAAAGCAGCATTTATCAAAGCAACATAAAGTAAGGTAATTAAGAATTAATCTAATGTAGGATTGCAAGACCTTTTTAAGAAAAATGATAAAACTTTATTAAGGGACATTTGAAAGACCCAATCAGAGTGGCTAAGGCTCAATACCCTAAAGACATTGGGTCTACTTAATTGAGTTCAATGCAATTCTAACAGATAATCCAATATTTTCCTTTTTCATGGATTTTAGTCATTCTCAAATTCATATCAAAGAGCAAAGCACCAAGATGAGCCAGCTATCCCCAAAGAAGGAGAGCAGTGGAAGAAGTTTCCCTATGAGTAATTAAGACTTCTTATAAAACTATCGTCACAAAGAAAATGCATCATTTATGCAAGAATATGCAAATAGACCGGTGGAAAATAGCCTCAAACCATACACACACGCATATATACCAGAAGCTGATATGTGACACCGTGGAATGAGAAATCACTGGGGAGGGATAGATTATTTAATAAATGATGTTAGGACAACTAAATTATCCATATGAAGGTATAAAATTGGGCTCCTACTTTAAACCATACACAATTAAGGTTTTAGACTTCTAGTACTCAATATATATTAACTCATTTTAAAGTCAGAGCTACAATATAATATGAGGTTTTTAAAAATTATTCTAAATAAAATAAAATAAAATAATCCTTACTTTACATATGATGAACTAAGACACACAGAGGTCAAGTAACTTGTCCAGGGTAATATTTCCTCAGGTTGAAATTTGCCCATGTTGAAATTTACCAAGGGATAAGAACTATGATTCAAAACTCAGGTGGACTGATTTTAAAATCCTTATTCGTAAATACTCAAACTGTGTTTTATCAATTCCAGACAGCTTAAGGACTCAAGCTGGAAAAATCCTAACTTTATACCTTACAGAAAAAAATATACAAAAATATCTTCATGATCCTGAGGTAGTAAAGCATTCCTAAACAGAATGCAAAAAGCACAACACACCATCAAGGAGAAGATGATGAATTCACCAGCAATAAATTTCAGTTCATCAACGATACTTCCAAGGGCTAAAACTATGAGCCATGCCTTGGGAAGATGATGGATGTACCATTCTTAACCAACAAAGGATTAGTATACTGATTTTTGAGACAGTAATGAAATGATAAAACATCCCATTTCCATGAAAGAAAATATGTAAAAGTCATTTCTTATATAAAGATTTCATAAAAGAACCAAGAATTATCAAAATATTCAAACTCAAAATGCCTCAACCCATCAGGAGTCAGAAAAATGCAAAGTAAAACCAAAATAGATTCTGTTCCATCCCCACCAGATTGGCAAACATAAAAAAGGTCTATAATATCAAGTGTTGACAAGAATGTGGAACAAGAGAAACTCTAGACACTGCTGGTCAGCATATAATAGACCAACTACTTTAGATACAAGTTCCACTGTCCAGTCACAGGGAGAATATGCCTACCTGTCTATGTAGCGATTTTCCTCCTAGGCCATATACAAGATTGTTATTGGCAGCATTTTTGTGTAATCACAAAATTACACAAGATTTGTGTGATCACAAAATTGTGTGCTTTCTTTAAAAACACACAAAAGTGTTTCAAAACTGGAACAGATATATGTATGCAATTAAATATCATCTAGGAGTGGAAATAAATAAAACAGATCTTTATACATCAGCATAAGTGGGTTACAAAAACCCAAATTTAGTCAAAAAGAAAATATAAAGAACACATACAGCTTGATTCCATTTATTACAGATCAAAACCAGGCAAAACTAAGTAATGTATTGTGTATATATATATATATATATATATATATATATATATATATATATTTGCTATATATATATTTGCTACCTATATATATTTGCTACATATATATGCTATATATATATTTGCTATATATATACATGCTATATATATACTTGCTATATATATGCTATATATATTTGCTATATATATGCATGCTATATATATTTGCTATATATATATTTGCTATATATATTGCATATATATGTATTTGCTATATATATTGCATATATATATATATATATATATATATATATATATATACACACATATACACATAGCAAAACTATAAAGGAGCAGAGAATGAGAAGTACAGAGAAAATGGTGGTCACCCCTGTGGGGGAGGCAGGGGAGAAGGTTGGGGAAAGGTGCACGAAACTACAGAGGTCCTTGGATTGATCTTTCTTAACTTGCATGATTGGCACCAACATGATCATTTTATCACTATTCTTCAAACTATGTAAATATATCATAGATACTTAAAAATATATATATATATATATATATAAAATACACATTTAAGGTATACGATTAATATTTAAGAGAGTTTGTTGAAAAAGAGTATAAAATACATATAAAAATAGAAACAAAAATAAAAAATTAAAAAATTTTTAAAAGAGCGTACAAAATAAAACAATCTAGAAGGAGTGGGAGAAAACTGTTAAGAGCTTCTTATTGTCTTCATGTGTATTTGGGGTCAGGAGAGAGCATCCATATTTTGTTTCTTCACTTTTACATCATTTGGGTTTTTATTCTTCTTTTTTTTTTTTTTACATCTTACATTTTTTTTTTACACCCTAGTTTTGGATTTAAAAATAAGGACAAGAAGTGGGATACACATACACACACACACACACACACACACACACACACACACACACACACAATTAAATACTACTTGGCGATCAAAACAAAATGAAATCTTGCCATCTGCAACAATGTGGCTGGAACTAGAGGGTATCGTGCTAAGTGAAATAAGTCAGTCAGAGAAAGAAAAATATATGATTTCACTCATGTGTGGAATTTAAAAAATAAAGCAGAGGAACATGGGTGAAGGGAAGGAAAAACCATAAAAGAAGGATGCCAACCAAAAGAAACTCTTAAATACAGAGAGCAAGCCGAGGGTTGCCGGACGGGTGTTGGGTTGGGGGATGGGCTCAATGATCGATGGGCATTAAGGAGGGCACCTGTTGAGAGGAGCACTGGCTGTTATATGTAAGTGATGAATCACTAAATTCTACTTCTGAAACCATTATTATACTATATGTTAACTAACTTGGATTTAAATAAAATTTAAAAAATAAAAATAAACATAAACATAGGGACAATAATAATGTTTCAGTGGAAACACTTGCACACGGTTAGGATACAATCCTAAGAGTTTCAGGACGGAGTGAATAAGGTAAAACAAAACCAGTGTCACTAATCGCTGAGTGGATCAACACCGGTGGTGCATCCGCAGGGAATACTACCTGGCAGTGAAAAGGGGTTGATGGTAGTGGTATATACCACGTCTCATGGGCACTACGCTGAGTAAAAGAAGCCAGTCTCAAAAGGATACAAATTGTGCGACCACATTTTGATGACATTCGGAAAAAGACAACATTATAGTGAATTGTAGTGGGGGAGATCAGAGCAGTGGTCGCCAGGGGGTGGGAAAAGGAGGCAGTTTTTCCAAGAGATAGACCTGCTTTGGATGCAGACTGTGGTAGTGTTTTTCCCAATACCTGCATTAGAAACCATACCCCCTTCGTGCCCCAACACCCATACATACCAAAGTTATTTTTGCTATATAAGTAGAAGAAAAGGAGGGGGAGAGAGAACGAGAGAGAGAGAGAGAGAGAGACATAGAGGGAAGAAATGAGGGAGGGAGGGAAGGAAGGGAAGGAGAGAGTGAGGCAGGGAGAAAGGGAGAGAGGGAGGGAGGAAGGGAGGGAGGGAAAGAGAGAGGAATCTATCTTCAGATGCAATGTGGTATCCTGGATTCAGATACTGGAAGAGATAATAGACATTAGTGAAAAAAAATGATGGAGTCCAAAAAAAGTCTGTGTTTCATTAATTACAATGTACTGAGTTTAATACGTTAGTTTTGACAATTGTGCTACACCGATATAAGATGTTAACTTTAGGAGAAACTGGGTAAAGGGTATATAAAACCTCTTCGTGTTACTGTAGCTTTTCCGTAAATCTAAAATTATTTCCCCAAAATGTTTACGGTAAAAAAAAAAAAATCCAAGGAAAAATGTAGATGGTATGATTGTTATTTTAATAAATTGAGGGAGAGGGGCCCCTGGGTGGTTCACGTGGCTGAGCATCTACTCTTGATTTCGGCTCAGGTCGTGATCCCAAGGTCATGGGATCGAGCCCCGTGTTGGGCTGTGCACTGAGTGTGGAGCCTGATGAAGACTTTCTCTCTCCTCTGCCTCTCTCTCCTGCTCAATGCACTCTCTCTCTAAAGTTAATTAATTAATTAATTAATTTTAAAAAGGAGGAGGAAATATATGTGGATTTGTTTACATAATCCATATATATATATATATATATATATATATATATATGTATGAAAATACAAAGAACTGAATAGCATTTGCTTGTATGGAGGAAAACTGGGTCACTTGTTTTAAGTTTATTTATTTATTCTGAGAGGTGGGGAGAGGCAGAGAGAGAGGGAGAGAGAATCCCAAACAGGCTCTGCACTGTCAGCTCAGACCCCAATGCGGGGCTTGAACTCACCACCATGAAATCATGACCCGAGTCAAAATCAAGATTCGGTTGTTTAACCAACTGAGCCACCCAGGTGCCCTGGTTAACTGGGTCTTTAGAACACAAAAGTGTGAGAGATTTTTTAATTATGTACTTTAAAAAATATTTTCAATTTGGGGCTCCTGGCTCAGTCGGTTGAGAGTCAGACTTCAGCTGAGGTCATGATCTCATAGTCTGTGAGTTCCAGCCCCGCATCGGGCTCTGTGCTGACAGCTCAGAGCCTGGAGCCTGCTTCGGATTCTGGGCCTCCCTCTCTCTCTGCCCCTCCTCCACTCACAGTCTATGTCTCTGTCTCTCTCAAAAAATTAATAAATGTTAAAAAAAATATTTTAAATTTTGAATCATGTGAAAACACTATTTTTAAATGAAGGTTTTTTTTTTTTTTTTTAAATCCCAGGCGTTGAATTGGTTGGCCAAAGGCTATGTATCTTTTACTCTTTGATACCCACAGTCAGATTGCCTGGGGAGAAATGTCTCATGAATTGATAAAGAATTAGCCTCAGGTTCATTTCCACTAAGTTTCCTTAGTTCATAATAACTGTTGTGCACTTCATTATCAATCTTCAGTTGTTTCAATGCTTCTAGCAGCTTCTCACCTTTGAAATCTGTAGCCTATCCAGCCCAGGAAAGCTCGGTCAGCATGTAGGAATGGAATTCGCCTCCGACAGTCTCACTGATTTGTGATTTGAGGACCCCAGTGAGGCTCCGCCAGCATAGAATAAAAATTGTCTGCCTTTGTGGATGACACTTGTCATTGACCAGTAAAAATTTTTAAAAAAAAAATCGCTAATCTGCATCTTGCTTCAGTAGAAACAGTGGACTCTTCCTGCAGAAGCTTCAAATAGAGCAGAGGAACTCTGGGTAAAACTGGCCTTGCAAATCAGCAGTCTGTTCTGCCGGAGATGGGAGGTGGGAAGCTTTATCCCCACCGGGCAAATCATTTGCTATCTTTCCTGCATCTGTGATACAAATCCATATTTCACATCCACCTTAGAAAAGGAAGAGAAAAATAAAATAGTGTTAGTTATCTTCTAAAGTGGTTTTATTATTCACTTTTAAAATCCTCACTTTTAACAGAGCCATCCATAAGTTTCAAGTGCCAGAGAGTGACTAAATAGCCTTTAAATACCTTTTCCTTATCTCTGCAAGTGGAATATAAATGAGACATTTCTTTGCTGCTTATAAACCAGCCCGGGCTTCGGTACTTCTGTCGGGAATTAATTGCACACCCGCTGGGGCTTTCCTCAAAGGGATCGAGGAATCATTCCTTCATTTCTAATAATTTGTGTTTTTTATGTCTCTCACTCCAAGGGCTGCTGCCCCTGGCTGCGCTGTTGACGCCTTAGCAAAACTCCAGGGATAAAGCTTTGTAAACCCTAGGCCATATGAATAGCGCCCCCTAGACGTGGGGAAAGGCACGCCTGTTACCTGTGGGCCGTGCCTGAGAACAGTGAAAGGATTATAAAAAACTCACCACGGATGTCTGCTTTTGTAATCTGTGGATGGCATTAAGGGACCTGACAGTCTAACGCATAAAGCTTTTCCAAAGGCAAAAGCTGTTAGACAAGTGACTGGGGACCAGAACACTCTCTCCATTGATCAGATGGAAATGATGAGGCACAGCACAATTCGGTGCAAGTATATCCTTTATACTTTGGGTCTCTTTCAAAGATGACACCTATTTCAAAAGCTTTTCCTCACGTCGCTTTCAGGATGCCTATGTAGAAGCTAGAAAACAACCATTTCTCTTGTGAAGTCACCGTTGCTGACAAAAAAGAGGATTGACCCCTTTGCCACAGAATTTTTCCAGTGATTTTCACAAACAGACTTTGCTCAAACTGGGATTCAAGAAACCCTCCGCAGTGGAGGAACAGGTGTGACCAAGGGTGGACGTGAAGGGTGGGGTGCCACCTGCTCATGGGCCTCGAGCTCCTTGGGCTATGCTTGGGGGGTAGAATATAAAGGAACTTTTGAAAGGAAGGGCACCATTCAAAGGGATACAGAGAGAAGCAGGACATAATGACAGAGGATAAAGGATCATTTTAGAAGAAGCCCAGAACAGAAGTTAACTGGCAGTTGCCTTACGGAGAACCAGGCTACCTGTAAAGGTATGAACTTAACTTGAATTTAATTTAACTTCTTTGAGGGAAATAAAGACCCTGTGTTTTTTATCACAAGCAACAGAGGCAGGTTCTGGCTAACTCAGCTGCAAAGTAATTCATGAAAGACTGTGGGGCAGACCAGGCTTGGAAGGTGGGCATGGAGGCTGGCCGTCAGAAGCAGAGTCACGGCCGCATGGCAGGAGCAGACCGGCTACAAAAATACCACCAGCACTACTGATCGGGTCGATCCGGGCTGTCAGGGCCACACCCTTGACTCCTCTCTTGACTCACCTCTATGATGAGTAGTTGGGCAACAGTTCCTGTGTTTTTGTGTCAGTTGCTTAAGAATCACTTTCCCAGATGGAAGCATCCAGTTGGCCAAGACTGGAATATATGACCACGTCCTAGCTACCAAGGGACAGCCAAAGAAATGGGGTCCTTGCTTGGGCATCTTTAGGGAAGGGTGGGGCTCTCCCTCCCACCAAGAATCTCTCAGGAATCCCCCCGAACAGGAGAAGTGGTTTCTGGATGGCCCAGACCAACAGTTCAGCAAGCAAACCAATGCCAATACAACCCTTCATCACTTTGTAGCACAATAAGAGACATGGACATAGAGGATGGGGAAAGAATTTAAGGGAAATAGATGGAAGCAACCTAGACCAGAGAAGGGGACCGAAGAGACAATTCTTAGAGAAAAGCAAGCCTTAAACAGAAGATGTCTTCGCTCATACCCCAGCTGGCCTCCAAAGCAGAGTCTTACAATGTGGCTTCTCCATGTTTAGCTCATTTGAGGAAGTGACCAGAGAAGTAGAGTGGGGACCTGGGAAGAGTGAAACAGAAGAGTGCTGTCGTGACGGGTGTACACAGTGGGGGACTGGGCTCAATCCCACCTTAGAATTGCTCAACTGAATGATGGAAGACAGTGGCGGTCATCCACCCGCTCCAGTGTCGCCTTGGCCACAATTGCTCTGGGGACATTAACTCCCTTGCACTTGTGAATTCTGGGCAGCTTCCTGCAGGCATCACATGCTACAGAGGGCAGAGAGGGTGAGGCTAAGGCCATGGCCACTATGTAAATCTGCTTACTACGGCAATGGTTGGAGTCGAGGTGAGTGGGAAGATGGGAGGCAGAGCATAAGAGGTGTCCAAATACAAATGGAGACGAGCAATTTCCTACTGTCAAAATGTGTGGATTGAGGACGTAACTTTGAATGCCTACAATCTCCAAATAGCAGGATAGGGTTGAGATCAGAACAATTAACAGTGATCTGTGAATAGTATAGATCTTGTGCCTCTGTACAGATAGTTTGTGCCCTTGATCTCGTGGTGCCATAGGGGACATAGGAGAAGAATGCTGCCCAAGGAGACAATATCAGAGAAGCTAGGGTGAGAATATTTTGTTCTCCTTGATAGTGGCAAAGAGAAATTACACAGAGAAGCAGCAGTGATTACCAGGTTGAGCTGGTCCTTTGTTGGCTGTTATTTTTGTTTTTTTTTGATGTTTATTTACTTATTTTGAGAAACAGAGAGAGTGAGAGCAGGGGGGAGGGGCAGAGAGAGGGAGAAAGAGAATCCCAAGCAGGCTCTGTGCTATCAGCGTGCAGCCTGACATGGGGCTTGAACCCATGAACCATGAGAGCCTGACTTGAGCCAAAATCAAGAGTCAGACTGAGCCACCCAGGCATCCCATGTTGGCTGTTTTTTTTTTTTAACTGTTTAAAAATTTTTTCTTTCTTTATTATTTTTGAGAGAGAGACACACACAGAGCACAAGTGGAAGACAGGAACAGAGAGAGGGAGACAGAGGCTCCAGGCTCTGAGCTGTCAGCACAGAGCGTGATGCAGGGCTCAAACTAGTGAACTGCGAGATCATGACCTGAGCCCAAGTTGGACACTTAACCGACTGAGACACCCAGGGACACCTGTGGTTCTTTTTAGTCAGAATCCATTCAATCATAATAATGGTCAGAGACAGGATTAGGGGATCATGGTTTCTAGAACTTTCTAACATGGCCTTCTGGTCATCATGGGCACCAGACACATTTTTAAAATTTTTTTTAAGTTTATTTATTTATTTTGAGAGAGAGACAGAGGAAGCGAGCAGGGGAGGGGCAGAGAGAGAGAGGGAGAGAGAGAGAATCCTGAGCAGACTCCCAGTTGCTAGCACAGAGCCTGATGTGGAACTTGAACCCACAAACTGCGAGATTGTGACCTGAACCTAAACCAAGAGTTGGACTCTTAATCGACTAAGCCACCCAGGTGGCCCCGGACACATTTTTTAGGTAAGATAATCCCTTTCTAACCTCACAAAATCAAACAACGTGAAGAAATAAAGCCAACAGATATATATTCCATCTCCAAGGAAGGATTCTAAGGAATCCACATGGAGGCCGATCGTGGAGGCTAAAGCCCCATTTGTAAGCAAACCTAAGCCACAATCAGATTCGTAAATGATTCTGGCAGTGCAGGTGTCCAGCACACTAAAGAAAAGCATTAAAGAGGGAGGTGGTTAACAAGTCCTTAAAGGAGACTGTGTAGAAAGGGTCAGGGATGTAGGTAGAGACCCAACAGAAGTGGGTCCTAGAACCCAGGGAGGGAGGGCCTCAAAAGCCAGTCAAGTGCTCGATGCTGTTGGTTCCTGGGAGGTATTGAACTCTTTCCTGGGAGGTCCTTCCCTCTGCTCATCCAGGGCTAGTGCCTTCCGGTGCGTGCAGCCCCTCCCACTGCCAATGACGCCTTAATGCTGCCCCTTGTTCATAGACACTCCAGGGGAGAAAGACGAAACACAGCAGATGGCTCCGCATCTCTAAGAGACCAGGAGTACCTGACGACTGACCTGCTTTCGACTGACCTGCTTTCGAGAAAGGCATTTCCTTCTTTTTTCCCCAAATTTATTATAACCCCTTCTGTCTAGGGCACAGGCAGGAGTCTTTCCAGAGGGGACGATATAGGACAACCTAAATGATCTGTACAACGGGGCCCCCAAAACTGGCCTTTCCCCACGATTAACTCCGTAATCCACGATTAACTCCCCCCAGAATAACTCCGTAAATTCTTCCCCATGCGTCGTTAGATCTTACCAGACAGATCCCCAGACAAATTTTGAAAATGGATGTATTTAGAGCAGGGAACCGCCCACAGGACCAGTGTTGTGCAAACAGTACTTAGTCCTGTGAATAAACTCACTTGATATGAACCTTACATTTTAAGGGAAACTGCAGGGGAATTGTGGTTAGGACCCAAATGGAAATACAATGATGCCTCTAGGCATGGATTAAATAGCAGAAATAAGGTGCACAGCTTCAGACGGACCTTCTGGGTTAATGCACCTGGTATGTTACCACAAGGAAGCAGGGGGATGGGGAAGGTAATGGGAAGGCAGGAGAAAGAAAACATCCGAAAGAAACAGAATTGGGCAAGCTTACCTTTGCTCTGCTTCTGCCCAAATGACTAGAGCTCACAGAGTATAACTTTTTCCTCCGCACACTAAAATGCAATTATGGCTTCAAATCACTCAGATCTCAGAAATTGAACAATGACCCTTTTCCTCCAAGAGCCCTGCCGTGGATGGCAAAAGGCAGAGACGGGCAGCAGGCATTATTATTCGTCAGGACTGAAAAGAGCCTAATCATCCATTCTGTTGTTAATGGCCTGTAAATGGTTGCTTTTGACAAGAACATTTAACACCGATTAGAAAGAGGGTTTGAGGAGGGAGAAGGGCACAAAACTTGACATCAAGGGGATGAGACACGGTTTGGAGCTTGCTTATTACAGCGACTGGAAGCCGGTGCTGGGAAGGCAACCTCTCAGCCCAGCCATTGGCTGCTCATGGCGGATCAGGCAAATGGGTGTCTTTGAAGAACGGGGGGAGAGGGTTAACCAAACCAGGCGGTAGGAGAGGCGAAAATGTCTGTAGTGTTGCCTCATGGGGGGATGGGTGTGAAGACCACACATGGCTGGGAAGAGACACCCCAGGCTCCATCTCACACTCCCTCAGAGCACCCCAAACTCTTGACTCTCTGGGGCTCTTCAAGAGGAACTGTCTTTCCCTTTCGGGTCCCCGCCCCCAACCCCCAGCACCCTGTTGCATTCAGCAGGATGCAGAGGAAAGAGCTGGCTTTGCTCTAGATGGCCAGTCCATCTCAGAAAAGCTCTTTCTGATTTTCAGTTTCTACTTTGGGTCGTGGAAATAATACCTACCTCCCAAGATGGCCACAAGACATGAATGGGAAAAAGCAGGTAAAATTCCTGATATGGTACCCATAACACATTCGGTTCTTAAAAGATGTTAATGTCCTTGCCCTTTTCCTTCATCTATAAGGCAAAAAACTATAACCTCTCGGAGGCATGTGGCAAAGGCCAGTGGAGTTGATGTTTGAGAGAGAAACACAGGGTATTGTCTTGATAGAGTAAGTTGTTTTTTATAAGTCTAGACACTTGTTAGAAATAAAGTTTCCTATATTTATTTCTCTTAAAATGGAAAAACCCATGACTGGAAATATGGAATTAACGTATGGCACATAAAGTCCTGGTGAAAAGCAGAGAAGTAGCCAACATTTCCCAGACATGGCCCCTTCGCAGACATGTTTAAGGGAGTCACTCACGCTTCCCCAGAGTGTGGCTCCTGCCACAGGAGGAGGTTGCAGGACTTTCAGCTCCTTGAAAACTCCCCCCTACATTTCCTCGAAGGTTCTCAGATTGTCCCACAAGTACTCAACTCGTTCTTCCATGTTCTTCTGCCCCAGGCCTTTTGCTGAAGTCCGCTCCTGAGAACTGAGGTTCTTCTTTGGAACGTTCCATCCCCTCAGGCCTATCCAAAGTCACCAACCCAAGTAGTGATTTCTTCCCCTTTGGTGTTGCCAAAGTGGAGTCAAGATGCTCCCAAGAAGAAGGGAGATATGCTTCCTCCCCGACTCCACGTCACGTTTGGTTTCCTGGACCCGGAGAGGGGCTGATTTCATCCCAAGCCTCACAGAGTCTCTAGGAAACCTTTGTCTCCAGGCTGCCTTGCTCCCTCCAAAAGGCCCAGCCTCAGCCAAAGAGATCTTCCTGAAAACAGAGAGCATGCAGGGCTCTCCCCTTAGGGCCTCACTCCACTCTCCTGTCTTTGTCTTCAGGCACATTCGAAGAAAGCTCCTTGCACTACCTCCTCCCACACTATGCAAACGAATCCATGCAAATAGTGCCTACGGTTAACAACACCAGCAGCTCACAAATACCTGAACACAATTTCCATACAACCTCAACATACACACATAGGCACACCCTTGATTTGAACCCCCAAGGTGAAAACGGGTTCACATTCACACAGGCAGATTCCTCCTCAGCTACTCCATTTTCACCTTCTTTAATCTGAAAAAGCAATTCCAGTGAACTGCCTCCTCCCATGCAATGAAGTCTGGGGAGACTTTAAATCAAACAGAATTCATCCTATATGTAATTGATTTTCAAAGCAATAGCTATTTAGCCCTCTTTACTTGTTGGCTTCACAGATGCCAGATAGAAACGCCTTAAAGCTACTCCATTCAGTGACTCGACTTCAGGAAGTTGTCTTAATATGTCTGATGGGGCACAGTCCAGATCTGCAGTGTAGACAGCAGATCTCCTCCTTCCAATCTACTTTTTTCCTCAGCTAAACCAAGCAAAAGCAGATTTGATGCCAACTTGACTCAAAAGACTTCTAGATCATGGGCCTGGCAACCAAGGTTACTCGGCGCTGAGTGGCCCCCCCATGGAGATGAAACCAAGGGAAAGTCAGAAGGCAGACATTACAGGATGTATGTCCATTTGCGTAATCACCACTCCTTGCTTTTTGGCGCATAAAAGTAATAGATGGACAAGTCATCGTATACATGTCTCCATTTATATTCATGGCTTTATCTCGCCCTTCACCTGCAGTCCACTTAGGCTCACCGTTTCTTCTTTTCTTAGAGTACTTGCGCAGTGAGAAGGTCTTGTCCCTGGCACCCCCTTTCAAGGTTGCTTCAGATCGTTTAAATGACAAACACTCCGTGAAATGAAGCTGGGGCTGCTTTCTGCTCATTTATGCTTCTCCAAACGATTTACATTTTGCTCTTGATGAGACTTGCAGTTTCGGTCATTGGAGGATAAATATTCCATTTTTTTAAAAGGAGAGTCTTAATCAGCCTTTCAGAGGGAAAAAAAAATTGCCTGTGGGAAACGTTTACAATAAAAATAATAGAATCACAGAGATCTGAGATGAGGAAGATAAATGGGCGTATCTGGCCCTCTCTTGGAGGCAAAATGCTACTTAATTCCTTCCGACTCTCAAATGTTGGGGCCTGTGTCCTTGGCCTTCATGAACAATGTCTCAGTTAACTCGTGAACCAAGGCAGAAAATCCCGTTTTTCATTGTAAAATATTTGTAACGTAAAATCTACTGTTTTAACCAGTTCTACGCATAGAGTTCCATGACATGAAGTCCCTTCACGTTGTCACCCAATCTCCACCCACCTCCAGAACGTTTTCATCTTCCTCAACTGAAACTTCACCCAACAAACACCAACTCCTCATTCTCTTCTTTCCCCAGCCCCAAGCATCCACCCATTTATGCTTTGCCTCTGTGAATTTGACCACTCCAGGTACCTCATACACGTGGAATCATATAGTATTTGTCTTTTTGTGTCTGACTTATGTAAAACGTCACATTTTTTAAAAAATGTTTATTTATTTATTTTGAGCGAGAAAGATCGCACAAGCAAGGGAGGGGCAAAGAGAGAGGGAGAGAGAGAATCCCAAGCAGGCTCCACGCTGTCAGTGCAGAGTCGATGGGGGGCTCGATCCCACAAACTGTGAGATCATGACCTGAGCCAAAACCAAGGGTCAGACCCTCAACCGACTGAGCCACCCAGGTGCCCCAAACATCGTGATTTTTAAATTGAGGGTAACACAAGGTAGGAGACCGTTGATATTTTGAAAGTTTCAGCCCTGGGTTTAAATCTTTCCTTTGCCACTTCATCCCTCTGTATTTTCAGAGAAATTCCTCTAGACATGTGTCTTGATCAGGCCCAAATGATGGTCCTGATGATGCTGGGTTGTGTCATTGTTAAGAAGACTCGTATGTCCATAGCGTGATGGAGGACAAAGAGAATACTCAGTAGATATTATTTCTTCTTCCAGCTACTAAGCCTAAGGAATTTGAGATAAATCCGGATGCCTAGTCTTCAAGTTAAAACACTGCTTCTGGGCCTATCAGATATACACTGAAATTGATTCTCTTTAACACGGAAATGAGTAAGAATATCTTCCTCGAAGGTTTATTGTGGTAATGAAATGAGATGAAGTATGAGAGCTCTATCTATAAAATTTGATAACGGTTGGTCCAATCTCAGTCAGAGGGATTCCAGAAAGGCATCAGATGATCTGCAATCCATATGATGAACGTGATACGGTGGTCGGCGTCCCCAAGACAAGAGAGAAGAAAAGATGATGTGGCATTTGTAGCTTAAAAGGAGAGGGGGGTGGACTCGTAAAAAGCCTGTATTTCCCGCAATAAAAATACCTTTGATCTGAAACATATGTTTGATGGAATCTTTTTATTTGGTTGTTGGAATAAAAGCTAAAGGCCATCTACACCAATCTAATTGTTTCACACAACTGGTAAGGGGTCTTGCCCCTATGTCTCTAACTCTTTTCTCACCAATGGACTGCTAATTTTTTTTACCGTAACCCTGAAAAATACACCTTATTCTTGCCTTCCAGCCAATACAATGAAACTTTCTCTTTTGCTAGCATACCCTTATTACTGAGTTCCAAGTTTCATCTGCCATTTCTGAGAGGCCTTGATCTCTAAGAAACTAGACTGAACTGGATAGTCAGCAGGGCCTGACTTCTAACCCATAGAGTTAAAGAAGATTTCTGGACCTGCTCCCCATGATAGGGGAAAAGCAAGATATCTGAGTTTACAGCTTCCCTACTTACAGAAACTTATCTACAACAGAGGTTGCGTTGACTTCAATGAAGCAAAATATTCACTTGTACCTATATTTAAAAGTTTAAAATGAATTGGCCCATAAAAATCACAGAATATATATACAAACATACATACGTATCTAATTGAGAACAGAAGACAGGACAAGCAATTCAGCAGTGTGATAGGCTGAATGATGGGCCCAAAGATATTAGGTCCTAATCTCTGTCGATGGTACTTTGTTTGGAAAAAGAGTTTCTGCACATGTGATTGAGTCAAGGATATTGAGATGGGGAGATTATCCTGGATTATTTGAATGGGTCCTAACTGCAGTCGCATGTGTCTTTAACACGAGGGAAGCAAAGAGAGATCTGACCTGCACAGAGAAGGTGGAAATGTGAAAAGAAACAGATTTGGGGATGCTGGCCTTGAGGATTGGAATGTTGCAGCTGTGAACCAAGGAACCCTGGCAGCCACAAGTAAGAGCTGGAAGAGTCAAGAAAGGGATTCTCTCCTTGAACTTCTGGAAGAAGTATAGCCCTGTTGATATCAAGTGTAGCCTTGATTTAGGCCAAGTGGTACTGATTTTGGATTTCTGAACTCTAGAAGTCAGCGAGAATAGGTTTCTCTTGTTTAAGCCACCGAGTTCATGACAATAGGTCCAGCAGCAATAGGAAATGAACACAAACAGTATAAAAGAGACGGTGCAATCTCTTCTCCCCTGGATCTTACAGTCCAGGGGGAAGATAGAAAATTAAACAAATAAAACTGATGGTCACATTGCCAGGGGTGGAGGTATGATGGGGAAGGGCAGGGTGTTTTGAGAACATTTTAACAGGGAGGGCACATCTGTCATTGGAGGTAAGGGGTGGGGGCAAGCTGAGAGTGTTTAAAATGAGGTCGAAAGGGGCGTCTGGGTGGCTCAGTAGGTTATGAGCCCAACCGGCTCAGGTCATGAACTCACAGCTTTGGAGTTCGAGCCCCGTGTCGGGCTCTGTTCTGACAGCTCAGAGCCTGGAGCCTGCTTCAGATTCTGTGTCTCCCTCTCGCTCCGCGCCTCCCCCGCTCTCTCTCTCTCTCTCTCTCTCTCTCTCTCTCTCTCTCTCTCTCAAAAATAAATAAATGTTAAAAAAAATATATGAGATCTAAGGATCAAAAATGAGCAGTAGTTACATGGCAAGGTGCAAGGCAGTCATGGAAGTGTGTTCTACCCTGTTCAAGAGGCAAGAGGCCATGGAGAAGGTTCCACATTCAAGCCCTGAAAACAGTCCAGTGGGCCAGAGTGTGGCGTGCATTGAGTGGTAGGAGATGAGGTGAATAGGCCAGCAAAGCACGTTACCCCAAGACTTGCAGCCACCGTGAGGACCACGGAGATTATTTCAAGAGCAGTGGGAAGCCACTGAAGTTTTCAAGTCGGGGGACGGTGTACCAGATTTCATTTTCAATGGATGACTTTGGTGTCACAATGAAGAAGAAAGGCAACTGGGCAGAATCAAGACCTAGGATGAGGACGGCCAGGGCTGTGATCCAAGCGAGAGACGATTGTAACTTGCATCAAGACCAAGGACAAGGGCAGGGAGGCTCCACAGGAGGGGTGTACACTTGCAAGAGACATGGGCTTGGTAGGTGGACTAGGACGCTACAGTTGACTGGACTTGAGGCATGTGAGACAGCAAAGCATGGATATGGGTCCATCTGCTGAGCCACGGAGTGCTGGCATTTCAGGAGGGGGTGATGAGTTTGTTTTCAGATGTGCTAAGTGTGATCTGCTGGTGGAAAATACCAATGGAAATGCTAATTTGGCAACCAGGAATACGGATATGAAACTCAGAGTGCCCATGGACCCTGGAGAGGCAGACATGGGGTTCATTTTCTAGAAAGAGAGGAAAGAGTGAGGAAAGAGGAAAGGACCCAGAGAGAGAGGAGAGGGGCACTCAGTAATGGCCACCATGAGTGCCAGTGCCTGAAAAGCATCAGCACGATGAGGGGTTCTACCCACCAGACGACCTATTACTCAAAACTTCCTCTGGGTGGGCTGGGTTTTTCCAACTTTTACCCTTCAGTCGCTTGCTTTGAAAGTTCACTGCCTTTTCACATGACCACGTTCCTGCAGATTCTTTTTTGAGCCGTCAAAGTACACAGTCACAGCCTGCTTGGATCATCTGTTATTAAAGTGAGAGCTAAATGTTTGTGGGTTCAAATACAGAGAATAAGAAGAAGGGTGAAGGGGAGGAAGGGAAGCAGAGGGAGATAACGCATAAAGGTGATAAATGCAATGATAGCTTATTAGAAAAACACTGTAATTTGCTGCAATTTACCTTCACACCCCTATGATAATTTTGTAATATAGCACCTCCAAATAGAAAATTGGGTTATTTAATGTACCTCCAGGATATCTCAGGTTATAAGAAAAAACAATTTCCCTTCTAAAGTATAGAAAATTGACCCAACTGATTGAGTGTTCTATAGATAAAGCTAAATTGTCCACTTCTTCTATTTCTTTATTTAAATGGCTCCGTTGGTCTGAAGGAAACGTATTTTTCTTAAAGAATATGCTTACACGTTGCCTCCCAAATGAATTTTTCACTCATTCTCTCATTCGATGATGAGAGGCATTGCAAAAATGAAGAAATCAACAGAAATGATAACGGCCTTCACTATTTACAATATTAAACATAAACTTGCTACATTGGTGCAATAATACCCATGTTAACTGATGTGGCTAATATTTGTTGAGTTAAATATTTTGTTTGACCTCCAGACTGTAGCAGTGAACAAGATAGACAAGGATCCTGGATTCAACAAGTTTACTTCTAAACAAAGTGCTTTGGGAGCAGAGAGAAGAGAGTAGATGTTGGATAATTTTCACTGAAAGGTAAAGGGAGGAGCGCCTGGCAGGCTTAGTTGGTTTGACATGCAACTCTTGATCTCATGGTTGTAAGTTCGAGCCCCACATTGGCTGTAGAGATTACTTAAAAACATGAAATCTTAAAAAGAAAAGAAGGAAAGGTAAAGGGAGACATCTTCTATTGGGCCAGGGTAGTTAGTGGTTGGAGAAATTGGAGACGGCTGGTTAGACAAGGCTACAGGTGCTTTGAAGTTTGACAGATAAAGAGGAATTCACCAGCTAATGGGAGGGCAGGGCATGGAAACCAGAACACAGAACAAAACAGCAATGCAGAGAGACGAGAACGTATCTAACATCTTTAGAGAATGGCGAATCAACTGACCCAGCTAAGGCCCTGGAAATGGAGGCCAGGTTCTGAATAATACTAAGTGCCTTGCAGAGGGACTTGGAAGACTCCAAGTATTTCTTACCAACCAAGAACAACATTTTTTAAATCTATAAATAGCCATAGGAAACAGAATATTCAGCATATCATGGATTACTTCATTAACCAGTCTAACCCATGCTCAATAAAATAAATAACATTTTTAAAAATTTTAAAAAAAGGAGTGGGCGGGGGTGGGGGAGGGTGCCTGGGTGGCTCAGTTGGTTAAATGTCTGACTTCAGCTCAGGTCATGATCTCACAGATCGTGGGTTCGAGCCCCGTGTCAGGCTCTGTGCTGACGGCTCGCAGCCTGGAGCCTGCTTTGGATTCTGTCTCTCTCTCTCTCTCTTTCTGCCCCAACCTCCCCCCCCCAAAAAAAATAAATAAACATTAAAAAATTTTTAAATAAATAACATTGGTTTGTGCTATGGAATGTGATTTATTCCATACCTGAAAACTTCTGTTTTGTGATCAATTATACCAAGGGAAGAAATAGGGTCGCCATCCGGGAGTTCTAAGACCTTGAGACAGGCTGGTCTTTTTTTTTTTTTTTTTTTTTAATGTTTATTTATTTGAGAGACAGAGAGACAGAGCATAAGCCGGGGGGGGGGGGGGGGGCGGGCAGAGAGAGACACAGAATCCGAAGCAGGCTCCAGGCTCAGAACTGTCAGCACAGAGCCCAATGTGGGGCTCAAATCCATGAACCATGAGATCATGACCTGAGCTGAAGTCAATGCCCAAACGACTGAGTCACCCAGGTGCCCCCAGGCTGGTCTTGTCTGCACCTTTAAGCCAACCTGTATGACCACTTTAGTCTTTGTAGGACTCGGGATTTTTATGGGTGTAAGACCTTGCAACCCATTTAAAATAACAAGCTAAAAATAGATTGCTGAGGTAAAACTAAAACAATAAAGAGATTTAATTTCATAATTATGTCCACAGTTATAGCTCTTTTAAAAACTGTGGCATTTGAAAAACCTTGTTCTTCAAGATAGCTTGTAGTTCCCCAACTAGTTATTTTATCAGCCATCCAACAACACATCCTCAAGTTTTTATAATATACTGGGAACTTTTAATTAATGTAAGCCCTTTACCATTATTCTCGTAATGAAAGATAACAGCATTGGCATATATCAAACAATAATAAAATTAATTTGTCACTGCTTTCTGTTAGAGCAAATATCATACTTCTTTCCATGTAGAATATTTATTTGGGAGCAATTTTACAGCTACGTATAGCCATAACCTTTCTTCAAAATGATGAATTGCCAAGGCCAAGACTCATATGATAAAATCCCACTATATAATTTAATGATCTAGAAGAATAGTTTGACCATCATTGAATTTATAGACTCTTTGTGTATTAAGAAGCAGACATGAGCTCAGACTTTGCTAGTGATGAATTGGTACAGGAGCATGAACAGTGACTATTCATTTAAGGCCAGGGTCTACCCAAGTCATTCCATCTTTAGGTCAAGACGTCCACAGACTATTGCAAATTCTCTCATCACTTATTAAAAATGTAAACACTATGAGGTGGCAAAGTCCATAGCCTAAAAGAAAGAGGGTTTCATGGCTCCTTGCCCTTGGCCAGCAGACCTCTAATGGGATGACATAATCCTGGGCACAAACTGGTTTTTAATGTGATGTAGGTCATACTCCAAGCAGACTGTATAGAGGTCCAGGAGCACAGGTTATGGGACACATTTCACTGTCAAAGCTTGATTCAGGCTTGATGGTATGACCAGTGGGACTTGGCCTTTGGGGAAGGAAAGTATCTGGCCCTGAGCAACAGCACCCGAGGATTGCTTTAAATTCAGAGATACTGGGGCACCTGGGTGGCTCAGTTGGTTAAGCATCCGACTTTGGCTCAGCTCATGATCTTGAGAGTCATGAGTTTGAGCCCCATGTTAGGCTCTGTGCTGACAGCTCGGAGCCTGGAACCTGCTTCAGATTCTGTATCTTCCTTTCTCTCTGCTTCTCCCCCACTTGTATTCTCTCTCTCTCTCTCTCTCTCTCTCTCTCTCTCTCTTTCTCTCAAAAATAAATAAACATTAAAAAATTATAAACAATAAAAATTAAAAAAATAAATTCAGAGATACTGTGCTTGGTGGTTAGAAAAAAAACAATTCTACTCTCTTTTATTCTATGATGTTTGTTTAATTTGTTTGATTCTGAAAGTAGATCTAGGAACAGGGTGAAAACAAACAAACACAAATGCAACACTGCATCCAGACAAGCAGCTTATTTAAAAAATGCAATCAGGGGCGCCTGGGTGGCGCAGTCGGTTGAGCCTCTGACTTCAGCCAGGTCACGATCTCGCGGTCCATGGGTTCGAGCCCCGCGTCGGGCTCTGGGCTGATGGCTCGGAGCCTGGAGCCTGTTTCCGATTCTGTGTCTCCCTCTCTCTCTGCCCCTCCCCCGTTCATGCTCTGTCTCTCTCTGTCCCAAAAAAAATAAATAAACGTTGAAAAAAAAAAATGCAATCAATCAGTTGACCTACTACATCTACACAAGGTCAACTTGCACAAAGCAGTTTGACTTTTCCTCCACAGACTGTCCAGCTTGGACCTCACGGTGGTCCAGTCCCGGGGAGGACCATGACTCTAAATCTCTACAAGGGAAAGTGATCACAATGAAAATGAATCAATCAGAGACCAAAAACCAAAGACCAAATGATGCCCCCTGGCCGCCAAAAGGGTATTTAAAATTGCATTTTCCACCTTACTTTTATAACTTGGACAACAGAACCTATCAGGAAAGTTAAAGGGTAAGTAAATCTTAGCACAAGACAGAAGGAAACACAGCAAAGCGAAGAGAATATAAAGGAACTCCAATTACTGCTCAGCAAGTATGTGTCAATGTATTAATCTTTGTATTACAAATCAAAAATTAGGGTACAGAGGAGTGATGTAATTTGCACAACTCATGGGTAGTACACGTTGAAGTCAGGATTCAAGTGCAGGTGTACCTGATGGGAAAGTCCTTATTCTTTTTCAGTGTTTCATGCTGCTCCCCCATCATCGGGTCATACCTCGGTTCATTCCAGCTGAAAGTAGGGATCCATGGCCGGGGGGAGCTGGGGTTACAGAGAAGATCCAACAAATGCCATCTCCAATTCTCACCTGTGAGATTGCATTTGGCAGGTGTGGAGCACACACTGCCCTTTGCCCCAAATTCTCTGAACTCCTCCCAGAAGCCCTTGCTCCTCAGTGACGCTTCTTCAGATCACAGTCTGAGAGGAATCTCGGATGAGCTGAGAGAGGACAGAAGGAATTTGCTGGCATTGAACACACACCAAACGGCCACTAAGTAAAGACATATTTTCTTGCTTCCAAAAGAAAAGCAGCCCCAAAGTTTTCAAGATTGGTAAGAACTTGCCATTTGCAATGACGTGGGTGGAGCTCGAGAGTTTATGCTAAGCGAAGTAAGTCAGGGAAAGATAAATACCATATGATTTCACTCGTGTGTGGGGTTTAAGAAACAAAACAAATGAGCAAAGGGAAAAAAGAGAAAGAGAGAGAGAGAGAGAGGCAAACCAAGAAACAGACTCTTGACTGTAGAGTAAAACTCCTGCTTACCAGAGGGGAGGGGAGGGGAGGGATGGGTAAAATAAGTGATGGGCACTACGCAGGGCACTTGTGATTGAGCATCGGGTGATGTAGGGAAGTGTTGAATCCCTGTATTGTACACCTGAAACTAATATTACATTGTATGTTAACTAACTGGAATTTAAATAAAAACTTTAAAAAAAAAAGACACAAATTTGAAGAAAAACAGAGCCCCTCTGTTTACAATCCCTGATTTTTTTGTAATTTAATTTATTTTTTAAATTTACATCCACATTAGTGAGCCTAGAGTACAACAATGATTTCAGGAGTAGATTCCTTGATGCCCCTTACCCATGTAGCCCATCCCCCCTCCCACAACCCTTCCAGTAACCCTCTGTTTGTTCTCTATATTTAAGAGTCTCTTATGGTTTGTCCCCCTCCCTGTTTTTAGATTATTTTTGCTTCCCTTATGTTCCTGTGTTTTGTATCTTAAAGTCCTCATATGAGTGAAGTCATATGATATTTGTCTTTCTCTGACTAATTTCACTTAGCATAATACGCTCTAGTTCCATCCATGTAGCTGCAAATGGCAAGATTTCATTCTTTTTGATTGCTCATGTGTGTATGTATATATATATACCACTTCTTTATCTATTCATCCATCAGAGGACATTTGGTCTCTTTCCATATTGGCTATTGTTGATAGTGCTGCTATAAACATGGGGGTGCATGTGTCCCTTCAAAACAGTATACCTGTATCCCTTGGATTAAATACCTAGGAGTGCAATTGCTGGGTCGTAGGGTAGTTCAGTGTTTAATTTTTTGAGAAACCTCCATACTGTTTTCCAGAGTGTCTGCACCAGCTTGCATTCCCACCAACAATGCAAAAGAGATACTCTTTCTCCACTTCCTTGCCAACATCTGCTGTTGCCTCAGTTGTTAATGTGAGCCATTCTGACAGGTGTAAGGTGGTATATCATTGTGGTTTTGATTTGTATTTTCCTGATGATGAGTGATGTGGAGCATTTTTTCTTGTGTCGGTTGGCCATCTGGATGTCTTCTTTGGAGAAGTGTCTATTCATGCCTTTTGCCCATTTCTTCCGTGGATTATTTGTGTTTTGGGTATTGAGTTTGATAAGTTCTTTATAGATTTTGGATACTAACCCTTTATCTGATATGTCGTTTCCAAATATCTTCTCCCATTCCATCGATTGCCTTTTAGTTTTGCTGATTGTTTCCTTCACTGTGCAGAAGCTTTTTATTTTGATCAGGTCCCAGTAGTTCATTTTTGCTTTTGTTTCCCTTGCCTCTGGAGATGTGTTGAGTAAGAAGTTGCTGTGGCCAACGTCAAAGATGTTTTTGCCTGCTTTCTCCTCGAGGATTTTGATGACTTCCTGTCTTACATTTAGGTCTTTCATCCATTTTGAATTTATTTTTGTGTCTGGTGTAAGAAAGTGATCCAGGTTCATTCTTCCGCATGTCGCTGTCCAGTTTTCCCAGCACCACTTGCTGAAGAGACTGTCTTTATTCCACTGGATATTCTTCCCTGCTTTGTCAAAGACTAGTTGGCCATACATTTATGGGTCCATTTCTGGGTTCTCTATTCTGTTCCACTGATCTGAGTGTCTGTTCTTGTGCCAATACCATACTGTCCTAATGATTACAGCTTTGTAATACAGCTTGAGGTCCGGGATTGTGATGCCTCCTGCTTTGGTTTTCTTTTTCAAGATTGTTTTGGCTATTCAGAGTCTTTTCTGGTTCCATACAAATTTTATGATTCTTTGTTCTAGCTCTTGAAGAATGCTGGCGTTATTTTGATAGTTATTGCATTGAATATGTAGATTACTTTGGGTGTATTGACATTTTAACAATATTTGCTCTTCCTATTTAGGATCATGGCATATTTTTCCATTTTTGTGTCTTCTTCTATTTCTTTCATAAGCTTTCTATAGTTTTCGGTGTATAGATTTTTCACCTCTTTGGTTAGATTTATCCCTAGGTATTTTATGGGTTTTGGTGCAATTATAAATGGGATCGATTCCTTGATTTCTCTTTCTGTCACTTCATTGTTGGTGTATAGGAATGCAAATTATTTCTGTGCATTGATTTTATATCCTGCAACTTGCTGAATTCATGGATCAGTCCTAGCAGTTTTTTGGTGGAGTCTTTTGGGTTTTCCATATAGAGTATCATGTCATCTGTGAAGAGTGAAAGTTTGACCTCCTCCTGGCCGATCTGGATGCCTTTTATTTCTTTGTGTTGTCTGATTGCTGAGGCTAAGACTTCCAATACTATGTTGAATAACAGTGGCGAGAGTGGACATCCCTGTCTTGTTCCTGTCCTAAGGAGGAAAGCTCTCAGTTTTTCCCCATTGAGGATGATATTAGCGTTGGGTCGTTCATATATGGTTTTTATGATCTCAAGGTATGATGCTGGTATCCCCACTTTCTTGCGGGTTTTTATCAAGAAAGGATGCTGTATTTTGTCAAATGCTTTCTCTGCATCCATTGAGAGGATCATGTGGTTCTTGTCCTTTCTTTTATTGATGTGATGAATCACACTGATTGTTTTGTGGATATTGAACCAGCCCTGCATCCCAGGTATAAATCCCACTTGGTTGTGGTGAATAATTTTTTTAATGTATTGTTGGATCTGGTTGGCTAATATCTTGTTGAGGATTTTTGCATCCATGTTCATCAGGGAAAATGGTCTATAGTTCTCCTTTTTAGTGGGGTCTTTGTCTGGTTTTGGAATTAAGGTGATGCTGGCTTCATAGAAAGAGTTTGGAAGTTTTCCTTCCATTTCTATTTTTTGGAACAGCTTCAAGAGAATAGGTGTTAACTCTTCCTTAAATGTTTGGTAGAATTCCCCTGGAAAGCGACGTGGCCCTGCACTCTTGCTTTTTGGGAGATTTTTGATTACTGATTCGATTTCTTTACTGGTTATGAGTCCCTGATTTTTTTAATAAAATAAGATAGTCTATTATTAGAAAAAAGCTCAGAAAAGGCTTTTAAAAAAAGCTTTCATCATTTGCATTTTCTGGTAAATTAGCCAAGAATTCTGGAAAGTAACATTTATTTAACACTTATTTGGAATGAATACGTCAAAACAGTAGTCGTTCCCCCCACCCCCAGATGGAAAGAAAAGATGGATTTTTTTTCAAATGTCTTTAATGTTACATTTTCTAAAATAAGTCTGTGTTACTCTTCCATGGGAAAATAAAAACACGGGCGCCTGGGTGGCGCAGTCGGTTAAGCGTCCGACTTCAGCCAGGTCACGATCTCGCAGTCCGTGAGTTCGAGCCCCGCGTCAGGCTCTGGGCTGATGGCTCAGAGCCTGGAGCCTGTTTCCGATTCTGTGTCTCCCTATCTCTCTGCCCCTCCCCCGTTCATGCTCTGTCTCTCTCTGTCCCAAAAATAAATAAACGTTGAAAAAAAAATTAAAAAAAAAAAAAAAGAAAAGAAAAACAACCTTCAGTTTAAAAAGCAATGGGAAAGAAGTTTTTTGCTCTGACTTGCTTCACCCCAAAAATAGTCATTGGGGCTTTTGTGATAGACGTGCCATGTGATAAGGCTTTTAATATCATCTCCGACATAGATTGAGTTATGTTAGTCAATAAATTTCAGTTCAGGGAAGAATTTTCCTCAAGGCTTCTTGGCAGGAATCTTGCATACTTTTTACCTTTCCCGAGAGTCCTGGACAGGTCCCTTCCTCATTTGTTTCTGTCTATCACTTTCTCATCTTTGACAGAGATGCCTCACAGACAAAAATTCAACTGCTTCTGACCCAAGCTCTTGCAAGCCATCTAAGGCAGCTCTTTTTACAACACAGAAACATGTCTGAAGGCAGTCCGGAAGAATTCAAATTAAGGAGCAGAGAGGGAACTATCCAGATAGAAATTTAAACAGCCGTTACGGAAATCGTGTTTAACTTCTTCTTAATTTTAAAATGGCTTTAGATTTATAGAAAAATTGCAAAGAGGGGACAGATCATTCCCACATAGCTTACAGCCAGTTTCCCACGTTTTTAACATCTGACATCAGTGTGGTATGTTTGTCGTAATAAAGGAATCGATATTGATGCATTATTTTAACTAAAGTCCATACTTGCTTCAGATTTCCTCAGTTTTTACCTAATGCCCTTTTTTGTTCCAGGATCTCATCCACATTATGTCAGTCATCATGTCTCTAGGCTCGGCTTGGCTGTGACAGTTTGTCAATTACCTTTTAATCCTTTGAAAACTGGAAGAGAGGAAGGGATATTGTGGTCGTTCTGACACCTTACACGTTTATGAATAGCTAGATAGTCCCAAAAAGGGATCTGAATCTCGGAGATATATATAAGCCACCGATATTCATTCAAAGTGCTAAGTGCTAAGCAAAACAGAAAATAAAAGACATTTGCTGGCCTATTTACAGCAGAACGATTGTCCTTTATTTCATGCAGCTGGCCGATCGATTTTAGCAGGGGGAGCTCATCTGGTTGACATCCAGTGCTTCTTAGCAACTGGAATTCAAAGACAGAGTCCACCCCACAGGAAAAAATAGAAATGGGCCAAATGGCTAACGTGGTAAAAGAAACTGCATACACAGGGTCGCCTGACACGCAGCTTCTACCACGGTGCTGAATGGATGAATATGATTGAAGGAACGGAGAGTTAGAGGTGACTGTGGAGAGGGCCCCTGTAGAGCAGAACTTAATTTCAAAGGGTGAGACAATTCGTGTGCAAAGTGAAATCTATCATCAACTCGAGAACATAAACCCAACTCAGAGCTCCGTGACTTCTTTATTCAAGCCTGTGATCTTGGAAAGACATACACCATAGAGGATGAAGGGCATCTCAAGAGTTGCTTCTAATTACTAGCTGTGGGGCCTTTATGGCAGTTATTTAAACTCTTCGGGGGTCAGTTTTTCCATTGGTATAATGCAGATGCTAATAGTTCCTGTGTAGATCTGCTGAGAGAGTTAAATAAGACAATGTGTGATGTAAGAACAGTTGCCCTAAGGGAACCTCCGCAAAGGGTGATAAGATATCATCATCTCCGCTGACATCATCATCGAAGAAGAGGAACATGTTCATTTTTATTGCCATCCAAGGGTATCCCGTTCAAGGTGGCGACTCCTTCTTGAATTAACCTGCGCCTCCCACCAGCTCTCTCCGGCATGATATTTCCTGAAGTAAAGACATTATATCCTGTGATTTATCTGGCAAATGCCTAACCGTCTTTTGAGCTGCAACTCAAAAAGCATCTCCCTGAAAAGCTTTCTCGTGCCCCTCCTTTGCGCCTCCCTAGTACCAATTAATATCTCGATACAGCTCTCATCTCAGAGATTGAAATCTTGGTTCGTAGCCCAGGCACTTGGCTGGGAGTTCCTGAAACACAGGATTGGAAATGTGTTCATTTCAGTACATCCAGTAGCCAGCATACTGCATAGTATATTAGTTTTCTAGGGCTGTAAGGAAGGACCACAAACTTGATGGCTCAAAAGAACAAAAATTTATCGTGTCACAGTTCTAGAAGCTGAAAGTTTAAAATCATGGTGTCAGCAGGATCATGCTTCCTCTAAAGTCTCTAGAAAACAATATTTCCGGGACACCTGGGTGGCTTAGTCGGTTAAGCGTCCGACTTCGGCTCAGGGCATGATCTCATGGTTCAGGGGTTCGAGCCCTGCATCAGGCTCTGTGCTGACAGCTCAGAGCCCGGAGCCTGCTTCAGATTCTGTGTCTCCCTCGCTCTCTGCCCCTACCCCGCTTGTGCTCTGTCTCTCTCTGTCTCTCAAGAATAAATAAAAGGTTTTAAACAAATTTATTTAAAAAGAATAGAAAACAAGATTTCCAACATTACGGACTTCTGATGTTGACGACTCTCCTTGGCACTCACTGGTTTATAACCGTCTCATTCCCATCTCTGTGTTCATCTTCACAAGCTACCCTTCCCTCCGTGTGCCTGCGTCTTCATTTGCCAGTTTCCTCTCCTTGAGTGTCCATGTTTGTCTCTCTTTTCCTTTTCTTATAAAGTTACCAGTCAGGTCGGATTAACTGCCCACCCTGTGTCACCATGACCTACATCTTACTGGTATCTTCAAAGACTCTATTTCCAAATAAGGTAACATTCACAGATGCCAGATAACGTCCTGAGGAGGGAAATGGATAGACCAATGGCAAAACAAACTCTCCTCTTGTGATAACCAGGTGCAGACGTACAGGTGGCAGCTCATTCTTCCACAACCACAACTATGCTTTACAATCCTGTGGTTTCTTGGCACCCACAGCATTCTGCCTTTTTAAATCCATGATTAAATAATCCCATGCTAAATCTCACAGTAATTCCCTTCCAGGGCTTCGTATTTGTATCCAATTATGGAAAGCCCAAGCCAGAGCCTCAAAGGCATAATTTTCAAACCACGTTTTTTTTTTTCTTTCTTTCTTTCCTTCTGAGTTAGCTGCCACAGCAGCGAGCATACTAATTGCAGGAATCTCCTTTCACCTGCATGAAGTTAATAACTTGGAGGCAAAACAGGTCTTTGCAACCACATCCGATTTACGGCGCCAAAGAAACACTGACAATGTTTGAGACAGATGTTTGCTGCTAGTGTTTCTCAGTCCCGGGCTTCCATTTAGCATATGGAATCGGCATCTTCATTTTCTTGCCTTTTCTTCTACATTAGAGCAAGATGTCAAATAGTACTGCAGAAAATACAAGAATCTAAGTCGGCTGGCATGCTGGATTCTGACCTGGATACTTCCATTTCCCTCATCTTGCTTCAAAATCATAGATGGGGCACCTGGGTGGCTCGGTCGGTTGAGCGTCTGACTTCGGCCCACGTCACGATCTCATGGTTCGTGAGTTCGAGCCCCCCCCCCCCCCCCGCACCCCTCCGTGTCGGGCTCTGTGCTGACAGCTCCGAGCCTGGAGCCTGCTTTGGATTCTGTGTCTCCCTCCCTCTCTGCCCCTCCCCTGCTCACGCTGTGTCTCTTTCTCTCTAAGTCAATGAGTAAACATTAAAAAAAATCAAAATCATAGAGAGATGGCTGTGGCTTCCAAGGTTCCAAGCTCTCATTTAGATGTTTTACCTTCTTTGCCTGTGTTAATCCTTTTCTCAACCCTTAAAAACCTGCCTCTCAAAAAAATAAATAAATAAATAAATAAATAAATAAATAAATAAATAAATAAAAACTGACTTTTCCCTAAGCCAGTAAATGAAGAACAGAGTGAGCTTTCTTGCTAATATTCCTGGTTCTTCATACTCCTTAGCTGGCATGTTATGCGAAATTAGCTTGTCTGCTTCAGCCTGAGGAGACACGAATAAAAAATGGAAAAGACTCGAACATGAGGATTAAAGCAATGATAAAAGCCACAGGCACCTTCATGCACATTTACTTGTACTTATGAAAATAGCAAAGTGTGACATCCTTGGAAATGCTTGTAACCCTTCTCCTACTGAGAAAGTGCGGGAGAAGCAATAGCCCGAGTTTGGAAAAAGAAAACAAACTTCTGATGGACTCCTCCTCCAGAGGGTTAAACGCTAATATCTCTTGGGATGTTGTTGGTAATGGTTCCACCCATATCTCGGGTAAAGGGAAACTGGTCCCTTGTCCAAGGTATCAACAAGAAGCCTAGCTCTTTCACTTTGCTGAACTTAAAAATAAATGAGATACATAATATATGTCTCCTTTTGGCCCTGGGCTCTTCACTCTAGAAAGTTCTTTCTTTTCCATTATCTTCCCTGACTACATTTGAAGTAGGCACTGGAGACTCAGCCCTTCTAGGTGTTAAACGTCTTGCTCAGTCAAGGGATTTGGGTACCCGAGGGTTGTCTTGGGTATTAAATAATCCAACATTTGGGTCCACTCTCATAACAGTGTAACTCACAACCTAGTAGGGTTTTTACTCTCTTGATTCCAATCAATTTCATGTGCCAATAGCCACACCCCTGGAATAGATAGGTAGATGGATGGATAGATAGATAGATTGATAGATATTTGTTATGTATATTTTTTTCACCACTAGGTCTTACATTTAAAAAAATTTTTTTAACGTTTATTTATTTTTGAGACACAGAGAGACAGAGCATGAACGGGGGAGGGTCAGAGAGAGAGAGAGAGGGAGACACAGAATCTGAAACAGGCTCCAGGCTCTGAGCTGTCAGCACAGAGCCCGACGCAGAGCTCGAACTCATGAACCGCGAGATCACGACCTGAGCCGAAGTTGGACGCTTAACCGACTGAGCCACCCAGGCGCCCCAGTCTTCCTCTCTTTCAGTGCAAGGTACCATGAACTTACAAGACTTAATGGGAGAGGCACAAATTTAGTATCATTAACCTGAGACATTTTGTCCAGACACAAGGTTAAGTGGATGCCACTCCCTCATTGGATTTTTACTCTTATGCACCTTAACCCATTGATCTGTCTCTTGTTAAAAGAATGAGGTTTAATTGACCATTTTCCACTCTATGTTTTACCTTCTACTGTTCAAGGTGAAAAAAGAAGACCTTGTTTCTTTCTGCCCTATAGTCTCTGAAATACCTCTATTCAGTTTTATTCCTGCTTGTCAACTGGCTGCCTCTTTTCTGAGCTTGTACCTTTCTTATAATAACTTGCCAAATACAGGCGACAGTAGCCATCACAAACTACTCTTTCCAAACCCCTCCACTAAAGCTATAGCTTCATTCATTACGTGATTTTTCCCCAAGTTATAAAGGGCAACAGTTTCAGTAAAAATTCTACCATTGCATTACACATCTCACCATCTTTCACCTCTCGAAGAAAGTTTCTGCTAACAGCCAAATAGCCACCAAAATTACAGGTTTCTGTCATGGCAACGTCCCATGTCTAAGTACGAACTGTTGTCTCAGTAAAGATTGAAAACTCAGGCCTTGGGGCGCCTGGGTGGCGCAGTTGGTTAAGCGTCCGACTTCAGCCAGGTCACGATCTCGCGGTCCGTGAGTTCGAGCCCCGCGTCGGGCTCTGGGCTGATGGCTCAGAGCCTGGAGCCTGTTTCCAATTCTGTGTCTCCCTCTCTCTCTGCCCCTCCCCCGTTCATGCTCTGTCTCTCTCTGTCCCAAAAATAAATAAACGTTGAAAAAAAAAAATTAAAAAAAAAGAAAACTCAGGCCCTAATTCTTAAAACGTGACACATGTTTCCATTACAGGGGTCAAAGAAAGTCATACGGCCATACCCAAATTCAAAAAAACCGGAAAGTAAAACATTATTCACCATGTGCCCAAGAAAAGCATCGGAAAACAGTAGTATTTGACGAACGTCACTCATAATGATAGAAACACTTAAAAAATTAACAATTCCCTGTCATCATCTAGGAATTCAGTCTGCTCTTAATTGTTCCATTTCTCTTAATCACTGTAGCTTCTAATAATTCTTGATAGCCAGTAGGGTGAGCCTTCGTATTTTGTTCTTCTTTGCTATTCTTGGCACTTCTTAGTTTCATATAACTCTTAACATCAGGTTGCCAATTTCCACACGAAAAGCAGCCCGCTGGGATTTTGATAAAGATCACACTGAATCTTTACATCAGGTTAGGGAGAAAAACATCTTTACAATACTGAGTCTTTAATTTCATGAGTATAGCATATTCCTTCGCTTATTAGATGATCTTAATAATGTTTTGTATTTTCTATGTAGTTATGCATATATCCTGATAGCTCTGTTTGCATTTATTTGATATTTTGGATGTCACTATAAACTGTACTCTACATTGAAAAAGTATGCTTTATTTATAATTTATCGACAATGACTTTGAAACAGAATTGGTTTTCAATGTCAAATCTGAATCTAGCAACCTTGAAAATTTCGCTTAGCAATTCAAATTATTCACGCTTAGGTTCTCGTAGACTTTCCGCACATCCCACCGTATCATCAGTGAATGACGGGTTTAGTTTTGCTTTTCAAACTTTATAATTTCTGTTTTATTTTCTACCCTTATGGAACTGGCTAGGTCCTCTAGTCTGGCGGTGAGTAGAGATGTTAATAAAGGGATATCCTGCTCTCTTCTTAATTTCAGAAAGAAAGCTCTCAACATCTCACTCTTTAGCATAATGATAATTCTTGCTTTTCGTAAGTGACTTTTAATAGGTTGAGAAAGTTCTCTTCTTTTATGTGTTTCATTGGTTTTTATCATGAATTATATGCTGAATTTTGCCAGTTGATTTCTGTATCAGTTAATGATCACATAATTTCTCCTCTTTTTTAATTAACATATGTGATTGCATTCATTTCAAATGTCAAACCAATTTTGCACTCAGAATTCACTAAACTTGGTTTTTATCTATCTTTTATATATGTTTGCTGGATTTGTTAATATTTTTAAGTATATTTAGGTACTGGTTCGCAAGAGAGACTGCAATATTGTTTTTTTAATTATAGTGTTCTTTTAGGATTTGGTACCATGCTTAAGTCGGCCTTATTGAAGGATTAGGAACTGCTCCCCCCCCCTTTTTTTTTTCTTATTTTCTGAAAGAGTTTGTGTAATATTTCTTAGGTAAGTTTTTGGTGAAATGGTCCAGCGAGGCCATCTGGTCTTGTAATTTTCTTTGTGGGAGGATGTGAAATGACTGATTCAATGTCTTCAACAGATAACAGACCATGTAGATGTTCATTTTAGAAGTGTATCCATTTAATCAAAATGCTCAAATATATTGGAATATAATTTATTGTATTCTCTAATGTAGTTTACATTTTCCTCTGATGAACTTTTTAATGTCTATAGCATCTGCAATAGTGATATTCTCTTTTTTATTCATGGCAGCTGATTATTTGTGCCTTGTCTCTCTATTTTTCTTGATTTTTCTTGACAGGAGTTACGATCATGTTAGCTTTTTCAAAGCACCACTGTTAGCCTTTGTAGACCTGTCTTATTGTATCATTGTTTTCTATTGTGTTATCTTTATAATTTTCTTCTTTTCGCTTTTTACTGGATTTGATTTGCAAATATTTTTCTACATTCTTTAGTTGGCTACTTCGATAATTGATTTTCAGTCTTTTAAAAAAATATATGTGCAAAAAGGCCATAAATTTCCCTTTATGTGAGGATCTATCAACATCTATCAACATTTTTTTTCTGTCATTTTGCTCAAAATGTTTTCTAACCCCAATGTGATTTCAACTTTGACCCATGGGTTATTTTAAGTATATTTGTTCATTTGCAAAATTTGATATATTCTTTTGATTACTGATTTGTAGCTTATTTCCAGTACGATAAGGTAAAATACTCTGGAGAAATTCAGTTCCTTATTGTTGAGGCTTGTTTTCATGGCTCAACATTGTTTATTGGTAAATATTCTCTCTGCTCTTGAAAACACTATGCATTTTGCAGTTACTGCTTGAAGTATATTATGTACATAAGTCAGATTCTGTATGATAATCACACTGTTCATATATCCTTTATTTACGGTAATGGGCTTTGTTTGTTTGTTTTACCAATTACTGAGGGAATAGTGTTAAAGTCTCTAAAAATGATTATAAATTGTTATGTTTATCTTTTTAGCTGTGCTTAGTGAACATGCTTACTGTATTTTGAAACTCTGTCATTACAAGCATACAAATTTAGAATGTGTAAATCTTCCTAGTAAATTAAAACTTTCACTACTATAAAATATCACTCTTGCTCTTTAAAAATATTTGCTCCCTAGGGCGCCTGGGTGACTCAGTCGGTTAAGTGTCTGACTTCAGCTCAGGTCATGATCTCACGGTTCATGGGTTCAAGCCCGGCATCAGGTTCTCTGCTGACAGCTCAGAGTCTGGAGCCTGCTTTGGATTCTGTCTCCCCCTCTCTCTGCCCCTCCCCTGCTCTCACTCTGTCTCTCTTCTCTCTCAAAAATAAACAAACATTTAAAACGTTTCTAAAAAATATTTGTTCCCTAAGATCCATATTGTCTGATGTTAGCACTGTCGCACCAGCTTGTTTTTTTTTTTTTTTTAAGTTTATTTACTTATTTTGAGAGACAGAGAGAGAGAGAGAGAGCTTGGAGGAAGGACACAAGGAGGGAAAGAGAGAGAATCCCAAGAAGGCTCTGCACCATCAGCACAAAGCCTGAGGTGGGGCTGGAACTCACAAACCATGCGATCATGACCTGAGCCAAAATTGAGAGTCAGATGGTTAACTGACTGAACCACCCTGGGGCCCCACCAGCTTACTTTTGATTAAGATTTGGATAAAATATTTGTCCATCTCTTTCTTTCCTGAATTCCAATTTTAATGTATTTCTTTTAGGCAGCATATGATTGTGTTTCAATGTAGTCTGAATTTTTTTCTTTTCAGCTGACGTATTCAGTCTAATCTTCATTTAAGGAAAGTTTATATGTTTGATTTTGTATTTATCATCTTATCTTTGTTGCAATTTGTCTCATATGTTCTATATTTCTTTTTTTTCTTTCACCTCTGGATTAAGTGTTTTTTTTATTATCCTATTACCGCCTTTAACATCTTTCTAGTTTCACATGATTTTCCTACTGTTTTAGTTATTTTATTTTTTTAACGTTTATTCATTTTTGAGAGACAGAGACAGACAGAATGTGAATGGAGGAGGGGCAGAGAGAGAGGGAGACACAGAATCCAAAGCAGGCCCCCAGGCTCCGAGCTGTCATCACAGAGCCCAAGGTGGGGCTCGAACACATGAACCATGAGATCACGACGTGAGCTAAAGTTGAATGCTTAACCGACTGAGCCACCCATGTGCCCGATTTTACCACTGTTTCCATCGTTGCCTTGAAGATTTAAACAAATGTTCTTGGCTGATTATAGTCTAGTATAACATTTTTATCTGATCCTAACCATTCAAGAGACTTAGAACACTTTAACCCCCTTCACTTCCTCCCAGTTTATGTACTATATTGGCTGTTTGTCTGTATGTAGTTTAGCCCTCGTAAAACGTCCTCCTCATCATCACCGTTATTGACTTGTAAAGCCAATATTTCATTAAGATTGAAGTGTATATTTATCCTTTCTTTTGTTCTTCATTCTTTCCTGCATCTCCACATTTCCATACGATACCCTTTTCCTTTTGCCTAAAAAATGTCCATTAGTACTTTCTTTAATGAGCTGAGCAAACTTTCTGTGTCCTGTCCCACATCCCCTGAGTTCATCTCTGGTTTTAGCTGTGTTTGTGCTGGACATCTTTCACGCACACAGGCATCTCATATCAAGCACCGACTATTCTCTTTCAGCCTTGGTGCTTTTTCTAAAGTCAAGGGAGCTTATTTCGCATATATGAAGAAAGGCTTTGAGTAATGACCTTGGGGGCTGCTTTTCATCAACTTCTGTCAACTTTTTCTTTATGTAATTTGGAACAATGGTATTGAATACAGGCTATTAGGTTTTCATATCTTCCTCTTAAATTGATCTTTTTAGCTTTATGAAAAGTCTCCAGCAATGCTTCTTGACTTAAATGTTATTTTGGTTTATTTTTACATAAACATACCAGTTTTCTTTCCATTAGTAGTTTCATGGCCTATCGTTTCATTTATTTTAATTTCAGCATTCCGTGCCCTTATATTTCAATTATGTCTCTTATAACAAGCATATAGGTGGGTCTCTTTGACTGTTATGTTTTGTGGTTTCATTAACAATATATTTAAGTCCATACTCTTTCTCTCTTCTACTTGGATTTCACTGGGCTACCCAAATCTGGAGTTTGTTTTCTTTCCATGATTACAAAAAATATTTAGCCATTATGTCATTGAATGTTGTCCTCTCCCCCATTCTGTTTATTATCTCCTTCTGGAACTCAAAAATACTATGTATCTTCTTATACCCCCTTCTCTATATCTTAATACCTCTTTCACATTTTTAATCTCTACATTCTGGATGATTTCACTGGAATTATCTTCCAGTTTGCTAATTTTTTCTTCAATGGTGTCAAATCTGCTGTTTGATATTATCAGTTCTGCTTTTAATGTTATCTTTATTGTCATACCTGGAAATTCTGTCTCATTATTTCAAAAACCTATTTTACTGCTGCTATGTTACAGTCCTTTGTTCCTTTTTCATGTCTTCATTTATATTAACGTTAAAAATGGATGGTTTCTGTGTGTGTGTGTGTGTGCATGCATGTGTGTGTGTGATTGTATACTAATAATTAATTCTACAGTCTGCTGTTTTTGCTAGCTTTGCCTCACGGTGGTGTATTTACTTGTGTGTCTTCTGATTTTTTGTTATGAGCTCCTCATATTACTTGGAACCTTACCTGCTGGAAGCATAGCTTAACATTTATGTTTGCTTTGAAAGATCACATGTTTTTTGACCACATGTATTTGACTATATGAATCCAAGTCACGATCTCACATGAGGGCTAAATTTTGGTTTTGACTCTTCATGGAAAAAAAAATTGTTTTGTCTCTATCCACCTGCCAATGAGGTGAAGACAGTCAAGTTTCATGACTGTCTTCTTTTACATGACAGGTTTTTCTATTCATTTATACTTCCTTTTCTTATTAATCCTTCCACTCAGGGCATAGCACTTTGGGAGCCCAGTTTGGTGCTAATGATTTTTATTAGATTCCTTACATTGAGTAAGCCCTAGATTTATCTCAGCCACATACTTTGCCCACCCCAAAAAATAAAAGTTCAGAGCCCCCAAATGTTTGGCAAGGCTATCATCTTTTTAATGATATCAAAAGGCATATTAAGTCTTATGTCTTTTCTTGAGCAAGTTCATAGTCATCAATGATCTTCACCTTATATCTGTTAATTCATTAACATTTGTAAGACCATGGTATTTTTATGCTATTACTCCTTTCTCATTGCTTAGCTGTAACATTCCTATAAAGAGAATATTCACTGTCATCAAGCCTTTTTTGTTACCCTGAATAGTGGAGCCAGATTTTGAAGACGAAAAAAATACAGGATGACTATTTAAATTTGAATTCCAAATAAACAGCAAATAATTCTTTAGTATCGTATTTGGAACACACTGATCATATTTGGAACATACGAATATGGGGAAAACCTATTGCTTCAGAAAAGGAGGGTATTCCATTAATACCACTTTTAACCATTAGCACATTCGTTTGTAGCTTGTGGCTGAACGCTGATGAATTTGACACCTTTGACATATATAAGAATTGTGATGATGCCAACCCAAGAGCAGAAAATAATGATGATTTTTACAAAACCCATCTTTTCAAAGGACTCCAGTCACCTGCCATTTTCCATGGAGTACAAGTGAAAGTCTGTGGACCAACCTATATGGTCTTCTTCCTCACCCACTTGGGTCAGTTCTTTTCTCTGACTCCATTCCCGTTATTTCATACCTACTCTTTGCCAATGACACTAGCCTTGTCGTTCCTGGGATATGGCAAACACACTTTTACAGTGGAGCTTTTACATTGGCTAGCTCTTCTGCCTGGAACACACCTCTCGCTGATAATCATGTGGCTAACATCCTCAAATGTTTCAAATATTTATTCACCTGTAATCTTCACACCGTGTCTTAACTGACTGTCATACTGAAACTTAAACTGCTCTTGGGGCACCTAGGGGGCTCAGTCGGTTAAACATCCAACTTTGGCTCAGGTGATGATCTTGCAGTCTGTGAGTTCAAGCCCCACATCAGGCTCTGTGCTGACAGCTCAGGGCCCGGAGCCTGCTTCGGATTCTGTGTCTCCCTCTCTCTCTGGCCCTCCCCTGCTCATGCTCTGTCTCTCTCTCTCTCTCTCTCTCTCTCTCTCTCAAAAATAAAATAAACATTAAAAAAAATTTTTTTAAGTGAACCTGCTCTCACCAGGCACTCTTGATCCCTTGATCATCTTCTGATTTTTCCACTTTCCTGTAATATTTACATCTTTTAATGTTTCATACAACTTACCATTTTGTAGTTATTTTTATTTTCTCTCTCCTCCTGGAGACAGTAAGTCCCTGAGAGCTGAGATTATCTATCTGTTTAATTCACTGTCTTCCAAGTGCCTAGAACAGTGCCTGGCACATGAGCACTCCTCTAAAAAAATGTTAAATGAATACATAAATAAATGCATGGATAATGATCATTCTGAATTAAGAATTCTGTATCGCGTTAAGAATATAAGGGAGAATGAATTAAAGAAACACAAACAGGCAGAGCACTCCACGTTTTTCATTTTAAAATCTCTGTTATATGAGTTAACATGCCCCACAGACCAGGTACAAAAGCATGGCTGCTGATCCATGGAGGAGAATTTCACTTCCAAAGCCATCAAAGCAAGGGAGGGAAAAAAAAGTATTTCTAATAGTTTGTTGCCACAGGGGATCTCCAAAACCCAGTGTGGATAAATCAAATCAAACGGCAACAGCACAAGGCCACAACTGTAATTCTCAGGGACCTGGGGAAGTTTGAGACATGCTAATTTGATACAAAACAAAAGCCGCACCGCTATTTGGAATCATACTCATTAAATAATGTTTCAACACATTTCCCTCAGCTATTTATTTTTTCACAAAGGATTTTTTTTCTGTTGTATGTTCCCGTTTTCTAAAGGCTTCACGTCCTATCCCCGCCGGGCCCCCTCTCCATACCTCCGGTCAGATTAGAAAGTGGTAACCCAGGAACTTTAACAATTCGAAGAATAAATCAAAATGGCACGTGCATCTGAAGTCATCTTGGTAGCCCCTGGTCTCTCATGAAGGCCAACGGCCCTGGAAACGGAATGGAAGAGCCAGCTGTGTGGGGACCATGAAGGTGGGGGGGGGTGTCTCTGATTCACCAGCCTGCTGTCACTGCAGCCGTTACGTTGTGACGAGCAAGAGACTAGGTACGCGTTTCTGACTCGGCCTTTGTCAGCCTTCGAAGGGGATCGTGAGTTTATTTAATGTTATCTATCACCTTTACACTCTAAGTTTGAGAGAAGTGTATAGAATCCTTGTACCTCCACGTTTCCAAGAATAAGCTTAAAACAACGTAGACATCATGTGTGTGAGCTGACGTCACTGCTCCGTTAAGGTTTCTCCCTCTCATATGCAGCACGGAGCTCTAGGGCCATCTCTGTCTTGGATGCGGCACTTTGGATTGGGTACTTGCGTGGTGTGCCGGACGTGAAAAGGCAGCAGAAATGGCATTGTGTGCGGGTGAGGATAAAGGAATGCCACGGGAATGGAACGATAATGTATGCGCCATGGAGTGAGTCATCAGTCCATGCACATGGGGTGACTGTTGTGTGCCAGCACATTGCTGGAGATTTTCATAAATTATTTCCTTTAAAAATAGAGAATAGGAACATAATCCAGAAGGTTGGCACCCTCAAGATGGTCTCATATACTGTTAGCCACAGGTCAAAGAGGCCCCAGGAGTAAATCTTGTTCATGTGAGACCAAAAGATGAAGATAGAACATGGAGGTCCTTTTTTTTTAATTTTTCTTAAATGTTTTTCTGTTCTTGAAGGAGAGAGAGACAAAGCATGAGCAGGGGAAGAGCAGAGGGAGAGGGGGAGACACAGACTTCAAAGCAGGCTCCAGGCTCTGAGCTGTGAGCACAGAGCCCGACGTGGGGCTCGAACCCACGGACCGTGAGATCACGCCCTGAGCCAAAGTCAGACGCCCGACCGACTGAGCCACTCAGGCGCCCCCAGAACGTGGAGCTTCTTGGAAAGAACTGAGTCACAACACAAGAGGAGCCCATTGTTCCGTGCTTGAAGAACCGTCTTCTCCCCCGTACGTTCCTTTCTTCACTCAGGAAGGAAAGAAGGGGGGCACAAGGAAAAGAAGGGACAAAGGAAAGACACCAACCCTAATTGAACCAGGCAGCATGCAGATGTTTTACACAAATCGTTTCAACTGCCTTCACAGTTGCCTTGTGACATCAATGTTATTATCCCCATTTCTCCCACAAAAGAACTGAGGCTCATCGAGATGACTGACCGGTCCATGGTCATAGAACTAGTAGTCACATGCTCATATTTGAATTCAGATCTGTCTGCATGCAAATCTAGACCTTTCGGTTGTCATTGTTGTTCTAAGAACCATAAGCCAGCACATTCTCCTCACTGCAAAGGCCAGGATGCTTGGGACCCAGTGTTTTCTTCAACTGAATTCACCAGTTGGACCCTTAAGTTTGATATATATTATTTTTTCTTATAATCCTTCTATATCTTATTCCTTTCACATTAATCTTTTTATACCACTTGTTTGAGAGCATTTTTGCCTGCACGTACACCCGTCGTGAGGCTCAGAGAACACTGGGAGTTTGGGCTTCCCAGTCTTGCCCGAGAGCTCCCTAAAATACTTGGAATATCAGATAAACACTGAGTATCACAGTTCCATCATGAGACATGTAAAGAGTGGACAATATTCTCCAGCACATAGGCAAACATTGTGCTCGCAAGCAGCATAGAGAGAATAACAACCCCTGTGTGAGTTCAGCTGTCGCATGCTCACTTATCTCGGCCAGGCTCTTGGATTGGCATGCCAAAGCCTGGGTGGGTGCATTGCGGACATCTTTGTCATACCTGGAGTGTTTTCTGAAGTTCCTCAGCATGGGCTTTTTTCCACTTTTTCCCAAACCTGAGTGGAGGAGCTCAGTGGTATGGGTGTATCATTCACGATAGGTCAGGTCAAACCACGGAAACAACTTTTCAGTGGCTTGAGCAACAAAGGCTCATTTCTCTGCCATATTATACATCCTTCACAGGTTCATGGAGAGCTCTGTTTCCCATCACCCAACTCTGTAACCCAGGGAAACAGAGACGAGAGATAAATACTGGAGTCAAAGTTTCCGTCTGGATATAGTGTCTGTCACCCTCACTCACCTTCCTTTGGCCAAAGCCAGACAGAGGACCACCACTATCTTCAAAGGGCAGAGGAAATATAGTCCAGCCTTGTAACCCCCAAAAGCACTGGAAGAATGTGGTGGACCTCGCTAATGACGACTTCCTTGAGTCCACAGCCTTTGCCCTTATCCTTCTTGGTTCATGTCAGCCTCTTGGCTTTTTTCTTTTGCCCTTCTTGACTTAGATCCCTGCACTAGCTTGTTCAGGCTGCCATAACTAAATATCACAGACTGGGTGGCTTAACCAACAGACATTTATTCTCTCACAGTTTTGGAGGCTGGAAGTCCAAAATCAAGGTGTGGGAAGAATTGTCATCTGGAGAGACCTCTCTCCTTGGGTGCCTTTTCTTTGTGTGCTCATATGGCCTTTCCTTGGTACCTGCACACACACACACACACACACACACACACACACAGATTGAGAGAGAGAGAGAGAGAGAGAGAGAGAGAGGACTTGAGAATCTAGAAGTCCAAGATCAAGGATTTGGTTTCTTCCAAAGCGTCTCTCTTCAGCTTACGCACGGCCGCCTTTTCTCTGTGTCTTCACCTGGTCTCCCCTCTGTGTCCACGTGTGTTTTTCATCTCTCTTTGTGTGTCCAGACACCTCTTCTTACAAGGATACCAGTCATATTTGATGAGGGCTCACCCTAATGACCTCCTTTTACCTTAATCAGCTCTTTAAAGGTCCCCTTTTCCAAATACAGCCACATCCCAAGGCACTGGGGGTTAGAACTTCAACATATGAATTTGGGAGAGGCACAGTTCAGCCTTTAACAGTCCCTCACTCACTATCATTCTTCATCCCACCCAGGTGGGAATCTACTTTCTCCTTCTCAAGTCCATTTCCTGCGCAGCAGCCGTGAGACTGATGTTGCACGGCGTTTGAGAGAACACCTACAAGCGCCCCTTGGTCTAGGCTGGCACTCACTGCCAGTAGGGTCAGAAAAGCACACAGGTCTCCCATTCTTCTAGCTTATTGAGAAGCCAATGGAACTTGTGTGGCTGGACACACTGGCTTCCCTTTTTATGGAACAAGTGTGAGAGCAGTCTTGCATGAGGGGAATAAACATTGTGGTTTATGCATTAAGCAGTTTGGGCTTTTGCGCCAGATGTTTAGCAGAGCGCTAGGAAATGCCAGGAACCTAGTAACTGGAATCACTTGCAGGCCCTTGTCCTGGAGAGAGGGAGAGCCCTGGTCCAACTAGACTAGACTATCCTCACTGCTTGCCCCATGGCAGTCAGCTAGAAACACAAATCTAATTTTATTCCACGGCCCGAAACATGCCAATGGTTTCACATTGCTCATAAAATCTCTAACCATGACCTTGGCCAAAGTAAGGTCTTAACCGTGATCTTCAAGGCAAGAACTGGCCCCATCTGCCTCTTCGGTCTCCTCTTGAATTTCTCACCCCTTCCTTGCTCATCATGGTCGAGGCAGCCTGCTCTCCGTCACTTTCCTTGAAAATCTTGCATTTTATCCTGCTTTGGTGCCATCGTGCACAGTAGTGCCCGGGCCTAGAATGCTCTTCATATCGCCAGTTCTTTCTTAGGCGCCAGGTCGCTATTTCGGTGTTGCTTCCTTAGAGAGTCCTCCTCGGCTCCTTGATATAACGGATCTCTTCAAACTAGCCCTCCTGATTCTTAAACACTCTATTTATTAGATTCAGAGCACTAATCAGTATCGTAATGGTAATTATATTTACACACACAGACACATCACACACACAACGCAAGTTATATGATTTTTCTCTCCAATACTTGGCTCTCCGCTATACCCCGACATAAAGCGGAGCAGCACTAACTAGTAAATATGATCAGATTTTTGTGCTATTTGAATCCTATGGGGCCCTTTTATTTTATCACCATAAAACGCTATGCATACATCAGCTTATTATTTCTATTAATGATATGAGCCATACTTGCTTAAGACCATTTCCAGAACAGGCAGAGTCATAAGAAGAGGGGAAAATAGAAAGGCGAGGCCAGTGTTACAGATTCTCCGCTGATGCAACCACTTGCTTCCCTGTGGGTAGGGCAATGGGGCTGTGTTGTCAGATAACTAAGACACTAATGGCCACACAGCTTCCTCACGACCCAACCGAAGCCAGTGGTTGATCACTGCTGGCACTCGCCAGATAATGATGGCTGGAGGGAATCTACAGCGTTAGCGAGGGGCTGGAAGGAGGGGAAAGGGCCAAGATATGTAGAGTGCCTGCTGGGTGTCATTACTGTATCCAATCCTCGGGCACAGGAGCTATGTATTGTGTTGCTCATTTTACTGACGAAGACACCAAGAAATGTCGAGCACCTTTACCTTAGAACACTCACCCAAGATGTGGTAGAGTTAAGACCTGAGCCCAGGTCTATGTGATGTGGAAACTCATATTCTCCCCCAGCACCTTTCAATCCCCGCAGTCCCCAGGGCTACTTTGGTTTAGAAAGCATGTTCACACACGTCCAATTTCATTCTTAATGTGGTCATTTCCCTAAAGGACCAAGGAGGGATCAAATCTCTATGTCACCATTTGTATAGTGCTTCTGTAGGATATAGCTCTTTAGGGACCCATATCCACCTTTGGGACGGACCCTACAGCAATGGTTACTTGCCTCTCACTGGTTTGAGTGGACTGGGACAGAAGTGGACCAGGAGCCATTGACTGAGCTGAGCCAAATCCACTGCTCCGGCTATCTGGAATTGAGCACGATGTTATAACCTATCTCTGCTACTACCAGCACTGAGAGAACCCACCTGGAGTCCTGGAGGAGCCACATTCTACAGCGTGTGTCAAAAACCCACACGAACTGGTATGTAGAGAAGCAGGTTGAAAATGCCGTGTTTAAAGACTAATGGTTGAGCGATTCCTCCAGAGGGAAATGGAAGGGGACCCAGAGGACAGCAAAGATAGCTCAGAGAGAGACAGAAAGCGACATACATCGGGGAACCGTCTCCCACAACACAGCTCCCCGTTCCTTCCAAAAGCTCTCCCTTTGGCTCAACCTGGATTCAGCACTTCTCGTTTCTCTCAATGGAACCATCCCTGCTTTTTAAAATGGCGGCTCTGTAAGATGCACATACCTGTTCTGCCACAGACACCTTTCAGGTAGAGATTTTAACATCTGGTCTAGGTAAATACCTTCCTCCATGACGTTCAACCAGATTGTAGCAACCAGAAAGCAGTAGTGAAGTCCTTTTCATGCCCAGGCCCATCACATTGTTCACTAGTGTGTGTGGGGTTTGATTCCATGACAATGATGGGGTTATACCCTCTTAGGGCCACAAGAGAAAACTGCGGGTCTCATGGCACCCAAGTCATTTGCTTTAAATTACACTGAGAATTAAGGTTGTTTTCCCTATGCTTTAGGAACTATTTTGGTGATTTATATTTCGATATAATTAAGGGAAGTAAATATCTCTCCGGGAAACAGTTGGAGCCAAGTAAACACCTCAGTTCACTTAAGTGACAACAGTTATTCCTGTAATTTTTATGCCAACATATATCTTCTTGAGAACTTGGTTATATATTAGTAATGAGAGAAGTATTCTACTGGATAATGTGAAAAATAAGGGAAAAACATTTTAAGTGCAAGTGAACCAAGATTACAATTAAACTGGTAAGCATTTTTTTTAATGTTTATTTATTTTTGAGAGAGAGAGAGAGAAAGGCTGATGGGGGAGGGGCAGAGAGAGACTGAGAGGCAGAGAATCTGAAGCAGGTTCCACACTGTCAGCCCAGAGCCCGACATGGGGCTCGAAGTCAGAGTTGTGAGATCATGACCTGAACGAAGGTTGGACGCTTAACCAACTCAGCCACCCTGGCGCCCCAAACTGCTCAGTGTTTTTAAATGGAACGATCCTTGGGCATTCTTTGGTAATTGAATACGAAGTTCCACAATTGCCTTCTTTTGGAGTTTTCTGACACCTGTCATTCACATAAAATTCATATTATGGTGCTAGATACAGCAGAAAGACGTAGAAGACATTTTTTTTTTCTCGAAACTCATTGGTCCTCAGAAAAATTGCCAATGCAATCCAACTCCACCATGAAGCTGAGGGTCAGTCCCAGCCTTTCTGCTTCCTTGCTTGTCTCCTTTGTATCCTACATACTGACCCTTTCCTCCACCCGGGCCTGTCTCTTGACAGGAGGCATTTCTATCGCCAGCATCCTGATGTGTGCTGTGTGGGTACATTGTGTGTGGAATTCAGTGCATACAGATACTCGTGGTTTTGTGGGCTGAGTTACCATTGCTTTTATCAAAGGCTTGAGTACTAGTAATTGCCAACATTTGCTATAAAATTACTATGTGCCAGGCACTGTTCTAGGAACTTTATATATATATGTATATGTTATATGTTATATATATATATATGTTTATTTATTTTTGAGAAAGAAGAGAGAGAGAAAGAGAGCAGGGGAGGTGCAGAGAGAGGAGGAGACACAGAATCCGAAGCAGGCTCCAGGCTCTGAGCTGTCAGCACAGAGTCCGACGCGGGGCTCGAACTCCCAAACCTCAAGATCATGACCTGAGTCGAAGTCAGCACTCAACCGACTGAGCCACGCGGGTACCCCGGAACTTTACTTATATGAACACATTTAAGCCTCATGACTCTAGAGGAAGCATTCTTATTATCCCCATTTTACAGAGGAGGAAACCAAAGCACTAACTAAAGAGTTAGTAGCTCATTAAAAACACACACACACAAAACAAAGCTCATGAGATCTGAATCCTGGAATCCAGGAACCCAGCGGGTGACCCTCCCCCTGGGCTGTTTTTAATGACGGCTTTCCCAGATCCCTTTCAGGGCCCCTGACATCCCATTAAGACAGTAAAGCAGTTCTGGAAATTGGAGTGGCCAGGCCCGGCCTCTTGGCAATATTAGGACACTCAAATCACAGGTTTTTTTTTTTTTTTTCTTTTTCTTCCATTCTAGTCACACACACATACGCATGCGCATGTGCACGTGGATACACACACCCAGAGACACAGACACTCACACGGTCAAGTGCGCCTTCACGAAGACCATGCTATACATTTCTTCTGGCTTTTACTTTTCTGAATGACAAAGGCCATACATAGAACTTCTGTTCTGTTTTGGTTTTTTTTTTGTTTTGTTTTGTTGTTGTTGTTGTTTTTGGTGCTCACAAGGGGTTCCGATCTTTCTCATACAGTCCTACGGGCTAGATATCAGTTTCCTTATTTTTATAAATGAGAAAGCAGACACAGATGTCAGGAGGCTGGCTCCACATCACTTAGCGGGCAATAGACACCTCTGTCACCCCAAAGACACTCCCGTATTCCTTTGAGCACTGAGGAACCGGCCGCCGCACCCTCCGCCTGCAATTTTTGCCATCCGCTTCATGGTCTCCACAAACTCTAATCTTGCTCCTGCCACCTGGGTGCTCAGAGGGCCACGATCCCCCTCCCGCCTGCAGCATCTCAGGTGACCCAGATCCAAGTGGTTGGGCCCCACTCTCCCACCCATTTCGCACTCGCTGTGGCCATCTGCCTCGACGCATTGAGGGCTCTCTCTCACATGCTTGCTCAGAAGTCCCAGATCTTCCTCCAGGAGCCCCCCTAGGTGCCTCGCGTGGGAGAATGTTTGATGTGGGCTCAGGCTTTTAGAGAAACAGGTTGCTCTTGAGATTGAGAAGGTTTCTTCATCTACGACTCCAGGCCAAGTTAGAACCAGTCTGCTACCCAGAGAGAGAGACAGAGAGAGACAGAGACAGAGGGAAGAAAGGAGGGAAGGAGACCACAGGTCACGAGGTCCCTTCGCTAGACTGCAGCGGGGCAAATGCTTAACAAGCAGAGGTGTACCAGCTTGCTGGATATTTGGAGGATGTTCACTCATCTACAGGGAGCTGAGCCAATGGCTTCCCCCTTTCTATCAACACCGGCACAGAAATCATCATCATTATTAAGGCTCGTGAGAGTTCAGTGTTATCGAGCCACGGTCACAAAAGGTTTCTGGCAGTCGCCCCGTCTTCTTCTTCCTTTTGTTTTTAAACCACATTTTATTTTGCTTTCCCAATATTCTCCCCTGGTGAAAATCTGCAGTTGCACACGTGGACCTAAATCAGCTAGATAATTGAGTTTTTACAAAACAGGCTTTGGACCTCGCCAAACCAATCAATGACCGAGCTTCTAGGTGTACTTTGGACTCATTTGTCTAGGTTACTTCTAGCAAAAACAACAAAATCCAAACAGATTTCAAGAAAGTTAATAAAGAACTCAGAGTGGGTATTTCACGCACCACAGAGCCAACCAAAGCAGAAAGTGAAATGAAATAAAAGCACGAGAACCCCAGGCCCAGTAAAAAATAAAAAATTTTTAAAAAAATTAAAAAACCCGCAGGATTCTGCTGTTGACCCCCGCCCCCCCATCCTTCCCACATCACTGTAGGACCTGTGTTGTTTCAGACCCTCTTGGACTTGGCCTCCCATTCCCTGCCATAAATTTGATCTTCCTACTAGAAGACAAAATTTGCTGTCCTGACTATTGGCTCTTCATGATCCTTACATGTAACGTTGACCCATCCTCTGTTGTCCAATCTTTGGTTATTTCCAATAACTACCTTGTCTGAACTATCTCCCTACAATCCAAGAATCTCTGGCGATCACCAGCTCCATCAGTGTGCCTCGATCGAATCACCGTGAAGCCACATTCCAGCCTGTAAGTTTACCACTCAACATGGCATGGAATGAATAAAGCTGCTGAAAATATTGTAGACCTTAGGTTCCAAAAGCTATGGGAATTACCTACAGGGCCCAGTAACATCATGGCATACGCAAGTCTAGTATTTGAATCCTGATTCTCAGCCAAGAAGTACCTCCATTCGTTCCCGCTAAATGCCCGTTGTAATTGCTGGACATCGCAGACTTTGCTAGGATATATGCATAACCTAAAGGCCACAGAACATTTTGCCCCAAGTCAGCCATGGCTGACTTAACCACGTTGTCTCCCAAGAAAGCCCTAAGGCAACCTTACACAGAACACATTTGAAAGCCTGGCACCAACTATTCCGTGCCACCTCTGCCTCCATTCTAGCCCAAGGCATTTTGCCAAGTGGTGTTGGAAGAGGCATTCCTTACGCAGGATCGTTTTGCATGGTCAACTCTGAGAAGGAAAATTGGAAACTGTAGGAGCCACTTAGAAAAGCAGATCTAATTGGGAGACCTGAAATGTGGCCAGGTCGCCTGGCTTCACATGCCATTCCCAAGGTTCAAGGATTTTGGCTTCACTCTCATCCAACTGGCACCATCTCGCAGAACACAGGCCACTTACCAGCAAATCAAGGAACAGATTTACTCTTCCTGCCACCCCCCCACCCCCAGGAACAGCTGCACCTGAACAAACTTGCAAGGTTAGCCTCGCTATGCAGTTTATGAAAACCTTCCCTGGCCCCCACTCCTAACAAAGGCCCAAGACAAATCTAACCCAAGTTTTCTGGCCTCTGGCCCACGGCCCCATGTGACAGCTCTTTGCACCTAGTTTACTAACCCTCATGATTTAGCTGTCTCAACAGGGCCTGCTTCAGGACAGGAAAGAGAGGTTCTCACATATCTCTCGTCGCATCTATGCTAGTTCCTTTTGCACCTGGGATCTCCTTGGGGGCCTCTTAATCGAAGTCTGACTAAGCCTGACCTTGCCTTGGTTTACGAGGGTAATGAAATCACAGCCCCAGGTGGGCCGGCTGCAGGTGCACTTGTGCGACCATTCAGAGCCTTGTTATTTCTGTAATTTGTCACATGCTGTCTCCTGCTTGGGGTTGTGCTTTACAACCCAATGAATGCGTTCCCTTATTAAGACAAATCTTGTCCATGCCAATCCAATTAAATCTATAAAATTAGCCTGGAAATTTTAGAGACGTGGGCTGTGATGTAGTTGTTTTTCTTTTCTTTCTTTCTTTCTTTGTTTCTATTGTAAGTCGTTGGGCCAAGGCTCATTATGATTTGGGAAGCAAAGAAGGTGGTGGAAAGAACAGCTAGTCAGATGTCAGAAGGCCTAGGTTTTATCCCAGTTCTGCTATGGGATCTTGAGCAAATCGCTTCTCCCTGTGGGTGTTGGTCCCTTGATAATAAAATTAATGGTTTGGACACTTTAGTTGGGATCATACCTTTCGTTTATCGAGTTACCTGACGGCATTCCAGACATCTGCACAAAAAGTCTGCAGGGTGGGTGTAATGTTGTCAACTGTGCAAATACAATCACTAGACTTCAGTGACTCATCTGATGCCAGACAGTGAAGATGGAGATATGGGTCCAAAACCCATCCACATACCTCCCAAATTGATAACCTCCACTCTTGATCGACTGAGTCTTAGAGAGAACATTTGGAAGTAGCTGAGTTAATATCAGTTCACAAGACGGAGTTCTATCAGTAGGTCAGTTTCTAACTCCAAGGTCCTAGACGAGTGTATCATCTCATTGCCAGCCACCTTCACAGTGGATCTTTCATTCTTGGTTCTCAGAGAATTCAAGGTTAACTCTTCTAAAACACAGATACAAGAAAAACTAAAACTGAGCAAATTCTGTTATCCTTTTACCTAAAAGTAGAGGTGAAAAGTAATTCATTTCTCTGGACACAATAGGTAAACGCTGGTCCCAAACATGAACTTCACGCTACTGTTTTATGGCGCCCACCAAGCACTAGGTTTCACTAGTGTGTGTGAAGCAATTTGTTCAGTGAAAAATGTGATCATAAGTAAATTGAGGTGGGAATGTGAATGGGTCCAGTCACTGTGGAAAGCCGTGTGGAGGATCCTCAAAAGATTAAACATAGAACTACCATATGACCCAGCAACTCCATTTCTGGGAATATATCCAAAGGTAACAAAAACACCAACTTGAAAAGATACCAGTACCATGATGTTCATAATAGCATTACATACGAGAGCCAAGACATGGAAACAAACTAAGTGCCCGTTGATGGGTAAATGGACAACAAAATTTGTATATATATGTGCGTACATTATATATGTATATGTATACACACACGCACAAACACACACACGCAGTGGAACATTATTCAGCCATAAAAATTTAGGTAATCCTACCGTTTTTGACAACATGTATAGACCTTGAAGGCATTATGCTAAGTGAAATAAGCCAGGTAGAGAAGGAGAAATAATACGTGATTCCACTTATATGGGAAACAAACAACCAAACCCGTAGAAAAAGAGGTCAGACTTGTGGCTACCAGATGCAGAGGGTAGGGGAACAGGGAATTAGAGAAAGGGGGTCAAAAGATAACAATTTCCAATTATAAGGTAAGTCAGTCCTAGGGCCGTAACATACAACACGATGACTATAGCAAACACTGCCATATGACGTATGAGGAAGTTGTTGAGAGACTAATCCTAAGAGTTCTCATCATGAAATTCTTTTTTCCTTTATTCTTCTTTCTTTTCTTTTTATTGTATCAAAATGAGAAGATGGATGTTGGCTGACCCTGTCACGGTAATCATTTCACAAGATATACGTAAATCAAGCCACCACACTTCAAACTTATTCAGTGATGCATACCAATTATTTCTCGGTAAACCTAGAAAAAAAAAAAAAACAGCTGTCAGTTAATTGAATCAAGAGGGTATAGACTCTGAGCAAAAGACGGCCAAGATATTTAAATATTTGCAGTTAGGGGCGCCTGGGTGGCGCAGTCAGTTAAACGTCCGACTTCAGCCAGGTCACGATCTCGCGGTCTGTGAGTTCGAGCCCCGCGTCAGGCTCTGGGCTGATGGCTCAGAGCCTGGAGCCTGTTTCCGATTCTGTGTCTCCCTCTCTCTCTCTGCCCCTCCCCCGTTCATGCTCTGTCTCTCTCTGTCCCAAAAATAAATAAACGTTGAAAAAAAATAAATAAATAAATATTTGCAGTTATCTAGGAAATTATTCTTTCCTAATATATATAATTATTCTTTCCTAATATAAATACAAAGTCTATAGTGCCACAGATTTATTTCTTTTCAAAAACTATGAACGATGATCACGTTCTTTTGTAAAATGTGGGTGAGTAAATCTGATAAAGACAATCTTTCTTTGGGACTTTAGACAATCAATATCTTGGATAAAGTCTGCATATCTGAATTAATAAACTGAAATACCAATAAAATGTCATCACAGGCTCACAATGTACCTAATGAAACCTTACTACATTAGGAAATGTTACTTTAGTTAGTGTGCAGATTAAACAAGGCTGAAAAGGCATTTAGCTTTGTTTTATAGTTTGCCAAGCAAAGGGATAAAACAAAATTTCAGAGGGAAATGTTTAAGCAACTTAAAATAATTATTTTCAAGTATTATAATAGCTTTCATTTGCATAAAAAGAATTAAATTCTGATTAAAAAAACTTCTGTATTCATTAAATCAAGGATGCATTGTTAGAATTTAGGATTATTATTACTGCATTTTTGTAAAGTATTAAAACTGTATTTCATTTAAATATCGTATAATTCTGATTATTCACTAATTTACATAGAGAACCTTCCAGATCATCCAAAATAGTGATGTGGAAGGACAAGAGGTAGACTATATTTTGCAAAACTAATTTGACAATGAAAAATGTACTAATTGAAATTATTAGACTGTGCTGTTTCAGACTGCTTCTGTTGAATTTTTCTGCCAAGGTAAACATAATTTCTGATGTTGAATAATATATTTCTTAATACATTCATTAACAGGTGACATTCATCGTTAATACTTTTTTAATTTCTTATGTTTATTTATTTATTTTGAGAGAGAGAGAGAGCATGGACGAGCAGGGAAAGGATGGAGAGAGAGAGAGAGAGAGAGAGAGAGAGAGAATCTTAAGCAGCCTCCATGCTATCAGCGTAGAGCCCATGCAGGGCTCAATCCCACAAACCGTGAGATCATGATCTGAGCTGAAATCAAGAGTCAGATGCTTAACCAACTGAGCCACTCGGGTGCCCCTCATCATTAATATTTTTATTTTAGGCATGAATTTTCACTTTCTAGATTTCCTTAAAATAAGTTGTATGTGCTTATGAGGAAGAAAGGAAGAAAAGGAGGGAAAGACAGAAGGTAGGAAGGAAGAAGGAAAAAATAAGAAGAAAGAAAGAAAGAAAGAAAGAAAGAAAGAAAGAAAGAAAGGAAGAAACAGAGAACTTAGCCTAAATTCTTAATGAAAAGTACATTTTCCTGGTGGGTTCCCAATAGCAAATCAAAATTCAATTCAGTATCTAATAAAATTATGAAAGTCTTTGCTAATGTAGAAACCAATTCTTCCATTTTTAGAGACATAAAAAATGAATATTCAATAATTATTTCTCTAAACTGTATTTCAAACAGTAAGTTACCATTACTTGGAGAAAACAAGAAAACTATTCTTGGTAGAGCTTGTGTCTCATTATATAAAATAAATAAATAAATAAAAATAAAAACATCAAAATTTCTTTAGTTCTTTACGTGGTAAAAAAAAAGGAAAGAAAGAAAGAAAGAAAGAAAGAAAGAAAGAAAGGTGCACACAAAAAAATTCAGATCATTGATTTGTAAAACTACCACCCATATCAAGAAATAGAATGTTATCAACACCACAGAAGCCCCCATATATTGAATCCCAATAAATACCCACTGTATGTTCCCCAAAGATAACTAATATTTATTTTTTTAAGTAACAGTTGTGTTTCTTTAGAGTTTATCACCCAAAGCATACTGTTGCCTATTTTATGAACCTCATGTTAATGGGCTCATGTAGTACGTACTATTTTGTACCTCTTTGATAAAAATTATATTTTTGTAACATCTTCATTTTGAATGGAGCCATATTTTGTTCATTTTTATTACTTTGTGATATTACATTGTATGCATATATAGCAGGTGTGCAATTATACCATGATTTACCACTCTACTGTTGAAGAACCCTGATTGGAGCCATTTGCAAACCTGGGCTTTTACAAAAATATTGCAATAAACATTTTTTTATGTGTCTCTTGTGTACGTAGGCATTGATTTATATTTTAGGATATGTCTTGGAGTAGAATTGCCAAATCATAGGATTTGCCTACCCTAACTTTAATAAATAGTGGTAAAAGGTTTTCCAAAATGGTTGTTCCAATCTAACTCCTACCAACAATGCGTGGGCGTTGTCTCTGCTCCGTGTCCTTTCTAATACTTGGTGTTATCTGCCTTTCACCATTCCAGTGGCTGTGTAATGGAATCCTGTGCTCTTAATGAGTATTTTCCTGGTAACTAATGAGACTGGGAAGCTTCTCACACATTACTGGCCATTTGGAAGTTTCCAATCCAACTGGAATTAATTTTTATATATGCGCTAAGACCGGGATCACATTTCATTTCTTTCCATCTGGACATCCAATTACTTTGATGGCATTTATCGAAAAGACGGCCCTTTCTCCACTGTTCTGAAGCGCCATTTTTGTCACGAATCGTTTGCCATATACATATGGGTCTCCTTTTTATACTATCAGTGGCAGTGTCTAACCACCGACCTTTGCACCGATATTTTAATGTCTTCCTTGCCATATAGTGCAATAATTCTCCCATTTGTTGTTCTTCTTTAAGTGTGTTTTGGCCCTTTGGAAGTATTGGCTTGTCAAGTTCCACTGAAAAACAAAACAAAATACAACTTGGTAGGGTTTTGAGTGGGATTGTATTTATTTGGGGTCAGTGATCCAGGCAGTTTAGGGACCATCAGAAGCTGAGCAATAGTGAAGACCCAGCCACTTCCAGTTCATCACGCTTTTTTTCTTTTTAATGTTTATTTAGTTTGAGAAACAGAGTGTGTGGGTAAGATAGGGGCAGAGAGAGAGATGGGGAGAGGGAGAGAATCCCAAGCCAGCTCAGCACCGTCAGCACAGAATCTGACTCAGGGCTCGAATTCACAAACCGTGAGATCATGACCTGCGCCAAAATGGAGTGGGACACTTAACCGACTGAGCCACCCAGGAGCCCCTCCCGTTCATCCCTCTTTAAATTCTCTCGAAAATGTCTCATAGTTGTGTAGAATTCCTAAACATCATGCATTGGATTTATTCCAACGTATTGAATCTTTTAATACATCTAGATTATATCTTGTAATAATTATTTTTCACTTTCTGTTTGTTGCTATAATACCGAAATGCAGTTTCTATATTGACCTTCCATTTAGCAAATGTGTTAAACTCATTAATTTTATTAAATCTTATCACTTATCCCAGCAAAATTGTCAAAACGCTAGGGAGCTTCCCACCTGCAGCTGTGAAAAGGGGTCCCCGATGATGGCCTCAGCTCTCTGGGCTGCAGTCTCTGAGGTTCTGGCCCTCACTGTCCCGTCAACTCCTTCAAGCAAACATTTCTTTTTTTAAATATTATTTTTTTTTCTTGCCCTCAGTAAAATGGTTGGTTTGAATTACCTAATCCTCCATCACTAAAATTAACCTCCAAGTTTCTTTATTTGACAAAACAGAATCCAAAGTAAATGCAGAAAGATTCTTCCCATTAAACTACTCTTCAGCTCTCCCTAGGTCTAAAAAGTTTATTAAATTAGAATTAGGAGATGGGGTGGGGGAGAATGAAGACTATTGTCAAACATGCTTTTAAAGTTAGTTTCTATAATATTTGTAACTGGTTAAAGGAAAAATCATTACATAAGAGAAAACAATGCTTCCTCTTTCGTGACATAGGCATTATTTTAATTAACAAGAAGAAAACTACTATGTTAATGAAAACAGTAAATGTCAGTCAATGAGGGCTTATGAGTTCTGAATTAAAACTGCCATTCTTATATATGGGTGTTAGTGCCAACGATTCAACAGCTATGTTTTTGGTTTTGGTTTTGACTTTGGTTTGTCTCTTTACCACCTTGGGCATGGAATTTGGTCTGATTTTTATTTCTTAAAAATATTCATTTTTATTGCTTGTAGTTGTACCAAAACACACATTGCTATTACATTAACAGCAGAATAGTACAATAATATGCATAAACACACTCAAGAGATTAGGAGGAATCCCACTATATTTATTTTCCTCATGGCTTGGGTCATTTAATTCAGATTTTCAATGCCAGAAGGGCAATTCAATTTATGCGAATATTTCTGAGGACAGTAATTACATAGCCAGATTTTACGTGAGAAAATATGTAGAAAATTCAATATGACCAGCTTTATCTAGATACACCTTGAGATGCTCAAAACACAGCTGGACTCTTTAGATAAAGCCAGGAGAGTAAATAGATAGTTTTAAGGGACATTTCATTATAGAGAAAGTAAGAAATTTTCAAAAGCCATTTTTTTTGCCATGCCCTACTGTTATACAATGTGCCAAAGCTCTGAAATTAATTTTCAAAAGAATCATGATATAAACATTATTGACAAACAGGAGTCTGGTAGGCCTTTCATTTTAAAGTCAAAGAAATTTTGATAAATTGCTTTGGGAGAAAGGAGCTGAAGAAATAAATATAAGCTGTATTAGGAGTAGATAAAGAAATGAGAAGTATAAAAAAGTGAGAAGGTAGAGGTGTGAAAGGACAGGTAAAGGGCTGATGTGCCTTAAAAAAAATGGCTGGGTATCTTAAACAAGATACCCAGCTAGGGGAAGTTACGGGCAGATAATGACATCACTGAATCAGAGCTCACAGAGGTGAGGCAGTTGTGGAGGATGACCTGGGTCAAGATATGAGGAGGGGTGGGGGATGAGTGGAGGGACGACACAACCCTGGAGGTGAAGAGGTCAAAAAACTGAGATGTCATGGTGTGAATTATCCACTCGGAAATGGAAATAAGCCAGGATCATGGCAGGGATATGGGGAGAAGGAAGTATTTTGAGTCACGTGCCGACAGCTTTGATCAACAAGAGAAGACAACAAGAAAGCTGGAAGAAACAAACAAAAACAGGAAAGCTAGGAAGAGGGTGTAACACTTAATAGCGTAAGGCTCAAAAAATAAGGAGTTAAGGTTTCAATTCCATTTTTCCACAAAGGTGAAGAGTGATGGTGTAGAGTGGAAAGATATGTTTCTAATAAAATAAACAGTATCTGAAATTTAAGCAAAACATCCCAAAGTAAGTACTACTTGGGGAAGTGCTATCTGGTCAAAGACAGTTTCCTCAACAATAAGGCGATAGAAAAGATCCCTATTTTAACAACCTACTGACTTTCAAGAAAGCCACAAAAGCTGCCCCAATACCAACAGCAAGCAGGTCAATTGCATAACGTAAGGTTACCTCTTACGTCAGCAATAACACAAGAGAACCAATTTGATGTTATTGAACATATTTGCTGAATTAGATTTTCAAACGTCTGTTAGAGTCAGAAATATGTAAGTGGAAGCTGTATGTCCACATAGGCCCCCACAGGGCAGAACTGCCTTGGCAAGATCCCATTCTTTCAACGATATTTATTAACACCCATCGCATTCCTGGCACTGGGCTAGGCACTGGGGATCCAAGTGTGTTGATACCCTAGTGGTGTTGGGGATAGTTCTTTGCTTTTTCGGAAGTCAATATTTCCAGTCCTTTTTCGGTCTCTCGGTGGGATATACCAAATTAGCATTTAGTAATTAGAAGAAAGGTTAATGAACCCAGAAGGAGTGGAAGTATTAAGGGGTCTTTCCTCTAATCCCGATGTCAGCAAGCTATGCCCCACCTGTCTTTGGCCAAAGAAGCCTAAAATGTTTACTATCTGGATTTTATAGCATAATTTTACCTACCCCTGATCTACCCCGTAGCAAAACCTGATGAGATATACACGTTCCATATCTCTTGATTTCGGTCTCCTGAATTCGGGCAAGATTGCGTAAGTGGCGTCAACAGATTCTGGATTTGGTGATTTCCTTCACCAGTGTGCCAGAAACAACCTTTTTCTTTTTATTAGTCACCTAGTCATTCTTCGGCTACAGTAATGTCATTAGTGGTCATTTTTCTTTGGCAATGTAGATTTCATTAGATTTCCAGGCCAACTCTGTCTTTGAACTAAATAAGTATCCAATTCTCTCGAAGGACTTCTGTTAGATACTGCCTCTCGCAGACCGTGAATACTATAGTCTAACTTAGGGATTGGTGGATACTTTGTGTAAAGAGCTAAATAGTAAATATTTTGGGGGTTTCAGGCCTAATGATGTCTTTTGTAACCACTCCACTCTGTCAAAACCACTGAACCTTGTCACTGTAATGGGAAAGAAGATGTCGAAATTTGAAAATGAATGAGGCAGGCGTGTTCCAATAAAACTTTATTTATAAAAAAGGGAGGTGAGCTGGATTTGGTCCCATGGGCCATGGTTTGCCAAACCCCGGTATCATCTGTTCTTATGTGTTCCAGCTCAAGTCTTATTACTATCTGTTTTCATTTTCTACTATATCCACTTCACAAGTGAGGGAAATGTCATTGTCTCTCTTACCTCAGAATGAGTTGTATATGTGGATAATCCAATCAATTGACTAATATAATTTGGGGGAGAAAAATGAACCCATAGGGTTGGCAGATACAAGTGGAACCCCAGACCTGCTTTTGAATTTTTCCAGTAACTCTAGTAGCCTTAAATTTAATCCCAAAGAGCTGTGAGTGTTCAATTTCAGCCCCTCAAGCAAGCAACTCCTCCTACCTGTATTTCCGGTTAGACTCTTACTGGAGAGCATCACCTTGCAAACCTGAGGATGCCACCTTCTACCTGGAAACCAGGGCTGGTCACCATGCCCCTGAGTGTTGCTCCCTTTGGGTAACGACTCTAAATGTGTAAGCAAATGGGTCACCCGACGACAATGAGGTCAATAAAATCTTCTGAGGCACGTTCCTTTTTTGATGGATGAACTGAAATGAAACCCATTTCAGAGCAGAATAATGAATTCTGTGTTTCCAATCACTGAGGGTGAAACTATAACAGATAGCATTCTGCCCCACTGTCTGTGAGATCTAACTCGTCAGAGGTCATAACAGATATACCCTATTAACTAATGAAGGCCAGACGACACTGCCTTAATAAAACTGAAATGTCACTTTGGGTTGGAATTGATTTTCTTACTTGAGGACCTTTGAAGCTTGCAAATCAGAATTGCCTTGTATTCTCACATCCGAAGGAGGTCGACTTTCCCAGGGTTAGCTTAAAAAATGCAGATTGATGGGAAAGGTTTGTGTTGGGTCAGTATGGAATGGCCTTCTCTTGGGGGCTTGAATTATTCATAAGCATCCATGTGTTTTGTGTTTCTTGCTTAACACTGTGGAAGGTGGGGGCAGGAGGGGAATGTAGCCAGCTGCAAACATAGATTCCTTCTAGAATGAGGTTAGCAGTTAGAGAAGGCGGGGGGTGGACAAGGGTGGAGCCTGGATCTAATTTTACAGGAATCTGAACCAATAAACCTTGAAACTAAGCAACTGGCCAACAGCTGAGGGTATCCAAGTTTTATGTTACCTACGGTTCATTTTTGACAAGCTGTGTACTCTTTAAGCAAAGGCCAAAAAAAAAAAAAAAAAAAAAAACAAACAAGCCGTAAAACCAACTGTCTATCTTCTGATTGTACGTATAGCTATTTGGGGCTGCCTCTTATAATGGCTTCGCGGTGGGCTGGCTCCTGTTGATGGGGAAATGTGCGACTGGTGTATGAATATAAGACTCAGAAGAGCTAGGTTCTGCCTCTGGCTTCTCTCCCTCTTTTAGGTCTGTAGGTCTAAGCATGTCACCTAGCATTTCTGAGCTGCTAAATTCTGATTCTGATTCTATAAAATGAAGCTCCATAGAATGAAGCTCTGCAGGCCTTTTCAATGGTTTTCAAGTTTGGGAAGATACAGAACACTTGTCTTCAAACAAAGCATTCCCTGCAAGTCATAGGGGAAACACAGAAAATACCTAGGACTGGTGGGGAGGGCTGCACAGGAGAGAAGATGCTGAAGCTTTCACTTTCCCAACTTGGTAGGATTGGTCTGGGTATTTCCCCTGATCCCATTCCCCCAAATATCAAAGATGGGAAGTCAGGAGAGAGGCACAACCCACTCTTCCTCCAATTCCCCCATCAGCCATCACGCTTACAGCCCCCCCATCCTTTCTCCCGCGGTTCACAAACTCCAGATCCTCATAAAATTCCTCAGCTGAAAATCTGGGAGTGGTCTTGTCTTCACAGGAGACCCAGAGTGAACCACACTGAAAAGGTCCTGTTTTGGGGGGCTACCTCCTGACTTCAGAGGAATCCTGTGCATGTATACTGTTTTTGAGAGCAGTTGGGGAAGGAGGGAATGAATGATGGTGAAAAACGAAGAGAAGAAAAGATCCTTGGATTCATGCTATTGTGTTGGACCTGGAGGGCCGAACTCAGATCTTAATCTGGAGGGAGGACGAGTCACATATGGTTACACCAACATCTGAGGGCCTGAAGCAAAGTTCCGGCACCTGTATTTTCCTTACCAAATAGATGCTTGTAAGGAACCAGCTGGCACCCCCTACAGCTAATAGTCACCTTATTATCGTGGAAATGTATTCTCCTGTCCCGGTGGAGTTGTCCTTTGTCGTCTGTGCCTTTATTTGGTTCTCAGCCCCGGACAATAAGCAAGCTATATATATTTTTTTCTGACGAAAAGAAAATATGCCACCTTTTACCAGACTGAAACCTTCTAATGGAGAAACAGTCCAAGAAAAACATCCAGGGAAAACCCTACTTCGGCCTCAAAAATCTATGGCCTTAATGCTAAATGCAAAAAGGTGATTTTTAAAGCCGAAAAAGACATGTCTAAAGTTCATTTTTTTTCTTGCTGCAAATTAAGGCTCTGAGGACAGTGACCTTAAAAGGGTAACATTCCTTTAAAAAGGGAAAGAAATCGTGCCTGCCCTCAAGATAGCCACTGAATGGACAAAATATGCATTGATTATGCATGCAACTACTCAAAAGTTTGTTACTTTACAAAATTGAATTCTTTCCTGCTGAAGTCCAATGCTGAGTAATTAAATACAGACTGTGCTTAATTTTGTCACAGAACAAATAGCAGAGGTTATGGAAAGTGTTACGGCTTCACAGTCATTAATATTCCACTGGGGTTGGAATAGATTAGCAAACAAACAACACAGCAGGTTAGGTCTGTGCGAATCTATTCAAACCCCACATAATGAATGTGAAGAGTGATCTGAATGTCTAATATCAGTCACTCAGCAGAAAGAGAAAATGTCTCGTGCTCCTTCCCAAGGCTTCGAAAGAGCTGTTTATTTGGCAAAATTTGCCTCACTTACTCTTATAATCAGACCTCCCGAAATAAATTGCTAATAGTTGTCAAGCTAAGTGCACTCCGGTTTTGTTTTGTTTTGTTTTGTTTTTTTTCTCTAGAAAATTTCTAAATTGCCCAAGCTGTCCCAAGACTTCCTATTCGGTAGCTCTTTCAAGGACAAGGATTCAGAGCAGACTCCAGCCCCGGGAGATTCAGATGTGCGTCCGTTTTTGCTCTTTTCTACACTTTCCTACCGGGACCCACAATCTTCCACCCGTCTTGAAATCAATGACCAGATGTGGTTACTTTCACTTTCTAGCGGAGACGATGGGGTACACAGCCATTTATGTGACTTTTTTTTTTTCAACGTTTATTTATTTTTGGGACAGAGAGAGACAGAGCATGAACGGGGGAGGGGCAGAGAGAGAGGGAGACACAGAATCGGAAACAGGCTCCAGGCTCTGAGCCATCAGCCCAGAGCCCGACGCGGGGCTCGAACTCACGGATCGCGAGATCGTGACCTGGCTGAAGTCGGACGCTCAACCGACTGCGCCACCCAGGCGCCCCTATGTGACTTTTTTACCGACGTTTTTAGGTAAAGACAATCCAGAGAAGGAGTTGCACACCAAGGGATCAAAGAGAAATTTTCCGATTCAAAGACGGAGGAGCAGCATCTACCTGGGACTCTGGATGGTGGGAGCAGGGAATCAAAAAATGAAACGTAGGGAAAGAGAGCAGCCAGAAAATAGCAAATCTGATCATGACCTCTGGTGGAGAGGGGCAAAGCGAGATGAAGTGTTACAGAATCAAAGGGCCAGGGAAGGAAGCCGCAAGTATGTGGAGATCCCCTAGCGTTTCTCTTGCAGTGTCAGGAGACATGACTCTCCAAGACTATGATGGCGCCCTGATGGCACAAAAATAAAACAGATTTATCGGGAATTCACCGAAGATCCTCTGAAGGGGCTTGATGACTGTCATCATTTTCTACTAGATCAAAGCTGTCACACGACCCTGGCGTGGGAATACAGACAGCAAGAAAAGCCAGAATGTAGGTGACGAAGGTTTCTTTCAAAGCAAACATCACCCATTTTTAATGTTTCCCACGCTGCCATCTTGGCGTTACCAAGGAAAACCAGTAAAAGCTTTGTCCTATGTCTACAGAACTATAGCAGCAAGTAAAGAGTTCATGATATGATGAAAATAGCAATACTAAAATGTAATAATTTTAAGAGAGGAGATGAGGGGAAAGAAGGAAAACCGTGTTGAGTTTCCTGTACGTCCAATCCACCGGAGGGCACAAATGGAAACTGGTTTCAAATCCATATGTTACTGGCTCTCACTGCTTCCTGCCCGTACAAAGAACTCTATTTCCGATAAAGCCTCCCGTCTGCCCCCAAGGGAATGTCTCCCATGTGCTCATGTATGTACCCATCAGCATCCATGGAGCATCCCAAGGGAACTCACATCTCGGCTGGGTGCCATGCTACTGCTATCCGTTGAACACTACCAATGGTTGGGTCTGCTACACTTGACAATGCTACCACTAGCCCTAAGAAATGTCTACCACCTCCCTCCACACGTTTCAGAATTCCATTGGAGGAAGCTGCAGTTTCTGTCACCTCCACCCCAATACCACTCCACTGCATCAGACCCCTATGGTGCCCAAGCTGGGTGGTGGTCTAGAGGAAAATCTTGACCATTCCCCTTTATATTCTGATATGACAGTATCGGCTCACTCTGACTTCCATATCTGTGGTGCAACAGCATTGCCAGTTTTTATTTTGAACGTTTTTGTTCTTGTGATGAAAACAAGACGCCTTCTCTGTGGCAAAGCTGGACTCTCACTGAAGTGTTATTCATCCATCGCTCGGCACGGCAGCATTCTGGTCCTCCCCTTCCAGCTATCCGGTTGTGCCTGACCCCCTCTTTCCTTGAAGTAAGGTCTTTACTAGAAGACTCTCATGCAAACAGATACCTGATAGACCTGCCTCACGAGCCCAGCCAACCCACCCAGCCTGGCTCAGATGTCAAGAAAATGTACACCCAACAAGAAATCCTACTACAAATACTAGGAAAATCTCCCCACATCCATTTAGCATGTTTACCTTTAAAAGAATATGTTCACATCATTTTCTCTTAATCCTGTTGCATTGAAACATGGCACAGAGTTGTAATCACTGGAACATTCTTTTTCTAGAGACCTAGCCTCTTAGAATGTCTCTGAACACCTGAGCAAATAGAATTGAGTGCCAAAGCAAGAACTAATCAGCAATCTTGGGCTTTTAAAATGCAGCCGATAGTCTGTTGTGAAATCATTACCCTGTTGATATTGAAGGATATTTCTCTTTTTTTTCTGCAGGGTGAAAACTCTAAAATCCTCATCCAATTGGGCCACAGAAGGGCTGACAGCAAGGAGAGAAAAACTCTGATCGCCAGGACGCATTGTTGTTACTCTATCACCACACTCATCACTTTGGATTATAATTTCTTTCTGACTCATCTCTGTTCCCCACCAGCTCAAAACTCCTGTCCATCTTGTTCACATGGTACCCTCAGCGCCTTGCCAAGCCTGACACATAGGCTATTCACGTAAATATTTTTGAATAAGTGACGTTAATATCTCCTGAGGTTTGAGTTATAAGAATCTTATCTATTTTTGTTTTGCCCTTGTTTTCTCTCTGCCCTCTTGCTTCTGTCTGAAGCTTAGAAAAAGTGGGTGTCAAATAAATAGCTGACCATTGAGTTTTGTTTGATTTCTCTGGATAGGACACAGGTTAAGAAGAAAAAAGTGGCTTACTTTCCCATTGGATTGACAATATGAAGATGCTCATATACTTTACATAGGGAGCTACAGTTCCTCAACAAGATACACTTTCAGAATCCTGGAGGGGCGCCTGGGTGGCTCAATCGGTTGAGCGTCCGACTTCGACTCAGGTCATAATCTCACGGTCTGTGAGTTCAAGCCCCGCGTTGGGCTCTGTGCTTGGCAGCTCAGAGCCTGGAGCCTGTTTCAGATTCTGTGTTTCCCTCTCTCTCTGCCCCTCCCCTGCTCATGCCCTGTCTCTCTCTCTCTGTATCAAAAATAAATAAACATAAAAAAATAATAATAAATAAATTTAAAAAAAGAATCCTGGAACAAGAAGCTTAATTACCATGGCTTCAATATTTAATATTAACTATGAAATATAAATTGGATAAGTTTTGCCTTTATCAAAAAGGTTGATAGTTTTTTTTTTAATGTTTTATTTATTTTTGAGAGAGCGAGACAGAGACAGAGAGTGAGTGGGAGGGGGCAGAGAGTGAGGGAGACACAGAATCTGAAGCAGGCTCCAGGCTCTGAGCTGTCAGCACAGAGCCCGATGCGGGGCTCGAACCCATGAGCCGCGAGATCATGACCTGAGCTGAAGTCAGATGCTTAACTGACTGAGCCACCCAGGCACCCCAAAGATTAATAGTTTCTGAGTATGTTAAGCTAGGGTGCCGCTCAACCCTCTGTCTCCAAAATCAAAGTGATACACTCATCTAATCATTGGGGTGCTTTCGGAGAAAAATGACTGGTTAGGATAAAGCTATAAAATTCATCAAGGAGGAAATGTCCTTTGCAGATTAACAGGATGGCTCACCTGCCAGGTGGATGCTCTGTCCATCGTGGGAGTCAGTCTCCAGGGTCCAATTCTTCTGAGTAGCCTGTGAAGAGTACATAGGCCATCGATTAAGATGGCACTCCACCATGATGCCCAGGAGCAGCGGTTGGCCCCTCCTCATATCTTTCTGCCTTCAAAACTGTCGTCCACTTTGGGCAATGCCTTGTGCCTTTCTCTACATCACATGTAAAACCTGATGCCACACTCATCTCTGATGCTTCAGTTTCCTCTGGAAAGTATAGGGCTTGCACTCAAATTTTCCCCCTTATGATCTAAATGTGTGACACTGCATTAAATCTGTCCTCAGAAAGTCTCTTCCTTTGCTTAATTAGTGAAATCAGGCTCTACAAGTCTATGATTTCTTCCAATATTGAAATGAGTGTCCTATCACAACAGCCTCTGCCAATGTCTCGCCCCTATCTGTCAAAACCTCCATTTCATTTGTCGGGGTGAGTTCTGAATGAGAGTTTGGAAATCTCCGTGGCCGCAGATGCTGACGTCCAGGAGCATCAGGGAATCGAGATCCCACGGGAACATCCACAACCCAGGATTCAAGAGTTGGTGTATAAATTCCCCAGCCTGCCTGTCCTTAGACTGGGCGTATCGACACCTTGTATGCTACACCATTTTCCAGACTTTGCTTTCAGAGTCAAATACGAATCGCCCATGGAGGCAGCTGGCTTACTAGGGCACACTCTCTTTCCTGTGTCACTACCCCACTCTCTGCACAGCCCAGATGGACTACTTGTACTGAAATCCCGTCTTGGGGCTTGTGGGGGAAACTTGAACTACGATACACGTAGATATCAAACTAAATTGAAAGTACTGTTTCAGGTATTTGAGTTGTTTCTTTATGTTTTCTCTCTTCTTTTAACATCCAGAGAATAGATAGACGAAGTATCAACATCCTGGCAGGTGTCTGCACGAATTGGATGTTATTACTTGGCTGCCTTCCCCGCAGAGTAAACAGCTCAACATGCCAGTGCATAAAACTTTACAACCCTGTGGCTGTCTCATGCACCTAGCAAAGGGTTCGGTGTGTATTCACATCACAGAATACACACAATTGCGCTGCACAATTCGGGAAACCCTCAGAGAAGCCATGGTTTGTGATTAACAAACACAGCAAAGGTAGCCCTGAGTTCCCAAATAGGTGGGGAGAAACACAAAGCCAAGAGAAATGTCCAGAAGTTAAAGGTAATGAAAGAAAGCATCCTTTAATTTTGTGAAAATAACAATCCCAGGACCTTAAATATAATTGAGTGCTATTTTATGCTTATAATTTACACATTTGGTCAAAATGGTAAGATCTTCATTGGCCAATATGATACCATCCAAATACTAGCCACCTGTAGAGTTTGAGCACTTGTAACTGGTTTGAAAAGAGATGAACTACAGCTAAATACACATCTGGTTTTAAAGACTTTGTATAATAATAATAGTAATAATAATAATAATGATAATAAAGGTAAGAGATCTCATTAGTGATTTTTACATTGATTACATGTTCGAAGTATAATATTTTGGAAATGGGGTAAATAAAATATATTATTATAATTGATTTCACCCATTTACTTTTACTTTTTGATGTGGCTGCTAAATAACTTATAATTACTTATGTGGCCCACATTCTATTTCTATTATACGATGATGGTCCAAATTATGCTGTGGTAACAGATAAACTCTGAATCCTTGGTAGTAGGTTATATCGAATGGTCACTGTTTTAGTGTTTATTTATTTATTTTGAGAGAGTGTGTGTGCTCATGGGAGCGGGGGAGGGGGAGAGAAAGAGAGAGAGAGAGAGAGAGAGAGAGAGAGAGAGAGAATCCCAAGCAGGACCCAGGCTGTTAGATGGATTGTCATTTGGATCACAGACATAAAAGTGAAATTTTCTCTTTTATCCAGAAGGGAGAGAGCATCCTGGGGGAATCCCTCCCCAGCACAAAATGTCTTGTATCAAAAGGGACATGCTTCACTCTATTCATAGCCCACTGTCAGAACTTGTCACAAGACTCCAACTGCATAGGAGATCAGAGAAATGTCACCCTCCAACGTACTAGATGAGTCAGAGTGGATACGAAAGAGCACCCTGGGTGTCTCCCACAATGTGTAAAGCTTGGCAATGTCTAAATTTCCAACGCCATTCACTGCAGTCAAGAGTAGGGGGCAAGTCATGTAGGGGGCAAGACGGATGATGTTATCATGGTTTCCACCTTGAAAAGCATGACTTGCTACATTGCCAGGGGGCTGCCCTGCCAGGTGAGTTAAAGGACCTGAGACTGAGGACATGGGCACAGAACTGATGCACTGGAAGTACAGCAAACGAACCTGCCTCGCTGCCTAATTTCTTCTAGCAGTGTCCTGTGCTTTGACGTGTATCTCAGGTGAATAAAGTGAGATCGCGTGTCACCTAGTGAAGGCCAGTCAGCGGCCCTGAAAGAACATGCAGAGTGGACTCACCACACTCGAAAATCTCACGATCAGGGAGACTCTATTGGAACGCCAAGAGTGGTTCTGCCTCTCAGGAACAAGGTCATATGGAAACGGAACTCTGACATACTAATTTAAGGTGGAAACACGGCCATTCTCAGACAAGACTCACACACCCGTTCTCTTATTATAAGGAGAACCTATGAAATGGAAAATCATTGTTCCTTGGTAAAACGGAAGCTCAAGTAAGGAATATCAGCTTATCTCAACAATTGCCGCTCAAGGAAGGAGGCTTGAGGAATCCCCACATTCTGGAGGAATAATGTGGCCGAAAAGAGCATGACGCAGACGTCTCCTTGGCCAAGACCAGCTACTTGTCGGGGCAGATACACAGCGCTGCCTACCACCTGGTAGTTTTCTTATTTTACGTTCTTGTGACTGTACCATCCATTTTCCATGAGCCTTCTCCAAGCAGAGGAAGCACAAAGAGTGAGATTTCAGATGGCTGAGTTGCATTAGCATCCATTCCACACTATGTCTCCGAAAAGACTTCCTGAAAGCCTTAATCACAGTTTCAGATGTTCCCACATCCTTACAGCACATGTACACTCATGGATTGCACATCTCCTCACTTAGCATGTGCAGATTTTTGCGAGTGTAACTCTCAGACGGCTCTCACATTCTCACAGTTATTCAGTCTCAGGAATACCTCTTTGTGGCCCCCGTGAAATAAAAATGCTGCCTGGTTTGGGTTAGGGCAGTGACTTTATTTTCTACGGCAAATTTTGTTGCTTTGGGTGCAAGGTTTTTATACTCAAACTGAAAAAGGAAAGTTGTACATTAGCCTCAATAATTCTAGGCAATATGATGGCTCTAATCAAGCCACTGACCAACATTTTACTTGATAATAATAATAGTAATGCTATTATTAAAAATGGCTTCAACTTTCAAGTCTTTTATTCAAAGGCTAATTCATTTTCATGGAGTCTAGAACAAATTTATCAAATGTTTCGCCAGATACATCTGTCATCCATACATTTATAAGCATTTTTACAAAACCAGGGGCACCTGGGTGGCTCAGTCGGGTGAGCCCCCAGTCTTGATTTCAGCTCAGGTCGTGATCCCAGGTTCTTGAGATCGAGCCCCATGTCAGGCTCTGTGCTGAGCATGGAGCCTGCTTACGATTCTCTCTCTCTCTCTTCCTCTTTGCTCCACTGGCCCACTCATGCTCTCTCTCTCTTTCTCTCTCTCGAACTAAAAAAAAAAACAAAAAAAAAAAAAACAAAGAAAAACCAAAGAAAAAGAAAAAAAATTTTTAAACAAAAAAAAATTTAAATGAATTAAAAACACATATGTATAGACACAAATCTGTGTCTGGGGAGAGGCTTTCAACATGGTGCTGAGAGTAGGTCGGTATAATCCTCCATTGCATTGGCTCTGGGTGTGTTTGGAGAGACAGATATGTCAAGGACAAGTAGGGTCACCACAATTTATGTTTATAAGCGAAACAGATGGTCAATTACACTGCATGGTTCCAAAAATGACAGATAGCCTCCCTAAAAACCAATACACCCTCAGGTGAAGTGCAACCGTACCTGATATTCCATTCGTTTAATATTTGTGGGAGATTACAGTTGAAGGTATCTTAGGGGTCTAATTCCACATTCAACTTTTTGAGTTAAATATTGCCTTAACCATAAGAGACTCTTCAGGACTGAAAACAAACTGAGGGTTGATGGGAGGTGGGAGAGGGGGAAAGTGGGTGATGGGCACGGAGGAGGGCACTTGTCGGGATGAGCACTGGGTGTCGTACGGAAACCAATCTGGCAATAAATTATATTTTTAAAAGATTGTCTTTTATAGGCTTTCCAATTTAAAAATGCAGATGATACCAAGACAGGTAGCAAATCAAGACAATTGCATTCTAATATCAATCAATGAACACCTAGGTCCAGAAAATCTAAGTTGCATGAAGTGGGTAATGCTTCAGGAAAGAGATAGCAAATACAATCCAGAAGGGGAAATAAGATGAATGATGAGTCATAAAAAGGACCTGGATAGGCTTTATAATTTTATTCAGTGTTTGTTCTTTGCAAAATATGACTACAAATAAGTTTTAAGACCCTTAAGAATGAAGTTATACTTTTATACTTCTTTATGGTTCCCTCAGTCTCTCATAGTATGTTATAAAGATGGGAGAGATTCAATAAAGATTTATTCATTCAATAATTACCACGTTTTTTTAGCCACTTTTTTTTTTTTAATTTTTTTTTCAACGTTTTTTATTTATTTTTGGGACAGAGAGAGACAGAGCATGAACAGGGGAGGGGCAGAGAGAGAGGGAGACACAGAATCGGAAACAGGCTCCAGGCTCTGAGCCATCAGCCCAGAGCCTGACGCGGGGCTCGAACTCACGGACCGCGAGATCGTGACCTGGCTGAAGTCGGACGCTTAACCGACTGCGCCACCCAGGCGCCCCTTTTAGCCACTTTTTTATAGCGCCACCTATCTGCCAGTTGCTATACCAGATTATAAATGTGCATCACAAACAAGAAAGCTTTTCTGCCTTCAAAGAGTTCATGGTCTATATGGGGTTTCCAAACAATAAAATATGGCGTTAGAATTCAATATAAATACAAGAGCAAAGTATGAAAATCAGCTGTTTTTCTACTTGCTACCAATAAATAATCTAAACATAAAATAAAGGAAAAATTTTATTTACAATAATATCAAAAATAATAAAATACTTGGGAATAAATTTATCCAAAGAAGTGCAAGATCCATACTCTGAAAATTATAAAGCATGTTGGAAGGAGTTAAAGATCCAAATAAATGGAAAGATGCCTCATGTTCATGAATCAAATGACTTAGTGTTGTCAAGATGGCAATACCACTCAGATTTATTTACAGAGTCACCCTAATCCCTATTGCAGATGGCTTCCTTGCAGAAATTGAAAAACGATCCTAAAACTCATCTGGAAATGTAAAGTATACAAAATGGCCAAAACAATCTTGAAAAAGAAAAACAAAGTTGGAAAACTCACACTTCCAGATTTCAGAAGTTGCTACAAAACCACAGGTATCAAGCAAGTCTGGTGCTGGCACAAGGTAGACACAGAGATCAAAGGAACAGAATTGAGAGTCTGGACATAAAACCTCTCACTTATAGTCAATTTCTTTTTGACAAGTTCGGCAATTTAATGAGGTAAAGTAGAGTCTTTTCACAAATGGTGCTGAGACAGCTGGATATCTACATGCAAAAGAATGGTGTTGAACCCCTAACTCACACCATATAGAAAAATTGATACAAAATGGATCATAGAGGGCCACCTGGGTGGCTCAGTCAGTTAAACATCCAACTCTTGATTTTGGCTCAGGTTCTGATCTTGTGCTCCTGGGATTAGCCCTGTCAGACTCCGTGCTGAGTGTGGAGCTTGCCTGGGATTCTCTCTCTCCCTCTGCCCTTCCCACCTTCATGCTCTCAATCTCTCTCTCTCCCAAAATAAAGTTAAAAAAAAAAACATTTGTAAATGTCATACCTAAAAGCATAAGACTCTTAGAAGAAAACATAGGAGGAAATTTTCATGATCTTGGCTTAGGTAATAAATTCTTAGAACACCAAAAGGCCAAACAACCACAATAACTACATATATATTATATATTATAAATTATAAAACTTATCATTTGAAGCATATAAAGTTATATGTGTTTTATATACTTATATATAATTACGTATTTTACATATTACTATAATATAGAAATATATATTATATGTAAAATATTGAATTTCATCATACTTTTAAAAATCATAGTTCATTGAAACATATCAAGAAAGCAAAAGTACAACATATAAAATGGGAGAATATATGTGAGACTATATTTGGAAATTTTATGTGTGGTAAGGGATTTGTATCTTTAATATACAAATAACTCCTACAACTCAACCACAGAAAGACAAATACTGTACTAACAACGGGTAAAGATCTGAATGGCCATTTCTCCAAATAAGATATCCAGTGGCCAATAAGCAGGAAAAGGTGCTTTATGTCACAAGCCATTAAGGAAATGCAAATATAAACTGCAACCAGACACCATTTCACAGTCATTAGGATGGCTAAACGAAAAAGACTGATAAGGGGCGCCTGGGCGCCTCAGTCGGTTAAGCGTCTGACTTCGGCTCAGGTCACGATCTCATGGTTCATGGGTTCAAGCCCCGCATCAGGCTCTGTGCTGACGGCTCAGAACCTGGAGCCCGTTTCGGATTCTGTGTCTCCCTCTCTCTCTGCCCCTCCCCCACTGGTACTCTGTCTGCCTCTGTCTCCAAAATAAATAAACATTTAAAAAAATTTAAAAAAAAACAAAAACAAAAAGACAGATAATAACAAGTGTTGACAAAACTAGGGAGAAATTGGAACTCTCATACATTGCTGGTAAAAATGTAAAGTAAGGCAACCACAATTTTTCTGAGATAAAGAGACAGAGAGAGATAGAGCATGAGCAGAAGAGGGGCAGACGATGAGGGAGAGAGCAAACCTTAAGCAGGCTCCACGCTCAGTGTGGAGCCCGATGTGGGGCTCAATCCCACGACCTGGGGATCCCGACCTGAGCTGAAACCGAGAGTCAGACGTTTAGCCAACTGAGTGCCCCAAAGGCTACCACTTTGAAAAACCAGTCTGCCAACTCCTCAGAAAGTTAAACATAAAATTACCATATGATCCACTACAGATATATATCCAAGAGAATTGAAAATGTATTTCTACTCAAAGCCTTATACGTGAATGTTCACAGGAGCAACTATTCATAATAAATAAAAAAATAGAAACAGCTTAAACATTCATCAGCTGATAAAAATGGATTAACAAAATGTTGTATAGCCACATGATGGACTATTATTTAGCCACAAAAAGGGAATGAAGTTCTGATACGTGCTACAGCACAGATGAATCTTTGAAGCATTATGCTAAGCCAACGAAGCCAGTCCCAAAGAACCGCAAATTGTATCATTCCATTTAAGTTTTTTTAATGTTTATTTATTTTTGAGAGAGTGAGAGAGACAGAAGTGTGAGCAAGGGAGGGGCACAGAGAGAGGAGACACAGAATCCGAAGAAGGCTCCAAGCTCTAAGCTGTCAGTACAGAGCCCAATGTGGGGCTCAAACTCATGAACGGTGAGATTATGACCTGAGACGAAGTCAGACACTTAACTGATTGAGCCATGCAGGCACCCCGGTATCATTCCATTTAAAGGAAATGTCTACAATGGGCAATTCAGGGCAGCTAGAAAATATATTAATGGCCACCAGAGGCTGGTCATGGGAGGAAAGACAGAATGAAGAATGACTGAAAAAAGGGTACAAACCTTTTGGGGGTGATTAACATGTTCTGGAATTAGGAGTGATTTGTCCACAATTCTGCATATATACTAAAAACCACTGAATAATACACTTGAAAAGGGTGAACTTATGTGACTGCAAAGCAATTTAGACAACCTACACATTCTAAGGAAATAGTCCCCATAAGGCTGCCCTTATTTCACACACCAGATGCAAATTTGGAGGTTCCCCAGGGCCATCTTCATTTCAGACCAGCTGGCGACAAAGGACAGGATTTCCCATGACCCTCCTCAGGTTTGATAATTCACAAGAATGACTCACAGAACTCAGCAAAGCACCGAAGCAGTCTGCAAGATTTCCAAAAGTGAAATTTCTGGGGTTCTCGGGGATGTGTTGCCAGAGTATCGCCGGTCAGAGAAGCTCACCCATACTTTAGCGTCCAGAGCTTTTGTTGAGGCTTGACTGTGTGGGCGTGATTGACTGAATCATGGCCCACCTGCTTGAAGTCAATTTCTAGGCCTTCTTCCTGGCCAAAGGTAGGCCGATACTATCAGGTAGTGCAAAGCCCCAACTCTCTCGTCACTTGGTTGGTCTTTCTGGCATGACTGAGTGTCATCTTAGCATAACTTAGCATCCCCCTTAGCACAAACTATCAGATGTGATCCAAATGACCCGCACTGAATAGCAGAGAAACTCTTATCCCTCAGGAAATTAAAAGGAATTAGAAATGACCTGCCAGGCCTCCCAGAATAAAATTCAGTCCTCTCTTTAGGAGAGGCCAAATTTCTTACTACACAGAATTGTATCTCCATAAAGCTGTTGTTTAAAAAAAGAGAGAGGGGCGCCTGGGTGGCTCAGTCGGTTAAGTGTCCAACTTCAGCTCGGGTCACGATCTCGCCGTCCGTGAGTTCGAGCCCCGCAACAGGCTCTGGGCTGATGGCTCAGAGCCTGGAGCCTGCTTCCCATGCTGTGTTCCCCCCCCCACCGCCCCTCCCCTGTTCATGCTCTGTCTCTCTCTGTCCCAAAAATAAATAAAAAATGTAAAAAAAAAAAATTTTTTTTTTTTAAATAAAAAAAGATAGAAAACACTGGGGGCTCCTGGGTGGCTCAGTCAGTTAAGCGCCTGACTCAGGTCATGATCTCATGGTTTGTGGGTTTGAGCCCCACATTGGGCTCTGTGCTGACAGATCGGAGACTGGAGCCTGTTTCGGATTCTGTGTCTCCCTCTCTCTCTGCCCCTCCCTTGCTCGTGCTGTCTTTCTCTATCTCTCAAAAATAAATAAACATTACAAAAAATTTTTTAATAAAAAAAATAAAGAGAACATTGAATTCCAATCCATGACAAATACACCCTATAAAATGGATATAGAAATTCAATTCAATTAAATAATTTTAGCAGGATTATTTGGAAGGACAATATATGTACATTACTGCTATTAAAATAATTCCCAAATAAAGGAAATTTTAAACCGCTGGCAATAAAAAAAAAAAAGACTGTGGAAATAAACAAAGACAACTGTGGATCAAGAGACGCTTTCACTGCAGGAACAATATCAAGAGAAGCTTCTAGCACAGCACTGGCTTCAGGAAGTTTCCATGGGGTCCAGCGGTGAATTGTCAACAATAAACACAGCAGAGTAATGGAATCCTTGAAGTTGCTATAACCAGACTAGACCTCAAAGTCAAGAAATAGAGTGGATAATATAAGTTAGTTCTGGGATCCAGGCTGATGAGCTAAAGCAGCTTAAGTGTCCACACCTGACAGAGGATTTGTCCCAGAGTCCAGCTCTTCACCTGAAGAAGTCGCCCCCAGATATTCAAAGAAAAGAGAACGCAGAGGGCACTGCTCAGAGCCACCCTGAAACCTACATCCACAATGAATCCACTTGGAACAATCATCTGGCCCCAACGACATTGATTTCATTGGTTGCAATCCTCGTTTATCCTCACAAACAAGCTATGTGAGGAGAACCCCATGGCTCGTGGTTTGGAATAGATACTTCTCAAGAACAGAACTCAAGACAGATTCCAGTTAGAAAGTTAGGAGCCACGTCAACCTCATGCATGGCCAGGAACCGAAAAGGAATGAGGAACACATGAAACGGATACCTTTGACCTACTCCTGAATGGAATTCACGTCTCCTTGAGAAGTCTCGTTTGCTTTTACGAGTTAATATCCAGAGGAAAATCAGTTTCTAGCAGAGCCCTATTTTTAATGTCATGGCAAAGCAAAGCTGTAAATCAGAAAAAAAAAAAATCTTACCTGAATAAACTTGTTATTATAAAATTCATTTATTGGGGGCGCCTGGGTGGCTCAGTCGGTTGAGCGTCCGACTTCTGCTCAGGTCATGATCTCACGGTCTGTGAGTTCGAGCCCCGCGATGGCCTCTGTGCTGACAGCTTGGAGCCTGGAGCCTGCTTCGGATTCTGTGTCTCCCTCTCTCTCTGACCCTCCCCCGTTCATGCTCTGTCTCTCTCTGTCTCAAAAATAAATAAACATTAAAAAAATTAAGAAAAAAATTTATTTATCGATTGATCAATTTCAGTCATCCACAATATACCTTCAGACGCCTGCTAATCATGTATTTATTCATTCATACAACAGGTATTTGTATGCTTACTGGGATCAAGCATCGCTTTAGTCCCCGGTGATTCAGAAGCAAACAAATTGAATAGAGCGAGCCTTGCATTCGGAGATATTACATGTTAGAAGGAACACAGGTAATGAATACACTGAAATACACGTAGAACATAGACATGTACACAGGAAAGATAATTCATACAGCGGCAAGTGCATGAAAGGAAAGAAGAGAAGGAAATAATATTAAGGGTGCGTGTGGAGGGGCACATCTCCAGTTTTGATATGTTAGATCAGAGAAAGCCTTGCTAAGGCAGTGACATTTGGATGACATTTTGCATGGAAGACAGCCAGGCAAACTCTGGAGGAAGAAAGTTCCAGGCAGAGAAAACATCAAGTATAACAGGCCAGAGGTAGAAATATGCTGGGGGTTTTGAAAAAGCAAGACAAGGGGACGGCATGGCAATCAGATGGCAATATGCAAAGCACCTCACAGGCCACAGGGAGTGGGGTCGATTGAATTCTAAATGTCACGTCCTGGGCCATATGGATGACACAGTCACTCTCGGCTCTCCTGAGTCTTCCAGTCTGGACTGTGAGGTGAAAACACTAAACACGTAGTCACAAAAGTAAAAATAGAACTACAGATTGGGACACGCTGCAGAGAAAGACTTTGGCTCACTGTGGGGTTTTAGAACCAGAGAATCTGATTTAATTGGGGGCCAGGGAAGGCTTCTTGGAGAAAATAACCATTAAGGAGAAATTTGAAGGGGAGTTGTATAACCATTTATATTAAATCTATTATTTTAAGCATATATGAATAAATAAAGAGATGGAGGGAGAGAGAGAGACGGGGGGGAGAGAGAGAGAGAGAGAGAGAATAAAAGAGATTAGATGTATTCATAGGATTCATTCACTTTAATTAAAATGATAAAATAGTGACCCTAATGAGGCTTCTGATGAAATGACAAATTTTCAGTCAAACAGAATATACCCCATCAGACATGAAAATTTTATTATCTTTGCAATGACAGATTGATTCACTATACAGGACTTCATAATATTTGAAATTAGGAACGTGGCATTAAAGTTCACGAACTGATTACTGTAATTACAGTTCATTTGATCTTGATTGCTTTTGTAGGGACTCCTGATTAAATCTGTCTGCCCTTGTAATTCCTAAAGCATGTTTCTTGCAAAGCTGAAAATTTCTGGGGATAATAATTCAGTGTTTCCCTTCCTTTCTTCCCACACGGTATGGTGAGGGTTGTTTTCATCACAAATGTACATTTCTAAAAACTCCGAACTGTTACAGTCCTTTATGATTTGCAGAGATTTTCACTCATGGTGTTCAGAGACTCGAAACAACTTGGGGACAGCAAGCATTACTAATTCAAGTTACAGCTGAGGAGATTGAAGACCACCAAGGTGAAGTGAACTGGCCTACCCCACATAACCCTTTCTATGCTATTTTCTATTCTTCAAATTGCTGGAGAGCGTGAGGATGTGGGACCCTCACCGGTAGGAAGTCATGTATGTATTCTTCACTGACTGGGTAATGCATGTTAGAGTCACAAAGGACAGCAGGAAAACAAAGGACAAATTCCCATTGAAATGCAGCCATCTTTTGGTCACACATACACACATGAACATGCGCATGCGCGCGCGCACACACACACACACACACACACACACACACACATTTTCTGAGCTCTTAGCCTATGCCTTAGACCTAGGATCCTGGCAGCCAAATAATGAGTCAGTATCTGCTCTGTGGGGCATGGGAAGAGGCTGGAGAGTAGAAGGAATTTGTTCTTCCACAGGCATTAATCTCTGAAGAAGACTTCTGTAGATCTAGAGCCCCAGTCCTTTACAAAATGACTTGGCCATGGGGGTTCAGTTAGAAGAGTGAGCTTCAAAGAATTCCCAGGAAACTAAGACCACCAGTGAGGGGGCACTGGATAGTATCTGCTATTTGGGAAGACTCGGGCGTGGGAAGGCTGGGACCCCAGGAGGCTAGGAATATAGCGACAAACCCAGAAAAGGTAATGGTGAACCTTAACTGGTCTCGACCAGAGACCTGTCAAAAGGGTTGGCATCTCAAAAGACAAACTTCCTTCCCAGACAAGATCCATAGGGTAAAAAAATTCAGTCGCAGGGAGCCTGCTGACCTAGTATGTAGTGATTCACTGACACTGAAAGCTAAGGTGATGGCATGTTTTTGCTTTCCTTCTAAGCCCCTCACTTCTCCAGGGGGAGAGGGGGTGTCATCATAAGACACATCCAGGCCTGAGGACATTGACTGGGAACGTGAGGGAGTGGGGTCTGCTGGAGGGAGGGGGATGTCAGCAGACCCCAACTGTGGGGCGATAAGAAAGAGGGCTTCTGGGAAATTAAGAAGGGCATGTTACTCCCTTCTTCTGTTCCTTCCAATGAGCCTCCCAGTGAAGGAGGCCTTTCCCTCCTCCTCCACAGCAGGACACACAGAGGACCATCCCGCCCTTCGCAGTGAAACATCTCATTGGGTTTGATGGAATGAGTCGGGGTGTCGGAGCCTTTACAATAATCCTTGGCACAGATGGTGGAAGAATCTAGAAGAAGAAAACCGAGATGTATCGGATGATTCTTTTCCATAGTCTCGCTCTTGACCTTCGGCTATTTTCTTTCCTTTTCTTTTCCTTGGTTTTCAGAATCATGGCCACTGTGCTTATATAGTTCCCCACTTGCTTTGGTTATACAGTAAAACCTGAGTTTGCGAGCATAATTCGATCTGGAAACATGCTTGTAATCCAAAGCATCCATGTACCAAAGCAAATTTCAAGAACCATTGGCTTAGTTGTGATCATGCGTCATTCAGAGACACGTACTACTCATATTGCAAGACATCGCTCGTTTTCTAAGTTAAGATTTATTAGAAATGTTTGTTCATCTTGCGGAATACTCGCAGAACAAGTTACTCGCAATCTAAGGTTTTACTGTACTTTTTAAAAAAGCAAAGAAAGCATTCAAACAAGACATAGCGAGTGTGCGGCCGGGGACCCAGGCTGCAGGGCACTGCAGCAACACGGAAGTGAGAAGTGCCCCCACGCTCAGTGCTGCGTGCAGAGCAAACATCAGGATGAACAGCCAGTGGGGGGTCGTTGCCTCCAAATCTCCCTGAAGACACCCTCAGCCAAGCAGACAGGCAGGCACGTTCCCTCTGGGAAGGGAGGAGTCCTTCTCATGCCCTTGATCGTAATCATTCTGAATCAGAGAAATCAGCAAGTCTATCACTTGGAGATTTAATCATCGTTTCTGTACTCAACTCTTATAATCAACGATTCTAGGAGGTTATTAATTTTGGGTTCCAGAATGAGCAATGAAGGCTACCTCATATGGAGTTCTATTGCCTTTGAAAAATTCCTTTCGTGCCTTGGGTCCTGCTGTGAATGGACTGTCCATTCTCCAGACTGACACACTGAATCACATCAAATTTTACTGACAAAGGCTTAAGGTGAGGTCACGCTAGCATGAACCTAAATCTGGTAACTGCAGTATTGACAAAATTATACTGGCTTCGACCAGAGGCCAGCGCACGGGGAACTATAGAGCCTGCCCAGCCAGAACCTGGGCATCCCTTGTATTTTTTTTTCAATGTTTATTTATGTTTGAGAGAGAGAGAGAGAGTGTGTGTGTGTGTAAGCAGGGGAGAGGCAGAGAGAGAGGGAGACACAGGATCCAAAGCAGACTCCAGGCTCTGAGCTGTCAGCACAGAGCCCGATGCGGGGCGCGAACCCACGAACCGTGAGATCATGACCTGAGCCGAAGTCGGCCGCTTCACCGACTGAGCCACCCAGGCGCCTCTCTGGGCCTCCCTTGTATCTAACATCTGTCAACCTGCCACTGCTGTGGTATTTCCCCCGCCTCTGCCTCAATTCACGATTTATCATCTCTCACTTGGATGATAACACTCAAATGAGTGTTATCCTCTTCCGGCTCATCTATTCGACCACCCCAGAAGACCAGCACTTGCTTGGACACACTTCTGTGGAATTTTGTGTATTGTTTTTGTGTAATGTCTTCCTGCGTTTTCTCCACCTGGCTGACTTCTCTTCCTTGAAAACACGGTCCCAGGGTCCTGTCCCCTGAGAAACCGTCCGACCTTCGCATAGGCATCACCACCTCTTCTGGACTGGACTATCCCTTACACAGAATGATTCAGAAAGAATTGGACATTAAGTAATGTAAAAACTACATTACTTAATAGTTAGGTTATACACGTGCGTATGCTGCACGCCGAATTTTGGTTACCCTGATATTAATGATGATAGCCTTCCGGAATAGGGCTCGATCAGATAGTAGCCCCTTAGATCAGGCAAGAGGGTCCCTTGTTCTGTGGTGGTCTTTGTTTAGAGGGCTACACCTATGACAGACACGCATCAGAAATATATTTACTACAAAAATACATAGGCACTTCTGTCATTCTGTATCTGGTACATCGTATTTGCATAGAGATACTCATAACCCTAATTAACTTGCTCACATACCTAGCACCGTTTGGGGCCAAGAAAATGCTTTGCTCATCTCTTGCCCTCTGCCCAGATGAGAAGAGCTGCACTCAGATTCTGCAGAGTTTTTGGATTATGTCACTTCTCAAGATGGACTGCTTTGAAGTGTAGCAAAGATTTGACAAGCAAGAACCCTGGGTAAGAGGAAAGACAAAATAACTGGCCTCATCTGTCTCCCCAGAGAGAAATACAGCGAGCCCCTGTGAAATGAATTTTCCTTTCCCAATATACTGAGCATCCAGTTTCTTGCTTCTTTTTGGCTTTAACCTTTACTTCAGAGGTTTTCACGGATTAACGCCATACCCGCAACAACTGTGCGAGTTAGCAGAGGAACGTTTTGCACAATAAAACAATAAACATCGCTGGCCCTTCAAAAGAATGCCCAGACACACGGCATAACGAAGGCTAGTTGTCTGCTAGTTTGTTGACTTTGAGTCAAATGAAAACATACCTGGACACGTATTTTATCATGGTGAAGCATACTTGTCAAATTTATTGCTGTAACTTTTTAATAATGTGATATATGGGTTGAGGGATTTCATTTATGCTCTTGTCCCAAATGCTTAGAGAAGACTGTACCTTGATTCCCAGGGGTCCTGCCCCACCAACTTCCCGTGGAGAAAGATCAGGGTTCTCAAGTCTGGACCCATTCGTTCTTCATGGCCCCGAGGAAATGAATGAACACTTATCGGCACTGTGGATTACCGCAAGCTATAAAAGATCTCGGATACGCTGTGAAAAACAAATCAGCCTTCCAGATTAATGTGCACAATTTAATTATGAGCAGGGTGCCACGAGGATTTATAATAACTATACAAATAGGTGTGCTTGCTTCCTTGGTTGTGACAACATGTTCACATAAAACCCGGTTCCAGAGTGGTAATCTTTGAGAGTGTTCCATTCTTCCTGATTCTCCCGCATACAACTCTCATTATTTTTGTACTGATGCATTTGCAAAGCTGGCTTCAGTCCTAGAAGACAGGGACCAAATCATATTCTTCCTGGATCTGAAAAACAATTTTTTAAGTTCATTTTTTTATTTAATGTATTTTGAGAGAGACAGAGAGGCACGGGTGGGGGTGGGGGTGCAGAGACAGAAAGGGAGACAGAGAATCTGAAGCAGGCTCCACACTGTCAATTAACACAGAGCCCATCGCGGGGCTTGAACTGGTGACATGAGATCATGACCTGAGCTGAATTCAAGAGTGGGGTGCTTAACTGACAGAGCCACCCAGGCGCCCCTTGGATCTGCAAAACCTATTGTGTGTGCCCCTTGTTAATGGAATTTCTTGCTATTTTCAATCCTACCTGACAAAACAATGGGAACATTTGTTACAGGAAAGTTCCTGCCGCTCATCAAAGCCTCTTCAGCAATACAAAACTTCTCCTTATTTGTTTTCATGTTTTGTTTGGTGCTCCATAAATGCACATGAAATGAACAAAGGACCCCTCGGGAGCAGCTCTGCACTCTGTAGATAGTGTTCCTACTAGTGATGTGTTTCCCCACCTCCGCCTCAGTTACTCTTTATCATACCAAGGTCTTACTGTTTAATAGCATCTCTGTTTCTTTGGTTAACGATCACTTAAATCAATTATCTTACATACTTCTTATGTTAGGTTCCTTATTGTTTTCCTTTCTCAGTAGAATCTAAAGTCCTTGAAAGTTGAGACCTGTCTGTCTTACTATAGAATCTTCAGCACGTGGAAGATAGTGTAAATATAAATAATATATGTGTGCTGACTGGTCGAATACATAGCTATGCATTCATAACATCAGCAACGGAGACGTTTAGGTATTTTTTTCTCCCCCTAACCCTTTCTTCTTTATTCAAACGCCACCAAGGCAGTATCTACTTGTTTTTAAATTTTTTTTTTCAACGTTTTTATTTATTTTTGGGACAGAGAGAGACAGAGCATGAACGGGGGAGGGGCAGAGAGAGAGGGAGACACAGAATCCGAAACAGGCTCCAGGCTCCGAGCCATCAGCCCAGAGCCTGACGCAGGGCTCGAACTCACGGACCGCGAGATCGTGACCTGGCTGAAGTCGGATGCTTAACCGACTGTGCCACCCAGGCGCCCCACCAATTAACTGATTCTTGATGGTCATTGAGGGACTGACGTTTTCACCTTTTATTTCTATCCGGAATCACTCTTCATTCTAGTACATACTGCACAGTGATAGGTGTTTCTGGGGCAGATGCTGGAACCGCTCACAGTGTAAAGCCTCTTTTTCAGCAAAATCTGAGTCCATGGGTAACATATCCATTCTCCACAAGATTACAAATTTTTTTCACTCAGATTTCACTTGCTCGGGATAAACCTTGCAGGCTATTCAATCTGACTTTCTGATCCCGGCTTACAGAGCATTTGAAGAGCTATGAAAGGGACACTGCCAGGGTCTTGTGTATTACAGGAAGCCCTTGATAGCAGTTTTTAATGGGTTGTATGATGGGGAATGTGGTCTAAAGATAAAAATAGGCGGGAATCAGTTCCATGGACTTAATTTTACATGTACAGCCACTGACATGTTTGCACTGAGACGAGGCAACGCCTTTGTTGGCAAACTTATTAAAACTTTTCTCAAACAACACAGCTCTAATTAGTTTGTGCTATGGCATTTGTGCCTCCAAGTAGACGAAGGAAGAATAAATATAAGTTGGTTGCGAAGGAGCCCTCTTGTTGAAAGAAGCTTACCCAATGGTGAAGACAAATTTGTCAGATATAAGTGTGTGCAGAAGAAGGATTTATAGTCCTGTTTTTGAATAGTCAGGTGTAGATAAGCAGATGAATCTGAAAGCTGTTGTCTGACCCTTTCTTTTTCCTGCCTTCACAGCTGAAAGGAAAGTCTTAAGTTTGTTACAGGCTCTCTATTAAACCATAAAGTGTTTTTCCTGCACAATGTTAATTAAGCTTTTAGCAAACCACTTGGAGCATTTCTTTGAAACACCCAAGGCCCACTTAGACAGGAAGCGCTGTATAAAAATAGCCCTGTTAGGTACCACCTGTGATTCCAATGATATGTCAAAGCCAAGATGCAGAGAGACCAAGGTCAGAAACACCCTAAGATGACAAGCAGGGCGTACTCCCGCCTCTAGGCAAAATAAAAGGCGGAGAGAGCCCATGGCTGGTGAATCCATAGGATTTCTGGGAACTGATGTCTTATCACAAAATTTGGTTGCACAGGAGATGGAAACAAAAGGCAGGACCTATGGGGGCACATTTAAGATGCATCCTGAATGCTGTTTTCCGAACTCCATTCAAGGAGAGAACGATCCATGGATCAATCCTATGGAACTAGAGAAGGTGGGGGATGGGAAAAGCCAAGGGTTGAGGCTGAGAAGGCTTCAGTCTTGTCGGAAGGGGGCAGGTACTCATCCAGGAGAAAACAAGGCATTTCTGCACTGATATGGTGCAATGTGCTTTTCTTTGATATAGTAGAAGAGAAAGCAGGTCCTGAAGAGTATAGTAATTTTAGTGTTTTAATACTGGAATGCTTGAGTAGGGTGTATTTGCTAATTTAATCCTGAGTATTTATTGCATACCCCCTCCCTGAGTAAAAGGAAATTGCATGCAGTTACAGCAGACGTCTAAGTAGAGTCCTTCCATTTGTAACAGGCCTGAATTCCACGCTAGCTGAGATTACCTCTGTGTCTAATAGGAAAGGTGCTGTGAATTCTGAATGCTGCATTATCTTGCTTTATAACTCTGTTGCCTAATAACAGAAAGAGGGCTTTGGGCCATAATTAATAGCCATTCTTACAGATCTTTTAACTCTGCCATCTCCAAGAAGCTTACTTTCCATTAACATTTCCAGAAATAGCTTACTTTACATTATTAAAGTGCTGTAAGAGATAGTTTCCAAATTATTCCGAAGCTAATTATTAAAAAAAAATGATCACTCAAAAAGCTTTCCCCACTTTAAATTGTACCTTTAAGTGCCTTGCAGTAAATATGAAGACCGAGCCATAGCCATTGGAGGAATCTCTACTTGTGATATAGCCAATTCCATTAACTCAATCTCTAGTGTGCTCTAAAAATGTGTTTTCATTACAAGTTATGGCGCTAAATACCAGGGGGAAAGATATGCAAATCAGCAATATTAACTATGCCAGTCAAGACGAGCCCAACTAACCTAATGAAGGGGCTATAGCCACTGTAAAGCTATGTTTTGCTTTTTTTTAAAGGTTAATTAGACTGCCTAATTATCCCAGACTGTGAGCATATTATTCTCTTGGAAAAGCAAGCATAATTAACTTAGAGAGGCTTCCCCCACAAGCAAACATGAGTAAATAGAAAAACTCCAATCCAAAGTGGTTTTCTTCCACTTGGTTTGAAATCCAAAAGGTGGCTCGATGTTTACATAAATAGGAGGAAACACACTCATTCGAACACACACACGCACACACATCTAGAGTTGCTAAATGTGGACGTCCTACAGGATTACGAGTTACACGAAAGAGCTGATGGTAAATACATACCTATAACTTATAATTTGTATAAAACATGCTTCTCAAGAAGATGAAGAGAATTCCTAGGGAAGAATGTTATTAGACATTCGCTGCCTTGGGCTGCCCAGCAACCATCCCCTTTTCTTTTGGTAACGCTGAATTTCCCTTCTAGAAAATTACCTTTTACCTAAAGTGCCGTTCAATCTCTCTTCCTGCCCAATCCTATGTCTCTCACCCCCTCACAGGTAATATTCCTTAGAAAACTATTCAATCAACCAACTGCACACAAATGTCCATTTCAGGGTCTCCAAGAAGACTTTCCCAGGGAGGCCAATATATGGCATCAGTGACAGGATCGGCCCCGGGAAGCACAAACTACAATGAGATTTGTGGAGTTACACAGCTTGCCTGCTGGCTGGCAATGATGATAACATCGCCGGTGGCTGGGTTGGAACTAGATTCCTCTTTGCATGTTGTCACAAGGTAACTGTTAAAACCTTCACAGTGGGCGAATTGGGATAGCAGGTAGGCAGAAGCAATGTGCTGGTGTGCACGGTAAATGTGAGGTCGGTACGATATCACAGGTGCTTGAGGATTTCAGGAGAAATCACAATTACAGACACAAACAAATCTGATGATCACTGCTGGGCCTCTTGATGAGCCAGGGAAAGACAAGGTAAGTCTGATGGTGATTACTAATTTAAGACGAAGAATGGAAGACAGACGTCTTCCTCGGCAGCATTTTTTTAAAAATGCTCATCTGCTAGAGCCAGGTGGCAGGAAAAGCTGAGGATCGGGCTCTAGAATTAACTATAATTGCGGCAGAGCTCCGAAGAGGGTCAAAATCCCTTTCCTTCATGTCAACTGAGATTGACATATATTCCGAGTATGGGTTTGGCCACAGGTCCCAAAAAATGGTTGATCTGGGACACCTGGGCGGCTCAGTCAGGTAAGCCTCTGATTTCGGCTCAGGTCATGATCTCACAGTTCATGAGATCAAGCCCCACATCAGGCACTGATAGCTTGGAGCCTGCTTGCGATTCTCTCTCTTCTCTCTCTCTGCCCCTCCCCTGACTCGTGCTCTCTTTCTCTCTCAAAATAAATGAATATTTAAAAATTAAAAAAAATAAAAGGAAGATGGCAAATAATTTAAAAAAAAATGTTTCACCTATGGATCCAGGATCCTCCTCGGCATTTCATTAGACAAACGGTCCTACTCAACAACTAAGCAGGTGAGGCAGTTGACGCAAAATCATATGATCTGTCCATCTTCTTCTCCACTACCTAGAACCTGCAGGCATAATGGAGTCATATAGGACAACCATCTGAAGACACAACTGAGGACTGGCCTGGAGAAGATATACTCAAATACGGGCACCACCCTCCAAGACCTACTATACGCCCTAAATCCATTATATGGCTCTGCACTCCAATAGGCAGAATACATAGATCTAAGAACTAAGGAGTAAAAGGGAGGTGGCTCCATTTCCTTTCACTCCCGGTAAGCCACTTGAGGATTTTTTCAGTTTCCTCCACGCAAATATGGGCTCTTGAGTCTAGAGGATCTGATTCCCGAGGGAGGATGCTTCTACCGGGAGATGCAGCGAGGGTCTCATTGAATTATAAGCCTTGGCTGTTGCCCTATCACTTCACGTGTCTTGTGCCAGGAGACCAGATTGCAGGGGAAGTTCCTTATGCCGCAGGAATAATTGACCCTGATCTTCAGGAGGATGTTGGACTATCGTCACACAATGGAGGTAGGAGGAAGTATGCTGGAAACCTAGCAGACCCGCTGGAGTTCTTAATAATAATCCCCTGCCCAACTGTGACACTAAATAGGCAAGAGAAGCATTTATGGCCTGAGAAGAACATAGTGATCTTGGCTCAAAGCCCTCGGAGACGAGGGTCTGGGTCACCCCATCAGGTAAGCCATGAAATAAGAGGTCCTAGAAGAGAATGAGGGGGGTCACGATGGGCCAGGCGGGAGGAAGATGAGTAGCATTCGTTGGGGCCCCACACACAATGGCAGCAATGGGAGCTGTAATTTGTCCCATCAACCTTACCCTTGTACATTTCCCCACAAAAAAAGATCAACCAGAATCCTAGGAGAGCTGCTCCCAGACAGGTTGACCTTACACACAGCAAATGGACCCAAGCAGTGGATATGAACTGTAGATGGTGCTGCCACGACACCACAGGTAAGACTGAGCGACACATTCCCCAGTCGCCAAGGTGTATTCATTTCCTCGTGTCAGCGGAGCTGTGAATTCTCCAGGAATTGCTCTCAGCCAATGAGTGCTTGCTCATTCAAGATGATGCCCCATCTCAAGTATTGACTTCACCCAACAACTAGCTATTGGAGGGATCACTCCAGCTTCAGAGTGCTATCAACAGCTATAGGACCATGCAAAGCAAGAACACCTTCCTGATATTTACACATTGCCATTAACATGGTACTCTCTAAGCAAGGACTACCTATAACGTGTATGGGCTACCATAAAATAAATTTGATTTTCCCCATATTTAGTGAAAGACTCTGCCACAGGATGCATACCTTTAAGCGGGCTTCCATGATCTATGAAGAAATATTTGTACGCTATGCTAATATAAGGCAAGAGCCATCTATTTTCCTGGAAGGGGCTTGTGTAGAGGCTTCATCTTTATCTGTTTGTAACCATGCAAAGTTTTTGCAACTAAAGAAGAAAGAGGAGGATGGGGGAGAAGAGGAAGAAGAGAGGGAGAGAAGGGAAGAGAGAAGGAAGAGTTTAAAGATCCTAAATTTAGCAATATACAAGGTTATTCAAGATGGCGTGTCCTCGTTCGCTCCTAATTTATCTCGTTCAACAATCTGTCATATGATCCCCCACACTCCACCCCGACAGTCCTTGGCTTCCTAATAAATCACAAGGAACAGGTAAATACTGAAATTAACTCTTATGTCCAACGTCCTCCGTTATCAACCTCTAATAAAGAGAACTATGAGGCTCTTGTCCCTACCTGCTGGGAGACTGAAACAGTCCTATTGGTTAAGGATCACTGCTCTCCAAGTGCAAATGAGACATTGGCTTTGGACATTTGCAAATATACAAATGTTAACACAGCTCAGCAAGCCTAGAAAAGGATTTGAGAGAAGACAGTGAAAGCATTGGTGTCAACTCTGGAGTCTTGCTTTCTTCCCCTGACAGAAGAGTGGTTCGGCTGGGCTTTTCTCATGTTCCTTTCTAGAAGGACTTCACCAAGGTGATCTGATCACCCCAGAGAGAGGTGTTCATTCCTCCCAGCCAGGGACAAAAGCTCTGTTCCTTTCTATTCTCCACCTCCAGCCAGCAAGACTGCAATTCTCAGCATCTCTGCAACCCCTCACACAAACGTGGAAGTATTACAATTTTCCAAGGTCAACACTCGCCCCCCTCTCCTTCCCTCAGCAGAGTGCCATTTTCAATCTGGGAGAATTTTCTCCTTCATGGGGAGCGGCTTACCCTCTGCTTCCTCTTTCCTTCGAGGCCACCACCCTTGCCCTAATTATCTGCCTCCGTAAACTAGGAATGATAGCAGAGACTGAGCAAATCGAAAGGGCCATTTCCACGACCAGAGGTTGGAAGCTGTTCCAGGCCAAATACGTGAACTATAAGTGAACTGTGTGCCCTCCTGCTCAAATGAAGTGGACACAGCCTTGCTTTATACCAGTAGTTTCTAGCATCAGTCCACATGAGATTCCCCTGGAAAACTCCTTAAAACCCACGTTGTGGCCCTACCCCTTGAGCTTCTGATTCACTAGCTTGCGGTGGAGCCTAAAGGTTTGCATTTCTAGCATGATCCAGGTGATGCTACCCCTGAGGGTCCAGGGCTCCCACTTTGGGGACTACTATTCTGTACCATACCGAATCCCTATCATGGGTGTTGGGACAGCAGGTGACCCCAACCAAATGGCCCATCAGTAAGTCTGCATGGGTTGGAGATTTTGATTTAAATAGACCACGTAGGCAAAAATCAATGAGCCAATTTCAAAAGGAGGCGCCGGTGGCAAAGAAAACCTTCAATTAGCACATCTGCAACAGAGATCGTTGTCTGATTTTTTTTTTTTTTTTTTTTTTTGCTTCAATAATCTTATCAGCCAGACACCGGAAGTCCAGCCAGTGAAAGGCTTGTCATTGTTTTCTATTCACCCTGAAAACTAAATGCTGGTTCAGATGAGAATGCGATTGATTTGCCAACAGTGTTTATTCCTTTCGTTGTCACCACACAGACAGCCAATTACTGACATTAAAGATTAATTAACGGGGAAGTTTGTGCACGACCTTTCAAAGAGATGATTAAACGTGGAGGTCTGTGTTTCCTCCCAGAGAGGAAAATAACCCTCAGGAATTACAGGTTCAGAGGCAGCTTTGGTCCTGGGTACAGAGTCCATCCACGTCGTGGTGCGAAAGGTTTCTTAAAACGCCAGGTGGGTGGGCTCCGGCCACAGCTGGGCCCTAGCTACCCTGGGGCACCAGTCCGCATCCATCACCGCAAGAGGCTGTGGGCAGCCAGGGATGCAGGCATCACGGCACAGCCCTTCTCCCCCCGCCACATGCCTCCCCTCTAGCCTCCAGACGGAGCGGCAGCCCCGAACTGCCTCTCCGGCCCTGTACCTTCCCAGCCCACACGATCACATCCCCCTTCCTGAAACATCCCCTGAAATCTACAGCCGTTTTTTCTCACATGAAGCGGGAAGCAAAGGTGAGGCTTGATCGCGCTAAGAATGCACGATTACGCAGAAATTAAGCGGAGGTTGGGAGAAAGGCACGAACCCACCGGAACGTTCCAGACCACACTACTACCGGTAGCTCACACTGGATAGCATTTCTCTGTTCACGGCGTGTCTTTTGTTGGCATTTCGTCCCATCAAATGTTCCCAACAGCCTTGAGGGGTGGCTTTTATAGGTTTTTTACGAAGTTGAGGAAACTGAGTCAATGTGGGTACGCAGAGTCTAGAGAGCGGAAGTGTCAAAGGTTCCCCAGCCAAGGATGCTGATTAATCCATCGCCGTGGGCTTCTCTCACTGACAACACTAAATAAGAGGTTTGATTTGTACCACCCAGAACGGTTAAAGCAGTTAGTCATGAAAATCGTACACCAAGAGAAAATATGAAATGGCATTACTTCTAACTCTAAGATAAGCAGCTAACCAATTAAGCAATGCACAGTTACGTAAAGGCTCATGTGTTAGTAATGGTGCCATGTGATACAGCTCTAATCCAGGACACTTTTTAGAATGACAGGGGACGAACAGGAATACCGGCCACCTCCTGATTGGCAAAGTACTTCGAACACCAAGTCCCATGATTATCAACTTTCAGGTGGTGGTCTTCTGAACACGGCTATTGTGGGTGCCTTGGAAACACATCATGCTATAGTTGAACCGTACGATGTGTTTAGCCAAGATGGGTCTCCTATATATTCTCAGCTAGAAAAGATTCTTCGATGCAAAACCTTTTTGAAAATTATCGGAAGAGCTCTATAATCCTAAGGGAAGGGGGGAATAATTTCACTTGAAGCACTGAAGAAAATTTGATGGAGGACGTGACATTGAAGTTCAACTACAAAAGACCAGTAGACAATCTATAGTAAGATCAAGGAAAAGAGCATTGTGGGTTAAGGGAATTGCTTGCACAAATCATAAAACAAGTTAATATTGTGGAAGTCGAAAATGCCCTGTTACGCTTGGAGGACAGTGAACGATCCTGACTTTAAAGGTAACTTTTGCACCTTTTTAAAAATTTAATTCATTTTCCCTCCAAGAGGAATCAATACAGATCCCACAGTAAGTTTATTAACATACAGTGTTACCTCATTTAGCATGGACAATTTTCCCCAAGAGGTTCCATATTTAGGAAGTTGCATTTTCTTTCAGATAAAAGATAACATTTGCATTAAGTAATAGTCAATATAAGAATTACAATGGTGATTAAAAAGGCTCTTGGTTACAATGCTGGTTAACATTTGGGGTAATTCTCACAAAAGTTCCCGAGTCAGCAGAAGACCCTGCGAATAATCAAAGCCTTGAATTGGAAATGGCTCAGAACTGATAACTACAGAGCTGGGAACAAATGAAAGAACAAATATATCTGTTTCAGTCAACCAGATCACAGTGCTTTTTTTGTGTAGGCAAGTGTTAGAGTTGCCGTATTTAATTCCCTGGTCAAGTTCATGTGCAGGTGGATAGTGAGTTGTCATGAGATAAGTAGCCGGGTTTCCAGGCCTTTGTGATTGTCTGATGTTAAGAAAGCATCCCAGAAGTGTTGACCTCACAACAGCAAAGAAGAACTTAGGAGAATTTTGTTCACTTAATACATTCACTTAATGTCTGTTGAATGAATACAGAAATTAATGAATCGAACCCCAGCAGAAGGAGATCGTAGATTGTGAGGTTCTGAGCAGAAGAAAGAGTTGAGGTTGTCACCGTAAAAGTAATAATGGAAATAATTCAATTTTACAATAGCAATAATAGCAACATAGCCATATGCTATTCATTCATTCGGTAAATTTTTCTTGTACACGCTGTGTGTCAGGAGGCTCTTGGGATATAGCAATCAATAAAGCTCCTGCCCTCTTGGAAAAAGACAATAAAAAATACATACATAAATCAATCTGGGAAGTGATAAATACTGTGAAAATCAGGGTAAGAGTACAAAGTGGCAGTCATGGTCATTTAGATCGAGGAAAATTTCTCTTACATTTGAACCATTTTCCAGTTTACAAAGCACTTCCACAGACTTGGCTATTTCATTGAACCGTGGCATGTCATTTAGATATTACTTCCATGTTTACAGATGAGAGGACCCAGGGAAGTTGACCGAATTGCTCAACAAGGGGTGGTCATTGGTAAGAAAGGTAACATTTGTTGCACGCCTGGGTGTCAAACACCTCTCAAGTCTCTCCACAAATGTCATCTTCTACAATCCTCACATGATATTTGGGGTTTCTGCTCCACTAAAACATCTCGACTGTAGGTTTGAAGCCATTGTCCAAGGTAAAAAGTCAGTAAATGGCCAACAGAGTTCCCATCCTACTGCATGGGACTTTCTTCCTCGTGGGTCAGAATCTTTAAAAAAAAAAAAAAATACAGATTGCCTATTCCTTCCCCAAGGGGAGAAGAATAGTATAAGCATATAGTTGGGGAGTGGAATGGAGCAGTGTATGTATTTGTACTTCCTTTACGACATGACATCACTTTATTTTATTTTCATATTCTTTCTTTGTTGAGAACACTAAATGTTCACACACAAAAAAAATCTGGGTAGATTCTAAACTCCCCCCATACTACAAATGTTTCCACTTACCCCAGTCTGGCTTCTATAACATAAATGATAGAAGTGTCTTTTTTCTGCTAAGTTCTGTAATATTAATGCCTCTTCCCTAATCACCGTGGGCTCTTTGCTTCTGTCTTCTTCATTGAAATATCTTTCTTACCTGGGTGCCTGGATGGCTCAGTCAGATAAGCGTCCAACTCTTTTTTTTTTTTTTTTTTTTTTTACATTTTATTTTTATTTTTGAGAAACAGAGTGAGACAAAGCGTGAGCAGGGGAGGAGCAGAGAGAGAAGGAGACCCAGAATCTGAAGCAGGCTCCAGGCTCTGAGCAAGCAGTCAGCATGAAGCCTGATGTGGGGCTGAAACCCACGAACTGTGAGATCATGACCTGAGCCGAAGTCGGACGCTCAACCGACTGAGCCACCCAGGTGCCCCTAGCGTCCAACTCTGGATTTCAGCCCAGGACATGATCTCACAGCTGTGGGATCAAGGCCCTCATCTGTGCTAATAGCACAGAGCCTGAGGGATTCTCTCTCTCCCTCTCTCTGCCCCTCCCCATAAAAAAGAAATTCCTTTCTTACTGAAATAACTTTCCCGCCCTACCTTTCTATGGTAGAATGATGGGGAGCAGGGTGGCAAGGAGGGGAAGTGAACACACACACACACACACACACACACACACACACAAAGTATCCCTGCTACTCAGTATGAGTTGACACATCAAAATTACAAAATACATGAGCTACACAAGATAACATGTCTAACAGATTCAGCTAATGAACATGAACAAATTCAAAGTGACACTTCGCTGTAAACCATCTGCCAAAGAATTTAAAATAAGTAATTTCAGTATGCTCACAGACACAAGTGAAAGGGTAATATCCATTAAAAAGTAAATCACTAAGTAAAGTCAAATTTTAAGAAGATTACATAGAAATAACTATAAATCTTTGAAATAAAAAAATGTAGTCATTCAACTAAAAACAAAAAACCTCTGTAGACAAGACAACTACTCTGATGGTCATAACCATGTTTGAAGGAAGCTCTTGTTCTGTTGTCTCCACTCGAGTTTTCAAACACAGGTGCTTCTGAACACCTGCTAAATGTATAACGCAGGGGCACCTGGGTGGCTCAGACAGTTAAGCGTGCAACTTTGGCTCAGGTCATGATCTCGCGGTTCATGGGTTCAAGCCCTGCATTGGGCTCTGTGCTACTGGCTCAGAGCCTGGAGCCTGCTTCGGATTCTGTGTCTCCCTCTCTCTGTCCCCCTCCCCTCATGCTCTGTCTCTTTCTCTCAAAAATAAATAAACATTTAATAAGTAAATAAATAAATAAATGTATAACTCAGCACGAGTCATTGTTCTTTAACACCTATGAATTGATGAGAAAAAGAATCCAATAGGAGAAAACCCAAATCATCAGTAAATAGATAAACACTTGCTTCATCTTACTCTTCCAGAGGAAATGCATTTTGAAACAATAATAGGACCTCGTTTCACACACATCAGAGCAGGAAAATTAAAGCATCTCACAAAAACAAGTATTGGCTAGGACGGTGGCAAGTGGGAAACCCCACCGTCTACACAGGCTTAGCAAGCGGATGGAGCCTCTACACGGGCTGATGCAGCATAAATTGGCACATCTACTTGGAGAGCACTTGGAAATGCCTAGAAAAGTTGAAGGTGCAGATACTTTTTACTTTAGCATTTCCATTTCCGGTTATCTACCCCAGAAAAAAGCTCATGTAAATATGAGACGAATGAAGAGAATTTTCAGTACAGCATCACTTGTAGTAACAAAAAAAAGCTGAAACACAGCAATCAGCCATGGGAAAGAACAAAACACCATAAACGAATGCTATGTTTGTCCCTTCCAGTATATATAGAAGTTAAAGTTTAAAGGAAGGAGAGTGTCATCTATCAACTGGATATATCTCAAAACATCATATTGAGACGAACTAGCAAGTTGCAAAATGATATGAACCACATGATACCACTTGTAAAAATTCAAAAGCTTATAAAATAATGTGATATGCCGTTATGAAGATATACATGAGTGGTAAAAATATTAACACCTATTTGAAGGAAGTTCAAGATCATGGATACCTCTGGAAAGAGTGAAAAATATGTCCAATATGGACACCTGAGATTTTAAGTGTCTCCGCAATATTTTATTTCTTCAAAACAACTCGAGGGAGACACATAGAATAATGGGAGAGAGCAGAGATCTCCCAAAGCAGTGCAAGTCTAGATGGCCACTTGACTTTGTATAAAGGAGACCATGTAGTGCTATGGGAATAGGGTGGTGGCCTTTTGTCTACAAGGTACCTACTCCATGAACTGGTAGCTGTATGGGACAAAGTGAATCCGGAATCCCCCCTAATACTAGAAACAACATCAACTCTAGATATATGGTAGACCTAAATGTGAAATAGAACAGAACTTTAAGAGGAAGGCACAGGAAAATACTGTCTATGACTGTATGCTAGGCAAACACTCCTAAATAGGATAACAAGAAAAATTCTAATCATAGAAAAAATGATACATTGGACTGAGAATTTATGTTTATAATGTGCCATCGTGAGAGTGGAAGGGCAAACCACAGAGACAGAGGGACTACTGAAACGCATCTATTTGCACATATTGAAATGCACATGTATATACAACTTCTAGCCAAAAATAAATAAATAAATAAATAAATAAATAAATAAATAAAGAGTTACAATAAAAGGTCCTTCTTTAAGACAGACAACCTCACGGAAGAAAAAGGGAGAGGGCAATTGAACTTAACAGATAATTCACACAAGAGAATATCCAAGTGGCCAAAAAATATATAAAAAGGACTCACGTTTACTAATTGTTAAGGAAACACCAATTAAAATCACAAGGCAGGCGTGCCTGGGTGGCTCAGTCCGTTAAGCGTCTGACTCTCGATTTTGGCTCAGGTCACAATCTCATGGTTCGTAAGGATCGAGCCCCGCATCAGGCTCTGTGCTTACAGCATGAAGCCTGCTTGGGATTCTCTCTCTCCCTCTCTCTTTGCCCCGCTCTCTCTCCATCTCTCAAAATAAATAAATAAACTATATATATAAAGAAAAGAAAACCATAAGGCAATAGTATTCCATACACACCCAAACGGCTACAATGAAATACAGACTGTACCAAGTGTTAACAGTGATGTGAGGCAGGCAGAATTTTCACACGCTGCCGATGAGACTACAAATCAAATCAGTTCATTTTGGAAACTCTTTAGTAGGATTTATTCAAGCTAAATACCCCAGGACCCAGAAATTCCACTCCTAGGTATATACTCAGCCATTCACTGAAACACATCCAGGAATATTCACAGCTACTTTGTATACGACAGCCCCAAACTGGAAGCCACCCAAATGGGTGTCAATGGCAGAATGTTAGATAAACCTTGACATATCGACGCTATCGCGTTCCATAAGGCAATGAAACCCAACAAGTACACACAGGACGTAGATGAATCTCGCAAACACACTGAGCAAAAGAAGTTGAATGCAAAACAGTTCCTACTGTACGATTCTCATTATGTCAGGTTCAAAAAGGGGGAAAATTAATCTTTTGTGCTAAAAGTCTGTCCAGCATGTAGCGGGGAAGCCGCTGGGAGGGGAGGAGCCCTGAGGATCGCCACACTAGTCCTAGTAAAGGAACACTCTCTCGGTCTGTCTGTGGATTCCACGGGTGAGTTCACCTTGTGAAAATGTGCCAAGTTTATTCTATGTCAATAAAAAGTTTTAAAAGCCGTCAGGAAAACAAAGAAGAGGCTAAATTTGTGGAAACAAAACAAGGGATGCAGGCTGGGTCCCGTGAGGACGGAAGCAAAGAGGCAGGGCCGGCAGCCTTGGGAAGGTTCAAGGACCTTCTACATTTCTCCTCAGGCCTCTTCATCCACAGCCCCTGATGCTGTCTCTAGCCCTTGGCGTTCCCAGCAGACAGAGGAGCAGGCTTTAAGCTCACCAAGAGAAAGAAAAGATTTTAAGGTGGACATTTCGTTTTTTTTTCTTTTTTTTTTTTAATGTTTATTTATTTTTGAGACAGAGAGAGACACAGCATGAGCAGGGGAGGGGCAGAGAGAGAGGGAGACACAGAACAGGCTCCAGGCTTTGTCAGCACAGAGCCCGACGTGGGGCTTGAACTCACGAACCACAAGATCACGACCTGACCCGAAGTCGGACGCTTAACCGACTGAGCCACTGGGGCGCCCCAAGGTGCACATTTCTAAAGTACACTCAGTATTTGTATTTGAGGCAGGCAACGTCTATACGGTCAAAGCTCAGTTCATGCCTTGCCCCGAGGCCTGTGGCTTTTTCTACTGGTATTGAAATGTGGCCTTGGCTCTGTCTAGCTCTTAAAGGAGATGTTTTAAATTGCTCAGATGCAAAATGGAACACTCAACACGCTGAGCCGTTAAAGCTCTATTTGGAATGAGCCCAAGAAGCTGATTCTCTACCCCACACGATTCTCCAAAGCTGATCTTCTGCCACATGGTTGTGTCTGCGTGCGGCTTTGCGCAAAGCACCACGTCCAAAGTTCTCCCTGCAGCTTCTTTGCTGTCCTTACAGAGGAGCCCGAAACCATCTGCTGGCCCCCCAGCTTCCCCGTGAAGGATCTGAAAACCGCAGGCACAGATTTTTACGGATTCACCCACTTATTTGCTATTTCAGCAAACACCTCCTGAATACCTTCCATGCTGGATTATCTCCCAGGGGCATGGCTGAGGAGAGATCGGGGTAGGAAATTCAATGGCCTACAGTAAAGGGGCCACAGCACAAACATTTGGACTCAGGGCCCCTACCCTCTTGCAAAGGGCTGTTTCCAGTCCCACTGCCCTACCTCGCCTCCATACCTCTGGAATTTAAGATAACTTCTTAAGTTACTTAAAGCTATTAAAGTCAGGGGCGCCTGGGTGGCTCAGTCGGTTGAGCATCCGACTTCGGCTCAGGTCACCATCTCACGGTTGGTGAGTTCAAGCCCCACATCAGGCTCTGTGCTGTCAGACTGTCAGTGCACAGCCCACTTTGGATCTTCTGTCCCCCTCTCTGTGTCCCTGCCCTGCTTGCACTCTCCCCAAAATAGATACGTATCTTTTAAAAAACTATTAAACACAAAGGAAAATATTCAGACTCTTCGTCTAGTCGCCAAAGTGACGAAGATTTGGACAAGACAAGGGCAAGATGTTGCGAGAAGGACTTTTTTCACCTCTCACAATAGGGAGAAGGGGAGAAAAAAGAAGGTTTTTCTACCATTCTTCACCTCCCAAAGACAGATCAGATCTGTACAATCAGTTCCAGGGGAAAATCAAAGATCTTTCAAAGGAAAGATAAAGACGAAGGCCATAATATTAGATGTTCACTATCTTAGACTTTAACTTTCCCCAAAGAAGACAAATGTGTTTTCCAATCAACAGCCAACTTTCAGTAAGGCACTAAGTTTCTCACCTGCTACAGTGGATAATCAGGCTGTCAGGGATGCTCTGGGCAGAAGAGACATACTGTCACCTCTCGGAGGACCATCCCATCGCAGAACGCTGTCTCCACACTACACCGGACAAGTGATCGTACCACTGTTGAACAAAATTTGTCTCACAAACTTCTTTATAAAATTAAGCCCAGGGGCGCCTGGGTGGCTCGGTCAGCTCTGAGCTTAACAACTCTTGATTTCAGCTCTGGTCATGATCCCAGGGTCGTGGGATCGAGCCCAGCCTCGAGCTCCATACTCAGCATGGAGCCTGCTTAAGATTGTCTCTCTCTATCCCTCTGCCTCTCTCCATTGCTCATGCTCTCTCTTAAATATAATAAAATAAAATAAAATAAAATAAAATAAAATAAAATAAAAGTTAATTATGGAATTAAGCCAAAATGTCCCTCCCTGTGATTTTTGCTTTCATTCTGAATTTTGCCTTTGGGAGAAGCATATTACAAGTATACTTCCTCTTTACTTCGACAGTTCTTTAAGGATTTAAAAATCACAACACATTATCTACCCCCAGCCTTCTCGTGTCAAAATTAGAAACTGATCCCCTATAATTATATTTCATTTTTCTGTCAGTATAATTTTTTTCAAAGACTAGTTAAGTGATAAGACCTAACCTTTATTTTTGGATTATAAAATCGGTATATGTTCTCAGTAAAAATAATCTTAACATCCACACTAACATGGAGACATAATAAAAATCACCAGTAGTTCCATTACTCTAAAAAAAGCTACTATTCTGTTATATATTTCTTTGAACTATTTTCTATACATATTTATAAGTGTAACCTGCATATTTTAAAATGGATCCAATCATACAAATTGTCTCAACCCTTAGAACTTCACTTGTTACAGGTTGCCTGGGTGGCTCAGTCTGTTAGGCATCGGCTCAGGTCAGGATTTCACAGTTCGTGAGTTCCAGTCAGCATCTGGCTCTGTGCTGACATCTGGGAGCCTGGAGCCTGGTTCTAATTCTGTGCCTCCCTCTCTCTCCACCCCTCCCCTGCTCAAGCTCTGTCTCTCTGTCTCTGGCATAGACTTAATCTTCCCTGCTCTCAGTTTAACTTAATGCCCTGGAAATTATTCAACAGACAATGATAAAAAGACTTGGGAAGCTGGAAAGAAGGCTAGAAATCCTAAGACTGAGGAACCACAATGTGTTGACTTCACTGGGTTTTCGTCTTGTCTCCCAAATACCCCAGGCTGGGCTCTGGAGACTCCACAACCCATCACAAACAGGAAACAAAGAAACAAGAAAGGCCTACGTTATGTACTGAAAGGACTGGTAAAGAAAAGCCCTTCTCCCTCTCTGTCCAAACCGGCAAGTGGTCTGGCTCATGTGAAGCAGAGCAGTGAATCACGGGTCATCTCAATTCCCACCAACAATCAGGCACTGGCCGTCAGCTCACTCTGCTGACAGCAGCATAAGCCTTGAAGCCTGTGTTTCCCTGGTCTCCCCCCAGTGAGATAAGGACATTCCGATCCAACGGTTTCTTCACCGCCTCCCCCCAACCACACACATACACACAGAAGGTGGCCCAGTGAAGCAGGTAGTTCAGGGAAATGCCTTTCACTCCTGCACATGTTGCCAGCTGGGATTGAGTTAGAAGTCCCACCGGTGCCAGAAAAGGAGGAGGAGGAGGAGGAGGAGGAGGAAAAGGGAGGAGGAGGAGGAGAAGAAGAAGAAGAAGAAGAGGAGAAGGAAGGGGAGAAAGAGGAGGGGGAAGAGGAGGAGAGGAGGAGAACAAGGAGATTGCAACACTCCTTGTTCTGAACACTAGAGTATCACTGGAAATAAAACTCAGGAAAATAGGCTAGAATTTAACACAATACACCTAAACACAGCTACAGTCGGCTAAAATAGAATATTTAAATAGGATCAAGCATCTCCTAACATAATAACCAAAGTGTCCAGAATAGAATAAGACATTACTTGTGCAAGGAACCAAGAAAACCACGATGTGAATTTAAAAAGACAATCCACTGATGTCAACATTGAAATGAATCAGATGTTAGAATGATCTGCTAAGGATTTTAAAGAAGCTGTCATAAGGATGTTTTAACAATCAATGATAAATTCTCCTGGAAGACTATAGATGCTGGAGAGGATGTGGAAAAACAGGACCCCTCTTGCACTATTGGTGGGAATGCAAACTGGTACAGCCACTCTGGAAAACAGTGTGGAGGTTCCTCAAAAAATTAAAAATAGATCTACCCTATGACCCAGCAGTAGCACTGCTAGGAATTTACCAAACGGATACAGGAGTACTGATGCATAGGGGCACTTGTACCCCAATGTTTATAGCAGCACTCTCAACAATAGCCAAATTATGGAAAGAGCCTAAATGTCCATCCACTGATGAATGGATAAAGAAATTATGGTTTATATACACAATGGAGTACAACGTGGCAATGAGAAAGAATGAAATCTGGCCCTTTGTAGCCACGTGGATGGACCTGGAGAGTGTGATGCTAAGTGAAATAAGCCATACAGAGAAAGACAGATACCATATGGTTTCACTCTTATGTGGATCCTGAGAAACTTAACAGAAACCCATGGGGGAGGGGAAGGGGGGAAAAAAAAGAGGTTAGAGTGGGAGAGAGCCAAAGCATAAGAGACTCTTAAAAACTGAGAACAAACTGGGAGGGAGGGGAGGGTGGGTGATGGGCATTGAGGAGGGCACCTTTTGGGATGAGCACTGGGTGTTGTATGGAAACCAATTTGACAATAAATTTCACATATTAAAAAAATAATAAAAATAATAAAAATAAATAAATAAATAAATAAATAAATAAAATTCTCCTGGAAAAAAATGAAAATATAGCCAATCTCTGCAAAGAAATAGAAATCATAGAAAGGAATCAAATAGGGAAATAATATGACTAAAAAAATAAAATCACCAAAATTTAAAATGGTCTGGATGGACGCAATAGTCATATGAAGATAGCAAAACGTAGAATCAGTGTGCTTAGAAAACAGATCAATGGAATGTACTCAATCATAACAGAAAGAAAATAGCCTGAAAAATGACCTCAGGGACTCGTGGGACAATAACAACAACAACAACAAATCGAATATCTGTTTCATTAGATTTCCTGGAGGAGGAGGATTGTAGGATTAAAATAGCATTTAAAAAAATTATGACCCCAAATGTTTCAAAATATCCAAAAGGCTTAAACCTACAGAGTCAAGACGCTAAGTGAACTTCAAAGAGGACACATTCACATGAGGACACAACATAATTGAACTTCTTAAAACCAAAGAGAAAGAGGGGCACCTGGGTGGCTCTGTCGGTCAAGCATTCAGCTCTTGATTTCCGCTCAGGTCATGATCTCACAGTTCACGGGATGGAGCCCCAAGTGGGGCTCTGAGCTGACTGTGTGGAGCCTGCTTGGGATTCTCTCCCTCTCTCTCTGCCTGTCCCTCCCACACACACTCTCTCTCTCTCTCTTTCTCAAAATAAATAAATAAATAAACATTAAAAATGAAGACAAAGACAAAGAAAAAAATCTTAAAAATTACCAGACAGAAAAGACACATTATGCATAAAGAAACACCAATTCAGGGGCGCCTGGGTGGCTTGGTCAGTTAAGCGTCCGACTTCGGCTCAGGTCATGATCTGACAGTCCGTGAGTTCAAGCCCCGCGTCGGGCTCTGTGCTGACAGCTCAGAGCCTGGGGCCTGTTTCGGATTCTGTGTCTCCCTCTCTCTCTGACCCTCCCCCGTTCATGCTCTGTCTCTCTCTGTCTCAAAAATAAATAAACGTTAAAAAAAAAATTTTTAAAAAGAAAAAAAGAAACACCAATTCAAATGACAGTGGATTTCTCCTCTGAAAACGTGGAGGCCAGATGATACGGCCCAGCATTCTTGCCAATGTGGAAAGGAAAACAGTGAGTCCCGAATTCTGTATCTGGCTACGCTCTCCTTCAGGAACAAAGGGGGAGGAAAGACATTCTCTGATGAAAGAAAACGGAGCTCACAGAAGCTCTCCATCAGGAAGTTAACAATAACATAAGCACTCTAGAGCCACCACAAATCGAAGGGTAACAGAATGTGTAAAAATAAAAAATAGGGGCGCCTGGGTGGCGCAGTCGGTTAAGCGTCCAACTTCAGCCAGGTCACGATCTCGCGGTCTGTGAGTTCGAGCCCCGCGTCAGGCTCTGGGCTGATGGCTCAGAGCCTGGAGCCTGTTTCCGATTCTGTCTCCCTCTCTCTCTGCCCCTCCCCCGTTCATGCTCTGTCTCTCTCTGTCCCAAAAATAAATAAAAAACGTTGAAAAAAAAATTTTTTTAATAAAAAATAAAAAAAAATAAAAATAAAAAATAAACATAAAAATTGCCTTCCCCTCATGAATTTCTTTAATCCTATTTTATCTTTATATTCTTTACATTACAACATGGGATGTATCTTCAATGTATATAGAGAAAGTACTTAAGACTATTTTGTTTTAAAAATGGAGAAGCAAAGAAATCTAAATAGAATATATGGTATTTATATGTATATTGGTATTTATATGTATATGTAATGTATGGTAATATCGTATTTATATGTATATGTATATACATATATGTATATGTATGTATATGTGTATGTTATTTGTATATTGGTATTTATATGTATATGGTATTTATATGCTAATACCTAGAGCAAGAAAAGTGTGCTAAGTGATATGTTCAGAAATACTACAAGTCAAGTGTAAGTACTTTTGAGTAGCCCACAGGAAGGCATGAAAAAAAAAATAGAGGAACAGGAAACAAAAGGAACAAAAAGAATACGCATAATAAAATGGCAGATCTGAACCCCTCACCTATCTATATTTAATTTAGATTTCCAAATTTCCAATTTCCAAAAGGAAGAAAGCGTATTCTCATTCGCGTTATAATGATTCTGGGCAAAAACTCTATAATGAAATAAGTAAATGTCAGGTCAACTCAGTGAGGACAGAGAGCAGGGAATTCGATGGTGTGTGGTGGTCCATTTTGTGAAAACCGACAGACCAGAATCAAGTTAGTAATTATTAATAACTATATTTTGGTTATCTACAAATATATAGTGATCATTAACTAGTTACACAATTCACTAATTCCACAGTGTTTTATATAGTTACCTAACATCTATATAGGTAAATTACATACACTAGTATGTATGTAATATAGATGTTACCTAACATCTATATAGGTAAATTACATACACTAGTATGTAACATTTATGGTGTAAAAATCTTCACAGGTTTACGTTTTTGAGCCTCACATCAAAACTATAAACTAGGTATTTATAAACCTCGACTGAAATTTAAAGAAACCTCTGCCTAAAGTCATGCTAACCAGCAAGTTACAGTCTTGAGACCCCCAACCAACATCTTCTAACCCCAAATGCCATCACGTTTGTAGCTTCTCATACACTTACCCCAGAAGTTCCAGGGAATGCAGTAACTCTCGGAAATTTCTCACGAGACTCAAAAGCCATGAGCCATCCCAGGATATCGAGTTTATGGTGTTAGAAACAATAACTTCACAGGTGTGATTGAGCAGTAGCTGGCGAATAAAACCTTCCAGTTTGGGAGAAGGACTTTTTTTATATCCAAAATTCAATGGATGGGGCTTTCACTAGCTCTTAAAATAGGACTTTTTTCCACTTTTGAGTGTTTATCTGAATAAAAAGGAAAAAACAAACAGCGATTCAAAAAGATATATTCACCTTTATGTTCATTGCAGCATTATTTACAATAGCCAAGGAATGGGAGCAACCCAAGTGTCTGTTGATAGATGAATGGATAAAGAAGATGTGAGATAGATGATAGACAGATAGATAGATAGATAGATAGATGATAGATATCACAATATTACTCAACCATAAAAAAGAATGAGACCTTGCCATTTGCAACAACATGAATGGACATTGAGGGCATTATGCTAAGTGAAAAAAGTCAGAGAAAGACAAATACTGGATGATCTCATTTATACATGGAATCTAAAAAACAAAACAAGCAAACCGTTCGTACCAAAGTGGGGAATGATTTGGGAGAGGAGAGGCAGGTAAAACAGGTGAAGGAGATTAAGAGGTACAAACTTCAAGTTATAAGATGAGTCATGAGAATGTAATGTACAGCATAGGGACTATAGCCAACCATATTGTACTAACCTTGTATGGTGACATGACCATCATTTCCTAATGTATACAAATATTGAATCAGTATGCTGTACCACGGGAACTGAGAAGATACTGTATGTCAGGTACACTTTGGTAAACCTTCTTGAAAATCTAGCACACCTTTATTGAACATGTACCGCACGCAAGGGACTGTGTAAGACACTGTGTGGAACAACAGAGTTCCTTCCCTCCGGAGAGCCAGAAGAGACGAATAAATGCGTAGGTCACTGTCACAGTTTCAGTCAAGATTCAGTCAGGGAGGCAGAGCCACGCTGAGCGCTGTAGGATAGGGATTGGTTAAAGGACTTTGACCTTCACAGCTGGGGAGCTGCTGAGGGAGATGAAGGTGTGGTGAGGGAGGCAGAGGATCAGAGGAGAGGTCACTAGCCAGCCTGCCTGAAGCCCTGGTGTGTGGACACAAGTCAGGACAGGAATGGGTGTGTGGGAGGCCAGCAAAGTGCGAGCTGGTGGAGAAGTCTCTGGAAGTTGTCTAGGGAGCTGTGACCTCTTCGGGCCCACCACTAAGTGTCTGGTGGGAAGCCTGGGTCAGCAGTCAGGAAATGATCTAGATACAGAGCACTAGGGGCCAGGCATAAGCCAGGACCTGAAGGTCACTCTGGTCCCGTCAGCATTGCTCCCGTGGCTGTACTCAACCAGGGGAAGACCTTCAGAGGGTAAGAGCAGGTGCTGTCTTTCTACCTCCCAATACATTGTAAGTTCCTCTTTTGGTCAACATGAACTTGGAACAAAACAGCAAAGGAGACTTCAGAAACGTTGGTCCCAGGGTGACTATGTTGACAGTAAAAACCCAGTAGAACCAGTTAGACCAAGGGTGTGCTAGAGCAGGGGTGCAAATAACATGTGATAGGAGGAAGGAAAGGAGAGACGTGCGGGGCTCAGGAGCCAGGTTCGGGGAAACCCTCCGACTCCACACGACTTGCCTCTTGTCACTATGAAACTACATTGCTCTAGTGGGAATGATGTTAGATCTCTGTCATGACATTTCATGTGTGATGTCAGGTAAGTTACTTAACCTCTGGGAGACTCCACTTCCTCAGCTGTAAATGGCAAATAATCAAACCCACCTCCAAGAATCACAAAAATCACATGAGAAGTTGTAAGCAAAGTTCCTGCTACGTGGCAGCAATTCGACAAACATCGTCCACCTTCTCCCCGACTATACCTTCTTCCTCTCGTGTTTCTGCTGCAGAGGCTGACAGTCAATCTTTGGCCACAGGTCACCTCTGGTCTCCATCAATGACCCTGCCGGATGCATAGAATCTTGCTAAATGCTCTCATAATTCTTAAATACACCATGCCCTCTGAATTTCCTTTTTAAGTGATGGAAACTGTGTTTTAAAGCATTCCAACCTTCCCTTTCTAAAGTGATATCTAAAATGTATTTATTAAGCCCGTGGAGAGTGCAAGATCTGTAGAATACATATGATTATAAAACGTTAAGACCTTAAATGTTCCATTCGAGGTGTTTTTGTCAGGCAGTGATCTCCCCCCTTCCTTTCCACGTGACCTCTTTGCTCATCACTGAAGTTTGCATTTGTACACCGAGTCTTTGGGAACTCCCCTCCACCTAGTCTTGAGCTATTCAAGATGTCTGGCAAAAAGATTTCCAAGTGTAGGTGTGCGTAATTAGGATCAGGTGGGTTGTCCCCTCTACTCACCCCTCTTTCCATCTGTTCAGCTCCTTGCTTGTCATCTATCATACCAGATAATTGATTCCAGACTGAAGCAGCTTTTCTTTTGCATCTCCCCAACCATAGGCTGAAGCGGAGGAACTAGCTCTCACTGACTTCTCCACCCCACCCACCCCCACCTCTCTCTCTGTGTGTGTGTGTGTGTGTGTGTGTGTGTGTGTGTGTGTGTATTCCATTTTATATTATGACCTTTATACCCCTTCGAGATAAATCAACTATAATCAAAAATAGGATTTTAAAAAAAAATGGCAATGGGGAACTTGGGACCAGAAGAACACCACATGATGGGAAATATTAGCACATGTGCAGCTGACCAGTTGGGGAATATTGCCTCGCACCACTCAGCCAAGTTGAAGGGGATTGATGAGGGATTCCAACTGGCCAGATTTCTCCTGGAATCCATAAAAATTCAAAATGACATTTTATGCATGAGCAGAGTAATCCACGAGTCAGAACAAAAGATGGAGTTCAAGTGCAGTTGTGTGTGTGTGTGTGTGTGTGTGTGTGTGTGTGTGTGTGTAAGCGCGCGCGCGTGTGTGTGTGGCTGCAGAGTAAATGCTCTCAGAACAATGGTGCGACGCTGGGTTGGTTGTGGTGGAAGAAAGAAAATGCACAAAGCACTTGGAAGAAGAGGATGAGCCAGGGGAGCCTCTCAAAGCCCTGACCCCACGTTTGACATTGAAAATGGAGGTCCGGACTGCCCGGACGTGGCGGAGGGTTCAGAGAATTCTATAAAGCAGTGAATCTAAGAATATTTTAAAATACTGAGACACTATAAAACTCTAAGGCATTTATAATAGCGCAAGGTTTAAATTATTTGCTTGTTATTTAAATTATTATTTGGGGCGCTGGGGTGGCTCAGTCGGTTAGGCGTCCGACTTCGGCTCAGGTCACGATCTTGCAGTCCGTGAGTTTGAACCCCGCATCAGGGTCTGTGCTGACAGCTCGGAGCCTGGAGCCTGCTTTGGAGTCTGTGTCTCCCTCTCTCTCTCTCTCTCTCTCTCTCTCTCTCTCTGCCCCTCCCCCGCTCATTCTCTGTGTCTCTTTCTCTCTGTCTCCCAAAAAATAAACATGAAAATAAATAAATAAATAAATGAAATAAAAATAAGTTATTATTCGATCATCAGCCTTTGCTGTCTCTGTAAATGTCAACATCAAGTAGCGTTTATTTAAACATTGCTTTTTGCATGTCTCCAGTATTAAGCTAGAGTCAACTTGCATAGAGACCCAGTGCCTTCTCTCTAAGACAATGCAATCTAAACTGAATACAGTAATGTAGACAAACATATAATTAAGACAAATAACTGTACAAAGAGCTGTGGTTACATAAATAATGAAGTATTTGCAGATGTGTTTCCCTTTAACAATACGTTCCAAACTAAAGCAACTTACCGGGCTCCTGCCCTCCACCCTACCCACCCCACCTCACCCCCATCAGCATCTCAGCCCAAAACTTAGATGAAGAAGCGTCATATGGTTGAGTTGCTGGTGAGAAACTTAGCTTCTGGGACCTGCTATATTGTGCTGACATTTTTTTAAAGCAGCTATGTGGCTAAGGACAGGGGGGAGATAAGCAAAGTAGAACACACTTAGGTTTCCACTGATGTTTTATGGGCCAAAATCAAGATCATCCCGTAAATTATTTCTAATGACTGCTTCCATTAGGGCCCTGCACCTTTCATATTTCACTTGCAAGCATGCAAACTTGGGGTGCAAGTGCCATATTGTCTCCAAACTGTTGGCCAATTGCCCGTGCTCTGCCTTCTTGCAAGATTGGGTATGGCTGGTCTCATAATTGAAGAGCAGTCATTTCTAGAAGCCCCTCAAAAGTCTTTGCTGATGAGTAAGAGGGGTTTCACACACAGAGGCCAATAGTTCAGTTGGATAGGTAAGCATTTCTTGGGCTACACTATCTGCCAGTGTTGTCTTTAAAGAAAAATCATAGCGTGACACCTTCTGCTTTAATATTTTCTGCTGGTTTTAAGAAAAGGTTCAAGGTATTTGAGCACACATGCAAAACCCTTCTTGACTTGGATCTTACGAGGCTGCCTAGCTCATCTCTGCCTATTCTCTCATGCACACTCAAAGTGGCCCTTTTAAATTAAACTCATTGGTATGACCTGAATCCTCATGTATTTGCCTATGTCTGGGACACTGTCCCTCTACTTCATCACTTGGACAATACCTACCCGACTTTTAAGGCTCTGGACTGGATAACACGCCTGGGCCCTCATAGGGATTGGAGTAAGTATCTGCATATCAGGTACTCTCTTCTCGCATAACCCTATTCACTTTTTATAGTCACCTGCGTTGTTTTTGGTTTTGTTTTTCATTTATCTGTCCAGCTCACTAGGCTGGGAGTTCCCAAAGACCAAGACTTTTGTTATTAATTTGATATTGCTAAAGCTTACCCTTTGCCTGGCACGTAGTAGATACTCGATACGTATTTATTGAAGGACTAAGTTAATGGATGGATGGAGAGACAGATGGATGATACCAAAGCTCTAATATCTATTTCCAAGCCAATCACCACCTGCCATTCATAGTAAGGTGATCTCGTGATGCGCTGTGCAAAATGTGGCTAAAACGATCTATTCACCCACTTTCTCCAGACATCACGAAGCTGTTGGACACCTTAGCTAAGAAGCATGAAAAATTTGAGACCCGAGGTAAAAATCTAAGTAAACATCAAGTCAGCAATCTACTCAATAGTAGAAAAGGTGCTTCTGTTGTTGGATTGTCATAAGAAGGTTGTCGTAAGAAGCGACAATGACCGCTGGTGGCTTAAAATTCAAATTACGTTGCATACCTTTTTTTGATGTTTTCATTCCCTACCTCTGCCCATTTGTGCTTGTGTAATGAAGCTCTAAAGTGACTTCCATTGTTATCATCAAGCGTCTTCCTTGAGAAACAATGCCAGACAGCTTGGGACATCTCTACTCACTCTCTCTGTGATGGAAGACCTTTCTCTGCAGGCAAGTATCTCAAGGTACAACTGTGTTAACTTCTAGAAGGAATAAAACGCTCCCTTGATATCCAAAGAGTGATTTCATTCCAGTTAATATTTTAGCATAGCTAAACCAATAAGAATCTTTGTTTTGAAAAGTGGAGTCAAAAAATGTTAAGGCTGGAAGTTACATACAGAGTTTAGCACAGTTTTTAAAGATACTGAAATCATGATCTATCCCTTTTAGGTAATCTGACATCTTTGAGCGCTAGTGTTCCTCCTCTAAAGAACTGGAAATGATAATGAAAACTGGCTCCTAGGAAGATTTTGAAATTGAATGAGACAAGGTATGTATGATTGCAGAGATTCTGGTCATTCTTTGCCTGTAGCGAGCATTTACTTAATTCTAATTGTTATGAAAAGGAGGCGAGCAGTATTATACCTTCATTATAAAGGCAAGCATATAAGGTCATAAGAAATGATGTGAATTACTTAAGTTTACAATAGAATTCACCTTAATTTCCCATAGTTATCTCTACCATAGACTATACTTGTTCATGAGCCTGCAGGTTTTTAAAGCATAACAAACAAATAGCAGCAAAGAACTATGGCAGTTGTATTAAAACTGAAGACGGGATGAATTGGAAGCCGATTTTAGGTTCTATCAGAATCAGCTTGGCTGCAAAACCCTACCAAACATAAAAGAGAATATCACCCCGAGAAAGCAATATTGGAAAGCCTTTCCAAATGCTCAGTGTGCAGTTTATAATAGTTCTTCTATCTAATTGGAGAAGGGTAGAAAAGAGGAAAAGCATATCTGAAATTTCAGAGGACAGGTTTGTAAACACACACTTAAATGGGGTTATTGTCATGTTCTGATGCTCTGTTTTCCTCTGACCTCAACTCTGCTACTAATACCTTCTCTGGCCTCTTCACAAAAACTTATTGCAAGAATCTATACTTTTTCAGTCCAGAGTCCTCACAGGTCAGCAAAATTGGAGCCTTAATGGTTTTCTTATAAGCTTTCCCACACTCTCTGCCTTGGCTCAAACCTCAATATAGTATCATTTATCATAAGTTAACTATTTGACCTTCAAATTTAAACCAGGACCTGGCAATGCAGCCAAACTACAATGGTCAGGAGAGCTGAGAACCTTGTCTTTCTCTTTAAAAGGCTCATTTCCAGTGGTGCTTAAGTTTCTTTCTAAGCAGACCCAGAAATTGGATTTAATTTTATTGGCATTAGATGTCTTCTCCAGCACAATAAATACATTGGCTGCATTCCTCTAGCTGTGTTGTGTTTGCTTAGTATTTCTGCATTTTATAAAAGAGACGGCTTACCCATTTGCCAAAGGGGTGAGCGGGGAAACTCCAGATATAGAGATCTGATCCCAGAATTAACACCACCTTTATAACAGGCTCACCCTGGGACAGGACTGAAAAAATGACTGAGGTGGCCTGAAAGCCTGGAGCAGGGTCTACTCCCCCATCATCCCATCATAACAGCAAAACCGGAGGGAGAGCCAGGCCACCATCATTGAGGATGAACTCAGTGATGATAACTCAGGTGCCCAGAAGGAACAAAAGCAACCTTTTCCTAAACAGCGTGTGCTGCTCCGGTAGAGGCCCGGACTGGAGATTCTGATGCTTGGGTATAAATATTTCAAATAATAGTAATGTTTCAAATAGGCAGAATTTCAGGAGGCTCGGGATCACCTGTGTGCTGGCAGCTCAAAGTAGAGAGGATCTTTGCTAAGGGACCGCATCATTCCCTCCTGTGAGCATCCTGACTGGCAGAGGAGGACTCAGAAAAAACAGAAACTGAGTTACAGTAATTTACTTCCTGGAGGGTTGTTGTGAAAATCCAATCACATACTGTATGTTGAGAATCTGGCAGAGCCGCTGGCCCAGGATAACCATGTAACTTTTAGTTTTCCTCCTCCCAAAGATATCTTTGTACATCTGTTGTTAAAACTTAGGATAATGTCCAAGAAATTACATTTCTGGGGGATTCCTAAGTATAAAATTAACACATGGCCAACTCCAAAAATCCTGCTGCACTTTAGGTGTTTTATTTTAACTCTGAAAGCTTTCGGAGAAATAGCTTTTATATATCTACCTTTGATGGTACCGGAAGATGTAACTTAGACGCCAGTGAAGATTTTTGTTTTCCTTCCCATCATGTTGCTAAATTTACCGGAACATTCACATTCCCAGTGTGCATAAAGCTAAAAAAAAAAAAAAGAAGTCACAATTGAACTGAATGAAGATAAAAGGAAGCTCCGTGTTAATGAAACCTAATTTGCATCCTGTTCTGTATGGTACTCAGACAAATAGGAGAACAATGGATTTATTGGGAAGATTATACCAAGGATTGAATTTCACACAGACCATTTGATATTTTGCCTGTGCTGTGAGCAAGTCGTGTTGCATTAGATCAAATTCTGATTTCATTCCATTGCTGAATATCCCTTTGTCACATCCTCGCCATTTGCCTCTTCATTACCAGGAGGTAATCACAGGATGAACCCCCCTGAGAGCTTGTTGTTTAACTGCCCGTGTGTGCATATTTCACAGTCTGCCATTGTTACAAGGCATTCTGGTTAATAAGCAGATAATGGGATATGCAAATCATGTGTACCTGATGAGGAAGGAAAAGCGTGACTTCTTTCACCTTTGCATAAATACTTATAGACTTCTTTGTGACCAGGGAAGCATCCCAATCTGGGTGATTTATGGAACATTCTGTCCAGGCAGGAAGAAATGCCCTTTTGCCTTGGGAAATCGAGGTAATGGAGTAGGTTCCTTGTAATTTACAGAACTTGGAGTATGGGCCACTCAGAAAGGTCTGAGGACAGGAGAATCTTTTTTTCTTTTAAACGGGCACATTAAACCATAAAATATAACAAGCCCCACACTGCACAGTGTTTTCCACCAACCCCAGAAGAGTTGTAAAATACAATGTCAAAGTCTGAACAACTTCAGGGATGCTTGCAAGAGGTCAAATTGATACTGAAACTCATTAGAAGCAGAAATGATGGTGATTCCACCCTGGTACCACAGAAAATAAGAAGATGATTTAGAGATTTTTTTTTCAAGCATCGGGAGTTACTTGAGTTTCTGTATTGCTCCTCTTTGGTGCAATGCTGCATTGAACATGGCACTGTAATGAACCAGCCCACTGCTCTTCTGAAACATTTAAGAAAGAACACAGTGTTGGGGGGGGGGCGCCTGGGTGGCTCAATTGGCTACACATCTGACTCTTGGTGTTGGCTCAGGTCACCATCTCACAGTTGATGAGTTTGAGTCCTGAGTCAGGTGGACAGTGGGAAGCCTGCTTGGAATCCTCTCTCTCTCTCTGCCTTTCTCTCTCCTCTGCTCCTCCCCACCTCTCTCTCCCAAAATAAATAAAATTTAGAAAGAGAAAGAAAGAAAGAAAGAAAGAAAGAAAGAAAGAAAGAGAAAGAAAGAAAGAAAGAAAGAAAGAAAGAAAGAAAGAAAGAAGAAAGAAAGAAAGAACAGACACAGGGTTTGTAGAGAAAAGATGTGGGCTTGGCGAGTAATGTATGTCTGTGGTATCAGTTTCTTCATCTCTAAATGGAGACAATAACTCTACAGCCTTCATTGTAAGACTCAAAGTAGGAACAATTATGGAAATCATATGCTGGGTAGCTTCTCTCTGCCCGTATCAATCCCCTCTCCACCTTTTTCCAGCCTCGTCTCTGTCTTGGGACACCCATCTGGGTAGATTTCACTGGCCTTGTACACTCTAGCTTCAGGTTGGGCTTTGCAGTATGGAACAACACCCGAAGTACAGAAGAAAGAGAGTAGGTATGGGATTGTATTCCCTTAGCTTCCTCCCAGCAAGGGTACCCCTGCTAGACATGCCCTTTGACCCAAGATGGTGGCACCTACTAGGTCACTGGCTCCACCTAACCTCTGTTCATGGGTTCTAGTAACTGTTTCCTCCGCTTACCCCTTTATGATAGGGGTGGTAATGATGCCCACTGTGTTACTAGCCCAGAGCCCTGCTTTATCCTTTGTGAGTTTTTTTTTTTAACATCCTGCTCACATAATCTTAGGTCTTTCATTGGACATTACTCAGATTTATCCTAATTTGAATCTGTGTCCTGCTGGGTGCCTCAATAGTACATGCTTTAAAAATATCTTACTGGCTAACACATGTAACAGTTCCAAGTTAAAATAATAAAAAGAATTCCAAAGCCAACTGTCAAATTCTGCATTTTTCAATTCTTCATTTACAATTCCTTTTTACAGATAAATAAAGTAGCTATGAAAATGATAAAAACAAAAATGTCAGCCAGTAACAATTTGCACGTAGGGAAAAAAATGAGTTGAATCATTTCTGTTTTCCTCTGGGTCACTTATTAGCAGGATGGACACCGAAACCTGCATTACTAAGCAAACAGAGCACACACATCTATCTGTAATTTACCTGTTATAAATATTGTCAGGAAAAATCCCTATAAGGATCAAGCTCTCTCTGGACCGATCTGAACCAATCCAGAGATCTCTCTCTGGAGACGCCTGAACTTTTTGTCTCTGGTATGTGATTACCTTTCCCTCCACAGGTGTAACAGTGACAGTGACTCAGGTCTTTATTTAGACAGTGGCTCTCCCAGCCCCACTGGAAGGCCAGGGTGAACCACTGTATCTGAATTCATTTTCCCAGGGTCTGCACTGACATAGTTAGTGGGCCTCAGGCCAGACATGGCTTCTCTCCCCACCTGCCTCCGGCTGTAAGAGCAGACAGAGGCCTCTTGCCTAAACCTCAAGTTATCAGACACAGGAAATTCTCCCAATTTGCTTGAGACCTCGGAGGCCATGGAAGATGGTAACAAAAATGAATGAAACACAGTCCTCCTACCTCCACCAGAGATAAGACATGATACTTTTTCAGTAGTTGTTGCTGGGCTAATTTAGGACTTGACTTTCACATACAGATAATTTGAGAATGGAAACACCACCATTATACAGATAAAGACAAAGCATTTTAAATATATTTTTTTAATTGATTCATTTTTTTTGAGAGTGAGAGAGACAGAATGTGAGTGGGGGAGGGGCAGAGAGAGAGGGAGACACAGAATCGGAAGCAGGCTCCAGGCTCTGAACTCCAGGCACAGAGCCCGATGCGGGGCTCGAACTTACAAACCACAAGATCTTGACCTGAGCTGAAGTCAGCTGCCTAACCGACTGAGCCACCCAGGCTCCCCAAAGACAAAACATTTTAAATGAGGCAAGGGCAGAACATGCTCAACAATTGGGGGCCTTCTTGAAGAAGGAATGTCAAAGGAACCCCAAAAGCAGAGTCACTACTCCAGGGGACTACCAGGTGGGTCCTGACAGCAGCAAACCAGAGCACGGGGCTGAGATAGACATCAGGTGAGGATGGGACCATCAAAGGGCATGAAGGGCAAGCTAGGAATCGGGACTTAGCCCGAAGAAATGAAGTCAATGATGGTTTTCTTTTTTCTTTTTTCTTTTTTTTTTTAATTTTTTTTTTCAACGTTTTTTATTTATTTTTGGGACAGAGAAAGACAGAGCATGAACGGGGGAGGGGCAGAGAGAGGGAGACACAGAATCGGAAACAGGCTCCAGGCTCCGAGCCATCAGCCCAGAGCCTGACGTGGGGCTCGAACTCACGGACCGCGAGATCGTGACCTGGCTGAGGTCGGATGCTTAACCGACTGCGCCACCCAGGCGCCCCAGTCAATGATGGTTTTGAAGAAGAAATGGTATTGGGGCACCTGGGTGGCTCAGTCAGTTGAGACTCCAACTTTGGCTCAGGTCATGATCTCACAGTTCATGGGTTCCAGTCCTACATTGGGCTCTGTGCTGACAGCTCAGAACCTGGAGCCTGCCTCCAATTCTGTCTCCCTCTCTCTGCTCCTCCCATGCTCAAGTTCTGTCTGTCTCTCTCTCTCAAAAATAAATAAACACGAAGAAGAAATGGTATGATCAGGACTATGGTTTAAAAACACAACCCTGGGGGCGCCTGGGTGGCGCAGTCGGTTAAGCGTCCGACTTCAGCCAGGTCACGATCTCGCGCTCCGTGAGTTCGAGCCCCGCGTCGGGCTCTGGGCTGATGGCTCAGAGCCTGGAGCCTGTTTCCGATTCTGTGTCTCCCTCTCTCTCTGCCCCTCCCCCGTTCATGCTCTGTCTCTCTCTGTCCCAAAAATAAATAAACGTTGAAAAAATAAATTAATTAATTAATTTAAAATAAATAAATAAATAAATAAATAAATAAATAAATAAAAACACAACCCTGGTCACCGTGTGCAAGAGGAAAGTGAGGAAAGAAATGAAAATCAATAAGGTAAGTATTTTGAAACAACATTGTGTATTACCACCCCCATTCCCAAGGAGCCTGTTAAGATTTTTTAAGGTAGAGCATAGATTTTTTTTATTATTATTCAGTTTGCTTAAACTAAAAAACAAAACAAAAAAAAAACCCCACCAAAAACAGTTTACATATTACTCCCATAGTCCGACTACCACCTCTGGTAACCATCAATCTGTACCCTCTATGAGCTTGGTGTGCACGTAAGTATGTATAGGTTCCATAAAAAGAGAGACCACGTGGTATTTGTCTTCCTCTATCTGACTTATTTCACCTGGCAAATACCCTCGAGGTCCAACCCTGTTGTTGCAAATGGCAAGATTTCATTTTCTTTTATGATTGAACAATATTCCGTTGTATATATAAACCACAGTTTCTTTATCCGTCCACCCACCAGTGGACATTCAGGTTGTTTTTATAGCTTGGTTGTTGTAAATAATGCTGCTTAGGACACAGCAGTGTTGGGTTTTGTTTTTTTTTTTAAGTTTATTTATTTATTTTGAGAGAGAAAGAGAGAGAAAGAGAGCGTGCGAGTGGGGGAGGGGCAGAGAGAGAGGAGAGGGAGAATCCCAAGCAGCCTCCAGGCTGTCAGTGCACAGCCTGACTCAGGGCTCGAGCTCACAAATTGTGAGATCATGACCTGAACCAAAATCAAGAGCTGCACACTTAACCGACTGACCCACTCAGGTGCCCCAGCAGTGATTTTTCTCCTTGGAAAAATGTCTGTTCAGATCTTCTGCTCATTTGTAATTCAATTTGGGGTGGTTTTGTTTTGTTGTTTCTTTGTTTGTTTTATTTTGCTTTGTTTGTACTATTAAGTTGTATGAGTTGCATGGCTCGTGAGTTCTTTATATATTTTGGATATTAGCCCCTTGTCAGATATAGGATTTACAAATATTTTCTCCCATTCAGCAAGCCTTTTCATTTTGTTTGTTTTTGAGAGAGAGAGATAAAGTGCAAGGGGGGAGGAGCAGAGGGAGAGAGAATCTTGAGCGGGCCCCATGTTCAGCATGCAGCCCAACATGGGGCTCGATCCCACGACCCTACGATCATGACCTGAGCCAAAACCAAGAGTCAGGCATTCAACCAAATGAGCCACCCAGGCACCCCTAAAGAATGTTTTTAAAGTTTATTTATTTTGAGAGAAAGAGAGAGAGAGAAAGCAAGCAGGGGAGGAACAGAGGGAGAAACTGAGAGAGAGGGAGAGAATCCCAAGCAGTCTCCACAACGTCAGCACAGAGCCTGATGTGGGGCTTGCGCTCATGAGCCGCGAGAACCTGAGCCAAAATCAAGAGTTGGCCAATCAACCAACCGAGCCATCCAGGTGCCCCCTAAAGAAGTGTTTTTAAAAGCAAAATTAATGGTGCATAATGTCCCTGATGAACAAAATATCAAAATTGAAAATAAAACAGAATCCAACAGTACCTCATCAGTCTATGTTGGAGCCTCGGTCAATAGGTAAGGCACCCCTCTCTGTACGTGTCTCCATATTTCTTTAATGGTTCTTTTTCCCAGAACATTAAAATAGTTGAAAAATTATTCAAATATCGAGCACCCTGTGTATTAAAGCTCATGCTACTTTATGTTTCCATATGTATTTACCATAAACAAAAGTGTTGTAATTGTATTTTCCTGGCTTTAATAGAAGCAAAGTCATCCATATAATTTTCGTCTGAAAACAAGAGAATCCAAGAAGCGAATATTGAACATTTGCGACTGGCTTTGGGAGGCTTGCAGCTCTACTCTGGGGACAAAGCATTGCCTTGACATTTGGCTCGAATCTGTACCTAACTCTTTGAAATGAGCAATACTTCCTCCTGGCACTTTTGGGGGCCCCATCACATGATAGATCACCCTTTGACTGTGTCTCCTTGCTCCTGAACTTTACAGTCCCTGCCCACCCACCAATCAGCATTTGCTCACAAAACCCTCCTTTGTATTTGACTAGGGAACGAATGAATTTCAGACTGTTCAATCAGAGGCCGCGGCAACATTCGTGAAACATCCTCTGTGAATCATTTAAAGGAGGCAGTTAGAATATCACATCAACTTACAGGGGGTTATTGACTTTGTGAACAGTCTTCTCACCTAGTTGTAGCGAAGCAGTCTTTATGGCAATCTCTGTGGCCTCCACCAGCGGCTGTCTCCCTGAGCAGGGAGGATATTACAATCAAAAACTGAAACTCTGGGTGTTGGCCACGTGTTTCGGAGACGGCTTTTAAAAATTATGGAAGCTGTAAATTCTCCAGTTAACTTTTTTTTTTTTTTAATTTTTTTTTTTCAACGTTTATTTATTTTTGGGACAGAGAGAGACAGAGCATGAACGGGGGAGGGGCAGAGAGAGAGGGAGACACAGAATCGGAAACAGGCTCCAGGCCCTGAGCCATCAGCCCAGAGCCCGACGCGGGGCTCGAACTCACGGACCGCGAGATCGTGACCTGGCTGAAATCGGACGCTTAACCGACTGCGCCACCCAGGCGCCCCTCCAGTTAACTTTTAAGACAAGAATGTGGCGGGGCCATATTACTCCCAGTTCTCCCTTCCTCATTCCATTTCTACCCCTTCCAATTCTGGGGTGTTGTTTCGTCACGACAAGCCTGTCTGTTGGCACAGCTAGGAACAGTGGTAGTAGGTCTCAAACTTTAAAAGCCATTGGAATTCATCCGGACATCTTGTTAAAACAGATTGTTGGGCTCCAACCCCAGAGTTTCTGGTTCAGTAGGCCTGGAGTGGGGTCAGAGAATTTGGATCTCTAACAGATTGCCGAGGACTATGGATACTGGGGTCCAAGAACCACTCTTCCAGAAGCAGTGTATTAGAGTGGTGTGCAGAGAGAGAGAGATCTTGCTAAACAGCAAGGTTTACCTACGACATAATAAGTACGTCTGTTCCGCATCACAACCAAGTGGGCACTTGCAATGAGGTAAACCAAAAATAGACACGCAGACCACATGCTGGTCTGGTTGTTTGGAGCAGTGCTTCTCAATCCTTAATGCGCGCTCAAATCACCTAAGGATCTTGCTAGAACACGGATTCTGATCCAGTAGATGTGAGGGAAGGCCCTGGATTTTGTGGGTTTCACCCGTGAGGCCGCCATTCTGCAGACCACACTTTGAGCAGCAAGAGGCTACGATAACCCCTATCTGAAACAGCCTTCGTTCCATCCCTTGCAACAAATTCAACACAGAAGGCTTTTATGCCTGCGAACAACTTGCAAAAACTTCTTTAAACTCAGAAACAGGGTTTGTCCCTAATGTTGTGTTTATTAAAAGATAAATTTTTATTTTGTGGTTTCTGTGTCAAGCAACTTCTTAGCAGTGCGGGGGTGGGGGGAGGGACAGTGCACATTGCCTTCGATGAGAAAGATGCAGGGAAATTTGTAAGACGGGAGAGAGTGTGAGATGTAGTCTCATGTCCAATGTTTTGACCTCATGGTCTCCTGCCTCGTTACTTTTACCTTGTCCTCGGCACCAACAGCTGTCTCAAGCTCCATCCAGATTTCAGACTTCCGAGAGGATGGCTCGGATCAGGCAGGGTCACCTTTACGCAGTACAAAGCAACTTTATCGCAAAGGGTTTACACCCAGTAACAGGGGTCGCTCTCCTGCCTTAGGTGGTCCACCACCTGCAGTCAATGAAACGGAATTAGGTTTGGCCGCCAAGGTAATCTCGTGGCAGCCTCACCAGCAAGTATTTTTACAGCTTCCTCTGTCTAGCACAGCCCCAGATACACGTATACTTGAGCTAGGCTGAGCAGCCCTTCTGGTCTACTGGGGGTCGTCTGGATTCTGGCACTGAAAGTTTTGCCCCCTGGAAAACACCTTAGTCCCAGGCAAACAGGGACAGTGGGCATTCTGTATGGAGCAGGACAGCGCTCTTTGCCCTACTGCAAGTCTGTAACGCACACACACACACACACACACACACACACACACATACAGTGTGGCAAGATGGAATTCTATTTGTACCTCCCATCCTCACCTGTGGTGGGGTAGTCTTTTTTTCTTTTTTGCTTTCTTTTTCGTTGTTGTTATAATCTTATCATTTGATTTTACAAGCCCTATGTATGGAACTAATTTACATGTAAGAAAGTGCAAATATGTGCCCAGCTCCATGACTTTTCGTAAAACATATTCCATCGTGTAACCAGCATTTCGAGTAAGAAACAGAACGCTACCAACACCCCAGAGTCTCTCCCAAAGATGACTAGTATCTATTTTTTTAACTATTAGAAGGCAAAAACCCTGGTAGCCACAATTGATAAGTAGAGCTTTGCCACTCACCCCAGAAGCCCCTCTGCCTGTTAAATCTCAATAAAAGCCCCCCACACCTCTCCTCCAAAATTAACCTCCACCCTGCTCTTACAATATCTAGTTTCTTTTTTTTTTTTTTTTTTTTTAGTAATTTCACAAAAGTTTTCTTGAACGACCTTTTTTGGTATTCTGTTACCTTGCTTTGTTTGTTTTCCTTCCAAGAATTTCTATTATCCGTAAGTTGGAGCTTCTTCTAACCTATTTTCACATAGTCATTAGAGTTTTGACCCTCCTATGACTATGACTTTCTGGTGTCCCATTGCCTGTAGGGAAATTTTTCTGCTTTTTGTTCTCTTTTTTCTCATGGTAATTTTCATGGGATTTGACTGTCACACTTTACTTTGCTTCTATACATTTAAATAAACGCTTATTCTAACATAATTGTAGATTTGCAGAAAAGTTGCAAAGATATTACAGAGGTCCCTTTTTTACCTTGTACCTAATTTCCTCTATCGCATAACATCTAACATTATTCTGATACATGGGTCACTTTCCAGTTTGAGATGTTTGCATATGTGTCTGTTCTCAACCCAGAAAATACCTGTTGCTTATTTTTCAACATTTTTAAATTTTTTTTAAGAGAGAGAGAGAGAGAGCATGAGCAGGGGAGGGGCAGAGAGAGAGGGGGAGACACCGAATCCAAAGCTGGCTCCAGGTTCTGAGCTATTAGCACAGAGCCCAGTGTGGGGATTTTACTCACGAACCGTGAGATCACGACCCAAGCCGAAGTCGGATGTTGAACCAACTGAGCCACCCAGGGGGCCCTTTGTGGCTTATTTTTCGGTTCCAAGGACTCAAATCCATCAGACAGCCTCTGTATCACTCTGTTTTCTCCGTCACGTGCATGTGGCTCTTGTGGACATTGGTGGTTTGTTCTGCCAGCCTGCATTTGGACGTTCATTGGCACACTCATCCCTATATTCGTTTCTACGGTTTCCCATGAGGTTTTCGTATTGCTCTCAAGTTGTTCTTTCTGTTGTCATGTAGAGATCTGGGAGACCTCATAACTACGTTGCCATCACTGACTCTTTCCATGATCCCTGTAGGTTGCTTTGAGTGTAGTAGCCCATCAAAATTTTGTTTTGAGCAAGTGGTATCACCAAGAGAGAAACTTGGTTATCTTATGAGTTCTTGGCTCTCAAGATGTGAGGGAGACTGAGAGGAAAAGAGAACTTCCCTGCCTTCCATATAAGATGGTCTCATCACAGACAGAAGGGAGACCCAGAGAGAACAATAAAGAAGCATACCCGCCACTTTAAGTAAGGGATCAAAATTAGCTTCCCCAGCAGTGGGACAAAATGGCACTCTGTGCCTCCTGATGAGAAGCTTGTGCCACCTTCGTGTAGTTCTGCCAAAACCTGTTTGCTCAATCTAATCTCGGGAAAATACAAAACAAATTCAAATAGAGCAATAGTATATAGAATATACAGAATAACTGCTCTATATTGTTCAAAAAAATCAAGATTATGGGACACAAAGACAGCCTAAGGAACCATTCTAGATTAAAGGAGACTTATAAAAAGACACAACTCAACACAATGTCTGATCTTAGGATGTTTCTTGAACCAAAAACTTTTCTCCACGGGGCCCCTGGGTGGCTCAGTGGGTAAGCGTCCAACTCTTGATTTCAGCTCAGGTCATGATCTCGCGGTTTGTGAGTTCAAGTCCCGTGTCAGGCTCTGCACTGACAGCACAGAGCCTGCTTAGGATTCTCTCTCTCTCTCTCTCTCTCTCTCTCTCTCTTTCTCTCTCTCTCAGGATGAGGAGGAGAAGGGGAAGGAGAAGAAGGAGAAGGAGAAAAAGAAGGGAGGGGAAGGGGAAGGAAGAGGAAGAGAAGGAGGAGGAGGAGGAGGAAGGGGAGGGGGAGGGGAAAGGGAAGGAGGAGAAGGCGGAGAAAGGGTGGGGGTGAGGGCAGAGGGAGAAGGAAGGAAAGAAAGAAGGAAGGAAGGAGGAAAAGAAAGAAGGGAGGGAAGAAGGAAGGAAGGAAGGAAGGAAGGAAGGAAGGAAGGAAGGGAGAAAAGGGACACAAATACATATGTAGCAAAAAAATGAAAAAGCAAATGTGTTTGAATTTTAAAACCTGGGGAATGTGAAGGATAATCATGAGTTCTTACTACTGGTCTCGCCATTTTTCTGTAAGTCTGAAATTATTTAACAGCACAAAGTAAATATTTTTATCTGTATACCCCTTTGCCTCTGAGACCCCTCACCACATCTTCACTTCCATGCTCTGCTAACTCACCTTGAATAAGATTCTTCAGTTCGGATCCTCACTAACCCGTCTCGGACACCTCTGACTCCACGCTCAGGAGCTGAGGATAAGAGGACCTCTACGACGGACCAAGAAATTGGAAAGCAACTTCCATTTGTTGAATAAAGTTCATGGCGAGACAAAAGACTATAAGTCTTGATTCGTGACCATATTTAGAAACTTCTTAGCTTCCTGAAAGCTGATTCTTGGTGATATTCTGCAAGTGACATCCTTCAATCATTTGCTGACCTTGGTTGTTGATGGGAAGCTAAATAATCCACTCATGGAGAAAAGGCTGGATGGGCCCCCTATCAGACGTTCATTGCAGTGGACAAGAAGAAAAGTAGATGCCAGCCTGGGTTTTCTAGATAGATTGAAATTGTGATACCAGATCTGTGTGAAATGAGGAGGCACTATTTATCCATTCCCTCCAACACCCTGGCAAGTATAATGAATACAGATGGTTCCCCCAGAGTCTGAAATGGCAAAAAGCAACAGTCCTCCAACAAAACGAATGGACAGCACTGCAGAACTGAACTACCTCATTTGTCAAAAAAGAGGCAACCAGCATCTGCAAAGATACCCAGAGGTTCTATCCCCTCCCCTTTTCTCTGAGGTGAGGCCACTTCCTCAATGTGTCTCAGTTCTCACCACTGAAGAATTCTCAAGCACTTCCTCTGGTTGGTCTTAAGACTTGGATTCCTTGGACACCGGTAGGAGGTTGGGGAGGAAAGAAATGACTCCGTGATGATATTTGACAGAGGACTTGGCTTTGAGCTCTCTGCTGCCCAACTCATATCAAAAACCTTGCCTAGATGACCGGTAGTTATACTGGGTGATTTGAAAATCAATCAGGTAATCTATTCCTCAGTGTAGTTCATGCCTCATCGATAGACTAAAGGAGAGAATCGGAAAGCCATGTGAGCTTGTGGAAAACCACCCAGGGTCTCTGGTCTCCTTTTACAAAATCGTACACTTGTATCATGCCTCAGTGTTCCCCGGGAATGCTACGGAATTGGGATTCTTAAAACCAGTATGAATTTTATTATAAAGCCCTTGCCTCACACACTGCATGACGCCTGGCTCCTATAGTAAGCAGAGCGGCAGATGGTAGCTTCCAGAACAAATGCCAAGAATCCTTGACTTCTCTAGGGACACTGGTAGCTGTGTGGCACCTATCGTGTGTGGTCAAGGGGACCCATACAGCTGAAGATGATTCTCTTTTTTTTTTTTTTTTTTTTTAATTTTTTTTTTTCAACGTTTATTTATTTTTGCGACAGAGAGAGACAGAGCATGAACGGGGGAGGGGCAGAGAGAGAGGGAGACAGAGAATCGGAAACAGGCTCCAGGCTCTGAGCCATCAGCCCAGAGCCTGACGCGGGGCTCGAACTCGCGGACGGCAAGATCGTGACCTGGCTGAAGTCGGACGCTTAACCGACTGCGCCACCCAGGCGCCCCAAGATGATTCTCTTTTGCTTTGACCGCTAGGAAGCTCAAAGCCAAATTTTCAGTTCCACTTTAACGACAGTGTAAGAGTCAGTGAGGTTGCCTGTACTGGGATCCTATTTGCGTATTGCTCTTGTAATCTGTCTTTTCATTGCTTGTGCTTTTTTTTTTTTTTTTTAATTCTTTATGTTTGTCTAAGGGAAGAGAGGAGGAAGGAGGCAGGGGAGGGAAGGAGGCAACTCATCTGCTGAAATGGGGTTAGACTGCTCAAGGAATGATCAGTGGATCCGATTTCCCTGTTTGACGTCACTGGCAAACAGATCTGATCAAATTCTTCTTAAGAAAGTAGGAAGGGGGGGCGCCTGGGTGGCGCAGTCGGTTAAGCGTCCGACTTCAGCCAGGTCACGATCTCGCGGTCCGTGAGTTCGAGCCCCGCGTCGGGCTCTGGGCTGATGGCTCAGAGCCTGGAGCCTGTTTCCGATTCTGTGTCTCCCTCTCTCTCTGCCCTTCCCCCGTTCATGCTCTGTCTCTCTCTGTCCCAAAAATAAATAAACATTGAAAAAAAAAAATTAAAAAAAAAAAAAAAAAAAAAAGAAAGTAGGAAGGAGTCTCTAACATGAGCTACACCTGCACCAAAGAGACAATTTTATACTAGGTAGCCAGGACGGGGGTCCCTGGCCAAAGAAACATATCAGCTGTTCAGTTCTAAGCAGAAGTAATTGTGAGGCTCTTCATTTCGCAGGCTGGAGAGACGAGTCACAGAAGTGAATAAACCTTGTATTTCCTTAATTCTTAAGCTACCAGCTCTCACACAAGCCATGGAGAGCGAGACAGCAGCAGACCGTGCTGTAGCGTAAGATACATCTCCTCGAGATGCACCCACCACTCGGATGGGATCTGGAATATGCCAAAAGCCTCCGCTCCCACCCTGCTGAGTGGCTGTCTTTCTGGAACAATCCTTCTCTGAGATATCCCCACCAGTTGAAATAAAAGCAACAGAACCCCAGCAGAGCATCCTAAAACACAGATTTAGAAACCTATTAAGGTAAATAAAACATCAGGAGGCTCCTGAGGGACATAAGCAGAATAAATAGCACGCTTTTGCTTTTTCTCCTCCTTTTTTTTTTTTTTTCCCACAGAGCCAGGGTTGAGATGGGCACGAAAATCCCCACAGAATTCAAATAATATCCCTCTGCATGTAGGATTTCATGGGAACATTCCCACAGTTGTTAGGGTTCCATTCAGATTATGAATGAGCTAATCAATTAACTTTTTTTGAAAAAGAAAGAAATCAGAGCCACAGTTCCCGGATACAGTTGACTGCCACCATTTTGCAAAGGCGGCCACAGCTGCAGGACGCAAAAGCCAGGAGGAGAGTTAGACCAACAACGATGCTATTCCCCAGGGTCTGCGTTCGCCTGGTCCTTCAGCTGGTGTGTTATCTTCCTCAGACAGGAACACAAATAAATGTTGCCTCAGACAGGAACCACAGCACCAAATATAAAAGCCGTGTATTTGGAATTAATTGTTTTCTGGCACAATCCTGTAAAAAAATGACAGGCTTCCAGCTTGAAGCGCTTCCACGTAAAGCCAATTAAGCAAGAGCAAGCAACAACTGGGCTGAGGTCAATAAAGGATGTTGGCTATTGTTCAGCAGTGGGACAGGCTGTGCTGGTCGCCATCTGGGGAAGCAAGTTAGGACGCCATTTTCAATAAAGGTTGTCAGGACCTACTGGAAGCAAGATAACACATGGAAGGAAATTAGACCTTCAGAAGAAAACCTCCCCTTCCTCACGTCGCTCTGTCTCCTTTATTCGCCAGAGAACATGCCTTTATTCCGTTCTTACCAAATCCCATTCTTAGAGGAAGTATTGGCCATTTGACAAAGAGATGGACCTTGGTCGAGAGGTACCTCGGGACTTATTCTGCACCGGCATAGTGATTCCTAAGCGAAATTATAACAGCTTCATTGAAGTCGAATTGGCATAATGTAGAATTCATTCATTTTATTCACTTTTTTTAATTTTTCAAAAATGTATTTCGTTTTGAGAGAGAGAGACAGAGAGAGCAGGGGAGGGGCGGAGAAAGAGCAACAGAGAAAGAATCCCCAGCAGGCTCTGCAACGTCAGCGAAGAGCCTGACACCGGGCCTGAACTCACAAACTGTGAGATCATGACCTGAGCCGAAACCAAGAACGGACGCCTGACCGACTGAGCCACCCAGGCGCCCCTGAATTCATTCGTTTTAAATTGTACATTCAGTCACTGTAACATCACCACAGTCTAGTTTTAGGATATTTCCATTGCCCCCCAAAGATCCCCCCTGCCCATCTGCAGTTAGTAGCATCCTGTTCTCCACCCCACCAGGGCCAGACAACTCATGGACTCCCTGTAGCGACATATTTATGTGACATTTTTTACAAATATTTTTTATGTTTAATTATTTTTGAGAGGGAGAGAGAGAGAGACAGAGCACAATCAGGGGAGGGACAGAGAGAAAGGGGAGCACAGGATCTGAAACAGGCTCCAGGCTCTGAGCTGTCAGCACAGAGCCCGACACAGGGCTCGAACTCGTGAACAGCAAGATCATGACCTGGGCCGAAGTCGGATGCTTAACCAACTGAATCCCCCAGGGGCCCCTATGTAACATTTTAGACAAATGGAACCATGCTGGGAAGAAAGCAACTAACAAGTATCCAGCATTCCAGGTAAGGAAAAATCAAAGTTCTAAAAGATTCCTCCTCCCTTTTCTCCCAGAATTGTAATCGATTTTATTTTTCACGTGTAAATCTTTGATACGTTTAAAATGTATCTGAAGTAAAGTTTCAACTTGTCTTTGTTCCCGATGGCAACCCAATTGTCTCAATTCTATTTTGCAAATAGCCCACACTTTTCCTCCTCGTTGGAGGAAATAGTAAACTTCTGTATTAAATAGTAAATTCCTTCCAGTTCTCGCTTTTCGTTCCCTCTCGTGTTTTATTTTTTTCCATTCCATCGCTCACTGTGCTGCTATCCTATGCCATTACCATACCTTTAAAATTGCTTTCCTACCTGATGTGGGCTCGTCTCGACCGTTTGCTTTTCTTTTAAAAAAAAAAATGTCTTGCCATTTTTGATTGCCCATTTTTTTCCCCAACAGACTTCATCTTTGGTGGGAAAGACTTTAATAAACCCAACTGAAAATGTAGAAACTAGTAAAAGATTACTGCATTTGGCTCCATGATAGTAAGTTCTTCTGAAACTCAAGGAAACGAAATTCTATGAAGAGAGTCAAAAGACATATGAGAACCGGGGAACAAATATTTGCAATTCATATCATAGATGATAGGTTAATCTCCCTAATGTATAAGAAGTTCCTAGAAATAAAAAGACCAACAGCTCAAGAGAAATAGGCAAAATATGTTGATTGTTCACGGGAAAAGGCTGCTGATAACCCAGTATTAAGTAGTCTCACATTCAGTCTTGTTCTTTTCTTTTACGTGCAAGCGGTCCTATGGATGAGAATAGGGAACAAACTCAGCACTCTTGGGAGGAGCACTTGTCCCCAAATTAAAACTGGACTTTGTTTTTAGTATTTTTTTTGAGGAACCTCCACACTGTTTTCCAGAGCGGCTGCACCAGTTTGCATTCCCACCAGCAGTCCAAGAGGGTTCCCGTTTTGCCACATTCTCTCCAGCATCTGTAGTCTCCTGATTTGTTCATTTTAGCCACTCTGACCGGCTTGAGGTGGTATCTCCGTGTGGCTTTGATTTGTATTTCCCTGATGATGAGTGACACGCCCTATGACCCAGCAATAGCACTATTAGGAATTTACCCAAGGGATACAGGAGTGCTGGTGCATAGGGGCACACGTACCCCAATGTTTATAGTAGCACTTTCAACACTAGCCAAATTATGGAAAGAGCCCAAATGTCCACCAACTGATGAATGGATAAAGAAGATATGGTATATACACACAATGGAATTCTACTTGGCAATGAGAAAGAATGAAATCTGACCATTTGCAGCAATGTGGATGGAACGGGGAAGGTATTTTGCTGAATGAAATAAGTCAGTCAGAGAAAGACAGATACCATATGTTTTCATTCATATGTGGATCTTAAGAAACTTAACAGAAGACCATGGGGGAAGGGGAAGGGAGAAAAAAAGTTACGAACAGTGAGGGAGGGAGGCAAATGATAAGAGACTCAAATACAGAGAACAAACTGAGGGTTGATGGAGGGTGGGGGAGAGGGGAAAGTGGGTGATGGGCATTGAGGAGGGCACCTGTTGGGATGAGCACTGGGTGTCGTATGGAAACCTATTTGACAATAAATTATATTAAAAAATAAAAATAAAATAAAATTGGACTTTGGAAGGTAATACTTCAAAAGAGAACTTAAAAAGACAACATCGGTACTCCAGGGGCTCTTAGTAGTTATTGAAGCAAACACACAAAGACCACTGGAGAATCCATGAATCACATAAAGTATCAGTAGTATATCAGAGTGGGAAATTAGGAAGGGGAAGTTATAGACTGGTTTTAGGCCAGTGATTAATCAAGCCTGGGCAGGGACTAATCGGAACCTACAAATTAAGCCAATTGCATGGCGCAGTCAGTGGTCTTATCTTTGGATCCAGACTGAGTTACTGGTGAAGCAGTTTCTCATGGTCTCATCTTGGAACATACTGGTCTGAAGGAGCTGGTGTTTGAACAACTAGAGTTTTAATAGTTTCGTTGCACATCATCGTTTGAGACATTTTATCGGTTTTGTGAGTTGCAGAACAAGATTTTGAGCTGTTCTGTTTCTGTTTTCAATTCTCATGGTTTATACAGCACTTTGATATCCACCATAACTAATCCATTGGGTACGTACGATAATACTCATTTTATCGATGAGGAAATTCATGTGCTATGATTTTAAATATTTTGTCTAAATTCCCACAGTTATTAAGTGGCAGAACTGAATTTCAGAATCAAGTCTGTCCAGCTGCAAAGCCTGAATCTTAACATCTACTTCATATGCCTCTAAAGCAGGGATTCTGCACTTGATGTGCATAAAATAACTTCAAGAAGCCTCATAACCCCTGCATATTTTATGCTAAATTTTAAATATGTGTGTATTTACAGGGAAGAGAGAAGAAAATGCATTTGATCCTCAATAGGCACATAGGTGAGCCAACATGGTAGGCTAAAAATCTTAGTCCAAAGACATTGTCTCCCTAAACCAAGGACATTTCAGTCCCACATTATGGTGGAAAGAGGACATATATTTGTTTTAAAAACAAAATGGGCAGGGTGACCTCTTTCAGAGCCATTAATTACATGGGTTAAGTTTCTCATCTGTAGCTTCTCTGGAATTGAAATAAAGAGCTAAAAGGAAGCAGACCATTATTACCTTGGATTGAGAACCCATGGAAAAGAGAATCCACGAGTTCTCTCTCCCAGTGCAATTGCCTTGGGAAAGTCCAGCAATGCATCTGAAAGTCATCAAGTGCCTCAGGCTCTCTAAATCATATCCATTTATTCCAGACAGATCCAAGAGGAAAGTGATTTCAAAAGGATAACTCTATTCTCTACACAGTACATGCAAATTTGAAATAGAAATTAAGCTTTCAGTTTCTTCCCAACACAATCTCATCCCAGAAGATTTCAAAATCAAAAAAAAAAAAGAAAGAAAGAAGGAAAAAAAAGAAAAAAAAACCTGAAGTTTGATTCATAGCATAGATAGGTGTGTTTGTTTTCCCAAGAACAAGTAAACTTGCTTTAACTCATTTGTTCATGAAACTGGTTTTTCAGGGACAAATAGTGAAGGAGTTTGGAAGTGAACAAGACACGATAGCTCATTAAAAAACAAAAACAAACAAACAAAAAAACACCTCTGTGAGTTTCTCCCTTATGGCTTATTGCAAACTCGGCCCTCCAAAACAAAGCGCATAAAATTTCTTTGGGCGTAAGATTATAAACGAACAGCACCAGCAAAAAGTCCCTCCGCAGACATAAGGATTTAGCATCATATTTTGAAAAGGCACAAGAGACAAAACAAGCAAGCAGCTCACAAGACACAGCCAAAGTGAATTGTCTCCTTGGTGGAGGCTGACAATTCCCTCTTTTTGAAAACTTCACATTAGGCTTTTTTTTTTTAGTATGCTTATCTTTTTTTTTAGTATGCTTATACTATAGCAGACACCCTGCAGCTGTTGTGCACATTTCTGAATAAACGTTAATTTATAATAAGGTATTGTTTGTCACAGAAGACAAGGGGGAAATTGAACTCTTTCTGTCCATCTGGAGATGGTGAGCAGCTGGCCAAAATCAGCGATCTGACGTATTTCATTTTCTAAGTATCTCACCACCTTAACACACCAGCCCAGCCATAGCTGCTCCCTGGAATACACGTTGGTCTCTAACAGCTAAACTTCCCCATTATTCTGTAGCCATCTGGCTGGGGGTTTGTCCTCACCCTTGGAAGTTTTGCCTTCTGTGAAACAAGTGTCTGAGAATTCATGAGAAGAGACTCTGTGCCACACTAGGGCAGAGGGTTTTCAATAGAGTCTGAAATTAACCATAACCAGACAGCATGCATGCCTGAAGTCAAATTATTCATATTACAGGGGAAACACAACAGCAATTTTGGGGCTGAAAAAGATCGCCTGCATCACGCCTGTGGTAAAACCATTAAAACGCACCAGAGACAAACAAACAGAAAAGGGAAACACAAATGTGCTTTATATCCCTCTGAGTGCACAGCTGGTGGAGGGTCACATCCAGATTATATGCCACTGAGAAACTCTGAAGTGGATATTCACTGAGAGCTCTCTGTGAGAGCCAAAAAAACGAACCAGTAACGTTAGAAATGGGCAAAAGTGTGTCAAGTGAGAGCATTCTAACTCTTACCAGAAGAAAACCATTAAATTGGACATCTATCTTGTCCCAAAGCTTTATGATATACAGTTAGCTCATTTATTTCAGTCTATACTCACAAATGTAATTTACATTTTCCCTAGACCCGCTAGCCAGGCGGGGATAAAATTAGTGAACTGGACCTAAGAAGTAGTTGCCAGGTTGTTTCCTGGACAACAAAATTATTACACTGTTGGTACATAAATTCCAAGTATTCCAAGTTTAAAGTCATTTCTTCATGGTCACCATGGGCTTCCAGGTTTGCTTTTTCTCATATTTGGTTTGTGGTCCATGAAGTTATGGGGCACTGTGAAATAATTAAGAATCTTAACCTCAGAGACCACAATAATACAAATATGACCAGACTTTGTATTTCTGGGGAGAATTATTAGACTATCATTCTAACACTAGCTTACCAACTTCTGCCAAGTCTGAGACAAAGTGAAAACAAAATCTCAGTGCATCACCCAGAAGTAAGTTCAATTGAAAAACAGACCAGGCCTGCAAGGCCTGAAACTCAGCTTTGATTGGATCATGATAGTCGTCCAATATTCTTACTGCCCAACAGAAAGTTTAAATTCCCTATGTAGGAAGGTTACATCATCCAAGGTCTTTAAAATAGTTCATAAGCAATGCCTAGCATTCAATCAAAAATTATAAAGCACGACAGAAACAGGAACAACTGACCAAAACAGACAATAAAAATAGACTCATAAGTGATACAGTGATTATAATCATCAGAAAAGGATATTTTTAAAAAAGTAAACTATAATATATATGATTAAGAAATGGAGAGGGGCACCTGAGTGGCTCAGTCAGTTAAGTGTCCAACTCTTGATTTCAGCTCAGGTCGTGATCTCATGGTTCATGAATTCAAACCCAGCATTGGGCTCTGTGCTGGCAGTAAGGAGCCTGCTTGGGATTCTTTCTTTCCCTCTCTCTCTGGCCCTCCTCCACTAGCACACTCTCTCTCTCTCTTTCTCTCAAAAATAAATAAATGAATAAATAAATAAATAAATAAATAAATAAATAAAATAAATAAAGTAAAAAAAATAAACTTAAAAAAAGAAAAAGGAGAAATAGATGCAGAACTTTACCAGGGAACTGAAATCTATTTAAAAGATTCCAAAAGAAATTTTAGAACTGAGAAAATGATTTACTGAAATTAAAAGCTCAGAAGATGGGTTTGCAGAATAGAGAACTAGTGAATTGGAAGATAAATCAGTAGATATATTAGATTGAAACACAGAGAGAATGAAAGTGGAAAATTCAGAAAATAGTATTAAAAATATATGGGACATAGTAAAAAAAAAATTCTAATGTGCATGTAAGTAAAGGACCCATAAAACGGAGGATAATGAGGTGGCATTTAAACAGATGACATTTAGGAAATTTCTAAAGTAGACATAAGACATCAAATCACAGATTCAAGAAATGTTTTAAAATAAAGCAGGATGAATTCAAAGACAACCAAACCTAGGAACCTTGTAGTAAAATCACTCAAACCAAAGACAAACAGGAAATCTCAAAAGCAGCCTGATTACCCATTTCTATCAAAAAACCTACAGATATCATCAAACTAAAGGATCAAACTTTAGAATTTTCTTTAATAACATGAAAAACAAAACTAGATTACCCAGTGTTTTCAAATGTTCACTAGTTCCAAATTATTTCTTTAGGTCTATTATGGCTTCAAGTTTGTGTGTGTGTGTGTGTGTGTGTGTGTGTGTGTGTGTGTGTGTTTCCACATTTGGGATATGATCCAGAAGAAGTTAGAATATCTGTAAGTTTCACCTCAGAATCCATAATGAATATAAACACAAACATATAGTTTACCAGCCATTGCAGCAAAATAAGGCAAAGAAATGAATTATGAAACTTTGAATGATTAAGATTTACTCTCGTTATTTAGAGGTTGTTGATTATATAGATATAGAGATAAATAGATATTTGCATATCTATATTTGTATATATGTATTTTTTATATATAAATGTTTTTGTATATAAATCTTATATATAAGTATATACAAATCTAATGACCAATTATTAGACAATCTACTGGCAAAATATTAGAACAGATTATAATGAAGAAGATTAATATACAACTAATATACAATATGAAGATTGATATACAAACTGATCAAATAGCAACAAAATTTTTATGAGGCTTGACAAACGGACCCTAAAATTGATTTGAAAAAGGAAAGGCAAAATATAACTAAGATAATTTTCCAGACGAAGTGCAACGTGTAAGAACCTGATAACCCAATTTTAATTCAGGCTACAAAGTATAATGATTAAAATGTGTGTGAGGAATTAAATGTGGAAAAAATAGGCAGTATTAAATCCATACATTTATTAAAATTTGATACATGATTGAAATTAAAGTAAAAAGTCACACTCTCTGACAGGATGGTAGCCTACATACTCTAAAAAAAAAAAAAAAAAGCCATTGTGGAAAAATAACCAAAAAATGTGGATATATACACGTGTATGTACACACAGACATAAACACACACACACACATGCACACACACGCACACACAAGGATACGCTCATAATTTAAACAAATCACTTTATTCACAAGAAAGTAAAAAAAATAGTAATTCTTCGAAACGAACTTGTAGAAAAAGCAGGAATCCAAAAAGGCAAGCGATTTCTGAATTTAGTTCTTAATCCTGGATTCATCAACCTTGATGATCCGTGGTTTTTATCCCCACCCTTATATGCAGCATGGAGAACAGAATAATCCCAGGTTTGCCCAAAGGGTGGCTGTCAACCGTGAAATGCCTGCAGAAACGTGAGATTCCTAAGGCCTATTCCCTCAATGTTTAGGTGAACGAGGGGGAAAAAAGTCACAAAGCAAAAAGAGGAGCAAGAAATTTGCCAAATTCTAAGTATGGTGTGAGGCAGAAGGGGAGGGAAATTCCTCCGAGGCTTTGTACATCGAAGTCAGACCTGATTAGAATTTGAAGGCAGAGTTACACTGTATGTGTCCAAAACACCTCCAGCCAAGAATTTATATTAAAGTTGTCCTCGATTGTTATTGCTTCGTGTATCTGCAAGAAAAAAAGTAGAATTCCTCTCTGGGGGAGATAATGCCAGCACGAAATTAAATAAGAATACATAAAGGACCAAAGCGGCAGCATAAGGAATAACCCTTTCACAATCATCAGACACAGAACCCAAAATTCGTATGCTTAGTTTGTTTGAAGAATTAGAAGAAGGGACTGAGATACATTTTTAAAAACACGGAAATAAACATGGCACTATAAAATATGGCCAAGATAATTTCAAAACAATTAAAAACTTCTAAGAAGAAAATATTGACTTAGCCTCAAGGTATAAGAAGCAAAAATCAATGGAACTACACAGAGAACTGAAAAATCCATCAGTAGAGTAGAAGCATAGAATCGAAACCACAATGGGATAACAAAATGACTATTATTAAAAACAAAAGACGCGAGGTATTGATGAGGATATGGAAAAATTGGATCACTCGTATCCTGTTGGTGAGGTTGCAAAAGTCAGTGCAGCCACTATGGAAACCAGTATGAAGGTTCCTCAAAACATTGAAAACAGAGCTACTATATGATCCAAGAATCCCACTTCTGCATAGTTACCCCAAAAAACTGAAATCCGCATTCCTGTATTCATTGAAACACTAGTCATAATAGCCACGGTGTGGAAACAACTTAAATGTCCATGGGCAGATACGTGGATAAAGAAATCATGTTATATACATACAATGGAGTATTTTTAGTCTTAAAAAAGGAGATTCTGCAATATACAAATACATGGAGGAACCTTGAGGACGTTATGTTAAGTGAAATAAGCCCGTCACAGAAACACAAATACTTTCTGTCTGATTCCACAGATACAAGGTTTCTAAAATAGTTAAATTCATAGAATCAAAGAATCGAATGGTGTTTTTCATGGGCTGGGGGAGGAGGGGAATGAAAATGACTCATCAGCAGGCATAAAGTTTCAGTTAAGCAAGATGAATAAGCTCTAGAATAAGCTGTATGATATTGTACCTACGTCAACAAGAATGTATCATACATTTAAAAATCAGTGAGAAGGGTAGATCTCATGTCAAGAGTTCTTGCCATAATAAAATGAAATTTATAGAGAAAAACTAACATACATATCTCAGGTATTAAGTTATTAATCAGACAATTAAAAACTCGATCTAGGGGCGCCTGGGTGGCTCAGTCGGTTGAGTGTCCGACTCCGGCTCAGGTCATGATCTCGCGGTCTGTGAGTTTGAACCCCGCATCGGGCTCTGTGCTGACAGCTAGGAGCCTGGAGCCTGCTTCGGATTCTGTGTCTCCCTCTCTCTCTCCCCCTCCCCTGCTCATGCGGTCTCACTCTCTCTCTCTCAATCTCTCTCTCTCTCTCTCTTTCTCTCTCTCAAAAAATAAATAAACATTTAAGAAGTTTAAAAAAAAAAAGATGCCATACAGACAAAATTCTCTATCATCCAGTTTAAATCAGTAGCAAGATAACTACTGGAAAAATATATGCATAGAAAAATCAGGAATATGCTTTCAAATAACTCATGAGTCAAGAAAGAAAAATATGGAATTGAGAAATATTTATCATAAATAATAATAGAAATGTTACATTTCAAAACTTGCGATCTAGAGCTGGCAGTATATATTGAGGAAACTATAGCCATTAATGATTGAAGAAGAACAGAAGAAAAATTAAGGCTTACTGATCTAAACATCCAACTTACTAAGTTCTTGGAATTACAAAATCGACACAAAGAAAACAACTCATGGGTTTTTTTTTTTTTTTTTGGTTTTTTTTGTTTGGTTTTTTAACGTTTATTTATCATTGACATTTATTCAATAAATAATGTTTATTAAATACACATCTTAAGTGTACATCTCAACGATCAACCAACATCACCAGCACTCCAGAATTCATCTTAATTTTTAATTTTTTTTCCATATATTGCAGAAACAATATATCACAACATTTTGTGATCTATATGCTTTAGATTTTGTTTACAGTCTCGATGCCATCCAAACTTTTTACGCAACCGTAGTTATCGATAATCGTGCCATTGCTGTTGGATTTCGAGACCCATTTGGAAAGGCTCTCCTCACATCTCAGCTCTGTTTTCAGTTTTGACATGTAGTTCTTAGATTCATTTGGAGTTTAGGCTCAAGCGTTCCTTACCAAGTTGCCCCAACACCATTTACTGAAGGGTCAATGTTTCTCCATCGATTTCAGTGCCACATTTACGACACAGCAACTTTTCATATGTACTTGGTCTCTTTCCGGACTTTCTGCAGTGTGTCATTGGTTTATTTTGTCTATTTACGTGCCAGAGCCATACAACATAAGTAAAAAGGCTTTTTAGTACCTGATAATATCTTGTAAGACTAGCCCCACCCTAACATTATTCTCTTCTATTTTTTTAATGTTTATTTATTTTTGAGGGAGAGAGAGTATAAGTGGGGAAGGCTCAGAGAAGGAGAGAGAGAGAGACAGAGAATCCCAAGCAGGCTCCATGCTGTCAGCACAGAGCCCCACGTGGGGCTTGAACTCACGAATCGTGAGATCATGACCTGAGTCGAAATCAAGAATGTGAGGCTTAGCCGACTGAAGCACCCAGGCACCCCTCTTCTCTTCTCTTATCGTTTTGTCCTGGCTATTCTTGCTTGTTTTTTTTCCATATGAGCTTTATTATAATCTTCAGGGGAAAAAGTGGTTTTTCATTGAAATTATATTAAATTTTATGTATTACCATAGGATTGACATATTCATGACGTCTTTGCACTTGTTCATGTCAATTTGCATTGTGATTAGAAAATGGCATCTGATACCAAGATGATTTTCTTTTCTTTATTAAGAAACAGCTTTTATTCCTGGAGGCCAAACATTTTTTTACTGTATCTCAAAAGTATAACATTTTTTACTAGGCTGTGTCTTAAAATTGATCATTTTTCTAGGTACATGGTGGATGCTTTCAATATATTCATCCATGGCTTTAAAAAAAAAGGGTTTCCTGAATTATAAAATTGAATGTTAGGTTTATTCTTTTGTTTTATTTTTCTTCTACAAATATATTTATTATAATCATGTTGGATCTTTTTGCTCGGCTTTTCCATTTGTCTGCCTGCTTGTGATCCCTTTTTAATTTTTTTAATGCTTATTTATATACTTCGGGGGGGGGGAGAGAAAACACAAGCGGGGAAGGAGCAGAGAGAGAGGGAGACACAGAATCCTGACACTGGGCTCAAACCCACGAACTGTGATATCATGACCTGAGCCGAAGTCAGAGGCTTAACCAACTGATCCACCCAGGCGCCCCCCTTTTCAAATTTTTTTTAACAAAAAGACTGCATGACAAACAAATCTGGAGTCAAATTCCAGCTGCAACAAACAATGTAAATTTACAGGCACCTATTAATCCCTCCTGCCTTCATTTTGCTCTTTATTTTTCCATATTAATTGAGGTAGAATGTATTTGCTATGAAATACACAGACTCGAAGTATACAGTTCGATAAATACATATATCAGAGTAACCCACTGGCATGTTCAGATATAGAATATTTCCTTCACACAGAAAGTTTCCTCATGCTTCTTCTCACCCTTCCAGAAGCAATTTCTGCTCCGATTTCTATCACCACAGGATGGTATTGGCATTCCTAGGACTCTATAAATGGAATCACACGGCATATACTTTTTTGTGTCTCTTCTTTTACTCAGTATTCCGTTTTCAGATTCGTCCATGCTGTTGTGTCACTTATGATTTTTATCGCTAATAGTATCCCAGTGAATAGATGACAATTTATTTATCCATTATACTGTGGAAGATCATTTGGGTTTTTCCCTGTTTAGAGACATCACGAATAAAGCTTCTGTAATTATTCTAAGTCGGTTGGGAATATATGTTTTATTTCTCCTAGGAAAATACCTAGTAGTGGAATTATTAGGTCATAATGTAAGGTCATGTTTCAGTTTATGAGAAACTATCAAAACGTAGTACAGTTTTCCATTCTCAGTAGCACTGCCTGAAAATTACAGTTCTATGAAATCTTATTGATATCGCAAGTCTTTTGTCACTCTAAGGGTTGCGTAAGAGTGTCTTATGGTTAATTTGCATCTCCCTGATTACTGAAGACCTTAAGCCCCTTTTCTGCATGCCTTTCAGCCTTTCATTCTTCTTCTCAAGCTTTCTTGGCCATTTTAAATTGGGTTATTTGACTTTATTATTGAGTTGTAAGGGTTATTTACATATTCCAGGTACAAATCCTTTGGCAAACATGCTGTGAATAATTTCTCCTGGCTAGTTCACTTTCTTGTTGATGTGTTTTGAGAAGCAGTATGTTCTAAGGTTGATAAAGTCCAATTTATCGATTAAAATAAATTATTGTTAATGCCTTTGGTGCTCTAAGAAAATTTTGCTCACTTTGAAGTGGTAAAGATATTGTTCTGTGTTTTCTTCTAGAAGATTTGCAGTTCTAAACTTAATCTTCCAGTGTATGACCCTTCCCAAATTAGCATTTACCGATGCCATAAGAAATGACTTAAGGCTGATTTTGTTTCATATAAATATCTAGTTGCTCCAGCAACATATGTTGAAAGGTTTTTCTTTGCTGATTTTCATCAGCCGCATCGCATCACCGTCAAAAGTATTTTGGTCATGTCAGTGTAGTTCTATTTCTGGAGCCTGTAATCTATTCCATTGATCTATTTGTCTATTTTAATGCCAATACTACACTGCCTTGATTAATACAGCTTTAAATAAGTCTTAAAAATAAATAGTATACGTCCTCAATGTTCTTCTTTTTTATTATTTTGACAATTATAGTTTCTTTGCATATCCATATGATTGTTTTTTAGAGAGAGAGTGCTGTGAGCAGGGGAGAGGGACAGAGGGGGAGAGAGACAGAATCTTAAGCAGGCTCCATGTTCAACGTGGAGTTCAACACAGGGCTCAAACCCATGGCCCTGGGATCATGACCTGAGCTGAAAATCAAGAAGAGGATGCTCAACTAACTGAGCCACCCAGACGCCCTATCCATATAAATTTTTTTTCAAATTCTGCAGAAAAATTTGCTGAAATTTTGACTTGGAACATGCTGAATCTATAAATCCATTATAGGGAAAATATTGTTAAAAATAGCCATAGAAAATTATGGATTTGTCTATTCCTGTCTCCAGTTCTGTCACTTACTGCTTCTTGTATTTTAAAACTCTGCAACTGAATGGTTATATACAATTTCGTTTAACCTCTTCTACTGATTTTTAACTATATCCCTTTATTTATTTGCTTCCTTGTTTTGTGCTTACTCTAGGAATTACAGTTGTATCAATAACTTACCTTGTTCCACCTTGGGTTAATATTATATCCCTTTGGGGCACCTGGGTGGCTCAGTCAGTTAAGCACCCAACTCTAGATTTCAGCTCAGGTCATGATCTCGTGGTTCATGAGTTCAAGCCTTGCATCAAGCTCCAAGCTAGCAGTGTGAAGTCTGCTTGGGATTCTCTCTCAATCTCTCTCTCTCTCTCTCTCTCTCTCTCTCTCTCTCCTGCCCCTCCCCAACTCTCTCTCTAAATATATATATATATATATATATATATATATATATATATATGTTTATCCCTTCATGTATAATGTGAGAATCTTATAACATACTTTCATTCACCACCTCCTGTCCTTTGTGCTATTTTTGCTCTATAATTTTTCTTCAGCATAGGTTATAAACACCATAATAGTTGGTGATTATTTTTACTTGAAATAATAAAATGCCTCTTAAATATATTAAGAAATTAATAAAAAGATTTTTTAAAAATCTTTACCCACATGTTAACCATGTGTCACACTCTTCATTTTTTCATGGAGATCTGAATTTACATTTGATTTTACCTCTATGAACTTCCTTCAGCATTCTTCACAGTGGAAGCCCACTGTTGATAAATTCTCAGCTTTTATGTATCTGAAAATGTCTTTCTTTCATATTTTTGTATTCTAGGTTGATAGTTCCCACTCACTCCAGCATCTTTAAAGAATCATTGCTTGGGGCGCCTGGGTGGCTCAGTCGGTTGAGCGTCCAACTTCAGCTCAGGTCACGATCTCACGGCTCGTGAGTTCGAGCCCTGCGTCAGGCTCTGGGCTAATGGCTCAGAGCCTGGAGCCTGCTTCCGATTCTGTGTCTCCCTCTCTCTGCCCCTCCCCATTCATGCTCTGTCTCTCTCTGTCTCAAAAATAAATAAACATTAAAAAAAAATTTTTTTTAATAAAAAAAATAAAGAATCATTGCTTTAGAGCCTCTATCATGTTTTAAATGAAGTCTTTAGTATTTCTTATTGACATTCCCAGATGTTAATCTCTTCCACATCACCTCACTCTCCCTCCCAGGCTGCTTTTAAGAATTTTTCCTTATCTATAATTTCGGGAAATTCGACTGGATTTTAGCTGGAAACAGTTTTCTTGGAGTCTATCCTTCTTGGTGTTTGTTGAGCTTCTTGGATTTGTAGGTTGGTATTTTTTTTATCAAATTTGGGGGGAAAAGGTTTTGCTATTATCTCTTCAAATATTCTTTCTGGCCCAATTTATTTCCTCTTCTTCCTGGTCACCAATTACCTCCCTATGAGCCTGCCAATTATTGATTCCTAGGTCACCAATACACCCTGTCATATGTTTTCAGTATTTGTTTTTCTCTGTACTATACTTTGTATGGTTTTTGCTGTCCTTTATTCAAATTCACTGATTTCTGTTCTATCATTGCCAATCTGTTGCTGATTCTGTCTGAAAATGGGTATTTTATATTTCAGTTCTATTTCCATTTGGATCGTTTTTTATAGATCCCATTTTTCTGCCATTATTCTCCATCTGTTAATTTCACGCATATTGTAATTGTTTTGAAGTCTTTGCCTGTTAATGCCAACATATGTCTTATCCTTGAGCCTAGTTCTACTTGTGTAATTTTTCTTTTGGTTTTGGTTCACATTTTCTTCTTCCTTCTCATATCTAGTTATTTTCCTTTGTATGCTGGACATTGTGTATGTGAAGACATTCTGAATCTGGATTTTACATTCTTTATGAAAAATGTTGAGTTTTATTCTGGCAGACATGTAGCTTTTCTAAAGATAAACTTGCTCCAGCCATGGTTTATTTTTAGGCCTTTCTTTCGAGGGTCCAAAGAAAGCCTTATCCTAGGGAAAGTGTAATGGTACTAAAAAGCAGGGTTTGGGATGGGAACATCTCAGCTAACGACCTGGTTGAGATGCCTTACTAGTCAGAAACTTACCAGCTCTCAATACTGTGTGATCACTAAAATCTTAGTTCAGTTTTGGTTTTGTTTTTTGTTTGTTTGTTTTTGCCGGGATTCAAGGAATAGCATGTGCAGCTCAGTATTTTGCCAATAATAGAAGGGGTCCTCGTGCAGATTTATGAAGTCCATTCCCTGAAAATTTCTCTTCTCTGGTACCAGAATCTTTATATTCCAGCATCATAGAAGCCCTCAAATCTGATCTTTGTTAATTTCACCCAGAAAAACTCTCACTCTCTGTGTAAGTTCTGAGTCACCGTGCTTTACTTTAGAACGTGCCCCAAGCAGGAATCCACAGTGAGTGTGGAGATTTCCTTGAATGTTGTCATTCTTTCAAAGATTAAAGACCTCCGTTGCTTGTTGTTCAGTAGTACCTGAAACCAGTTTGCTTCATATATTTCGTTTCATTCTCTAATGGTTTCTGGTAGAAGCATGAGTCTTATAACTATCCCTCTATCAGTACCAGAACAGGAAGTTTCTCTAATATTTTTAGCCTTTTCCGCATGTATGATTTATATTGATCTCTCTGTTGTCTTTTCCATATCTACTTTTCTTTGAGCACTTTTTAATTTACCCTTTATTCTGAGATGGTTATTATAACTTTCTTTAGTTCCTTTTCTGAGTTCTGTCAACTCCTGTTCATAGCTTCCTGCTTTTTATCTATTTTTTTTAATGTTCATTTAGGTTGGAGAGAGAGATAGAGAGCACACGCACAAGCAGGGTAAGGGCAGAGAGAGAGGAACAGAGGATCCAAAGTGGGCTCCACACTGACAGCAGAGAGCCCGATGTTGGGCTTGACCCCACGGAACCACGAGATCATGACCTGAGCCAAAGTCTGATGCTGAACTGACTGAGCCACCCAGGTGCCCCATTTTTATCTATTTTTTATCTTTTCTGTTTCAGTAAGTTTGTTACCTTTAACTGCTCCCTTCATTACCTTTATCAGGAAGCCTGAAGAGACACCCCTATACAACATGTCCCCTTTTCCCCAGAAGAGGGAACTTACCAGAACTTCCTTTTCCTTTTGACTTCCTATGGCTCTGATTCATCAAATCTAAAACCTTTTCCCATCATTGCCCAATCCTGATGGGACCCTCTTACCGGAATTAAAACATTCAAAAGGAAATTTATAAATTTTAAAGTCAAGTGGTCACATGAAAGATTTTTTAATACTGGCAATTTTTATCTAACATTCCCAACTCCATTAGCTTAGTATTCAGTAAAGTTTTGAATGTTTGAAATAGGGTTGAATCTCTTAGACATACTTCTATGTAGAATAATATAGACACATTGTATTATACAGTATTAAGAGACTTCCAGACTTTTCGAGTGAAAAACAATGAGTATAAGTAAGGAAATGACATGGAGTGTTATACAGCACAAGTACCAAGGGACATTTTTCGAACTATGTGTTCTTGCTCCTTCTCTCCACCAAAATATCATAATTTGAGGTGGTTGAAGAAATTGGCATGTATGTTTTGAAATAAAGAAGGCAGGGGAGAGGGAGGGAGGAAGGAAGGAAGGGGAGGAGAAGGGTGGAAGGAGAGGAGCAGGGAGAAAAGGGACAGGAAGGGAGAGGAGAGAGCAGAGAAAAGAAGAAGGAAGGAAAATATTCCCTGAGTAATTCTGGAAAATTCTCAACCACCACCATATTCAAAAAACCAAACGCCAGGATGTAAAGATGTCAAAATATTAAGCAACCCAAAGAGCACAAGGGGAGAGTTAGACAAGTGTCAGTAGGTAGGGACCAATCAGAGCCAGACGAGAAACTGGGCAGCATTAGAGGGCCATGAGAGGTCTGGAGGGCGCTGATACACCACAGAGGAGACCCAAAGGGAACCTGGAAACGCACACAACACTCGTCTGATGAGAAGCTCCTCATTCTTCTCTTTTCCCAGCAAAACCATTGACTCTGATCTCCCTGAACACAACTAGTTTTTGAACTAAAGGGAGGTGTTTGCTCTGATGAGGGAAGCACGGTCAGCTTTTGGAAAAGCCCACACCCAAGTGTTGGAGAAGTGGTGTTAATGTTTTCATTAGGAGCAAACTGAGGATGTTGGATGCAGAGGTACCACTTTGTGAATTCCAGATACACACAGACTAGGTTACTAACTGGGGATCGATTAGAAAAACAATGAGGTCTCAGAAGTTTTGAAATTCGTGCTCAAGAAGAAAAGTTAGATTATTCTCCATGAGCCCAGCAGGCAGAACCAGTATTTACAAAGGAGGCAGGTTTGCCTTGGACATAAGGATGACCCTGCTAACACGTAAAGATGGAACAGCATAAATCAAAATGGCCACTCGGTGGGCATGTTGAAGAAGGAATTGAAACACGGAACAAAGCTTAGATTCCAAGGCATCCTTCGCTCCTCCTGGGATCCCATGACCTCATGTCGGAGGCACAATATCAGGGTGAGGGAAATCAGCTTGTTCCGGGTTGCACCACTACAGCCTGGGACCTGAGGAAACGTCCTTAACTACTTTCAGCCTCCACTTCCTCAGCTATTCATGGAACTAATGATAGTCCCCATCTCATGGGGTTGTGGGCTTCTTTAATGAGACGATAAATGTCAAATGTTAACACTGAGCCCAGTCAGCACCTGATGATGTTTGGGGCTCCTGGGCGGCTCAGTCGGTTAAGCATCCGGCTCTTGGTTTCTGCTCAGGTCATGATGTCACAATCTGTGAGTTTGAACCCCACATCAGGCTCTGCTCTGACAGTGAGGAGTCTGCTTGGGATTCTCTCCCTCTCTCTCTGCCCCTCCTCTGCTCACATGCACTCTCTCTCTTTCTCAAAATAAGTAAATAACCTGTAAAAAATTTGAAAAAAGGAATGTGATACTGTGACACAACCCAGTTCACCTGCATTGTGCAGATTCAGAAAATGGAAAAAAGAGACAGCAGATATTCCGTAAGGTTCTTTTGTGTGTGTGTGGACCCAGTGAAGTCCAGGACAGAAAATAGAAAACTACAATCCCATGGGGTGACTGGGTGGCTCAGTCAGTCAAGCGTCCGATGCCAGCTCAGGTCATGATCTCATGGTTCATGGGTTCGGGCTCTGTGCTGACAGCTCAGAGCCTGGAGCCTGCTTCAGATTCTGTGTCTCCCTCTCAGAAATAAATAAACACTAAAAAACGAAAAACGAAAACTACGATACCATGTGGTATGTGCTCTGGAAAAGGGAAAATGTGTCAGTCGATGATCAATTTAAGGAACGATCGCCGAGCCTGTCGCCCTAATAACTCGGTGCAAGAAGAATTAAGTAGAAAAGTGCCATTTTAAAAATAAGTATACAAAGTATGATCTGGGAAGAAGATTTTCTTCAGTGGCAGTCTGACAAAGAGAAGCCATGTATCACAATTCGTAGATAAGGAAAGAGACAGAAGGAGGAACTTGTCGCCGGTATCATGACATGTCAGGAGTACAAAACAGACTAAAACTTGGAACAAGAGGCAGTGAGAAAACCACATGATTTGGACCTGTGCAAACATACCATAGACTCAGTTCTGCCACTGAGTATCACTGTTTCTCGAGGAAATTTCCAGGAAAACACAGGCTGTCTCACTTAACCCCTCAGAGTCCTTATTCCACCCAAAACAGCATAAAACAGTGCAACCGGGCAGCGTCCGTGATCACTTAAAGCTGTGAACCACAAGTCACCCTGAAGTTTCCAGTTTTGCATGGGTTTCACTTTGCACGGAACAGCTTCTGAAATTCCAGCGAAGGAAGTGTGTGTCTTTCTCTCTCTGACATGAATGGTTGGCACCATTCTGGATACATCACGGGCAAAAATACGTGTGAAATCGAATCATTCCGGTGTAGGGAGATAGATTATAGGAATATACCAAGAGGACTAAAAAGGAGTCGGATGCTTTTGGACACTGAGTCAGGAGCCTTCAATCAATCCCCTGAAACCTCTTCAGCTGCCTATAATTAGACATAAAATAATGTTTGCTTTATTTCCACTTTCTCTTCTCAAATGCATAATCAGTTGGATAGTTTCGGCTGACCGAACAGTCAAACCTGATTCAAATTTAATGATATTATAAATAAAAATGCCAGGAAGAGAAGCTTCGATTTAAAAAAGAAAACAAACTAATATAATCTTACTTCATTCTTGGCTTCTGTTGTCATTATTGACATTTGAAGCTATAACTGTTGAAAGAAACATGCTGTCTCATAATCTCCTCTGGTCTCCTTAATCACCGGGATCACACCAAGAATGAGAGCTGGTGGACCCCAAAAGGAGGCTTAGCAGAGCGGGAAAGGGGATCACTGATTTAATTCTGCTGGAAACATTAGGTGATGTATCGTTGGTGTTGGAGGTGCCTTTACTGCTTGGGATCTAGTTGGTGCTCCCTTCGGGGTGATGGGCCTCGTATCTGAATGTTTTGTTTCACCACTGAGCAGCTCTGAGTTAATGTGGTGGCCAGTTAACCTCAGTGAACCTATAATAATTAAAGTGCAAAATCAGAGTCATAATTCAGACTTCACACGGTTGTCATGAATATTAAATGGGGATTTACGGCAAAATGCTTGGGTAATTATAAATCAGCTTATACAATTAAAGCGGCAGTATTATTTTGCATAAATTAATTTTATTATTTTGCATAATGAAGAGTATGCAAAGAAGCACAACGCCCTGCCTTCGTTTCAAACTTCAGTTAGGAGGTTCACTTTATCACTGATTCCAGTGATAACTGCATCTGTCTCAGTTGAACGTTCTGGAAGCGACTTCTGTTGATTTTGTTTAAGTCTCAACTCTACGGATGTGCTGTTGAGAGGGTCGCTTAAGCTTCTTAAGAGACGTGGGGGTGGGGAGCGCCTGGGTGCCTCAGTCAGTTAAGCATCAGACTCGTGGTTTCCACTCAGGTCATGATCTCGCAGTTTGTGAGTTTGAGCCCTGCGTGGGGCTCCAGGCTAACGGTGCAGTGCCTGCTTGAGATTCTCTCTCTCCCTCTCTCTCTGCCCCTCCCCCACTTGCTCTCTCTGTCTCTCAAAAATACATAAATAAACTTAAAAAAAAAAAAAGAAAGAAATGTGCGGGTGGGACCAAGTCATCCGGAAGGCCCTTTCCAGCACTGATGCCTATGATCCTAAACCCACAAACCACCTTGATTATAAAATGTCATTTCTCCATTTGCTTTTCTTCACCTGTGCCCTCAGATCACCCACGGTTGCATGTTTCCGCAAGCCAAGAAGAAGGGAAGGGGAAGGTCATGGGAAGAGAAACAAGCCTGGCAGGGGTGGGACATCGACAGCTTCCAAGAACTTTGATCCTTGTCGCTACCCTCAGTCGATTCACTGGGTCTCTCCATTTGTACGGAACGTAAGAGAGCCAGAAACTTTAGTTAACACAACTATATGGTATTGGGTCGGCAGGATTGTTCAGAAGGGGGCATCTGTTGAAAAGGAGGGGGCATAGGGGTCAAGGAAGGTTAATAGGAATAAAATGTAGACCAAGGTAGAGGCTGAAAGAAACACACAGGCTGCAGAACTGTGGAGTGGTTTGCATAATTTCAACTACCGACGGGGAGCGTACCTGGAACCCAGTGGAATCTCGACCGAGTAGCTCTAAGGTTTCTTGGTGGCCCAATGCTCTTATCTTCGTCATCTCGTAATAATAAAAAAGGGGAGACCTACACAAAAATGGAAGATGTGGTGCTCAACAACAGACTCACTGTCATACGGCTGGTTCCTATTCACAGCCTTTCTCGTAGTTCAAATTTTTCATATCAGTGAAGAACTGTGTACTTGTATTCCTGTAAGAGAATTAGAGGTGAATTGCTAGACCGGAGGCCAAGTCCACTTAGAATTTTAATAATGTGGATTTTCTATCCAAATAGGAACTGGCGGGTATTGTGCTGAGTGAAATAAGTCAGTCAGAGAAAGACAGGTATCATATGTTTTCACTCCTGTGTGGAACTTAAGAAACTTAACAGAAGACCATGGCGGAAGGGTAGGGGGAAGAAATAGTTACAAACAGAGAGGGACGGAGGCAAACCATAGAGACTCTTCAACAGAGAGAACAAACTGAGGGTTGCTGTTGGGGCAGGGGTGGGGGAGAGGGGAAAATGGGTGATGGGCGTTGAGGGGGCACTTGTTGGGATGAACACTGCAGGTGGTAGGGAAGCGATGAACCACGGGAATCTACCCCCGAAACCAAGAGCACACTGTATACGCTGTAGGTTAGCCAACTCGACAATAAATTATACTGATAAATATATCAATAAATAATAAATTATAAGTTACATCAATACATATATTAATTATAATATGTGTCAATAAATAAATCTGAGCTAATACAGATTCCCACAAGCCACAGGATACACCCATCTTCCCCAGCACTGGACATCGTGTAACAATCTTTTGCTCTGATAATAGGTTAATATAAGCATAATATATTACTTGGGGTTGCATTCGTGTGATTATTAGCAGAGCTGAACGTTTTTTTCACCTGCTTCCTCGCCATGTGCATTTTATCCACTTGCTCGTGCTATTTGCTCCTTTTCTTATTCGTTGACATTTGTCTTTTTCTTAGGAATCTACAGGAATTCTTTGTTCTGAATATTAACCACTGTATTTTTTGTCGCTGATAAAAATATCTCACCTACTTGTTTGTCTTTCATTGATGGTGGTTTGCATCAGATAAACACATCGAGCTTTTGCGGTGGTAAAACCTTTTTATCTTTTTCTCTACAAAATTTGGTTTTCATACGTTCCTCAGGAAAGCTTTTCCTGCTCAAAAGTGATTAAAGCGAAAATCTCCCTTTTTTTTTTTTCAAGAATTGCCACTGCCGTTTGTTTATTTTCTTAAGGTTGTGTTGAAAACGATCTCGATCATCTTTGTATATGTTGTGGGGTAATTTTTCAGATAGTTGACAAACTGCCCCTAAAACATTTACATCAATTCATTATTTTTCCTTCTAAGACAAAGTGCTATTCTACTTGTACACTGAGTTCCCATAGACATATGAGTTGACGTCAGGGCCCCCTTGCAAGCAGCTGGAGCCATTTGAAAGGGTGCAGAGGGGCGCCAGGGTGGCTCAGTCAGTTAAGCGTCTGACTTCGGCTCAGGTCATGATCTCACGGTTCGTGAGTTTAAGCCCCGCGTCGGGCTCTGTTCTGACAGCTCAGGCCTAGAGCCTGTTTCGAATTCTGTGTCTCCCTCTCGCTCTGCCCCTCCCCTGCTCACACTCTGTCTCTCTCTGTCTCTCAAAAAATGAATAAACATTAAAAAATAATGAAAGAAAGAAAGGGACAGAAATTCAGTGGAATAAAACTGCACGTAGCAATTACTTGATTCCACAACCTTATGAAACCAAAAATAATATATACTTCACCCCCTGGAATTTTCGGTTTCCTCTGACTAAATTAAACATCCTTTAAATACCTTCGACCAGCCACAGAAACGGCAGATTTCCTGAAGACAATTCTGCTGTCGTGTCCCAACTACTTATGCCCCGCACCCCCAGATTGCATCAGCAACAGAAAAAACGGGTACACAGGTAATTGAAAAGGCTGTTGAAATATTTGTGTTGGGTTCAGTAAGGTCAAGGAAGCTTTTTCTCGCTCAGGTCGCCCGGAGACAGGCATCTCGTTTGACAGCAAAACCTCCACGTTCTGGGGCCGGAGACACTTGTAGAAGCTAGCACGCAGAAAAGTGGGCTGAGGCCGCCCTGCTAACACAGCTTCTGAAAGTGGGAACATTCCACGCCAGCCCTTTCAGATTTGGCTCTTGTAAACAGCGAACGGGGCCGACTGGGTTGTGACCTCCTGTATTATCTAAGGGAAGGGACTCTTTGACAGACATACCTCAATGTCCCGTTGGAAACATACCCCTGGGGAAAGCAAAACCCGGCCTCCAGTCAGGGCAGGTGCTGCCGGTGGGTTACAGGAACCAGAGGGTAAATACATTCCTTTACTTACCACCTACCGAGTCAGGCTTAAAGAAGGGCCTGGGTTAACAAGTACTGTATGGCCAACACAGGTCTTTTATGCTACAAGGTAAACATGTGCTTTTTCAGGTTGTAGCACGTTAAGGATATCCTTCTCGTTCAGGGAACTCACCCAGGGAGGATTTGTGGCTTTGTGACTCAGGAGACCACACCAATATACTTGGACCCGTGACGGTCTCCTTGCGCCAGAGAAAGACAAGACCATGTGCAAGGGTGACATGGGGCTGAGAATGAGCTTATCCCGTTCGATTGCAACAGGGTTTCGCTCAGTGCCAGAGAAGACATTGGAGCCAACTGGAGAGGCTATAAAGGTCCTGTTCCTGATTTCAGGTCAGTCCAACCAATAGGGCACACGGTTGTGTGAATGTGTGTGGATGAGTGTCTACGTTGAGTGTCAAAAATGCAAAAATATCACCTGCGATGACTTTGACTCTCCTTTGCTTCCACACCCAGCCACTCACCCACTCGGTGTCGGTGTGGTTCCATCCACACATCCTCCAGCTGAGTTCCCGGGCAGAGCCGTCCGATACAGAAGCCACATGGGGCTATTCGAACTTAAATTTACATGAATTAAAATTAAAGAGAAATGAAAACTCTATTGCTCAGTCATACTGGCCACATTTCAAATACTCGCCAGTTTGGGGCTACCATAACAGACAGCACAGATATAGCACATCTCCACTACTGCAGAAGTTCTATGAAACTCACATAAAGCCCTTCTATGTGCCTTTATATGTTTTGTTCTGTGTGGTACGCCCTGCCTTCAAAGAGCAGATGACCCAGTAGGGAGACAGACAAAAGCCAATATTCCCTCAAATAAACAGTGGTAAGAGTTGGTGACAGGGATCCAAAGGGAAGGTGCTGGATGCTTGGAGAGACTTCAGTGTGTGGTCTGACTTCCCGGAGTGCCCCCAGACTTCACTTTGAGACATCACTTTGAGAAGTGGAGTTTTTGTGGGGGTTTTTTTTAAAGGTTTTTATTTCTTTTGAGAGACAGAGACAGAGTGAGAGCGGGGGAGGGGCAGAGAGCGAGGGAGACACAGAAGCTGAAGCAGGCTCCAGGCTCTGAGCTATTAGCACAGACCCTGATGCAGGACTCGAGCCCATGAACTGTGAGATCATGACCTGAACCAAAGTCGGACGTTTAACCAACTGAGCCACCCAGGTGCCCCAAGAAGTGGAGATAAGGGGGAGGACTGAATGATCATGGAAGAAGGTGTGTGTGTGTGTGGCATTGGTGCAGGGGGGAGCAGGTCCCGGGTGTTCAATGTACAAAGATAGAGACAGGGAGAGAGCAGAAGGAAGAGAAGATCCCAGAATGTCCACCAGTTTCCCTGCATCCGCCTTGCTTTCAAGCCTAAAGAGATTCTGCGTTCTGATTTCTCCTACTCCCTGCTACATTCCCAGGCTCCTAATCAAAATTAGGTCTTGCCCAAGGTCTCTCAGCCTAATGAAACAAACAGAAGGATTTTTAATTCCTAAAATTCAAATGAAAACTGCCACCCTTTGCCCATCTAGTGGAAGAGGTCAGGCTCAGTTCCCTAACTGCCCCCTGGCTGAGCAAGAAAAGCTGAGTTTGGTGTGATTGGCACAGGTGGGTCTTGGTGAATGCACACAGGGAACCTTGGAGTCAGCAGTGACCTAGAGCCCCATGGAGGGAGGAAGGGGAGCATTCGGCAAAACTGGATTCCCCCCGAAAGAGGAAAGTGACAAGAGACCAAAATGCCAGTTAAAATCATTAAGCAGAATATTTGTAACGAGGCTCCAAAATTCGGCTGAGCTGGCCAAGTTTTCATCTGAATATTATTTATGGAATTCTTTTATGACTTACATGCTTCCTCCTTAAACAGATGCTTCAGGCACAAAATTGCAAGGGAAAGCCAGCCTTTACAAAAAACTTTCCAAATAATATGCTGGTTTGCCTAATTGAAAGAATAAATACAAGAGTGGCATCGAGTGTCTAATTTCAATAAGCAAATAGCTCAAGTTGGAACAGAGCTGGTCTTCAATGGCCCTTTCCAAAGCAGTGGAATGAAAACGAGCTTTCAGCTAGCTATTCTAATGATGGAGACAAAGAAATGATTAAAAGGGGGTTCTTAAAATAATCCCAACCTAGTTTGATTTATTGATTTAAGAGACATTTACACACGGAATTATTGAGCAAGAAAAGGAAGAAGAGAAGAATGTATATAATGCGGGTGTTTGAAAAGCAAACAATGAGAAAACTCTTCCATAAACATGGAGAAAAAAAATGTCAAAAGGTAGATACCAACTCAAGATAATATGTACAATACACATTCTATTTCGGTAAAATCAAACAAATAGAAGGCCTGTGTGTCTGCGTAACTGGCTTATAAGACCTTCAGCTCTCTTTTATGGCACATCCCACATGGCGTGGGACTTACCTGTGTGTAGTCAGTGTCCTCCTTGAGACCAGGTCTCTGCTCTCCTCTGTGTATTCCCAGTGTCCTACTGCTGTCTCTAGCATGCACTAGATAGGCACGGGATGAATTGTTGCATAAATGACACCAAATAGACCAAACAGCATGGTCGGTGGGGGGGGCAGGGGGGGTGCATGGGAAGAAGCAGAAAAGGACAAGGGTTGAGGTCAGAGAATTGTGGCCAGGGTGTTCCCAGTGAGGGGCAGTCACGCGAACCAGAAAGGCCTTTTGCTGGACTTGGATTCTACACCCAAGACAGGACCAGAAATACAATTTGTGGAGCCCAGTGCAAAATCAAATTTCATGGCCTCTCATTTAAAGAGAGGGCGCCCTTTTATTAAGGGGCGCCTGGGTGGCTCAATCAGCCTGAAGCGTCCAACTCTCGATTTCGGCTCAGGTCATGATATCATCATGGTTCATGAGTTTGAGCCCCACAGGAGACTCTGCACTGACAGAGTGGAGCCTGCTTGGGATTCTCCCTCTGCCCCTCCCCCCTCTCAAAAATAAATAAATAAACTTAAAAAAAACAAAGGGACACCTGCGTGGCTCAGTCGGTTAGGCGTCTGATTTCCACTCAGGTCCCGATCTCATGGTTCGTGAGTTCAAGCCCCACATGGGGCTCTGTGCTTGGGATTCTCTCTCTCTCCCTCTCTCTGCCCCTCCCCCCCCCACACACACACTCTCTCTCTCTCTCTCTGTCTCAAAATAAACAAACTTTAAAAAAAAGACAAAAAAGGAATTAAAAAATTATTTAAAAAATACAAAAATTATTAAGAAGTTCAAGATGACGACCACAGAACAGTAAACCCAGCAGGGGGCCCTGTGTCCCTGCATGGTTGCTCACCTGTGCTGCCACCCCCAGTAAAGGCAACCAAGGGTACTTGGTAGATCAATTTAAGAAAGATCTTTAAGGACAATCACTGTAGATTTAGGGTAGACAACGGTTAGCAGAAGGCCTAGGCAAATCTCTTGGAAGAAAAGTGCACCAGCCACGAAAGAAGGAGTTTCGGAGCAAAGCAGCCAGTAACAGCAGGATTGGAGATGTGCAGAAGGGTCCAAACGAAGGAACTAGAAGCCACTGTCCTGATTGCACCCAGGGTGGAGATTGGGAAGGAAAGCTGAAGACAGTGGCTAGATCAGCAAGGAAAACTTGCAGAGTTTCTATCTCTGGCAACCAGGTAAAACCAGGAGCTGCAACAGGTCCAGCCCACCAGGACATCCGACGTGCTCTTGAAAATAATAATAAAACACAGGAAGTGGTTACAGTGATATCGCCATGAAATAGCAGAAATAACCCGTTAATGACCTCAGAAGAAACAGACATCATTTCCTTTAAAGGAGCTGGGAGAAGAATAAGACCTGTCCCATGGTAAAGCTGGCATCTGAGTTGCATCTCAAAATATTGTTCATTTTAGAATAAAGAGTGGTGGGGAGGACAATCCAGGAGTCCAGTCAAGGGCACGAGGAGGGCAGGGTATGTAGACAGAACCGCTGATGTTTTGGATCAAAGCCCTTCTGTGAGTCAGGTGAGTCCTGTTTACAGGTGATAAAAGGGGATCATATGGAAGCAAGGTGACACTCTCCAGGTTGCAGAGTGAGAAAAACATGCCACCGGACTCCTTTTCCAGGGTTTTCTCCAATGGACCATACTTTCTCCCCCCAAAGTCTTCTGTTGTTTAGACTGTTAATAACTGATTGGGTTATCAACATGGCCGACTCAGTGGAAGGCAGGGCAGAAGTTGCAAGCACCAGGCATTTGAATGGGAAATAATTAAATGGTTGGAAATGAGCTGGGCTCCAGGGCTAACTCATTCAGGGTGACAACACGCTCCTGGCCAAGACTTGCTTCCTGATGTTTTTTGATCGAGGCGAGCTACTCAGCCAAATTCAGGGCACCAGTGCTCACAAAATGGCAGGCTTGGGTTTTTTCAAGTTACGCCTGAACGTCCAGCATTGTCATGAGAAAGCGCTTGTTGGAACATTTGCTCCTTCTCTTGTTGGAGCAGCTGTGGATGACAGAAACGTAAGACTCAGAAGTTTCTGTCCTGTGGCCCCTTCAGTCCATCCTGGCTTACGATGATTACACGGCTGTTTCATATACCAAGAGCCAGTAGAAGGAGAGAGACAAATGGTTTTGTTTCTCAAACCAGCTTCATCAAGAATTACTCAGAGCGTGGTCTCATCCGTCTTTGTAGACTTTTACTCTCATTATAGCTTGGAAATGGTAAGTCATTTTTCACAAGGCTGGTCTTTAACTAGTTAGCAGTGAACTGTTAACATTGATGCATCCTGCAAAATTGGCCATTAGTTTCCTGACCCTTCCAGCTTCAGGTGCCCCGTTAAGTTCCCATTCATCACAGTGACCCCTCGGACAGCCTAGTTCTGCCATTCCAGAGGCTTTTGCGATGGAATCCCAGACTCTGAAAAGGAAATGGTCAAGGAAACTGCTTCCCAGGACCTTTCAAAAGGAGCCACAAAACCACTGTTCCTGAGAGAAGACCGTGTAATATATCATCTCCTAGAATACTTTTGCAAGTAAAGAAAGGTTTTATTAACCATTACATCAAGTCAGTAGATATAAATCAACCATAAATGAGAAAAACCAGAACGTATGTCACTCTTAACTCTTATCGATGTGATTTCAAAGGTAAGCCAGGAAACCTTTCCTGCTAAGATGGGCCCCTTGCATCACACGCAGATAGATGTTCACCGAAGGTAGAAATAAAATATATCAGTCAACTGACAACAAAATTTTATGTTAGCTTCTTCTTCGTCTATAGGTTTGAATCCGTTGAATCCCAAAGATACTCCTGGATGTCCAGAAAACAGTAGATTTTTTAGACTCAAAGGCAAGGGCACTTAAATCCCAGGACTAAAGAAATTACCATGGCAAATAAATACATTTTACTGTGGCTCGTTCCATTTAATGTATCTGGAATTAATAAATATTTATTGAACAAACAAATGTGGTGATACATGAGTTTCATCAAAAGCTCATCTGATTACCTCTGATGTTCTTAAAACATTGTGTTGAAGAATCAATTGGCAATGATAGTGATTATGAGGCACTCATGATATTTGTTATCATAATAACTATCAATGACGGAAGAGGGTGACCATTTAAATTTATTTTTACATTTGTTTATTTTTGAGAGACAGAGAGAGACAGAGCACAAGTGGGGGTGCGGCAGAAAAAGAAGGAGACACAGAATCCGAAGCAGGCTCCAGGCTCTGAGCTGTCAGCAGCGCCTGACGAGGGGCCTGAACCCACAAACCGCGAGATCATGACCCGAGCTGAAGTCAGATGCTCAACCGACTGAGCCGCCCAGGCGCCCCGAGAATGACCATTTAAACACATACTGTGTGCCAGGCAGTTTCTGAGGCCCTTTACATGAGCTCTGTATTTTCATCCTCGGAGCAATCCTATTAGACAGATACCGATTGATATCCTCATCTCAAAATTGAGAAAACAAAGGTTCAAGTTAAGTTAACAAAAGAGAGTAATTACCTGATGGCCTAAACCCATGGCTATCTAATTCCACAACCCAGCCCTCTTCCTTTTCCCTTATGGATAACTACAACCTTCACAGATCACCCAAAGGAAAACTCAGCATTAATAAAATGTTTTAAATGTTACAGAATACAAAAGGGCATTAAAGTTTTAGGAGGAAGAGAAAAAAAATCAATTAAAAATTATATGCGTAGGGGCACCTGGGTGGCTCACTTAGTTAAGCACCTGACTCTTGATCTCGAGATCAAGTCCCCTATGGGGCTCTATGCTGACTGTGCAGAGCCTGCTTGAAATGCTCTCCGCCTCTCTCTGCCCCTCCCCAGCTGATGCTGTCTCCCTCTCTCCCTCTCTCTCTCTCTCTCTCTCTCTCTCTGTCTCTCTCTCTCTCAAAAACAAATAAGTAAAGAAAGAAATAACCTTTAAAAAATACATGTGCAAATACACAAAACAAAAACCAACATCCTCATCATGTTCAGGTCTTAAAAACGTATGTGTCTCCATATCACGGGCTGTCCTCATCAAAGATCTTTTATTAAAAGTGAGTTCTCTGATGCTCTGTTGTGTCACTCACCAATGGAACCATACATCCCTTGTCCTGTCCTTTGAGGGTGGCATCCCTTGTGCCCTGGGTCCGTGAAGGGACATTTCCACCTCACGAAACATACTAATCACTGACTGGGGAGAGGAGAGGCCATTTGAGGAGAACAAAAATTAAAATGGTCTCAAAAGCGTCCCTGTGGATTTCTACAAAATCTTTTAAGAAAAGCAGCTGGAATTTCATCCCGGCTCACCCGCTTTCGTTATGCGCCCCAAGTACTTCAACCTAATTTGGTTTTTTTTCTTTTTTCTTTTACTCCTCGCGCCAAATATCAGAGTCTGGAATATACTGGAAAGATTGTTCGCTTCTCACTTTCTTCCGTTCTCAGGTTGCCTTTGCAAATGGGTTTCAGGCCCAACATTCCTGGGACGCATTTCTTTGCTGTGAGTTATTGAAATGAGTGTTTCCTTGTGACAAAGTTTAGCTATGAATGCCACTAGGCCATGAAGATTTAAGGCGTAGGGCTGACTGGGTATCATTGCCTTGCCTTACGTGCTGCGGACTCTGGGGAGGAAGACAGGGGACCATGCCATGCCCGAGGTGGCTGATATTCTGCACTCGTTCAAGGCTTGCTCTCATCCTATCTCCTAGAGAAACCAGGCGGCCCCTGAAGCCCATCCCGATGTCCCCAAAGTGTCCATCTGCGGACGGCGTGGTTGCATCAGCCACAGGGTTGCTCCCGCGAAGTTGACTGAGCACCACACGCGGACATCAGCTGGCCTGAAGCTGAATCTACAGACCAGGGAGCAAATGGAAAAATAATGGGACTTGGCGCCTGCAGCCTCGACTGTTCCAGTGCGGTCTTTCGTAGTAATTAGCATCCTAATTAGCTGGGAAGGTGGTTTAGATTCATTGAGACCCTGGGGTCTTTTGTTTGTTTGTTTGCTAAAATGGGCTGTTCATATATAACTGGAGAAAAAACTTAGCAAAAAAAGGTAAGTTTTTAATAAAAAAAAAAAAGTAAAATAAAAATAAAATACTTAGGGGCGCCTGGGTGGTTCAGTCGGTTAAGGGTCTGACTTCGGCTCAGGTCACTATCTCACGGTTGATGAGTTCGAGCCCTGCATCGGGGTCTCTGCTGTCAGCACAGAGCCCGCTTTGGATCCTCTTTCTCCCTCTCTGCCCTTCCCCTGCACATTCTCTCTCTCTCTCTCTCTCTCTCAAATAAATAAACTGAAAAAAATAAAAATGAAAAACAAAAAAATAAGTAAATGTTTAAATACTTAAACTGCAGCCATTTCTACTTTGTGCAGAAGAACTCTCTGGGGTATATAGAACAATGCTACAGTCTGGGCTTGATCCATCATCTGGGGTTGATAAAGATGATGCCCAAGTAGACCAAGACTTTGGAAGACTCAAATTTCCACGCCCAACAATGCATGAGGCGTGCTAGCATTCCCCAGGTAACCCCAGATCGGGGAGAAGCGTTCAGAAACAGAGAGAAAAGAGGGAGAGAGAAAGAGAGGGTCAACGAGGGGCACCCCAAGGTTGGACGAGAGGCAGTAGCAGGCCCACCAAAGAAGCGTAAGCACATGGGTCTTGCATGAAGTGGCCAGCAAAGGGGAGGCGAGGCAAGGCAACCTGGAATTCTGTTCAAGTCAATCCAAATCATATGCCCTGGATGATATGCCGTTAGGCAAAGGTACCTAAGGTGGCCACAGCCCTGAGCAAGGACCTACAAAGACACACGGCCCCAGTGATAATTCCCAATCAAAAGCAAATATCAAGTTTGAGGGTATTTCATGCACTACTCCACTGTCCTCATACATACCTCCCCCTGAATACTCCTCCAATTTCCAGTAAATGTTTGCCACTCACAGTGGACCTCATGGTAGCGGGATTGCGGGGGATTATAAAAAGAAAGAAGGGACTACTGTGGCGGTAAGGCAGTGTGAAGAAAGATGGCAGCCCCAGAAATGAGGAGTAATGGTTACAATCCAGGTTCAAAAAAAGAAAAAGAAAAAGAGAGAGAGCTGAAGCAAAAAAACAAAATAAATGACAATAACAGAGCTGGAAATGACTGAGTTAGGAGGAAGAGATCAAAACAAAACACCCCCAAACAAAATCCAACAAAACAAAATCTGTGGAGATGCTGAAATGGGCTCTCGGCTGCCTGAGTGACAAGACAGGACCCCAACTTCTGGCCGGAGAGGGTGGAGGGCTTGAGGATGTGGGTGGCACTCTTCACAGGGCGGAAGTGAGAATTAAGTGAGTTAAAGCCCGTGAAGCCTCTGACTTGACCTGTTTCAGTCTTTTCTCTTAACTCTTGCTAATTATCTTACTTCCCATTTTGCTCCCTCTGAGGGCTTCCTTGCCCCCCAAGTCCCTGGGGGGCTGAAATCCCCAGGGGAGTAAAAATGTCCTTGGGGCTGGACCTCCTCTTGAGAAGTAGACCCCTGTCAAAGACTCTAGCAGGAGTCCCTGGTTGGCTTGGAAACCGATTAATTTCTGATTTTCCGATCACCTCCTGGGCCGTTGGCCTCTTCTTGGAGAAGTTTCAAAAATTTTTTTTTAACGTTTATTTTATTTTTGGGACAGAGAGAGACAGAGCATGAACAGGGGAGGGGCAGAGAGAGAGGGAGACACAGAATCAGAAGCAGGCTCCAGGCTCTGAGCCATCAGCCCAGAGCCCGACGCGGGGCTCAAACTCACGGACCACGAGATCGTGACCTGAGCTGAAGTCGGACGCTTGACTGACTGAGCCACCCAGGCGCCCCTACTTGGAGAAGTTTTAAAGGCAAATTGACTTCCCCTCCTCTCGACTAAGTTTGTGCCCATAGAATAATATCCATTTTATAACATTTCCACAAAAAGGATTCCATATTTTAAGGGACTTTATTAATCAATTAAGTATAATAATGGCTGCATCGTTCCTCATCATTAGCAATGGGCTTTCCTATCCCTTTTAATCTTACCTAATCTTATTTAATTCTTACCACAACCCCAGTGGTATCGTAAATATTGTCAATGAGGCTCAAATCCAGGCCCTCGCATATAGTTTCACTCAACTACAATTGAGATGGTATCTTTGGTCAGATACACCCACTCTTAAACTGTATCCGTTTGCCTCTCCAGCTTAACAGGAAAACTGGAATAGTGGCACAAAACTAAAAGGAAACACACACACACACACACACACACACACACACACACAAGAAGCAACAGTCTGTGCACTTGAACTTCATCCATTTGCCTTTCCCAACCCCACCTATAGCCTGCTCACCCACTCTTCCTCTTTCCGTCCCTGCTGGCCCCCGTTTCCGGCCATCCTGGTGAGTTACATATGCTCCCGATGTGAAATAGTGAGGCCATGATTCGGAGCAAATATTCTTGTTTGGAAATATCCTCTGAAAAGAAATCAGACATTTCTCTTTTTTTCAGTGCCTGGCTTTATTTCCAATCTTTTTCTGTCTTCTGAAAGTATGAGTTCCGTGTGTGGTGCAAAATCCACTGAGTTTCTGTGGGCGTCCACTACAATCAGCCCAGGCTTCGGCTCCCTCTCGTAAAATCTGCAAGAGGCAGGAGGCCCTTCTGTGTTCCCGGAGAGCTTCAGATCTGGATGGCGTAAGAAGGCAAGCAACTAAACATTCCAGGGCTGTGCAAAAATCAAAGACGTCTTGCAGATGACAGAAGGGATGCCACAGGGTATTTCAATGTCATCTCTTTGGGCTGAGCTGCTAAAGAGAGGTGGCAAAATGCACGTGCCTGATGCCACGTAAGGAGGTAGAGTCAGTGTCTTTGAACCAATAGTTTTTTTCAACTAAGAGAAAATGAAAAGCCAATTGCTTGGCTCTGTGTGCAGCTGTAGAATCCTTCCTTCCCGGGGGCCATTAGTTCCAGCACTGGAACTAATCCAAGCCCGGCTTTCCCTTCCTATCTCCAAAAAAGGGGACCAAGGAAAAAGCTGGTGGGCAGGTCACAGGGCGCTACCTGCTATAGTCATTCCATCCTCCACCTGAACATCCAAAGAAATGAATCTCTTCCCAACAGATTTCACGATTCAAGTGTAGCTGGATGATCTGGTAGTGAGAGAAGCCGCAGAAATACAAAAATATCCCCCCACATCAGTTTTTTCTTGAGAAGCCCTTTCTTCACTTGAGTTAATCAAAAAAGTGGATGAATGGCAATTTGAGCAATACACTACATGTGAAGCAAAGCAAACGACGCATATAAAAAATGAAAATAATTCCTTTGCAAAGAACAGTCAAGGAAGGAGGTAGAGATGGAGGGAAAGGCAAAAACACAGTGGAAGAGAAAGGTTAAGTGTAATAACTACGCACAGATAAATCTGTTCCCCTAACTCTGTCCCCCCTTACTGCACGACCATTGGTATGTGTGGATGACTATGAATATGGGTGTGGGGAGAGGGAGAATGTGTATGTGCATAAGGTATGTGCGGGGGAGGGGGGGAGGGGTCAGGGAAGAGGGAGTGTGTATGGGTGAGCAGGTGTGTACCTATGAAGGATGTGTGTGGGAGTACACGAATAAGGACTGAGGCTGTGAACAAAGATGTATGTGGGCATATGTAGGTGAGATGTCTACACTCCTAAGGGGATTGCGTTTGGTAGGGTGGAAAGTGTGGATGCGTGTGCATCAGCTGGGAAGCAGGTGTGTGGAGCTGTGTGTGTGCATCTGGGGTGAGGGCGTGTGCACAGGGACTATGTGCGGGTACCATGTATGAGAGCAGGATGGTACATTTGTCCAATTAAAAGGAGGTATGGAACCCTCTGGAAAGCCAATCCAGCCTTCCTTCTGCCTCAGCTGCCCTGCGCCAGGCCCTGGTTAACACTAAGAGTGCCCTCCCCCAGAGAGGTCCCCTGCATGCTTGGAAGACCCTTGGAAGTCTACACCTGTGTCTCCCTTGCTGGGACTCCCTTGCTGGGACTCATTGCTTTGCTTATGATTTATGAGACGACAGAAACTTTTACTTCCCCACTGGACTGATTTGGGAAGAACACCTCTGGGCCAGAATTTCTGCTGATAAATCATCATCTTCATCAGCACCCCCACGTGTTGTTGCGAGGCACTTGGCACCCACGAGGTATCATCATCTCGTTGCACTGCTACGGAAGTCAGCTAATGACACGTTATCCTTCTTGAAAGGTTAATTCGGTAGCCTGAAACACAGCTGGATTTGCTCATGATTCCATGCCCGTTGAGGGGGGGAGAAAACTGTTTGAAACTCTTAAGACTGGGGGGCCCCAGCGACCTTCAAATCGGCACATAACCTCCATTCCTGGTCCAAAGCCTTCATCCATTCACAGAGCTTCTTGTCTGTTTCTACCCTAATGCGAAAATTCTTTGAATTCAGCTTCCACACGGGCACCTGGGTGGCTCAACCGGTTAAGCGTCTGACTTCAGCTCAGGCCATGACCTCATGGGTCCTGAGCTAGAGCCCCGAATCGGGGTCTGTGGTGACAGCTCAGAACCTGGAACCTGCTTCAGATTCCGTGTCCCCTCTCTCTCTCTGCCCCTCCCTTACTCGCGCTCTCTCTCTGTCTCTCAAAAATGAATGAAAAACATTTAAAAAATTAAAAAATTACAGTTTCCACATATTTATCCCTCTACCACCTCCTAAAATAGAAAATGAGGAATCCATACTATCTCCCTAGCCAGATAATACTACTTTGGTGGCTGTTGCCAGTGTGTGAATAGACATCTTGGAACACCGCTAAGGACAATAGTGACAATGCCGTGCATCCGTCTTCCTGCATGGAGCCCCACAGAGAGCACTTTGTCGTAGCACATTGTCCCAGGGAAAGAGCATTTTCAGAGGTCTCCGTATGTCCATTTCACTAACATCCACTCCCAGGAAAGCAAAAGAGGAATTTTTCAAGGACAGCCCAATAGGAGCCCTGGGATAATTTGGAAGCAGAGGTATCGCAAGGGGGCCAAACCATTGATCTCGGTGTACTTAGAGCAGGGAAGCCACTGGCATCTCACTTTCCACCTGGTATTGTCTCCAAAGTGGGGACAAAAGGAAATGTCGGGGGGGGGGGGGCGGTTGCCTGCTTCTATCTGTGCAGTGAAAATTTTCTCTGATTGCAATGGAGTGAAAAGTTGCAAGTTTATTCAAACCCGCAGAGAATGCTGTGCTCACTGTTCTGCCCGCGTGAGTTCTGTATCCTCCCGCGTGAGTTCTGTATCCTTCCGCGTGAGTTCTGTATCCTTCCGCGTGAGGAAGAAGGGGACACAGACACCCTCAGAACTTGCATCTCAATCCACCCAAATCGCCAGCAAGCAGCAGAGGGGGCAGGTCCTCTGCCCGGACGCAAAGATCTGCAGCATCCCGTGGGGCTGCTGGCTCAGGTCTTTCTGAAAGCCAGAGGGCCGCTTAGCTATTCCAGAGACCCAGATGGCAGATTATTGCCACAGCGCTCTTCTGGCATCGTCCTCAGGCCATGGCCGGAGACGGCGCAGGTGCCGCACCCGCCCTAAAGCTGGGTTCCAACCGGCCGTGGGACTGGGGCCAAGAGTGTTATGATCGAATTGAGAAGGTAAGATCATTTGATTATAATGTCACGCAACCTGTGGACAGGCTGGAATACTATTTTACCCTTGTGGAATGGTTGCAAAGACTGAGTTAGACTTCACAGAGTAGCAATGTTAGTTTCAGGTGTACGATATAGCGATTCACCAATCGTATACATTACTCAGCCCTCTTCACCTGTTGCACCCGTTCCCCCCACCCACCTCCCCTCTGTTAAACAGCAGTTTGTTCTCCAGAGTGAAGCGTCTGTTTTATGATTTGTCTCCTTTTTCCTTTGACCCTTTGCTTTGTTTCTTAAACTCCACCTACGAGTGAAATCATATAGTATTCGTCTTTTTCTGACTGGCTTATTTTCACCTGGCGTAATACTCTCTAGTTCATCCATGTTGCTGCAAACGGCAAGAGCGCATTCTTTTTTATGGCTGAGTAATATTCCATTGTATACAGATCCCACCTCTTTATCTCTTCACACAAAGTGACAATAATCAGCTCGCTCATGAACGTGGACTCAAAACGTAGCAGAGCCCACGTTTTAATGCCATCCTTCCATTCATCCAGCCACTCGCAAGCCTTTGTGGAGAGATTGTAATGGCCAAACACAGGTCCTAGAGGGGAGCATCCAGAGACATCTAAACCCGACCCCACACACTCAGGAATTTCAAAGTCTACAGACGATTCAACCAGCAGTGAACAGACAGGTCAGTGCTTTAAGTGCAAGTGAAGGAACAGGGTGGAGAGACACCGGGCCAAGTGTGGGTCGGGGCAAGGACTTCTTTTGAAGTCATGACTCTTGAGCTGAGTCATGAAAGACAAGCAAGAGCTGTCCAGGGAGAGGGGAGCAGTTCCTTCTTTGCAGAGGAAGCGATTCGAGACTATCCCCTGACGTGATCACCAGAGGGAGCAGGGGCTGGGGAACGTTAGGCCAAATGGGTCACACAGGAACCAGTGAGACCTCGGAGGAAATCGGACTTCTCCATGTTGCTCTGTGGAACTCTTAGTAAATACCACATCTCCCCCCACCCCGCCTCTCTCTCTCTCTCTCTCTCTCTCACACACACACACACACATACACACATACACACACAATCAATCATGCATCTTACTAAAACGCAGAGAGAGAATGCTGTGGGAAACATGAGGCAAGATTACAGTCTGCTTATTAGTGGACTTTTTTTTTTTTTTTTTGGTCTGTTGATGCCAGTCCAGAGGGTATACAGCTGTATCATTCACGTTAGGCTTTCCTGAGAAAGAAAATCACCTAAAGACTGTGAAATCTCGCATTGCGTTACTTTCCAAGGGATTAAGCGCCTTCCTGTTTACAGGGGCATAAATCCCTGCCAGTTCCACGTTTTGCATCTGTCGTTAAGCTCGTCACACAGTGCCAGCTACGGTCCTAAGGCACAGACCCCCTTCAGATTTAGTGTGGATGGCACTACGTGCAACACCAAAGTAGGTCACGAAGTACAGACAGCCCAAATCTCTGGGGATCCCATGCGTGCCCTTCAGCAGGACTAGTGAGTTACCAAGGCTTCTACTGTATGCTATAGCTACCTACTAATTTTACAAGATAGCATCAATGTCAGCCTTCCCGGTTCTTGCACCCAGCTAAACCCTCCCCACCCGTCAAGGCCAACACAAGTTTTCAGCGTCTCTAAGAAGTCGTTAATTCCCTTTGCCCCTAAATTCTACAACAAAGGAAGTGTGCCATACCAATTTAGCCCTGAATTATGTTCTTTTTACTGTTGCTGCCTCTAAAGCGCTACCTTGACCTCACAAGCAGATTTTAAGCCTCTTGAGGAATAAAAAATAGCTATACCTCATAAGACGTCTTATAACAGCCTTCACACTGTTATGAAGGGTTGCCCCGCCCCCACGTCTAATATACACTTTCTGCCTGTTGGGATTTCCCCATGTGGACAGTCTACAGGAACCAGAACATCAGTACGTCTGAAGGTGGAATCGTCTTTCTACCAAAATCAAGTCAGCTTGTTGACCGTCCCCTACTTCTTTAAGTTCTGGCTTTTCCTTGTGTTACCCTTCCCAGGAACGATCTTTGGCATTATCAGCTCGTTTTCTGTCTCCTTGCCCATCTGTTCACAACCCATTCCCTCCTTTCCATGATTAGTGCCATTGTGCTGGGCCAGACCCTCATCGTCTGCCATCAGACAGACTGTGGTACTTCTGAACTGATTCCCTTCCAGCCTTTCTGGTCCAAATCAGTCACCTATAACGACTCAGTCAGATTCATTTTCTTTGTAGCATCCTATGAATAGTGTCCCTCCTGTGGCTTCTCACTGTCCACTTCACAAAACACAAAAATCTCTTCATATAGTGTTCCAAACCCTCTGGATCCCGGCATCCATTTTAGGTGTTGTGTCTTTTCCTACTTCTCAGTCCACACCCTCTATTCTGGCAAGGCCGTCCCTGCGGCCTGAACCTCCCTGGTGCCTCTCTAGCTCCACACCTTTGCTCAAGCCATTATTTTCCTGTCAAATTCTTTTTCCAGCTATGGTAATCTGGCTCTGTTTTCAAGGTGTACTTAATGTTATGAACTCTTCTTTAATGAACCCATCAAGAATCAAGCATTGTGTTCTTCGCTGAGGGCATTTTTACTTTAAGTGACTTTATGATGCATCCAGTACCCTAAAGGCACGATGCTAAATGCTGGAGGATTCATCTAGAAAACCTTACTTCCATTGAGTAAGAATTCGGAAGCATGGAGACATGAAAAGAAGAGATTCATTAATCAATTAACATCAGAAAAGGAAATGTCCTTGCCGTGAAGAAAATCATGGCTCTTCGCACTGGAAAAGCACACTGAATACATGTTAACAAATTTATAAATTTATAAGTGAGTCATATAAAGTGTATCCTAGTAAAACTGTGGAATCCCATGGATAACAACAAAAGCATAACATTTTTAAAGAAATGAGCAGGGGCCCCCTGAGAAAATTTACATTTTGCTTTTCATCAGCATTGCTAGATAATTACTACAAATCAGAAGCAATGTGTTTGAAGTTTTAAGGGTAAATTGTTGGACCTGAGAATTCTATACACAGTCAAATGAACATAACAGTGCAAGGGCAATACACATGCGCACACACACACACACACACACACACACACGCATATAGTCTTAAAAAACCTGCACGAACACATACACACATACATAAAAGGCCAATAAACTAGAGAAATGAAAAAGAAACACAGTGTCTAGAAAAAAGTATAAAATATGAAGCCAGTGATAATAAATGTAAGTGGCTTAAACTTCCTCATTAAGAAGTGCTTAGCAAAATGAGACTTTTTTTAAATAAATAAATAAAAATCCAGCATTGTGTTATGAATGAGGGGCACATCTAAAACAGAATGACATAAAAACGTTAAGAATTTATAAAAATGGAGGGGTCCCTGGGTGGCTCAGTCAGTTAAGCGTCCAACTTCAGCTCAGGTCATGGTCTCACCATTCATGGGTTCAAGCCCCACATCAGGCTCTGTGCTGACAGCTCAGAGCCTGCAGCCTGCTTTGGATTCTGTGTCTCCCCCTCTCTCTGCCCCTCCCCTGCTCATGCTCTGTCTCTCTCTGTCTCTCAATAATAAATAAACATTAAGGGGCACCTGGGTGGCTCAGTCGGTAAAGCGTCCAACTTCAGCTTAGGTCATGATCTCGTGGTTTGTGAGTTCGAGCCCCGCATCGGGCTCTGTGCTGACAGCTCAGAGCCTGGAGCCTGCTTCAGATTCTGTGTCTCCCTCTCTGTCTGCCCATCCCATGCTCATGCTTTGTCTGTCTCTCAATAATAAATAAATGTTAACAAAAGTTTAAATAAATAAATAAACATTTAAAAAAGTTGAAAAAAGGAATTTATAAAAATGGAAAAGAATGAACCAAATAAAATTGAAAAACAAAATAGACCTGGAAAAACTCTACGTGAGACAAAAATGATACAAAGTCAAAAGCAATAACTAGGGCAAAGAGAGATATTTTATGATGATATAATGTAAAATCAAAATGATATTATAATATTCATGAACTGTATGTAACTAAAAATGTAGAATCAAAATATTTGCGGCATAAATTTTGGAATGAAAGAGGAATTGATAAATTCAGATTCAAAAATTCTTCCCTTGGTAAAAATAGATAAAAATTGGTAGGCTGATAGAAGAATTTAATAACTCAGCAAAGAAACTTCCTCTGAAAGTGTGTGTGTGCATGTGTGCATGTACAAGAGAGACAAATTGTTTATACAACTTTGTACTTAACAAACAAAATATGCTTGTTTTATAATGCATATGCACATTCCAAAATCCTGACTATTAAGCCACAAAGAATCTCAAAAGGCTGAATTTATTGAATATAAAGCTAATAATAAAAAGGGATAACCAAAAGTATATCCAGTCTTCCAGAAATTAGAAACAAATGAAAAAACTTTTAATATGCTTTTTGGTAAAACAGAAGATAGGGCTAAAATAATACATGTCAAAATGAACAGCAGTGAGAGCATCGCATTTATAAACCTGTCAGATGTGCCAAAGTGTGATTCAAAGTAACTGGTGTAAATTCGATCACATTTCTTATAAAAAAGGTAAAACTAAGTAAGAGTTACGTATTAGATACCAGAAGCTAGGAAACAAACTGCAAATTGTACCCACGGAAAGTATCAGAAATTAATCAATAATTATTAAAAATTTAACTTGATGGCGGCACGTGGGTGACTCGGGTAAGCATCTGACTTTTGGTTTCGGCCCAGGTCACGATCTTGTGGTTCGTGGGACTGAGCCCCACGTCTGGCTCTGTGCTGACAGCGTGGAGCCTGCTTGGGATTCTCTCTCTCCCTCTCTTTCTACCCCTCCCCCAGCTCATGTGCTCTCTTTCTCTCTAACTAAATAAATAAAACCTTAAAAAATTTTTAACTTAACGTAGGAAACAAAACAAGCACTTAATTAACAAAACCAAGAGCTTATTCTTTGAAAAGACCCTTCCTCCAAAAAAAATAAAATGAATGAATCGTTGGCATATATGTTAAGAGAAAATGCTTGATGGTCCAATTAAAAGCACTAAACATGAGAAAAATACCATAGGTAAAGAAAATCTAAAGATTTTTAAAAATTATATGAAAATGGTAGCTATAACACTCCAACACTACACTTAAATCTAAATAAAGTCAGTTATTTCCTAGAAAATGTATGTTGTCTAGTATTGATTTTAGCATGTTAGACAACATGAGCAAACTTATACTCATATTTTTTAAAGTATCACTGTAAAAAATAACACTAAGACCAGAGTTTTAACACCAAAACCTGCAAGAAAGAGATACTTCCAATATCATATAAGCTAACACTATTTTTGAGAAGGAGAAAAAAATCCCCTGAATCGGTCTATGAGCCCATAGAATCCCTAGGGTAAAATATACACCATAGTGATCTTAAGTTAGGGACAACCATCATGAGAACAAAAAATAAAATGTAATATCTTTAAACTAGTAGAAGAAAATAAAATCTATCCAATAGAATATAAAAAGATATATATATATGGAGAGAGAAACAGAAAGGGAGGAAGGGAAGGGGTACAATAAAAGGAGAATATGAAATAAAATGGCAGAAATAAACACTAACAGAATGGCATTTGTGATAAATGTAAATAGGTTAATCTCACCAATTAAAGACAGAAACTACTGAATTGGCTAACAAAAACAAAGTTAAAATATTGTCTATAAGAGACACACTGGTTCAAAACTAAAAAGACTGTTGGGGCATCAGGGTGGCTCAGTCAGTTAAGCATCCAACTTCAGCTCAGGTCATGATCTCATGGTTCATGCGTTCAAAGCCCATCAGGCTTTGTGCTGACAGCTCAGAGCGTGGAGCCTGCTTCAGATTCTATACTTCCCTCTTTGTCTGTCCCTCCCCCACTCATTCTCTCTCTCTCTCTCTCTCTCTCTCTCTCTCTCTCCCTCAAAAATAAATAAACATTTAAAAAATAAAATAAAATAAAAAGACTATCAAAAAATACACCGGACAAATCTAAGGCAAAAACGAGCTGGGTTTCCAATCCTAATATTGGAAAGAAACTAAATTTTAACACACACATAAGTTATCAAGAAACATGTAACAGAAAAAAAAAAAAAAAAAAAAACATGTTTGCTTTAAAGTCTGTTTTTTCAGGTATGCTCTTAACAAAATAGTCTCAAAATATAAAAATCAATAGCTCACAGAACCACAGGGGTACATAGTTAAATTATCAAGTACGGTTGAAGATCTTAATGCATCCATCTCGAAAGAAGTACAAGAAAAATAAGAAATTTCCAAGAGCTGAACCATACAATTAATCATAACAAAGAAATAAAAAGTCCATCTCTTTTTAAGAGGAATAACAAAAATAGAACATGTAATAAGTCAGAAAAGCAAGTCTTAATCCATTCCAAAGAATAGACATCACACGTACTCTGTTCCCTAATTTTATTCCGTAAAATTAAAAATAAGTAGTAAACCAAAAGCTAAAAAGAGCCTATACATTTAGTAACTTGGTCACGGTAACAAAATAATTTGTGTTAAAAAAGGAAATTAAGAAGTATTTAGAATGGAATGCTAATACAAAAGCTCACAGAGCTAATTTACAGAGAAATTTGTAGTTGTAGACATTAGAAATTCACTTCCATACCTCGATGAAGACTGAAAAAGTACAGAAACCTCACGTTGCCGAAGACTCAATTTTTAATAAATCACTTCCCTATAAACAAAGTTATATATTTAAGTCAATCTCAGCCATAATTCTCAAAGGATTATTTTTATGTAACTTGACAAAATTATTCAAATTTTTGTCAGTTATGCAAATATCTCCCCAACATTTGCAAATGATAAAAAGGGCCTTACTCCAAAAGGTGTCAGAGAATACTGAGAAGTCCTAATAACTGAAACAGTGTTGGGTGGGTTTAAGAATAAACAAAACTAACAACACAGATGAAGATAAGGGAAAGGAAGCAAAAAATAGTATAAAAACAGGGAGGGGGACAAAACATAGCAGACTCTTAAATATGGAGAACAAATAGAGGGTTACTGGAGGGGTTGTGGGAGGGGAGATGGGTTAAATGGGTAAGGGGCACTAGGGAACCTACCCCTAAAATCATTGTTGCACTGTATGCTAACTAACTTGGATATAAATTTAAAAAATAAATTAAATGTTTAAAAAAAGAATAAACAAATCTATAAATGGAGAGAAGAGAGTGGCAGTTTTAAGAACGAAAACCAATACAATGTCATTAGCGCTGTCCAACAAAAGCCATGCAAAGTATCAGTACACTGTCCCAACCTCCTTGAACTTAGGTATGATTTCTGTGACTTGCTTTAGACAATGAAATGTCCAAAGTACATTTCAACCTAGTAATTTCCAAGTAGAAGCACCCAAGATGCCTTAACACCCCAAGGCATCATGCACCATTCTCTTTAGCTCCAATACAGTCCCTGTCATCAGCGGCTGTGACACTCCAGAGGCCTGAGCAAAAGTGAAGCAGAGCCCCCAGCCAACCCATGGTGGATATGTAGCATGAGTAAGAAATACATCTTTTCTTTGTATACTGTTATGACTTGGGTTATTACTATGACAGAAGCTGCCAAACTGCGAGAGAAAGTAGTCTTTCTAGTTATCTTTTCACCTGTATAATCTCTTATTGTACTTGATATTCCAAAGAAAGGTATTTAGACTTCCTTCTAAAATTAAAAAAAAAGTAATGTAGCCAAACGCTAACTAGAAACACAAAAAGAAGACATTGGGAGGAGGCTATTTGCATGTTACTGTAATAATTCATTCTTTTAAGCTGAAGCTCTCCCCATGTAATTTACAATAAAATAGGGCTTTACAGAAATTTAAAGACTCGGAGCAAGCTGAGAGATTGAGAGCATCTCTTATCCTAAAATAAAATAAGCAAGAATCCTATTTTGCACCCAAACTTCTTAATTTGGGGGGATTTTTATAGACAGATATCAGCTGACCAGCAGTGGGGGAAAGGACATAAAGCACACAGCTGCCCCTTCATCTATGGTGTTTCAAACAAGCAATGGGAACAATTATGAGCAAGCCCTACGCTGCTAAGCTCTCATCTTCAGAGCAAAAGTTAAAGACAGTGGGTTGATAATCATAGCCAGTTATCCACGGGATCCCCAAAAGAAAAAATGGCCCATGATGGACCTGACCTCTGATCATTGCTGCAACTTTGATGAGCAGTATTCAGAACATGTATGACAGAAATCGGAGTTCTCCTTTTCAGTGCTAATATCCTTGTGAAACTGACTGCATCATGGCCCATCATTTGCATAACGTGTCCAGTTATTTCTAATGTCTCCCATTAGATTATTCTTTAGCATATCAATATTAATATCTCAAAGCCACTGGTCCCAAACCCAGTTTGTTTAAAATCTAGCTAGATGGTCAAACTAGCCACGACACATGGAAAGGAATTGTGTGATGCTCAAATATTGCTACCGCATATAGATCGACTGAAGATAAATTTTACTGAGCAAAGAAATCTGATGCACTTGGTCATGGCCCATTTATTTAGGTAAAATAAATGCTTTCAGCACGTGCCGTAAGAAGCGGAAGGAATCCGGACGTGTCCAATTGATATTCAAATCCTGACTCAGGCACTTTGTGACTTGTACATTAGTATACAGAATGAGTGGTCATTACTGTTACTGTATAAAAATCATCTGGAATCTCAACCATGCGAAATGGAAAACTAGGCTGGACTATTTCCCAGGTACAATTCTCTCAAGAGTCTCCAAAAGGAACCATGAGGCTATCTGCAAGACCCTTCCAGAAAGTTCTATTCCATCTATTTCTTTGTCCGAGTTGATTCTAAAGCCAATGTCATTTCTCTTTGCCCGGTCACTCTGGTTTCTTCTCAGTTAATTAAGATAAGTTGCTACATAAACCTGGAGAGCAGCAAAAGTGCTCATGGTGCAGGCACAAAACAAGATTAGAAAAATAAACGTTGGAAATGGCCGTTTAATCTTGAAGTTATACTACAAGGGAAATGTCTTTGATTCCCAAGTGATATTACACAAATGTCTACGTGGGATAATAGATGGGGTAAAGAATGCAGAAATGACGAAAATTAATGGAGTTGTTATCACAGCCAGCCAGCTCTTTGACTTGGATCAGATTTTTCTTTCCCTGTGGCATATGAGGCGAAGGCAACCAGAGAAGAGTGGAAAGAAGGGAATTTGCAGTCAGAAGTTGGAGACTGAGCAGGACAGGTTACCCCTCTTGTGCATCGGTCCTCACCTGTGAGGTACAGATAGTGACATTGACGTTAAAAGCAGTTGTACGGATTAAATGAGACAACCGGCAGGCAAAATCCTGTATCAATTGCCAAGTGTTCCTCAAGTGATCGTTAGAAGTCATGCAATTTGCATCAAGGATCTAGTGGAATCTATAGAAGAATCCTGACACCAAGAGCTGCTCTGCACCCGAGGCAATAAGTTAGACATTCACGCAGAGAGGACAGACAGCGCTGTGTGGCCAGCATCTAGCACATTCTGCCTTCTGAAGTCAGAAGTGAAGCCGGCAGAGAGACCTGTCTTCCTTCAACATACCCGGTCCTGGCAGGCGGTGTTCAGCCTTGCTCGTTCTTATTGATCCTTCCTGGTGCACGTTCATTTCTCCCTTGTTTTCCCATTTCACATCTTACTGCTTTTCAGGATGATGTGATTGGTAAATTAGTCAGTAAAGCCACCATCAAGAATTCTATTTCATCAGTTTCCCAACCGCCGGAGGAAACTGTGCAAAGCATCACTCTCAGCTTCTGTTCGCTGTGTACCGGAAGGCCTCTGTCCCAGAGCGCACCTTCACCGCAGGTCAGCCAAGCGGGAGGCCTCCGAGATCTGCTCGGCTTCAGCCAGTTACCAATGTGATCTGAGCATCTAATCAGAAACCATGTGTACTGGTTGCCTTGGCTAAAAAACATACTAGCTGTGTGACCTTGGTGAGTTATTCAACCTTTCTTTGCCTCAGTTTCCTTATCTGTGATATAAGGCTAATAATAGCACCTATCTCATAGAAACATTATAAGGATTAAATTAAAAAAACACTTGTAGAGGGTGGGTGATGGGTATTGAGGAGGGCACCTGTTGGAATGAGCACTGGATGTCGTATGGAAACCAATTTGACAATAAATTTCCTATTAAAAAAAAAACAACAACAACACTTGTAAAGCACTTAAAATAGTGCCTGAACATGGTAAGAGCTATATATGGGTAGTGCCTGGACATGATAAGAACTATGTCTGTGTTTATTAAATAAAGGAATACTTTATTTGTGGGGAACTTAAAATAGTGCCTGAACATGGTAAGAGCTATATATGGGTAGTGCCTGGACATGATAAGAACTATGTCTGTGTTTATTAAATAAAGGAATACTTTATTTGTGGGGAAAATTGTGTATGAATCCAGGATAACAAACATTTAGGTGAAGATGAACACATAATAAATTTTTAGTATAAAAGGGTATTCCAAAGGTGGTTGTCTGTGACAGAGACACTAACACATTTAACAAAACCCATCGGGGGGCACCTGGGTGGCTCCGTCGGTTAACTGGCTGACTTCGGCTCGGGTCATGATCTCACGGGTCGCGAGTTTGAGCCCCGCGTTGGGCTCCGCGCTGACACGTCAGAGCCTGGAGCCTGCTTCGGATTCTGTGTCTCCCTCCCTGTCTCTGTCCCTCCCCCACTCACACTCTGTCTCCCTCCTCTCAAAAAAAAAAAAAAAAAAAAAAAAAAATTAAAATTTCTTAAAAAAAAAAAACCATCGAACTTTATGGCACAGCGAATCTTAATGTATGTAAGTTTAAAAAATCACTTAGGAGGTCAAGGGATCCCAAGATGCAATGCAGAATGTGGCAAATGAATCTAACTGTATTACAGATGTATGAAATAACCTCGGCAAAGTGTGTGGAAGATAAAGGTGCTGATCCAAGGAACTTTGGAAACGAATGAAATCTGGAAGATTAAAGGCAAAGGAAACTGCACATAGCACTGGACCTAGTTAATAAAGTCGTTTTCCATGGGAGTAAAGGGCTGATAATTCTGACACTGCTATAAATCTGTTCTGGAGTAGGACCGTTCAGTAAGTGCATGGTGGATGGTGGGAGCCAGGCTTCCTTATTTTTAATCTTTTAAGTTGATTTGTTTATTTTGAGAGACACAGAGACAGCACAAGTTGGGGAGAGGCAGAGAGAGAAAGAGAGGGAGAGAGATTCCCAAGCAGGCTCCGCACGGCGCGCGCAGAGCCCGATGCAGGCCTCGAACTCGCGAAACGGCGATATCGTGACCTGAGCCAAAACCAGGAGCCGGACGCTCAACTGCCTGAGCCACCCAGGCGCCCCTGGAGTCAGGTTTCTCGCTACTGAGGGAGACGTTATGGATAAGGAAGAGGAGGAGGCCCCAGTGATCCGTGTGCCAGCAGTTGATAGAGATATACTGATAGAGATATCAGTATAAACTCAAATTTAGCTTAATAGAGATCCGAGTGGTCACACGTAGCTACATGTGTATAGGCACATATTTTTCCTTGCTCTGTCAACTGCAAAGGCCTGGAGGGACAACACCCCAGTAACAGTAAGGACACCTCGTGCCAAGATCATGGTTTTTGATAATACCTTCAATAAAAGATCCAGGGATCCTTGGAGAAGTGGCTGGTTGGAGGACAGAAGCAGGGAATGCTCCAGGTGAACTTGGAGCACTACAAAGTGACAGAAAAGCAGGACGTCATGAAAAGAGACAGAGCAAGAGAGAGAGAAGGAAGTGGTAAAAGACAGAAAGAAGGTGGGGTGGGGGTGGGGGGGCGGGGGGAGATGTTGAATGTCAGAAGGACCCAAAAGCCAACTGAGAGCGTTCTCTGAGGCCAGAGCTAACACATTTTAATTTGGGTGACAAAATAAAGTAGTATTGGATTATAGCCCAAAGTATGAAATAAATATTAATGAGCTCACACTGATATAAATAAATGATTAAATAAATAACTAGAGGTGAGGAGAATAGACGGCTCCCCTGAAAGGAATTCCAGATAGTTTATATAGATCCTCTACCTCAATGATGGTGGCATACAAGTTCCCACTCCTTAACAGTGGACTGTGCGTCGTGGCATCCTTCCCAAGCAGACGGCATGGAAAGGGAGGAAAAGAGAATAACTTAGCGGTGAGAAATCTGAAAAACACGACCTAGGCCACGTCATCAAAGTCAACATCAACAGTGACTGGTCATGTTGATGGTACGTACCCTTGACATCATGGGACAAAAATGACTACTTCTGCGGTCTTCATCCCTAAAACCCATAACCCAGGTACAATCGTGAGGAAAATATCAAATAAATCCCAACCGAGGGACAGCCTACAAAATACCTGACCAGTATTCCTCAACACTGGCAAGGTCATCAAAAACAAGGAAAGCTTGAGAAACTATCCTAGCCAAGAGGAACTTAAGGAGACAGGATAACCACAGGTAGATAGGAGCCTGAAACAGAAAGGGGACCTTAGATAAAAACTAAGGACAAGATCAGGAAAGGGTGAGGAGAAAGCAGAAATGCCCATTAACCATGATAATGGCGTATCATGAGCTGAACAGAGGGGCGAACTCAACCGTCTGCCCCCGAGGCGACAAATCAAATAAATCAGCTAACAACTATCACTTACAAAATTGAAAGCAAGTACCTGAAGAAGTTAGTTATCCTGGGAAGGGAAGCAAGAAGTGACAGTTATATCTAAGATGACCGGCCTCCCTGGAAAGACAGCTCCCATGGAGCCACCATGCAAGCACGGGAGACCTGAGTGAGAACTCCCTGCATGCAGTCAGCTGTGGAGGGAGTGGCAGACACAACGCTGACTTAACAAACTGGTGTGTGGCGGGCCCATGCCTCAGCATGTTTGAGAGGGTCCTCAGGTGATTCTGAAATTCAGCCATGTTTGAAAGCACCCCATCGCACTGTTTCAAGAGTGGCAATGGGAATTTGTGAAGTTCTGTAGCTTTCAGCATTCGGAGCTTGTGAGGTCTTATGACCACCAATTCCGCCATCTTGACAAACAAGTGTCCAACAACACAGAAATAGATATGGCCACCAATTCCGCCATCTTGACAGACAAGTGTCCAACAACACGGAAATAGATAAAAGAGAATATGAACAGTTAACCATGAGAGAGAAGTGGAGAGAGAGAGAGAAGACAGATGCCCAAACCCTTTAATTATTTGTTAATACTTGCATCCATCCCCTCTACAAGATGCCATGGAGCCCTGTTTGGGAAATCATGCCACTTGGAGCAGATGACTCGGGTAACTGTTTACAGCAAAACTGAGGAACCACCAAATCCTCTCTGTTCTCCAGGCTGATTTCCTCCAGGAGTAGAGGAAAAAAGAACAGTCGTATTGGCTGCCCTTAGGGCCCAAAATGAACAACTTAAAACCAGTATCACAAACCTGAGCCTTGGGAATGGAGGGTTGTTTCTGGAACAGCTCGGACCTCTTAGGTGGACCCTTAGTCCATAGGCTTCTCAAAAGGAGCCCCTTCCTCTGGCTAGAGTTGAAAACTACAAATTTACTTTCTTTCTTTTCTTTAAAATTTTTTTAAATATTTATTTTTGAGAGACAAAGACAGAGCACGAGTGGGGAAGGAGCAGAGAGAGAGGGAGACACAGAATCCGAAGCAGGCTCCAGGCTTTGAGCTGTCAGCACAGAGCCCAATGCGGGGCTCAAACTCACGAACCGTGAGATCATGACCTGAGCAGAAGTCAGCGCTTAACCGACTGAGCCACCCCGGTGCCCCATACAAATTTACTTTCAATATGGCAGCTCAGATTAGGCGATCCTAGGGACACACACCCTGACACTTGGGATACTTATTTCAAGGGTGACCTCATATGAGAAAATCTCTTACTAAGATGCATTCTTCATGTTTTTCTTTTCAGGAAGAAGCGCTATAAATAGATTAGGACATCTATTAATATAATGTTTGACACAAGTAGATTAAAGAAGAAAAATATGATCTAAATACGCATAATGCTTATCCTAAGTGGATTAATGTTCCTAGCATAAATAGAAAGAATGTTAAAAATGGGTGAAATTGTTTGATAAAATACTAAAATACAGGAATAGAAGAAAACAGCTTTGCCACAATAAAGGCCATCTATTTCAATCTAAAAGCCATATCCCTGGTAAAGTAACTGTGTTTGTTTTCACTGTTATTAATATTGCAGAAATATTCTGTTCACTAAAAGCAAAGATAAGATAGCAGGGAGGGCTAGATTATTGAAAAATAAGTGATAAGAAATGGGAGACGGTCTGATTTTATAGTCAGATAACCCAAGAGGATAAGCTAAGAAACTGTTTTTTTTAAATATGTATTTATTTTTGAGAGAGCGCAAGTGGGGGAGGGGCAGAGAGGAAGGGACACACAATCTGAAGGAGGCTCCAGGCTCTGAGCTGTCAGCACAGAGCCCTACACGGGGCTTGAACCCACAAGCCAGAGATCATGACCGGAGCCGAAGTTGGGCACCTAACTGACTGAGCCACCCAGGTGCCCCTGAAACTGTTTTAATTAATAAAATCTTATAGGTAACCTGGTAGAAGATAAGTGCACACACACACACATACACACACACATTCCTATATACATACGCAGAAGCATACACATACACACATAACAGACACGCACAGACACACACACACCTACACCCACATACACACCAATTCTCATAGTATAGCTGAAGTTGTAATGGGAAAAAAATCTCTTTCACCTGAGAAGTATGTGTGGTCTACATGAATAACTCTGCAATATTTTACCAAAAGACACAAAGACTTGAGTCCGTGGAGAAGAACACCATGACTTATTTTAAAAGGACCAACTTTCCCAAAACATTTATATTTCATATAAATTGAATCTAAATCGCAACATGTTTTTTTTTTACTTGCTCTAAATGTCACCAGGAAGAAATTTTTATGGAGTAAATCTAGATTAAATAAAATTCTACTGTAGAGTAAATATAAAGTAAAAATGTATAGATTAATATAAAAATAAATATAATTATAAAAGTATATATTTATGTATATAAATATGTATATTCAAATGATATTAGACATTTGAAAATGTCTGACGAAGAAGGAGCAATCTTACGTGATAGCAATGCATATTATAGAAGAGTAGTCCTAACACTTGTTTGATATTGCCACAAATGACAGATGGAGAAACTTAAGGAAAGAGTCACTTTGTAATAAGGAGAAATGGTTAACAGTTCGCACACATCCATGCATTTAGTCAATAAGAGGTTTGCAGACTGATAATAATTTGGAGAAATAGACTTTCATACCACACTTAAACCAAAATAAACATCCCACTCTACTAAGCACAGAGTTGACACTCAATATTTCTTAATTGTGAGAGTTACAGGCAAATTTAAGAAAGGCATTTTAAGAAAACGAATATTCTATATGATCTCTACCAGACTTCTGGAAAGGGATAATTTTCTATCTTAACAGAAAAGGAAGAAATCACAACAGAAGAGATGGACGGGTCTCCTCCTGGGAATGGAAGGAACGTAGTGGTCGTGGTCAGCTCATGAATATTTCTGGCTTTTTCTCAGTCCTCAGGAAATGTTTGTTAAACTGAATTGGCGTGGAGTGGCAGGAGAGCACATAAAAATAGCGAAGGGGACACAGAAGGTGAAGTGGGCATCGTAAGAAAATTACTACCACACGAACTTCTGCTGGATCGTGCCTTCGTCCAACTGGTCCCACCACACCTGGGCCTTGACTTTGTGGCTGTTAGGGTGCAGGACCACCACTGTGTAGTCTCAGCTTGGCTACGGGTCACAAGGGAGCTCGTGCTACAAGCTCGTCACCTTCCTCTCTCCGGTGGCTCACCGGAAGCTCTACTTTGGCCATTCGCATCAGTTCCTGATTGCGGAAAATTTTCTGCTGATAATAACAAAAGTCACAATGTTAGCTTTTTTTAGAACAAGGTTACGTTTTGCAGCGTATTATGTACTTTTATATGTAATGGCTTAGTTAATATTCATATTGACCTTATCAAGTACCTTTACCTGTACTTATCCTTAATAAGCCTGTGCTCTCCCGAAAACCCTGCCCAGCCCTTGGTGTGGTCAGGACTGGCGCCCCAGTCATCGCACTGTATGCGCAGTGTTTTCTTTGCTTTCCCTCATAATTGCTTTCAAAAGACTCACGGGAAACAGCATGATCACCTGAGAACCAAATGTGTCATTCGAAGAACCAGCACGCACGGATGGCCCAAGGAAGGACAGAGGCAGATGCCGTAAGACATAGTTCTGCTTCTCCTCACTCAAGAAACGTATATATATAACATATGTCATATATATATATATATATTACACATGATATGTAAAGCACACCTCCGTCAATGCACAAAAAGCAATCTCCGTGAGTTGAAATGGGATCTGCCTCTTAGATCTCAAGTACCAGTGTGTGGGGTAGGCGTTGGATCACAGAAAAGCGATGTCTATATAAGTGCACGGACGTACAGATTTCCTGAAATGATGCCGCCCCATTGTCTCTGACAAAATGAGCTCTCATTGACTCGCACACCCGTTCCTTTAACAAATATCTGTTGGGAACACTGGCAATGTGCCGGACACTGGCCAGCTCCTCAGTTGTGCGTATCGCTGGACGAAGCTCCGTGGACCCCAGCGTAAGGACCTTTATCTAGAAAGTGCAAGTATCTTGCTTTCATTGAAGTGAGACAAGAGAGGATTGCACAAGCCCTGATGTTAGGTAACAGCCTCATAAATAAACAAATGGGCTTCCTGGTCGACCATCTAATCATGTGGAATCAGTTTATTTGCAAAAGTGATCCTGATCTGAATTAGCTAGTGAGCCGACTTGCAGGGCTACGATGGACCTGGCTCCATCGGGTCAGGTTTGGCAAGTAGAAGGAAGGAATTAGCTCCAGCACTGCTACTACGACTAGAAGCTGATGTATGGCCACAAAACTAGACCCTGAATACCCGCCCCCCGACCAGGAGAACTTCTGTCCTGTTGGACATTAAGTTACCCCAAGTACCACCATCTGAGATCATGGCCTGACACTATAGGGAGCCAGAGGACAAAATTGCTTATTGGCAAACATTTGGTCTCCAATTGATAATCACGGCAGAGACAAAATCATTGTTTTTACAAAGTGGGATTGCCTATGCTTCTATTTGACCTTCAGGACTTGCCACTGTTAGGTTGAAAAGCAAACACGGCATGGCAGACTTCCTCCAAAGGCATCCTCATGACCATCACCACACAGCCCTGTGCTATGACTTTTCCCCAAGTTGGTGGACCTGTGGGGAAAACTTGGAAGGAGCAAGCCAGAGGGTTAGCTGAGTAGAAGTTAAACAAGGGAGAAAAATAAACCAGTGGGCACCTAGGAGTTAGAGTGCAGATGGGAACAGGGATATTCCCAGGACTCAGCTGGATAGAAGAGGACAGACAAGAGTCTCCATGAGGACGAATTAGGGGAAGAGCTGGAAGGGAAGCGCTAGTCTCATGAGCCTACTGGAGAAGTGGGAACAGAAGTCTGGGACTCACCATCAGTGAGCAATCCATTCGGGGTGTGGTTGAGCCTGAACTAGGAAGATCTGGGACAAAGTGACAGGGATATGGAGACAAAGGTCGGTCCATCCCAGGATGAGGACAGAATGTGGGTAAAATCAAGACTGTCTTCCACGGAGGATAATTAAGGGGAGAGAGAGGAACAGGGCTGGAAAGAGCTAGATTAAGAAAGGAAACCAGAGGCTCTAGCATGAACAAATCACTTTTTAAGATGTAGCCTAGAACGGGCAGAGTTGGCTTTGAATCTAGTTGAATACAGTTTATAGTCTGACGAATATTATGCTGGGCTTAATAGACAAATGGCCAGAGAGAATGACAATGTATGAAACACTGGATTTCATATAGAAATATACTAAAGTGTTCATTAAACACTTATCAACTGATTTTTATATTTGTTAGAAAGGACATATCTGCCCACATGATTTTTACCTCATCATGATCTGACACTCTCCTATTTAGGTAACAAACAGGGAATAAAAAATAAAAGCTATGTGCCCTTTGCATTTTGACCTCGCTAATTTAGATTTTGTGCAGCTCTTCTGTTCCAACTCTTTCGTTGATAATGGGGCGGGTATTGGGTGTTGTCCCGTTTAAGACGTGTCCAGATTCTCCTTTTCTGGAAGTTAAAAGGCAAAATGTTCAAATCTCCAACATCTCTTGCGGGTCAGGGTGATCACGTCCCTGAGGTAAATGCAAGGAAAAGTTCTGGGGGTGGAGAGACTATGTCATTCTTGAACCCTGGGCTGCCATCTCCCACCAGATTTCTTACAGCATGAGAAACATTGACCCATCTGTCCATTTGACTCATTGTCGGGTTTTCTATACCTTGCAGCTCAATGTATTCCTAACTGTTAGAGATAGCCTCTTAGCTCAGGAGCCACAGCAAAACACAAACTAGGTGGCCAAACTAACAGAAATCTATGGTCTCACGGTTGCTGAAAGTCCAAGGGCAGAGTGCCAGCACGGGGCACTTCTGGTGAGGGCCTTCTTCCTAGTTTGCAGATGGCTTCCTTCCCACTGTGTACTTACGTGTCCTAGAGAGAGAGAGAGAGAGAATCCTGGAATCTTCTCTCGTAAGTGCAATAATTCCATCACGGGAGCCCTGCCCTCGTGACCTTATCTAAACCTCATGACTTCCCAGGGACCCCTTTCCCAATACCATCACATTGGGGGTTAGGGCTCCAACATAGGAATTCGAAGGAGGCACAAATATTCAGTCTATGGCGCTCACTTCTAATAGTCAACTTTTATGTGTCAATTTGACTGGGCCATGAAGTACCCGGACATTTGTAAAACATTATTCTGGGTGTGTCTGTGAGAGTGTTTGTGGAGGAGAATAATATTTGCATCAGTGGCCTGAGTGAAGCGGATTGCCCTCCCTAATGCCAGTGGGCCACACCACACCAGTTAAAGGGCTGAGTCAAACAAAAGGCTAAGTAAGAGGGAAATCCTCCTGCCTGACTGCATAAACTAGGACATTTGTCTTTTGTATTGCCCAGGACAAGTGAGAATTTCACTTTGCTATGTATTATCAGGGAAAAAATCTTTGAGGAAGTGACACTTGTGTGATTGTCAGAAGCTTGATCTCTGAAATAAGATGTAGATTGGCTTTAATACCCTGCAGCTCATAAAGTAATAAAGCCTGGGGCGCCTGGGTGGCTCAGTCAATGGAGTGACCGACTCTTGATTTCAGCTCAGGTCACGATCTCACGGTTCGTGAGATCCAGCCTCCACACTGGGCTCTGTGCTGACAGCTCAGAACCTGTTTGGGATTTCTGTCTAAATAAATAAATAAATAAACAAACAAACAAACTTAAAAAAAAAAAAAAATAGGGACACCAGGGTGGCTCAGTCAGTTAAACGTCCTCCTTCGGCTCAGGTCATGATCTCGCAGTTCGTGAGTTCGAGCTCCACTTTGGGCTCAGTGCTGACAGCCCAGAACCAGAAGCCTACTTCAGATTCTGTGTCTCCTTCTCTCTGCCCCTCTCCTGCTCATGCTCTCTCTCTCTCTCTCTCTCTCTCTCTCTCTCTCTCTCTGTCTCTCTCAAAAATAGACAAACGTAGTATGTTAGCCACAAGAATTCCAAAACAACAAATCCTCAGTTAGCCTTTTCGTATTATTTGGCACAAGAGGAAATGTTAATATTATTCGAAATGTCCCATCTGTACATCTTAGTACTCAAGTTCATGTGAGAGTGTAACTATGAGGGTGCGTTATCCCTGCATGTTCTGTCGTTTTTTGTTCTCTACATTGAAAACCCCAGGTCTGTCTTCCAAGGTACAAACACAAAAGAAGTGATTCATTCAAAATCCTAAATATACCCGGATGGATGACATTTTTTTTTTCTAGACGGTTCTAAGTCATTGTGAAAAAAAAAAAAATGTCTTTTGAAACAGCCTGGAGTCCCTTGTCTCAACACTGTTTACATAACAAAGGTTTCAGGGCTGTTGCCTCTTGAGGTCAAAGGAAGTTGCCAGAGAGTGTTTTGGATGTGTGGGAGTTGGGGGAGAAGAGAGATAGATAGAAGAAAATAAAACCCTAATGACCGAACTCGGGGACTGTAATTGGGTGAGTTTTCAAAGTACAGTAAGGTATGAAAGACACAGTTCCCCAAGCAATCTGTCAGGGCTTCTTGTGCTAAAGTAATGTGCTTGGGGACGTTTTCCTTTTTTTCTTTTCTTTCTTTCTTTCTTTTTTTTTTTTTTTTTTTTTTTTTTTTTTGACAACAAAGAGATCATACTTAGTCCAAGCATCGACATGGGTAATTCTAGCGTTTTCAAACACACAAGACAGTTGCTTGCCTCCCACAACAGTATCTAACGTGGATACACCATAGGTAGAAATAGACGTCATTAGTATTGGAAACAACCACCCACCCCTCTGAACAGAGTCGTGCAAAGGAGCAACTCCAAACCATACAATGTAAAGTGTGTGTCTGCTTTGAAGTTACCTTCTGCCTTGTTGTGTCGTTGAAGCAGAGGGCCTGCAATAAATCATCTTTGTTACTTATCTGACTTGTGTTAAAGAGAGAAAAAGCCTACGGTCAGCTCCTTGGAATACCGCTCTGTTGCTGCTCAGGGTCAACTCTCGGGAAAAACTGTGACACATCTCAGACGAGTGAAGAAGAGGGCATAGTAGAAAGTATAAATAAACCAGCATCTTTCACGACCTGCTCATTCAGGCAGCTTGGGACCACGGCCCACCTCCCTGAGGATGATAACCCCCGCAGTTGAAGGGGTCTTCTGTCTTCCCCAGGACCTTCCATGGGCTCTCTCACCACCCAGAGAACCATCCCCTGGGTTTTCTCTGAAGATTGAAAAAAAGTTTCATGCATTTTAAGTCACAAAAGCCCAGAAAGGGAGACACAAACCCAAGCAACGAATCCCCTTCCCTCCCAAACACACAAAGAAAAGCCTTTTTTTGCCGTAAAGTCATTTTGAAGAAAGGACACAATGGGGACACTGGCGCTGTCCACCCACCTCCATCCTTGGACACATCCCACGTAAAGAGGGATGATGAATGATGGAGGTTGGGGGGGGTGTGTCCAAAGGCTCTAGACCCGTTACTGGCTCTGCCTCTTGTTATCTTTGTGTTCTCTCTGCCAAGTTACTTCTCCCATCAAGGCTCAGTTTCCTTATGTCTAAATTCAGACTAATAATAAAAACGATAAAGATAACAAAGTCCTTGGGTGTGTTAGGCAATATGCAAGGCACTTTTTTGAAATATCTCCAATTTTCAAAGCAATGCTATGAAGGAAATGTTATTTTTGCTGATTTACAGACGTGGATACGGAGGCTCAAAATGAAGGAATAATTTTCCATATCAAATATGTGGTACACGTGGGGAAAAGTTTGAATCCCCATATGTCTCTCAAGCTCAGATTCTCTCCAAGAGTATCTCTTTCCAGAGATATCGTTCTTTCTCCATCCCCCGGGGCTGTCATGAGATTCACACCAGAGAAAGTGTAAAAGCTAATTAACCCTAGATGCACAATGTGAGTGTTAACACCGCATCGGAGAATGCCTTTCATATAGCAAGTTTATCAATAATTGCAGAAAAAAAAGGGAAGCGGGAAGGAAGGAGCATGTATTCCTATAGGTAGAAAGAGATACATATAAGCCAAGGTAACTCAAGCCAGAGTGTTCCTTGATCCCCAGGATGCGTAAATAACCACAGCTCTGGGTGTATTAAAGGGTGATTTGTGATTCTAGAATCTAAAATGTTGGAAAAGGAGAAGAAATTAAAAGAGAGGGTCATGGAGAGGAGAAGCTGGATGCTGCTGTGGTAAATCGTTCCCAAGGCAGAGTGCCCCATGAGTAACCTCACAGGGTCCCCCAGGAGCTCCCCCGAGAATACTGTTGTCCGAAACCCCATGATAGGATTCCATAATTGTCATGAGCCAGTGCCATAAGGGAAACCCTTCTTTCATGCAAAATTGGTCCTGACTCATGCCCAAAAGAAAAGCTCACCAACTGTGATAATTGACCTGTGGCTTCTGTCCTAAGGAAGAATGTGGCCTTCAGAAGCCAAATTATAGGGTTATAGTATTTCCCAGCTATAAACATCTAGTCAACAACTCATTTATGAGGGTTTCCCCCTTCTGGAAGAGGCGGTTACAAGTCTTTAGTTTTAGCTTGTTGTCCAAGACTCTATTTCTAGGGGCTCTTACAAATCTACCCAGTGTGCCCAATGGTTGGGGGTGGGGAGTGCATGGAGGTGGTGCATCTCTGTGCATGCTTTGCTTTTTGTTGTTCTAATCTGATGAAGCTTCCAGAAGGATTAACTATGGGAAAAAAATGCCTCTGTCATTACTGATGTCATTGCCCCTTTCTTTCTCTGGCTTTGGCATGGTAGTTTGCAACGAATTGATGATCAATTTCTCATCTGCACTTGAAACATAGAGTCAGCTAATGAAAGAAGAGTCTTTTCTTGGGATTTCACCACGGAAGTGAAACTCATATTTATATACTATGTTTACACACACACACACACACACACACACACACACATACATATAAACAACACAGCAAAAAAAAGTGCAAGTAATTCTTAAAACCTAAGAAAAATCATAGTTAACTTCTTAACTCCCTTGCAAATAAAAAAATGCATATAGGTCTGTGTGTGTGTGTGTGTGTGTGTGTAATCCTTTTACATGGCCTCTTGGCCATGATGGTCCCATCTACATGTCAAGGGAGCCAGAGAGGCTGCCTGGACACCCACCCAGTGACCAAGCACCCGGTGGCCAAGTCCACGGCTCTGAGAATCCCAGAACCCAGAACATGTTATTATTAACCCAGAACGTGTTATTATTCTGTGTCATTTCTAAGTAGGACTAGCTAGAGGGGGATGAAACCAGGAAACTTGAGTGTGTGAAGTCCAAAATGCAAACATATCCACAACTAGAAATAAAAGATAGAGCTTCTTTTTAAAAACTCATCTAGCCAGGGGCACCTGGGTGGCTCAGTCGGTTGAGTGTCTGACTTTGGCTCAGGTCATGGTCTCACGGGTCATGAGTTCAAGCCCCGCATCAGACTCTGTGCTGACACCTTGGAGCCTGGAACCTGCTTCATATTCTGTGTCTCCCTCTCTCTCTCTGTCCTTCTCCCACTTGTGCTCTCTCTCTCTCTATCTCTTAAAAGTAAATACATAAACATTTGAAGAAAATTAAAAACTCAACTAGCCCTGGGATGGAGTGGTTTCTAGAGCAAAATGAAGCTGAGTGACAAGACCAAGTACCTGGGAATGATGGCTACGAGCAGGAGTCTGCAAGGTCACCAGCTTTCAGGACTTGCTTGAGTCCTGGATAACTGAGGTGAGGCTTACTCTCCAAATTTCTCCAGAAGGGCTGGGCTGAAGTCACCGCTCATGAAGTGGACGTTGCCCACGGTTGCCTTCTTGCTGGTGTTCTTGTCCCACCCCTCTGCCTCAGTGCCTTTAAGAGTTTCCCTGTGAGCACCTCCTGAATAAGCTCTTGCATATGAAGCCTCAAGCCTGGAGTCCCCTTCTGGGGAATCCAACCTAAGACTCAAAGTCCTAACTAAATGCAGAACTTCACATTTTCCCCCAAATTAGTATCACAGGATTGAATGTAAAGAAAACTTAGAAAAGTGTGTGATTTCAATGCACAAGAAAACATTTAATTATGGCAGCACAAAATTCCTGACTGTTGTAACTATCTTAGGTAGTAGGCATTAGGTTCTGCTAAGGAACTTTCCTTCTCATGTTCTTACTGAAAAATAAATTCTTTAGTATGATTGTGGTAGAGAAGACATTGGCTTTAGTCTTTCTTTCTCCTAACCAGTATTCCCTTGCTCTGCTGAAGAAAATTCCAAAGCCTTAGGAGGCAGAGTACAAACCAGAAACATAAGTGTATTCCCACAGTGAGTTACTTAAGTTCGGAACATTTGGTTTTTTTCTTCAATACCTTACCCTTTCAAAGTTTGACTTGACTTCCATACTCCTTTAGGAGTGGATTGCAAAGCTGACACTTGTTTCTAAGGGTGGCTCGACGACAGGTTATTTTCTTATACCTTTCTCTATTTTTATTTATTTATTTTGAGAGAGAGAGAGAGAGAGAGAGAGCATGAGTCAGGGACAGGCAGGAAGACAGAATCCCAAGCAGGCTCCACACTCTGCCAGCACACAGCCCAATGTGGGGCTCGAACCCACAAACTGTGAGATCATGACCTGAGCCAAAATCCAGAGTCAGAAGCTCAACTAACTGAGCCACCCAGGCACCCTTACCTTTCTCTATTTTAAAATCTGCTTTTAATATCTTCCAACAATTATGTTTTTATGGAGCCCACAAAATTATTTTTCATAGATTATGATAGTTTCCATACTCATTATCTGCTTCTACACAAAAAGAGGATCTACCTTCTATGATATAAATTGTTATAAATTATGGGTACTTATCCAAATGGTTGGGTATATATATATATATACTTAAGCTATAACTTAATTTGTTTTCATAAATTCATATACTTGGGAAATCAACATAAGACACAGGGGATTTCTATCACTCCAGAAAGTGCTCTCATTTTTACCACCTATAGATAAACACTGTCCCTATTTCTTTCTTTTTTTTTTAATGTTTATTTATTTTTTGAGAGAGAGATTGGGGAAAGGATGGAAGAAGGGGGAGACACAGAATCTGAGCTGTCAGCGCAGAGCCCGACACGAGGCTCCAACCCACTAGCCGTGAGATCGTGACCTGAGCCGAAGTCGGAGGCTTAACCAACGGAGCCACCCATGCACCCCTCATATTTCTTCCTTCATAATGTAATTTTTCTCTTTTAGGATATCACCAATGGAACCAAACTGTATGTTATCCCTTATGCCTGACTTCTTTTACTTCGCGTATTGCTTTTTGAGACTCATCTGTGTTGATTGGCTTATCATTAACCTGTTCCTTTTTTATTACTGAGCAGTATTCATTAAATGAATATTACACAATTTATTTATTTATTCATTCTCTTGAGGATGGACATTTTGGTGGTTTTCAGTGTGGGGCTCTTACAAATAACGCTGCTGTGAATATTCTTGTACAAGTCTTTTCGTGGGCGTCCACTTTTACCTCTCCTGGGGGAAAAACATCGATTATAGGGTAGATATAGATTACACTGGATTAAAAAAATGACCAGTCATACAAAGTGTGCTTTGTACCATTTTCAAGCCCTACTGGCCCTACGCTAGAGATCTGGTGGCTGACATCCTTACCAACCTTTGGTATTGTCCTTGGCTTTAATTTTAACCTTTCTTGTAGGTATACAGGGCTGTAGCATAGAGCTTTTTGACTGAAATAGAATAGGCCTATAACATTACATAAGTTTCGGAAGTACAACATAACGATTCAGTGTTTCCATATATTGCAAAATGATGACGGCAATAAGTCTAGTTAACATGTGTCATCATCTATAGTTACAAATTTGTATGTGGTAAGAAGTCTTAAGATGTGCTCTCTTAGCAACTTTCAAATATACAGTGCAGTATTATCAACTGTAGTAAATACATTATATCCCCAAGTCTTATTTTAAAATGAGGTTTGTATCTTTTGACCCCCTTCACTCATTTCGCCCATTCTCCCGGCCACCAGCCTCCTGCCTCATATGCTTTTAAATTGCAATCCCCTGGGCGCCTGGGTGGCTGAGTTGGTTAAGCGTCCGACTTCAGCTCAAGTCATGATCTCGCAGTTCGTGAGTTCAAGTTCCGCATCAGACTCTGTGCTGACAGCTCGAAGCCTGGAGCCTTCTTCAGATTCTGTGTCTCCCTCTCTCTCTGCCCCTCCCCTGCTTGTTCTCTGTCTCTCTCTCCCTCAACATAAATAAACATTAAAAAAAAAATCACAATCCCTGACACTGCTGAGGTGGAACTCTTTTTCTAGTGCTTAATGGCCATTTTTTTATGACACGTCTGTTCAAGTCTTTTGCCCATTTTTATTTTTTTAATTTTTTAATGCTTATTTATTTTTGAGACAGAGAGAGAGCGAGCATGTGAGGGGGGGCAGAGAGAGAGAGGGGGAGACACAGAATCCGAAGCAGGCTCCAGGCTCTGAGCCATCCGCACAAAGCCCTACGTGGGAATTGAACTCATGACCGCAAGATCGTGACCTGAGGTGAAGTCAGATGCTTAACCGACTGAGCCACCCAGACACCCCTACTGACTTTTGCCCATTTTTAATCGTGTCTTTTAACTTGCTGTTGTTACATAATTGGGAGTTACTTACATATTCTGGACACAAGTTCTCTGTGAGCTATTTGATCTGAAATCTTTTCTCCCACTCCGTGAATTGCCTTTTCATTCTTTTTGCGGTGTTCCGCAGAGCAAAATTTTTAGTTTTGATAAAATCCAAATTCTACTTCTTCCTTTTACATAAAAGTTGTTGCTTTCTGTGTCCTGCCTGATTTCTGTCTTCCCCATCATCCCAAACAGTGTTCTTTTTTGTTTTCTCCTAGAAATTGTAGAGTTTGAGCTTATAGACCTGTGATCCATCTAAATTTATCTTCACGTATGTTTTGAACTACAGGTCAAAGCTTTTTTCTTTTCCATGTAGAGATCCAGTTATTCCTGCATCCTTTGTTGAAAAGAATTTCCTTTTCTCAGTAAATGGCTTTGGCATACACCTTTGTCAGAAGTCAATTGACCATGGATGCTTGGGTCTGTTTCTGGGCTCTCTACCGTGTTCCATGGATCTGTCTACCCTTATGCCAATACTTCCATCTTGATGTATATAGCTGTATAATACGTCTTGAAATGAAGTACTGTAAGTCCCTCAACTTTGTCCGTATTCCTCAAAATCGTTTTGGCTCTTCCAGGTCCTTCGATTCCTATGTAACTTTCAGAATAGGTTGTAAATTTCAGCAACATTCTTTACTGGAGTGTGTAGAAGCTATGGTCAGTTTAAGGTGAATTGACATTTTGACAGGATTCAGTCTTCCCTTTTTTCTTAATACGACTCTAAAATTAAATAAATAAAACACCTGGACTTTAAAAGCTGAAACAGGAGGGGCGCCTGGGTGGCTCTGTCGGTGGAGCGTCCGGCTTCGGCTCAGGTCAGCATCTCACGATCCGTGAGTTCGAGCCCCGCGTCGGGCTCTGTGCTGACAGCTCAGAGCCTGGAGCCTGCTTCGGATTCTGGGTCTCCCTCCCTCTCTCTGCCCACCCCACCCCACCCCACCCTACCACCCCGCTCGTGCTCTGTCTCTCTCTCTGTCAAAAATAAACATTAAAAAAAATATTTACAAATTTTAAAAGCTGAAATAGGAAATCAGTGTGGGTAAAACATTTCCTAATTTTTAAAGGAAATTTTATTACTAGTTCAAAAAGTCACTTCCTAAAAGCAAGGATTTTGCATTAAAGGGAACCAATAGAACTTACTGCCAAGAGACCTTAAAATAAATACCTTAGGATTTTCTCTTTGGACCCATGCCGTTTACTGCCCTTTTCATTTTTGAAATATTTATCGAGTGGCTGCTATGTGTCAGGCACAACTCTAGGCACAGAAAACACCACTGTGATCAAAATAGATAAAAATCCCTGCCTTCACGGAGCTCGCATTTTCTAGTGAGGACTGTTCAACATCTTCATACTTCCAGCCTTTGGAAGAGGCCTCAAACATTCCTACATTGTTCCAAGTGCTGTCCAGTATTAAGGATTGCGTTTGTGAACGCATAAAAGGTAAGCCCGAAAATAAGCTTTGTGTGTGTGTGTGTGTAAGATTTCCAAACTTACCGCCTTATGATTGTAGAGTAAGAAAGCTTTTGACCTTGGCTCCTTATAGAAGAGCAAATCCCCAGTTCAAGGAAAAAGAGAAGTTAGTTGCAGAAACCATAGACATTGGGGGGTTTATTGTTGTCGTGTAGAGAAGGCGTATTTATTGCAGTTATTTGGATATAAACGCTGCTTTTTGTTACTGGACCATCCCCGTCCTGACAACAACTTTTGGTGGTCAGTGTGGACTGAAAGGAGTATAAAAGAGGAAGGAGATTTCGCAAAAGTACTCAATCAAAAGGCAAACTTGGCAAGGAGGAAGCAAGACGGAGAAAGCTGCAAAGTAAAGACCATAAATTTTCACGAGAATCAGAACTATTTTGACTTCAAATAGTTTTCAGGTGTAAGACGTTTGCTGAGCCACATATATGGTTCTCAAACTCATACATACTAATTTTTCTTTTCCTTCGAAGAATATCATTCTATTAGCCAATAACTATTCAGTCATTATGTATTCATTTGTGGGCATGTCATCTTCAGACCTTTAAGAAAGACACATTTTCCCTTACAAATATGTCTGTTTGCTTGTTTTCTGATAGGAACGATTGTCTTGGGGGAAATCGAGCGCTGTATTCTACTAAAACGCTCAGCACTGAGCACAGACAATCTGTTCTGTGCTTTTAGAAAGTAAAAGGAAAGACACAGCCATGCATATGTATAAAGTTTCCGTAAATAATCTACTAATGGTGGTGGTATGCTTACAATCAGGAGAAGACGGGATTGCCCAAATCTTAATTCTCTCTAGCACATGGTATAGGCTTCAAATGGAAAATAGTAGTCCATTTCTAATAAATTGGCTTTAAACTCGCTAATTTTAATGAGACTGTAAGCCCAGGCTGATTGATTTAGTAATATAATGGACTCGGGCTCCAATTTTTAATAAGTAATTGTTCATTGTAAGGGATTGCTTCTTGGGTCATCCTATCCATTTTGGTCCTCACCTCATTACTGCTGGGCTCCTCACATCAATTCCTCATTCATTCCACATGCAGAAATTAATGAACGACTCGGAACATCTTTTATTTTCTTTGGGGGAAATAGTGACTTTGGCAGGAAATGGGTATGAGCAAATGGAACAGTCTAGAGCAAAGTAGACCTTTTCTGTGTGGGATAAAAGACCAGAGATGAATCATGAAATGCCTCGGACTGGAACTTCTGGAGCAAGGCAGCTTTCCAAGGGCCCAGAGGGAGGACACTTGTGACCCTTCCCCTATTTCTAAAACTCAGCAGCTAGAGACTTCGATCAGCCTGAAGAAGAGACTGTTGCATCTTGGGAGCCGGATGCAAGCTTACAGCAAGGCTTAGGCAGAGAGCAGGGTTTTCTTCCACGACACAGTGACACGGGGACTATTTTGGTATAATGAAAAAGACAGCACATAGTTACATAAAACCGTTTGAGCGCCAGGGATGACAAAGTGAATGGGCAAGGCACGCCAGATGCGTTTTGCTGAGACGACGTCTGTTTCTATCTCGAGCTCACTTCAGTGACCCACTGGGAAATCAAGGCGGAACATAGAAGCATATCCAATGCACTGTGAGCTACAAAATGAGCAGTGAAGATTTGGGGGGGGGGGATAAAAAAGAACTTGAGGTCATCTGTGCCAACCTTCTCATTTTACATATTTGCTAAATAATTGAGGCAGAGAAGAGTGATGTGACCTGCTCAGTATCAAACCAAATCCAGGGTAAAGTTGTGTCTGGACACACAGGTGTCCCCATTGCCTGACGAACGATGCTGTTCCCCCTGGCCCGCTGTCTCAACGATGCACCGCATTTTGTTTTCCCATTCATCAGTTGATAAACATACATGCATGCATGCAATAAATAAATAAATAAATGTTTACCTTTTTTGAAATGACCATGTCCGATGAAAACTGCTGTACATATTCTTAAAATACGTGAAGAGTAGGATTGAAACTATATATTAACGGAAAGACTCTAGCGGGGCGCCCCCGGGTGGGGGCTCAGTGGGTTAAGCGTCCGACTCGGCTCAGGTCATGATCTCACGGTTCGTGAGTTCAAGCCCCGCATCGGGTTCTGTGCTGACAGCTCAGAGCCCAGAGCCTCCTTCGGATTCTGTGTCTCCCTCTCTCTCTCTGCCCCTCCCCTGCTCGGTTCTGTGTGTTCCTCTCTCTCAAAAATGAGTAAACATTTAGAAGGAAAGAAAGAAAGAAAGAAAGAAAGAAAGAAAGAAAGAAAGAAAGAAAGAAAGAAAGAAAGAAAGAAGACCCTAGTGTATATGTGAGCATTCATGTTGAAAGGTCTTGGGAGGGGTGCAGTTTGAAGACATCCCCCAGAGCAGCTGAAACGCAATTACAATGACAGACTCACTGTATATATGTAGAAACTCACCGTAGGTATTAAGAAACTATGAGCAAAGCAAAAACAAAACAAAACAAAAACTGCCAGCGGTTTTAAACGTGAGCTCCCAATCAAAGTCACAAGGACATGCCAAATTGCAGGCGTGACTTATGATGGTGTATACTTGTCAGATGGGCACTTTCAGTGCCATGTTGCAGAATGAGTCGTGATTTATTTATTGAACAACAGTTAATGCTTCTCCAGAGCAAATCTAAAGGAGACATGGAAAAAGCAAGTTGATTAATAAGCACACAAGTGGGTTATATATGAAACCTGTACATGTTTGGCCTCGCTCCTTGAAATAAAGCTTAAAACTAGATTTTTTGAGGTATTCTTATTGGGAAGATTTATGAGTGCATAAAAGAAAAATTTAGTCCAGAGATTTTCAAAGTCGTCTTTGAAGAGTGAATTATTTTTCAATCCTAGTCTCGGGATTTAGAGCCGTTTTTAGGGCATAAATTCTGTACATAGTGCCGGTAGACAAGTAGCAATTGTCTCCAGAAACCATATTCATATTAATAAGAAAAAAAACTCGTTGGAGAAAAGGTGCACTGAAAGACCCAATTTTTGGAGTCCTTATATTTATAAATGATTGCCTTGGCCCCACTGCCATTATTAGTGTCGACGTTAAAGTCTCTTGGAATTAATGGAAGCATTTTTAAAACAGACAGAGCTTTATGATGTCTGAGAACTCCTACTTCCTTCCCAAATTGACCAAAAGCTTGTGTTGTACCACGTGACCTTAGACTAAGGGACAAGCAGCCCCCTAAAGACTAGCTGAAAGGAGACTCCTGGTTCACAAAGATGCGTCAGGCTACAAGTGTTCAGCTAGGATTTGTGAAACAGTTAACTGAGGGACAGCAGTTTTAAGGGCAAAATCGAGTAAGTTTTGAAAGATTCCGGACATAGAGCCTGAGAAGTCATGACAGTCTTCTACTGTAAGGGAACAAGCTAAATCATGAGTAGACAAACGTGGTCTGGAGAAAGATTAGTAATGACAGGTAGAGCTTGGGGGACGGTTAACAAGTAGGCTGGCTCACAAGTCATGACTGTTTAGACTTTGGATTGGCAGCTCGCGTTCAGAACCATTGCGGGAGAAAGGAGTGCTCCTCTCTGAAACAGAAAGAGCAAAGTCAAGCCAGCTTCGGGGGACGCCACGGTCCGTTCTTGGGAGTCCATTACATTCTTGTCGCACTCGCTACTGTCCTCCTCCCTCCCCCACCTCCCTCTGCCTCCTGCTCTCATGCGTCCCTCGCTGTCTTCCACTTATTTCCAGTGTCGTCTGGCTTTGTTCTCTCAATGTGCTCACCTCTTACTCATTCTTGATCCCACCCCCAATCTGGATTCCACCCCAACTTCCCTGCTGAAATGATGCTTGCTGAGATATATCACCTCCAAAGAGCACCAATCAATTCTCCTCCTGCTTGACCTCTCAGTAGCATTCAGCAACGTTGACAATCCCCTCCTTCTCGAAACTGTATCTTCCTTTGGCAGTCTTACCCCTTAGTTTTTCTCCTACGTCTCTCTCCCTCTCTTGTTTTCTCCTCCTCAGGGCAAACTCCTCTAAATAGAATCAAAGGTTGGATTTCCTTGTATTCTTCCTCTGCATATTCGGTCTCACTTTTGCCCGGTTACCAACAATTACCATCTAAATTTCATTGATGCCTAAATTTATCTCCTCTCTCCTGAGCTCCAGAACAACTACCAACTGGACACACCCACTTAGCTATTTCAAAGACACTTTATATCTAAAGCTCAGAATTGCCCCCCCCCCCCCACAAACCAGATCCTCCAGTGCCCCTAGTATCTGTCAACCCAGAAACTCTATCCACACGGCCTGCCCATGACCCCTGGGTGTCATTCTTGCCACCTGCTTCTCTGCCACCCTTCGCACCCAACCACCTAAGACCAAGGCCTGTCCATCCTCCCTCTGACATTTTTTTATATTAAATCTTTGCAGGGCCTCTGTCCCCACCACCATCTCTCAAGTCCAAGTTAACATCATCACTCATCTAGCTTTCTTCACTAGCATCTACCTTACATTCCTACTCCTCACTCTTGCCCACCCAACTCTCACTATTTAAAACGACACAAATAGCGGGGTTCTTTAAAACATGAATGATTTTGATCATGACGCTTCCCTGCTTACGTCACTTCGATGGTTACTCATTGCTCCTAAAGCCAAAATCAGAATTCTTAAGGTAATTTCTAAGACTCAATGTGATAATTCAACGCAGGGAATATGATCTTTCAAGATATTAGGTTGTAATGTCAGTACATCAAGCAAAGATTTTATATAACAAAGTTAGTCTCGAAAATTCCTTTATCTAAGCGCAAAGTGTTAGTTGAGTGATTTTGTGTACATGAACTTATACATTAATATGTGTGCACACATTCAAACATGCATCCAAATTTTATTTGCAATACAAATAGAAAGTACAATTTTAATTACACAGTAATCACGAAGAAGAGAGGATGAGTGTTAATGCAACTCTTGACTGTTGTGTGGTGTTTACTGTCAGTGACTCTGGAGTCTGATTATCTGGTTCAAACACAAGTGCTACCACTTAGAAACTGTGTTGCTAGGGCAAGTTATTTGACATTCCGAAGCCTCTATAAAATGAAGACAATAATAGAACCTAGCTCAGAGGCTTTATCTTCCATTTTCAGTGAACTAATGCACACGGTGAAAGCTAAAATTGTGAATAATGGACCTCCAAAGGGAAACGTGCGAGACTTTCTTGGATTCACAGTAACCAGGAAATGAGACCTTCCACCATCAACAAAACATGTTGTGCATGCATTTTGCTCTTTCTGGGCGTGTATCATTGGTTTTTCCTCTCAATAGGCTCCAATGGCTTTTTCACATGTGAGTCCCAGACCCCCTCTCTTGTGTATCACGAGGAACTCCTAAAAGGGGTATAGGTATTGATACCAAGGGGTTGGGGGGAGAGGCTTGTACTCATATGTAAAACAAAACTATAAAAGCAATTTTCTAAAAACTAGGGCGTGCACTAACCCAACTTCTGGCTGATGGGTACACCTCTCTCTTTGGCTTGCGTAAAGATTTACATAAGCCACGAAAGCTGTATTTCAGAATACTGAATCTGTGATCGTTTTTCCATAAGAACAACCAACACCTACACAAGCTGGAGGGTGGGGGCGATAATAGGTCAGGGCTAAAGACTCTTCGCATTCACACAGTGAAGAAACCTACTTGGTTAGGTTTCACCCAGAATTTTAATTTTTGCCTTCTTTGTTGTTTGACAGTGCGGTGGCCTGGAAAGAACTCACCAGTAGAGTTATTACAAGCACCAGGTCAGGAGCCCGATCTAGCTTCAATCACAGCTACATCGTTTTTTGAGTTGCATGGCTTTGGAAAGGGTACTTAATTTATCAGCTTCCTCGCTAATAAAATGGAGGCAGTAACCTCTATACTATACTATTGTTACAAAAATTGAATAGAAGTAGAAAGGTTTATTTAATATATAGTACTGGGGTAACTAGTTATTTATTAGAAAGAAAACATATTGGCCTCCAGATCTCATACCCTATACAAAATACAAATTTCTAATGGAATAGAGGTTGCATACAAAAACAGCTACAATTACAACAACTAAAAACCTTAGAAGAAAACTCAGGAGCCTGCTGTACAATGTATAGATGAGTAGAACACATTAATCGAGGCAAGAAACACGAAAAGAATAAATTATAGACTTTTTTTTAGTATGTCAGAAGTTGAAAATATTTATCTGTTATAAATATACACTAATACAAATGAAACAGGTGGGAAAAAATATTTCCATGCAAATGACAGATAAACAGGTATGTCTATATCACACAAACAGTGGCAAAGGAATTGAAATGAAGTCAAGGACCCTCAATGAGAAGATAGTTGAGTGAATCACGGTACTTCTGTATCACAGAAGGATTACACAGTCATTGTGAAGAATGAATTAAAGCCAAGCCACTTTACCCAGAAGGATTTCTACTAGGCTTTGTTAAATGAGATAGATGCAGCAAAAAAAAAAAAAAAAAAAAAGGATTTTTTACCAATTACTATCATTGTTTAGTTGAGATAACAGTAAATGGCACTTATATTCTGCCTAAATTCATTTCTTGGCACAGTCTTCATTCTTGAGCTATCTGAAAGGACCACTCAGCATTCATGATCTATTTCCATCCCAACAGGATCTTAGGAGTACTGCAGTCTTTAGAGACAAGTTGGTCGTTCCTGTTCTTCATGGAAGAGAGCTTGGCGCTTCTCCAGTAATCAAGATGATGCACAGTGATTGAATTCAATTTGGGTTGTTCCTTTTACTTGGGGCACAAAGAAGTTGGCTTCTTTGTTCCCTTTGTGAGAGACCTTTGAAAAAGTAGGCATCACAGCTTCTATTACAGACAAATAAAGCATTATTATCCCATATGTATTAAGAGCTTCTCAACCTTGCTTGTGGCTGCTGACTTGCCGTGTGGTAGGTTTACAGCCAGGCTGCAGCCATTCCCACTCCTGGAAGCTTCTCACTCTCCCAGGCCAAGTGCATTTTAGCTCTGTGTCGAAGGGAAAGAGTTCCCCTTGAAGCTAACCGACCACCTCACTATTGAAGTCCCACGTTTAGACAGAGCTTAGAGACGAATTCAGGTTTCAGTCCAACCTCATAGATTCTGGAACAGCCTTCCAGGTTCCTGCTTATTTTTGGTTCCCAACTTCGTGTTCTTTATTTTCAAAACTGCCTGTCCTGCTGACTTGGGGCCACAGCACCGCACCCAGAAGCAACAGCCATATATAAATTGTCTAAGCGGCTCTCACAATTGTGTTAGGTCAAGTATATAAAATCGTTGCTTATTATATGTATTTCCTAACGGTTCTGATTTTTTAATTAGACTCTGGCTGATGCCTTACTCGAAACAGGCCTGTTAAAATTTCACCGAGATAAATAAAATTGGTTGAATATCCAAAAGTTTGACTGCAAATTTTTATTTTCGGATGAAAGATGTGGGAATACAGGCCCAGTCATACATTGTTAAGAGAATTTAAAAATACTGTGATACCTGTGGAGAGGAATTTGATTAACATCAAGTGAAACTGGGTATAAATTTACTCTCGGATCCTGGGGTACAACTTCTGGCATCTATCCCAAATATACACTGGCAAAATATATATAAGGATGCATGGACAAGCATATTCATTGGAGCACAGATTTAGTAACAGAAGACTCACAATCCCAAATGTGCGTCAGTAGGGGACTGGCTGAAAAATTACGATAAATCAAAACAATGAAGTAATCCGAAACCATCAAAGGGAATGAAGTATATCTCCATATAGTGCATGAATTAATTCTAGGATGTAACACACATAGTAGAAAGTGAAATATGCAAAGTGGAAAAAAGTGTGGGTAGTATGTGTCTACCATGAGTGTAAGAATGGGGAATATAGGGGCGCCTGGGTGGCGCAGTCGGTTAAGCGTCCGACTTCAGCCAGGTCACGATCTCGCGGTCCGTGAGTTCGCGCCCCGCGTCAGGCTCTGGGCTGATGGCTCGGAGCCTGGAGCCTGTTTCCGATTCTGTGTCTCTCTCTCTCTCTCTGCCCCTTCCCCGTTCATGCTCTGTCTCTCTCTGTCCCAAAAAAATAAATAAACGTTGAAAAAAAAATTTTTTTTAAAAAGAATGGGGAATATATACATACACACACACACACACACACACACACACACACACACATATATGTATATATATTCATTCACTGCTGGAACAGTAACTTAAAATTGTTAAATATTACCAAAGGGAGAAGGAGGATGTAGGGGATAAAGATAAAAGCCACATTTCTCAGAATATTTATTGATTTGATACTGAAATCATAGTAACATTTTATATCCTTGTGAAACCAAATTAAATTCAATAAGTAATTCCTGGAAATTGAAAACAGAATAAAATAAACGTGCCAAAGTGTGTGCTGAGTTGAGGACACAACGATGCAAAGAGCTAGTCCATTCGGCACTGAAACGTAGCAATTTAAGTGTTGGACCCTGCTGTGATACTCTGGGCACAAAAAAAAAAAATTTTTTTTTTAATCTTAACCGGTTTTTCTGCAGGTATATTGTTGATAAGAGTGAGATCAGCATCCCAAGATTCTTTTGCATATATTGTGGAATAAACCTACAACTATTTTTTGTTGCCTTTGAGAATCCGGATTCTTGACATGGAGAAAAGAGATACAGATGTCAGACTGATGAAATTGAGTTAAAAACTTCTATTTCTAAATTTAAATTGAAGTATGAGAATGAGTTCATCATTTATTTTATCTTTGGAAACACATTTTTCTAGCTGTAGCCTGGAAATAATGACCAACAGCAGTGAACGCTTCTAGTAGCCAGGTTGTGGGATCTGTGGCAGCATTTCTACCCGTTGAGAACGAGCACTCCACCCGGAGTAGTTAAATTACCAATCTCTGGAATGAAAGGGCTGACACAAACACGAATCATAAAGCTTTCAAAAGGATGATAAGAAAATAATATGGATAATTATATAACGATAAATGCAACAACTTAGATGAAAATGAAAAAAAAAAACTTTGAATGATGCAAACTTGAATAAGCTCACTTCAGAATAAACAAATCAATAGCCAAAAGAGCCCTATATAGTGGTTCTCAATCAGGACCTGTTTTGCCCAGCAAGGGACATTTGGCCATTTCTGGATACGTTTTTGGTTGCTATAATGCAGTTGGGAACTACGGGCATCTTATGAGGTACTAGTCATTCTACAATACATGGGACAGGCCCCCTAAGACTGAATGCTTTAGCCTGACATCTGAAATAAGGCAAGTGTACCTACTCTCATCACATCTCTTTTTTTTTTTTTTTTTTTTTTTTTTTGGTTTTCAGAGACAAAGACAGAGTGTGAGTGGGGAAGGGGCAGAGAGAGAAGGACACAAAGAATCCGAAGCTAGCTTCAGGCTCCAAGCTGTCAGCACAGAGCCTGACACGGGGCTCGAACCCACGAATCGTGATATCAGGACCTGAGCTGAAGTCGGAGGCTTAACCAACTGAGCCACCCAGGTGCCCCTCTCATCACTTCTATTTATAACCTATGCAATAAGGCTCCATAAATAAATTAAAAAATTCGTACATACTCAAGCACATAAATGACATCAAGACTGGAAAGGGAAACATAAAACTACATTTATAGATGACATGATTCTCTACGAATAAAATCTTATGAAATTGACAAAAAAAAAAAGTGTCTAAAACTAACGAGTGAGTTTCATACATTTGCAGGATACAGGGTCAACATAAAGAAATCAGTTGCATTTCCCCATACTGGCAACAAAAACTCAGAAATTGAAAATATTTTTAAACTACCACTTTTATAGCATGAGTATATATGAAACACTTCAAGATGTTTAACAAAACATACAAAAGATTTCTGTACTGAAAACCCCAAAGCGCTACTGAAAGAATTTAGAAAAGATGCAAGTAAATGGAGAAATTTATCAAGACGATTTTTATAAAGAAAATGGCAAGCTGACTCTAAAATATGTATGGTATAGGACCAACTCACAGGAAATTTATTAAACAATCAACCTAAAAAAGCCAAAACAACTTTGAAAAAGAAAAACATAGTTGAAACACTATCACGATCAAATTTAAATCCTTACCAAAAAGGTGCAGCACATCTAATATTAGCATAAAGATAGACAATTAGACCAGTGAAACATAGTAAAGAATGCAGGCTAACTTCATACTTAAATGGATAATTGGTTTCCTACAAAGGTACAAAGATATTGGAGAAACAATAGTCTTTTCAACAAACGATGCATTAACGATTGGATATTTATATGCAAAAAGAGAAAAAGAACTTCAGTCTGCACTTCATTCCTAAAGAAAAATGAACTAAAAATGAATCACAGACCTCAGTGTAAAACCTGAAAATATAAACCTTCTAAAAGATAGGAGAAAGCATTTGTAATCTTGAGCTAGGCAGAGATTTCTTAGATATATCAAAAGCATGATTTAAAAAATGGGACCCCATACAAATTCAGAACCTCTACTCTTCAAAAGAGCCTGTTAAAAAGTAAAAATAAGCCACGGAGTGGGAGAATGTATTTGCAAATCACAGAGCTGATAAAAGCCATGTTCAGAATATACAAAGAACTCTCAAAATGTAACTATAAAAAATTTTTTTTTAATGTGTGGAAGATTTGAATAGTCCTTTCAAAGAGGATATACAGGTGATAAGCATATGAAAAGGTGCTTAACATCATTAATTTTTAGGGAAATGCAAATTAAAGCCACAATATGTTGTCATTTAGAACATGTCAACTTAAAATTACTGAACGTACAGAGTGGTTGCAAGGATATGAAGCAACTTCTGGTGGGAATATAAAATGCTACAACCCCTTTGATAAACAGTTTAAACATAAACCTACCATAAGATTCAGCCATTCCACTCATAGGTATTTACCCCCCAAAAGTAAAAGCCTATGTCTACACAAAGACTTGTAAACAAATGTTCACAACAGCTTCATTTTTAATGGCCAAACACTAGAAACAAACCGAATAGCCACGAAGAGATGAATAGGTAAACAAATTGTGGTATATCTATATAATAGATATACCACTCAACAATAAGAACCGTTTTTACAATCTCAATATAATTATGCCGAGTGAATGAAACAAGACAGAGTACGCAGATTCAATGCCACCCTATCAAAACTCCAGCAAAAAAAAAAAAAAATTGTAGAAATGAAAAAAAAAATGACACTAAAAGTCATTTGGCATTGCAAGTGACCCCAAATAACCGCAACAAGCTTGGAAAAGAAAAACGAAGCTTGAGGATTCACACTTCCTGACTTCAAATTTACTACAAAGACATAGTAATCAAAACAGCCTGGTATTGGCATAAGGACAGACAGATAGATTAATAGAATAGCATTGACAGTCCAGAAATAAACCCATGCATCTATGTTCAATTTATTTTTGTCAAAGGTGCCAATAGCATTCAGTGGGGAATGGACAGTCTTTTCAACAACTCGTAATGGGATAACTGGACAGTCATATGTAAAAGAATGAAGTCAAACCCCTACCTCACTCCACATACCAAACTAAACTCAAAATGGACCAAAGACATAAATGTAAGAGATAAAACTCTAACATTCTTAGAAGAAAACAGGTGTAAAGCTTCATGACCTTGGACTAGGCAATGGATTCTTAGATATGAAAAGCACCAAACCACCAAGCACTAAAAGAAAAAAATAGATACATTATACTTGATCCAGATTTAAAACTTTTGCACATCAAAGAACACTACTAAGGAAGGGAAAAGACAACCAACAGAATAAAAGAAAATATTTGCAAGCCTTGTATCTGATAACGGTCTAGAATCTAGAATATATATAGAACACTACAACTCAACAACAGAAAGACACACAACCCAGTTAGAAAATGGGCAAAGGACACGAACAGACATTTTTCTGAAAATATACAAATGGTCAACAATGCATGAAAAGTTGCCCAACACCATTACTCATTAAGGAAATGTAAATCAAGGCCACGTGAAATACCAACTCTCCCCATAAGAATGGCTGTAATTTTTCTTTTTAGTGGAAAATAACAGGTGTTGTAGAGGATGTGGAGAAACTAGAAGACCCCTATATTGCTGATGGAAAGGAAAAAATGATGCAGCTGCTATGGAAAACAGTTGAGCACAGAATTACAACACGACCCAGCAATTCTACTCCTAAATAGATGCCCGAAAATATTGAAAACGGGGATTGAAACAAACTCTTATCCATGAATCTTCATAGCAGCACTCTTCAGAAGAGCCAAAAAGTGGAAGCAATCCAAGGGTACGTTAACATATGAATGAACAAACCATACCCATCCATTGGAACATTATTCAGACATAAATGGAAATGTAGTGTTCATTCGTACATGCTGCCACATGGATATGCCTCAAAAACATTGTGCTAAGTGAAAGAAGCAGACAGGCAAAAGGCCACATAGTGTATAGTTCATTTGATATGAAATACTAAGAAGAGGTAAATCCATAGAGATAGAAAGCAGGTTCATGGTTGCCACGGGTGGAAAAGGGAGGGAAAGGGGGAAATGCAGAGGTGTTTTTTTTGGGGGGTGGGGTGGGGGGGGCAGGTGGATACAAATGTTTTAGAACTAGATCAAACTTTTGGCTGCATAACACTGTAAATGTACTAAATGACATTGAATTGTCCGCCTTAAAATGGTTTGTTTTGCGTTATGTGAATTTTATTTCAATAAAAGAAAAAGAGTACACACTGTTTGATTTCATTCGTATAAAATTGTGGAGAATGCCAGCTCCTCTAATGAGACAGAAAGCAGATCAGCGGCTTTCCTGGGATAGTGGTAGAGGGCATGCAGGGAGGTCGTTTGTCAACTTTAGCGAGCGGTTGATGGATATGTTCAGGATCTTGATTGTGGTGATGATTTCATAGCCATAATCACCTGTCAAAAAATATGTGCAGTTTATTGTATGATACAATTCCCAGTTCATCATACCCCAATAAAGCTAAAAGCAGATTAAAACTAAATAACGGAGCTCTTGGGGCGCCTGGGTGCCTCGGTCGGTTAAGCATCTGACTTTTGATCTCTGCTCAAGTCATGATCTCACGTTTTCTGAGACTGAGCCCTGTGTCGGGCTCTGTGCTGACAGTATGGAGCCTGCTTGGGATTCTCTCTCTCTCCCTCTGTCTCTTTTTCTCTCTCTCTAAATAAACATGTTAAAAAATTTAATAAATAAATAAAATATACACACACACATATAAGGACGCGAGGGAAAACATGAATGCTGACAGATAACACTAAGAAGTCGCTGTGAATTTTGTTAGCATGATAATGGCAATGGGTTACATATTAATGTCTTTTGGAGATACATTTTGTGGGTAAAATTATGTGAAGTCCGATATTTGTTTTAAAATAATCCAGATGGGGTGAAGGGGAAGTAGATAAGTACAGTGTAAGTGAAACAAGACTGTTCATCATTGGTGAAGCTTGGTGACAGGCACCTGGTGGGTTTGGAGGAGAAGATTACTCTCCTTACTTTTATATATAGTTGAAATTTTTTATAATAAAAAATTTAAAAACAAGGTAAGCATGTACATGTATATTCTCCACACATCGTACAAGGTGTAAAGAGAGTATCTCATACATTCATTCCCATTCCAAGCCATAGAGAATATCATGTGAGTAGATTTAACTCCATAGAATGGCTCAAGCCTTGTTCTACCGTGCTGTTTTGGTGAGTTTCGCTGAGTCCTTAAGCCAGCAGATAAGGGAGCAATTGATAAAACCAGTGACCAAGGTCTTGGCCTGCTGAGGCAAGATTATCTGGGAGTCTCCCAGCATCATTTGGAAGTAGAGGGGATCATTATACTTCACTGAAATCTCCAGACCCTGAATTCCTGTGTTTTCACAGAAATTTGAGTTCCACCCATCATGAGCTCAGCCATCATGGCAAAATGCCGGTCTGAGGTTAATCTGAGACATTTTTTTAAAACACTTTTTCTACTTTTATTTCTGAATGATCAGAAATAACTGGGTCCTTCAGGGAATAATATAAACTAGTTGGCCCCTTTTCTGGGCAGAATATTGGCATTTCTGACGGATGGCAGAAAGTTAAATCCATTTTGGAAGAGAGAAGGGAACTACAGAAATCAATGTCTCTAAATGTTCCGGATGGTTTTTTCAAAAGTATAAGAATTTTTTAAAACTGTTAACTTCTCTGACATTTTATTTATAAATATTTGTGTGCTTCCCTTCCATTAAAAAATCCCTTAAATATTTCTCATGCTATTCTTTTTTTTTTAATTTTTTTTAATGTTTATTATTTTTGGGAGAGAGAGACAGACAGACAGAGCATGAGCAGGGGAGGGGCAGAAAGAGAGGGAGACACAGAATCCGAAGCAGGCTCCAGGCTCTGAGCTGTCAGCACAGAGCTCGATGCGAGGCTCGAATTCACAGACCGCGAGATCATGACCTGAGCTGTAGTTGGCCTCCCAACGGATTGAGCCACCCAGGTGCCCCTCTCATGCTACTCTTAATCTTGTCTATGCAGTTGTCATAAATCAATTTACCGAGGACACCGCAGACCCCATAATTACCCTGGAAGTTTCCTGCTCAAGTACACCCAGATGTAAAACTGGAATATACCACCACACATCGGGCTATCCTAATGAGACCTCTGATTTATATGGATGCTAAACAGAGATCTCTGTTATAAGTAGCAGATGGAAACTGAGTTCCAACATACACTGTCACTAAAGCAATATCATACAGTCAATGAAGCAAAAGGTTTTGGTCTAACAGTTTTCTACTTCTGCGTGGAAGGTGTAAAACACAGTTCTGGTTAATTGAAGTACATAACTTATGGACAGGACACTGAACAAACAAACCTAGGAAAAGAACATATATACATTATTCATACTAGTCTTAGTGGTCCCACGCAGGCCAAATTCATGTTAATAATGATGCCTCCCTAAGCACCTGGGTAGCTCAGTCCATTGAGCATCCAACTTCAGATCAGGCCATGATCCCCCAGCTCATGAGTATGAGCCCTGCATGGAGGTCACGGCTATCAGCATAGAGCCTGTTTCAGATCCTCTGCCCCACTCTCTGCCTGCAACCCCCCCCCAACCCGTACTCTCTCTTTCTCTCAAAAATAAATAAACATTTAAAAAATAATAATAATGGTGATGCCTCCCTAAGGAAAGGTCTGAAATTCTTCCCCCCACCCCAGCTCTGCACAAAGATATTCTTTTTTTTAATTTTTTTAATGTTGATTTATTTTTGAGAGAGAGAGAGAGAGACAGAGAACAAGCAGGGGAGGGGCAGAGAGAGAGGGAGACACAGAATCTGAAGCAGGCTCTGGGCTCTGAGCCATTAGCACACAGCCCGATGCAGGGCTTGAACCCAAGAACCGCGAGATCATGACCTGAGCCAAAGTTGCACGCTTAACCAACTGAGCCACCCAGGCGCCCCTGCACAGAGATATTCTTAATAGCTGACAAAAGATCCTCTTATTGGTGATAACACCTGTGAAGTTGTTCAAATACAGAAATAAAAGGACGTGAATTCATTTCTTCTTCCCATTTATTCATTAAGTCACTTTTCCCCAGTAGACCCTTGTCATTTCAAATCTGAATAACATATCTATTTTATCACACCCTCCAATCCTGTAATAATCACTACAGCTTCTTGAAGGCCTTCTTTAGTCCTTACTCGTCATGTGTATGTACCAGGCCAATCTTCACAAAGTAGATATGACTTTTTGAAAGGAGGAAACAGATGCCCCGAGAGGGTAAACCCAGTTCATCAGCAAGTGATAGACCTAGAATCCTAACGTTGGTTCATCTGGCTTTAAATCCTGTGCTCTATCTACTATCTCCTCACATCCCCCTTTCTCCTCTCTACATATCTCAACAGACCTGCGTTGCCACTTTCCAGAACGTCCACGTTCCTTGATAACTTCAGCATCAAGTTATGCTTCCCATATGGAGACACCAGCCCCATCTAGAACCATCAGTGCCTGGAATGCAGAGGTCTGCCAACCGCAGAGGTTTGCTACTGAGGGGTCCATTTGGCTCTCATCCCCAAGCCGCATTTCAAAGTCCTTGCTTTTGCCACTAATAAGGGTAATACTTTATTCTCCACTTACCTCCTTCTTTACCTTATTTCTCAGTTGGTTCAAAACCCAGGCGGGGAAGTGGGGTGTTTAATTATGGGACGTACTCGATGATCTGACACCAATACTTCAGAATATGTGCTCCTTCACTGGGCTGGACTTTGCCTTGGTTTACTGAGGAAGAGGGTTCCCTTTGCAAATCAATACCGCGAGCAGATATAGTAGCTGTTTAACCTGCACACCCGTGCACGCACACGTACACGCATAGAGAAATTTGGTTAAGGACATACAAGTTAATTTGCCGCCGAGGAACAATCTTAATTATAAATAAACCTTTTTATTCCTTAACTAGTCCCAGTAGGCCTTCTGTGTGGCAGCACCAACTTTTTTTCTAAGTTTAGCAGTTGGTTAGAAGTGTTCTTTGTCATCGAAAGCAATAAAATTATTTTCATTAAAAGGGGCAGGAGGGAGATTCGATAAATCAGGTTAATATTCTCTCCCATAACAATGAATCATCAAGATTTTATTTAGACTTCTTAGACTTCTCTAATTTCTTCCCCTGTTTAATTAATATGAGGAACGCTTCCAACTCGCAAGGGGAAGGCAACACAGCTTTCTCTTCTAGTGAAACCAAGAAGCCTCACAGTGCAAATATAGCTCACGGAATACACAGCCAAACAGAGCTCAGCCACTCCAGGATTCCCCTGAATACAAGTCCCTAGCCAGCCACCAACATATTTTCTTAGTAAGAGGAAAAATATTTCACGGAGTGTTCAATTAGTTGCTGTTTTTTTTTAACTCTTAAATAATAAAAAGTCAATAAGCAGTAAAGTCAACACAATGACTTTAAACATTCTCAGGGGCTACCGGGTTGAGACTCACTGGACCAGGTTACCAGTTACGGCAGAAAAAGGAGAGCAGGTTTATGATCAGATGGTCCAAAGCATGAATCAATAGCTGAAAATGCAGTCATCAAAGATTCGTGTCAGTGCTTTATGACTCACATTTACATGTTAACGATCATTCAGAGAATCGGAATAATTGTTTGAAAATAGCAGCCCTGTACTACAGGAGACATAGCGGATTACCTGGCTTCTGGGGTGTCACAGACAGCAAACGCCTCATCAGGGGCCAAACCTGATGCACATGCCATTGGCCCATCTCAAGCTTCATTCCCACATCACAAGTTCAAAGATGAAACGAATCAGAATTTTAAGATGGCAACCACAGAGCACTGAACCCTAAGCACAGAGCCACGCCTACGAAGTTGGTCGTGGTCTCGAACATTCAGTGCACTCGTAGCAATATTTCTCATCGTACGTGTTTATATTTGTTCGTGACTCGAGATTTCTGCCAGCCCTCTTTTGTAAATTTGCTATCTCTTAAAAGCTTTGGTGCCCAGGAAATTGTCTCCTGCTTACTGAATTTTACAGCTTCGTCGTTTATTTTCAGTCAGATGTAAAAGCTGTTGAAATTCTAGTAATTTTATTTCTAGTTCGGCCCATGGTTCTTGATGTGATTATTTCTTAAGGTTGTCTTCAGCGATGTCACTTGGCCCCCGTACAATTGGTTTGCCCGCCCAGGAGTGTGTTTCATATCTACAAAGAAATTTGCCCTCCGCGTTTCTTGCTTGCAACATAGTGCCCTCTCAATGCATCTTGCAATACTCCAGTTCAGACAGAGATGAGTAAAGGAAATATTTCAACCCCCCTGTAACTCTATGACACAATGGAAGAACACGACGAGCCTGGCTGTTAGTGGCCACCAATAGTAGCCTCAGTGTTGAGGGGCTGGCGGGGAATGGTCTGGGGAGCACGTCTCCCATCTGAATGGAGCCTCCATCATCCAGCCCCCAAATCACTGCCACGTGGAAATGGGGGTTGCCAAGTCTTCTGAATTTTCAAGAAAATTTAGTAATTCAGATTTTCACAGGAAAACAAAACTGATTTGCCAACACCAACAACAGAGCAAAAACATTTTTTTTTTCATGCTGAGTTGGTCAATGCTGGGAGAATCAAAGACATGTACAGGTGGCATTGAGACCATTTGATGGTCTGCGATTTGGAAGAAGACCTCCGCTCTCATAAAAATCCTGTTTATTGCTTTGTCATGACATGTACCATGTCACACAGCCCTTATCTCTTTATTTACCTCCCTCCTCCAGTAGACCCTAAGCCCCCTGTTGAAGGGGGTGCATCTGTACCTGGTGCAATGACCCAGCACATGAGGCACTACAGAATTATCTATTAAGTAATTGAAATTCAGCTAATACTTATTGAGGACCTACCCTCTCGCAGCACCGGGCTGCGTGAAACAAACAATAATAGGACTCACGTTCTACGAATGAATCCTTCATTTTAAAGACTTTCTTCTTTTATTCTCAATAAGACCCTGCAATCTCTAAGTTTGTTTTAAAATCACATCTGTCAGCAGAAGAAGGTCAAATGTCAGGACTTTATTCTGCAGAACTGGGCCCCCTAATAAGAAGTACATTAAAGATTGCCATTGAATTTGGTGGAAATCCCCCGACATTCCTCGAGTCCGTACTCATGCAATACGTACATGGTACATCACATGGTGACAAAGGCCTGGAGCCCATATTTGGTCTCCTGACTCTTGTTTTAAAGTTGAAATCGCCCGGCTATGCCCCATTCTATAAAGTTTTAACAAGCAGCACGGCTAAGATTGCCAAACCACCCTCTGTCCTGCTCTGTTAGTTGGGTCCCATTCACCATTATCTACAGCCATTCTTTCCACAATCATTAATTGAGGGCCCAATAGGTACCTAATATGCACAAGCACTGTGTGAACTTTTGGGGGGCTATAACACTGAATAAACGTGGTCTCTCCCCTCAAGTTGCTCTCACACCATAGAAAGACAATTTTACCCCTACTCCATCCAACATGCTTTTTTGACCCACAAATCCCTCCTTGTAGGAGAATCAACTTCATTTGTCCATCCTGTCCCAACCCTTATCCCAAGGTACAGTCCCACTAACCCTCAACATGCCGTGATATGACAGGGTGCGGACAGTCCAGGGTGAATTAGGCCCATGAGTTTACACTAGACTGGCCTGTCTCAGGGTACGATGTCACACTTACCCTCATGAGTGTGCCCATGAAGACATCACTTCCTTTATCTCATGTAGACCCTCCCTCACACTCCCACCTCTTATTCACCTATGACCAACCAAACCAGAACTGCTCTTAACCTAGGATATTTTTCAGACTTTTTTGGATGAAGGCCCCAGAGTAATTACACTGGAACTTTCCAAATCAACCACTGCCTGCCAACCAATGCCCATTCGGCATCGGTAACAATAAAGTTAGATACCATTTATTGACTACTTGTTCTTTTCTAGACCTATACTGAACACATGGTATACAGAAGCTAAAGTAATACTTATATGCACACACAAACACACACACAATGTCTAAGTTAATCCTTATAATAGTCTGGAAAGAAGTCAGTTCGGGAGATCTAGATGATGGCACCAACATTTGTTTGGAATTCATACTGTTTATAGACACCTTAGTTCTCAACCACCTTACAGGTCCCTTGACCCAGAGGATCTCAGATAAGGATCTCATAGAGACCACACACAGGCCATGGAAACTAGCTCAGATTCTCTCCACCTTACTTTCTCCAACTCCTTTCTAGTTATTGACAGTCACATCATCATCTTGGTCTGGAGCTTTCCGCTAGATGGTCCCCTAGAATTTGCCTAGGAAGAATGGCACATAAGTTGAACACCAGTGCCCTCTTTTCCCCCAAACCTTTACTTTGGCTTCCCTCTTCAGGCTTACTTCTTTATCTGCCCCACCTGCCTCCAGGTGACAGAGTCACTGGGTCCCTGTGAGTGACACCATAAGCATTTCACCCTGGACTCTTGCTGCCTTTGGCTCAGTTCCTCCTTTCCACATAGAAGAGCTTTCTACCATTCCCATCTTATAGGACATATCTTTAAACTGCATGCTTACCTCCTCTTTGTACGGTCTTGACCATTCATGGGGGATATGAATGGAATTTAGAGAACTATTTTCTCTTTCTCTTCCAGCTTTCAACAAAGACTCGAGAAAATCTGTTCCGAAATTCAAAAGTGAGCATTGATCTCCTCGATCTAAGTGCACCTTTAAAAAAATTAGTGTTTTGGGTCCGTGAGTTGCCCTTAGGACAGCATCATTTGTGGAGGATAAAATATATTGGTAGAATATATTTTTAAAGTATTAGCCCAGAGTCACTAACACCCATAGTAGAAAGAGGTTGAAGTTACAGTCATTATTTTTTCTTCTCCAAAAATGTTCAAAAGAAAATAATCTCCTGACAGAATACAATGTCATTTGTCACCGTCCATCTATGTCTGCCTTCCTAAATGCCAAGAAGTTGGAAAAGGTGAATATGGGTCCTCACCATTCTCCCTTCCACTTTACTCCCATCCCAAATTCACTCCTTTCTCCACGTTATACTTTTACCGAAGTCTCCCAAGAACCATGGTTCCTGCCTCAGGCCAAGAGTTAACATTTGTAAGTTAAAAGTGATTGACGAAGCCTCTGATTGTGTCCTCATGACTTGTGCAGGCTTAGTAAGTGATTTTTAATCATTTCTTGGCAGCGTGGATGGATCAAACCGTTGGATAATAGGTGTCTGAAAACATGTATGTACACGTTCTAGCATTAGTTTGTGTTAAAACTAGCCATTTTAAGTGTTTTCACTTTCAACTATGTTCTCAGGGAACTTTGCAGTAAGGTATAGTATGGAAAGCCTCTCTGTCTTCGAGCTGATGAAATTAAATGTCTTACCTAAGGTAACTCCACTAGTAAGTAGCACAGGCATGATTCGTTCTGTCTTACTTTACCTATGGTCTATGTTCCTAATCACTGGGCTAGACAGCCTCTCTATAAATAGGATCCTGGTTCACGCCTCCAGTGTCATGCTTTGGAATGGCAGGACAGTTTGCTTCTGATCCAGAGTCCTGGTACAACAATACAACCTGTGACTGCCCCAGAACATCCTGTGCCTACGCTTTCTTCGTTGTTACTCTCCTTCAACACATCCTCCAACCGCAAATCATTTGGAAATGATGACCTGGCAGGACTCTGCAAATCACAGCCTCAAAACCACGCACCAGCAGACGAAGAATAAACTGTCCCAAGGACATCATAAGTAGGTACAGTCTTCAGCTCAGAGCCACATGTAGTGCTACCTGAAAGCCAGGAATCTTGGAAACAAGCCCCCACGAACTTTCTGTGCCAACATTTATGGTATTCAATGGTGATGAGTCTTTGAGATACACATTTTGTGTGTTGACTTACTCCTACCTTCATTTTATTTTCCCATTATCCCCCATTTAATCTTGCGATTATTATATTCCAAAAACTGCTTAAATCCTTTCTTGGGATGAAGTTGTAGTTAAACATGAACTAGACCACCCTAGACTACTCACAGAAAACTCTAATAACTACAAACTGAACGTTAGTTAGGAACAAGCAACCCAGTTGTGTAATGTCCTTATCTGAGTCACTGAGTGGCATTCACCCAGCCCCAAAAAAACTCAGACCCTTCCTCAGCTGGGCGCAGGGCAGAACTCATGGGGACAATGATGTCAGAGACTGAGCAGGACTCCTGCTCGCAACAGGTAGAGCCTGCAGGAGACCTCGATTAACCACCCCGTGCCTGAGTCCACTCTCCTTTCTATTGACACAGTCAATGCAGACAGCCTTCCTTCTGGGAGCAGGGATATCAAAACTCTCACGTGTTCTCTTTGTAGTATTATATTGATCACGATTACCTGGTCATAAGGAGCAAATGTAAGAGAATTTGGCTCTATGTAGAGATTCGTTAACAGTGGATGGATGCACCAGTGTCTCTCAACCACAGCACTGCTTATCTGTGGAACTAAAGGTGCTATCTCGAATACAACATTATGAAGGTTAGATGTCTCTAGGCATACTCCGCGTGAGCTATGAACGATGGTACCTCCAACTACCCCTTACACTGCGCTCCAACTTCTTCTATTTACCAAGTCTTATTGGGTTTCTCCACCAAGTATCTCCAGAATCCCACCTATTCCCTTCTTTCCTTCTGTCGTCGTCCTTATCACTACTTGTCCAGATCATAGTTTCCTTATGATCAGACTTGTCCCTCTGTTCTAGCTACCTTCTCCCAGTACCTCCAACGCTAATCGTATCATTTCTCTGCGTAGAGACGTGGCGCCTGCGATTGACAATCCTTTGTCAGTGTCGATGTTGTTACTGATGTTGATGAGATGCTATAAGCCTGGCACTGTTGCAGGCCCTGGGGCTACAAAATATATATATATACACACACACACACACATATATATATGTATATGTGTATATATATATATATATATATATATACACACATATATATGTGTGTATATATATATATACACACACACATACATATATTAAATAAATAAATAAATATATAAATAAATAAATAAATAAAGCTGAACTCCTTCCCCCAAAACATCTCACCATACTTTGGAGGATAAAATCCAGCTCCAACTCCTGCCATCCATCCCAAATCACGTCACACTGCTGCCACTGCATCTCAATCCACACTCTTCAATATCTTCTTGCCTCTGTCAGTAACTCCTCTGCCTGGAAAGGTTCATTTTCCTCCTTGTTCTTCACCACCCGACTCATGTGTTACCTTGTGTTAAATCTCTCTCAGTTCCCTAAACAGAATTTGTTCTGTGTGTGTTCCCAGAGTGCTTTGCATTTCTCTTTGAATAGCACTGATCCCCTTAAATGTAAATATTTGCTTCAAGACCTTTCTCTTCCACTGGACTTCATCAGTTTCTCAAGTGCAAGAATCGTATTCTGTTCACATTTGCAATGCTCAAGGGTTAACAGAGTGCTGAAATACGTAGGGCATAAAAAAACGTGGTTTAAAAAATTAATTTGTTAATTAATGCATGAATGCAGACGAGGATTGCAAGTTGGATTGAAATTTGACCCAAAATAACCACAAGAGCATCTGTATTTCACTTAGTGTACTGGAAATGGAAGACGGACCGCCAGGGGAAACACCCAGAATGTTTGGCAGGTAAATGGGGGGATTCTTAGTCTTAGGAATGTAACAGTCATATTTTTAAATGATTTGAGAGGAATCTATCCACCCCATAAATAAATTATTTCCTCAAAACTACTCAGGTCATATTTCTAATGCTTATCAACAAGATCATCTATTTCTGTCTCCTTAATCTCTTCATTGGCCTGGTGTAAATTTATTTTATTAGATGATTTCCTTCTATCTAATTAAAGGCACATTTCAGAGAGGTGGGATATGGTTCAACCTCTCCCGCGAGCATTCCCCGGCAACAAGAGCTTGGCCACCAGAGGCTGAGGGAAAGTCGATAACTGACAGTGAGGAAAGAATCCGAAGCATTGATCATCTCCTCAGACATGGGAGTTGAGACAAAGCCGCAGAATTCAGCACCGCATTAACTCTGCTGGTGCCAAAAGGGAGACATATTTTTGAATAGGTTCAGATGAGAAATGGAGGAGCGATTTTGAGGCCGTTCAGTCTCAACTCAGGGTTTCTTGGCAGTACTGACTTTCTGGGCAAGAAAATCTTCTGTCGGGAGGGTGAAGGGCACCGTCCTGTGCACTGAAGGATGTTTAACAGTGGTCAACCTTGGCCTCTACCCACCAGATGCCAGTACCAACGCCTAGTTGGGCAAGCCAAAAATGTCTCCAGACGTTGTGAAATGTCCCCCTCAGAGGCTAACCTGACCCCTGTTTGAGAACCACACCCAGATAAAAATGCCTCTTACTCCATTATAGAAAGCTACCTTTTCAAATGCATTACCAGTGACAAATATACAATGGCGTGAAAGTAATATTTAGGCAAATGAAGGGCCCCTGGGTGGCGTCCAACTCTTAATTTTGGCTCCGGTCTTGATCTCACGATCAAGACTCATGTGGGGCTCTGTGCTGACAGCTCGGACTCTGCTTGGGATTCTCTCTCTCTCCCCCTCTCTCTCTCCTGCTCTCTCTCTCTCTCTCTCTCAAAATTAATAAATAAACATTTTTAGAAATGTATTTAGGCAAACGGTGTTGTTCATATTATCCCAAAGAGATCATCTCTAAACCCCCTTCAACGTGGAACAGTTAGGAACATGGAACAGACTTTGGCATAGCCTCAGTTCAAGGCCTATTTTGCATGACAAGTGGAGGCAATTTGCCAGGCAGTGAGGCTTCTCCTTCCTCGATATTTCTGGAGGGCATGTTGCCGCTTGCTCTGCAGCCAAATCAGAAGCATTTCATAGGATGATTTCTGTTTTTAACAAAAAGCAAAATTCAAAGGAATGTTTATCCTGACAAAGCAGGCTGTAAAAATCCATGACGTTCAAATAAGAGAATTCGTCTACCACATTCTCTCACCCTTCTCACCTGCGATCAATAAAACCAGGGCGGGGTGGGGGGGGGAGAACAAATTAATGTTAATTCAATAGAAAAAGTATCTTTTTCTTATAAAATGATCATTTTATAACCACTCCAGGCCTTAATTTCCTCACCTCTAAAATCAAGTAACAAGACCAGTCTCACAACTGTAGGAAATTTGAGACATTATATAGGAAGGCAGTAGTTCATATGGTATGCATTAATTCCTTCACATACATTTTTTCACTCGGTTTCTCTAACATCATACGAGAACTGAGACCAGAATTTGTTTTCAGCTTCTGTTCCCTACTGAACAATTACAAGGGTAAAGAAAAAGTGAAAGAATTAGGACACAGATCACTCACTAATATAGGTAGGGTTATGTTTGTGCTTCAAGAAAATACAAAAGCTATGGAACAGTAGTTTCATAAGAAATAAACTTCTAATGCTAACTTCTTAAAATTTGGCAAACTGTTGCCAAAAAAATGTTGGCTGACCTTTTTCTTTTTTTTTTGCCTGATACTTCACGCCCTAAAATTATCTCATTTATAGGATGTGTGTTATTTTAAAGCATGGCAATTGTAAACAGTCAAATCACCCATTCCCTTTTGCCAAATATTAACCCTTACTAAATGTATGAAAAATAAATCAAAACCAAATCTAGAAGAGCCAGCTCAATGCAGAGAGCACCAAATAAAAATAATCAGCTACATAGCTCGTTTTTTCAGGCTCTATCAGGCACCAAATCGAGCCTTCTACATAGATCTTTTGCTGTCCTATAGTATGTCATATTGTGATCGTCTCTCCCATGGCAATTTTTATTATTGCCATGTTATAAATGAGCAAACTGAAGAACACGGTAAGTAATTTGCCTAAGCTCACTCCCCTTAGTGGAGCTGGGATAAGAATTCAGGCACTCGGACTCCAAAGTCTGTGTTCCTTCCCATCGGGAATTATGCCTCAGTTAATTAGACCAGTCCTATGAAAGCATCTGATCCCCTGAGGACCATGCTGATTTCAGTGCCTGACAGATTAGTCTCAGGCTGGTCCCAGGTAATAATAAATCATGAAACCTAACTTCTCCACCAATAAGCTGATCTAACTCATGAACAAGTCACCAAGCAGAAAAAATCAACATGGAATCCTCTTTCTAAAAGATTCTTCTCTATCAGAGATTCCTAAGTAAGTCTATCTCTTGCATACACTTTAAGAAGTCTGTGGACACTTGATTAACATATTCAGAATTACACATGCATCAGGGCTCAGACGTTTTGGCAACAAAAAATCTAAGAAGCATCATTCTAAACCAAAAGAAGTACAGGGATCTGGAAGCCTATTAAGAAACTTTTAATTCCAGGATCCAATAGGTTCTGATTCCAAGATGGCTTACTATCTATACCCAGCCCCCAAAGCAGAAGCAATGATCAATAAGTATCAATATGCCAATGTTTCATATTCATGGATGGCCAAACCCAAGGACCACAAGGGCCTCAAATTTGGAGATTCAATCCAGGCTTTTCTCAAAGCCCCTACCAGACAACTAGCAGACACAAATGGGCACAAGAAATTCAAGCAGGAATTACGGTGGAGTTCTTTAACAGAAGGAACTGTGAAGTTCCTTCACAGCTTCTTATGGATGATTTTATGAAAGTAAATATTAGTAGTAAATTAACATTAATAATAATAGTAATATTCTTTATATCAGTAAATATGTTTTTGATATTTTATATAACATATTCTATAGTCTATAGAATATTCTATATTCTATGTGATATATAATATTATGTATTGTATATTTTATATAATATAATATAATAATATAATATATGATAACATTTATTAAATATAATTATATTATATTTAATGTATGTTAATAATATACATTAATAATAATAATATATTATTATATTATTATTATATTATAATAATAATGTACATAATTAATAGTATATTAGTATAATTAATATATCATATTAATAAGATATGATAAATATAATATATTGATATAATTAAATGCTATATTAAATAAGTAATATTAAATAATATATTAAATAAATAATATGTATAATTAAACAAATATTGTTATTATTATATGATATGATCATATACGATCTATTTTATGATATATATGTTATATATTATATGATATAATCAATATTATAAATAATACATAAATAACCTTATGAATAATAAACATTACCATAAAGATATGTGAAGCATTATTGGACCAGAAAAGAGTGGAATGACTAATCCTTCATATCAAGGAAGCATGAAGAGTTACAGAAATGAAATGGCATTTGAACCACATCTTGATGGACGGAGAGGAACTTGCCCTACATGTGCGTTCACAGCACGGTGATGTGTAGGGTGAGACACACAGTCCTATTCCTCGAAAAGAAGTTAGGGAAAAGAGAGTCCAGAGACAGGGCTTGGTATGTAGCCTGAGTCAAAAATGCAGTGATCCAATTCAAATGTTTTTGGAAACACTCTACAGATACCAATGAAAGGCACTGGAGAGCATAACTGGAGGTGAGAGTGGGCCTGTGTCAGAACGAGCACTCTGGAGGCACAGGAGGGACTGAAAGCAGAGCAGACAGAAGAATTTGGGGCCCGAAAGACCACTTAGGAAGTCCTGTCAC